>NC_062548.1:130838955-131455448 GCF_016906955.1 Phacochoerus africanus
TTAAGAGCTGGCTGTTTCAGAGTCTCAAAGGCACCTTCTCTTCCTTGCAGGGATTTAAATAATTGAAATGTTTTCTATAAAAGCATTTTAAAATTGCATTCTAGAAAAAGCACAGTGGTTGATCCAAACTCACCCGAAAGAAAAACAAACCCCCTGACTCACCCAAACCGACCTGTTTCCCATTGGCCCCGTTTCAAGCCATGGGCCAAGGAGCCTCTGTCACTTTTGCTGCAAGGTTGCTCTAAGCCCAATGCAAGCAAAAGAAGTACTACCCTCCCCCCAAGCCCTTTGAGCAAAGAATCGTCAAAACAGCCATGCATGTGAAGCTCTGCAAGCCACAACCTTCCGCCCATCACCTGGGTAGCGTATATGCCAATGAAAATGCCAGCATATATGCCAGTGTATATGCGGTACCTGTCAGAGCAGAACAATGCCTAGTCCTGAATGGAGGGCTCTTAACCTATTCAGTTCGCACTGTCAAATTTGCACTGGGAAATGGTGGCACAGCAGGTTAAGGATCTGGTGTTGTTCCTGCAGTGGCATGGGTTCAATTCCTGGGTTGGGAACTTCCACCTGCCACAGGTGCAGCCAAAACAAACAAACAAACAAACAACAACAACAACAAAAATTGCATTGGGAAAGTAATACTGGTATTCACATCAGAACGGCTTTCTTCACTTTCCATTGGAAATCACCACAGGATTTTTCTGAACTAACCCTGTGAGATGTAACACCTGCACATGTGCACGTGTGTGCCGTGCACACGCGCACACACCGCTTGGATTAATTATACTCGAGATACAGCACATAGCCCACCTCTCTCCTTGCAAATTATAACACATATTAACATTTTAAAGGCCCTGACAGGTCCTGCAACAGGGGCGCTTGCTTAACTTTGTTCAGCCTAGTGTTTCATGAACTTAATTTACCTAGGAGATTTTTTTTTAAAGTATTAAGATCTAGGGAGTTCCCACTGAGCCTCGGCAGAAACGCATCTGACTAGTATCCATGAGGATGAGGGTTCAATCCCAGGCCTCACTCAGTGGGTTAAGGGTCTGGCATTGCCGTGAGCTATGGTGTAGGTCACAGACACAGTTTGGCTCCCTCGTTGCTGTGGCTGTGGTGCAGGCTGGCAGTTGTAGCTCCAAATCTACCCCGGTCTGTGACCTTCCATACGCTGCAGGTGTGGCCCTAAAAAGCAAAAAAACAACAACAAAAAAATTAAGATCTAGTCCTATATGGAAATGCCTACATGTCACAAAATACATAAACAAAACTGTTTGTTTATGGATGAGAAAAACGGTGTGTCTTGGCCTTGGCTGGGTTCTTCTCCCCTAAAATCTCTCCCAGCAACACAGGAGGGAGGCAGCGCAGTTTCACCGTCTTCTTTAACAGGTGCGGAAACCAAAGCCCAAAGGAAATAAGTACGTTTTCCCAGGTTGCTCAGAAAGAGATGACGATTTGGAGAACAACTCAGCAGGGTTTTGATTACAGGCAACGTTTCTTGCCCAGCGCAAAACTGTTCCCCAGCTCAGATGACTGTGGGGGACCGGCCTGTCTCTGTCTCATGTTGTCTCTGGGGGACCTTATCTCGGCGCAGAGAAAGGGTCCTGGCTGGATCCTGCACAGTGAGGGGCTCTCTCCCCTTGGGGCCCAAACAGGACCTGCACATCCTTGGAGCCCAAACAGAATTGCACCTCCTGGGCCCCCGCAGCAAAGAAGCCACGTGGGACCCAGCCCTGCCCTGGAGACTCTGGGTTGGACCCCACTCATGAGCAAAGACCCATGAGCAAAGATGAAGACGTTTCTGTGATGAGTGATAAGGACCCGAAGCTCAAGGTCATGTGCTGAGGGGCAGAGAGCCGTGGAGACCCTGCAGAGGCCTGCCCGGGACCAGGACGCCGCCTGGTGCCACAAGGGTCAAGGGAATTCACCTGCCTCCAAAGCAGACAGAGCCAGGACGCCTGGCCAGCATGCCTGCGCTTAGATGCACAGCCCCTCCCGGACAAAGTCAAGGTCAGAATTCCTCGAGGGAGGGGCTGCCTCCTATTCTATGGCTCCTTTGAGGGGATGCAGCCTCCCTCTAGGAAGCAGGAATTAGTGCCTGCTCTGTTCCCAGGGCAGCAATCCCAGGTCCCCAGCCCTCACGACTGCCCCGAAACCCAGGCGGCTGGGGACCCTCCTGCTCTGGGTCTCCTCCTGCAGTGCAGGGATGTGGGGGCTATCTGCTTAGGGTCTGTGCCCCCGGCCCTCCCATACCCTGGGGCCCCAGGGCACCGGGACTCCCTGTCTAGGTGGAGCTGTGCAGGAAGGGCAGGTGCAGCGCGTGGATGAGCCGGCTGGGGATGGGGGTAGGAGTGGGTGTGTGTGTGTGTGTGGGTGTGTGTGTGTGTGTGGTGTCAGAGCGGGCTGGCCCCAGGTGATTTTCAAAAGCAAGAAACAGAATTTGAGTCACTTCATGGGGTGTAGCTCAGGGGGTGTAGCTCAGGGGTAGAGCATTTGACTGCAGAATTTAAGTCACTTCAATTCTGTCACTCATGCAACCACTCGAAATTTTATTTTGTGTATAAAACGCGAAAGAGTTTAACAGAGCATCAACTGAAAGGCGTATTTGGGGTTTGAAAAGTACAAAATGTAGTTCGGCTCAGTGAATTTTCACAACGTGAACACATGTTAGAACCCCTCGCCCCATCAAGAAATAAAACCTTCCCAGACCCGCCAGAACGCCCCTCGCCTCGCTTTCCAGGGGAACCGCTCTCCTGATTTCTGATATGACAATTCAGCCTTGCCCCTTTTGGAACTTGTCTGCATTGTGGCCTGTCGTGGCTGTTTACCGGTTCCCGCTGCTATGGAATGTTCCATTGTGTGAACCCCCCACGACCCGCCCGCTCCGACTGTGCACATTTGGACGCCTCTCCGCCTGGCTGCCGAGAATGCGGCTGCTCTGTGCCTTCCTGCAGGTGTGTTTTGGTGAACTCGGGCGTGCAGAGCTGTTGACCGTGTGCCCAGGAGTCATCTGGCTACACCATGGGGAGGGGGCATTTATATCCAGCTTAACTTTTTTTTTTTTTTGTCTTTTAGGGCCTCATCTGCAGCATAAGGAGGTTCCCAGGCTAGGGGTCGAATCAGAGCTCCAGCTGCCGTCCTCCACCACAGCCACAGCCACGCCAGATCCAAGCCATGTCTGTGGCCTTCACAACGGCTCACAGCAATGCCAGCTCCTTAACCCACCAAGCAAGGCCAGGGATCAAACCCACGTCCTCATGGTTCCTAATTGGGAACTCCTTTTTTTTTTTTCTTTTTTTCCCCCCAGCTTGACTTATGCTGCCAGAAACTCCCACCAGCAATGCAGGTGAGTTGCAATCACTCCACACCCTTCCGGCCCTGGGCCTGGCTGACTTTTTCCCCTCGGCCGTTCCCATGGGTGTGTAGCAGGAGCTCACTGCGGCTTTTACTTAGATTTCCAGGTAACTCATAAAGCGGAACATTCACACGGGTTTGTGATCCATGCGGATGTGCTCTTTTGTAAAGTGTTCTGTAAACATTCTGATTTCAAATCTTAGATCAAACATTCGTATGGCAAATTTCTTCTCCTATTCTGTGGTTTGCTTTCTTATCACTGTGGTATCGTTTGTTGAATAGATGTTCTTAAATGTAATGAGTCCAATTTATCACTGTTTCTTTTGCGGTTAGTGGTTTTGTTTTGTTTTTTGGGTTTTGGGTTTTTTTTTTTTTTTTGGCTTTTTAGAGCCACACCCACAGCACCTGGAGGTTCCCAGGCTAAGGGTCAGATAGTAGCTACTGTGCCGACTTACGCCACAGCCACAGCCACTTGGGATCCGAGCCGTGTCTACAACCTACACCACAGCTCACGGCAACACCAGATCCTTAACCCACTGAGTGAGGCCAGGGATCGAACCCGCACCCTCACGGTTACTAGTCAGATTCGTTTCTGCTGGACCACGATGGGAACTCCCAGTTAGTGCTTTTTTTGTCTTAAGATATTTGCCTACCCCAATGCCATGAAGATACATTCTCCTACTAACTTTTTTCCTTTTTTACTGCACACACGGCATGGCAGAAGTTCCCAGGCCAGGGATCGAACCCATGCCACAGCAGTGACCCAAGCCACAGCAGTTGTCCAGATTTGAAGTGAAGCAAAGGGAGTGACAATGCCAGATCCTTAACTGCTAGGCCCCCAGGGAACTCCTCTTTGAAGAAACTTTTTGTTTTGCTTTGAAACTGTGTGTCTGCAACTCATCTGGAATTGCCCTTTGTTTTTTTCTTTTTCTGCTTTTTAAAACCACGCCTGTGGCATATGGAAGTTGCCAGGCTAGGGGTCGAATCGGAGTTACAGCTGCCTGCCTACACCACAGCCACAGCAACGCAGGATCTGAGCCAAGTCTTTGACCCACACCACAGCTCACGGCAACACTGCGTTCTTAACCCATTGAGTGAAGCCAGGTATCGAACCTGCGTCCTTGTGGATTCTTGTCGGGTTGTTACCACTGAGCCATAATAGGAACTCCTGGAAGTGGCATTTGTGTATGGCATGACATAGGGATCAAAATCCACTCTTCTTCCATATGGAGATCCAATTACCTCAATGCCTTTTATTGAAAAGCTCGTCCTTGCCCGCACTGCACTAGGCTTTCACCTTTGCTAAAATCAGGTGACGTTGTATGTACAAGCCTGTGTCTGGATCCTCTGTTCTGTGCACACACACACACACACACACACACACACACCCTTTTGGCTGCGCCCATGGTATCTGAAAGTTCCTGGGCCAGGGATCGAACCCACACCACAGCAAGGACCTGAGCCACTTCAGTGGTACTGCTGGATCGTTAACCCCCTAAGGCGCAAGAGACTCCTGTTCTCCCCAAAGGCTCTATTTGTCTATCCTTGGCAATTTCCACACTGTCTTAATTACTGTGGCATCATAATAAATCTTGGAGTCTGGTAGTACAAAGCCTCTAGTTTTGTTTTTCCTGGTTTTTTTGGGGGGGGGGCTTGGTTTTTTGGTTGGTTTTTTTGTTGTTGTTGTTTTGTCTTTTTGCCATTTCTTGGGCCGCTCCTGCAGCATATGGAGGTTCCCAGGCTAGGGATTGAGTCCGAGCTGCAGCCACTGGTCTACACCACAGCCACAGCTATGGGTGATCCAAGCTGCATCTGTGACCTACACCACAGGTCACAGCAACACCGGATCGTGAACCTACTGAGTGTGGCCAGAGATCGAACCCACGTCCTCATGGATCCTAGTCGGGTTCCTTCACCACTGAGCCACGACGGGAACTCCGTTTTTCCTGTTTGAGATGATCTAATTTTTCTCAGCCCTTTGCATTTCTGTGCAGTTCAGAATCAACCTGTCAGTTTTTGCACGCGCGCGCGCGTGTGCACACACACACACACACACACACACACACACACACCCTCCCCGTGCTGCCTTCTAGATCTATTCATGTTGCTTTGTGAACATTGTGTCTGTAACTTCCAACTCCTGCACAGTGGACGCATCGATCACTAGCCAGTCAGGAAATAGAAACCCCACTAAATATTTCAAGCAAAGAGGAATTTATTTCAAGGAGCTATGACAAAGGACAAAGGTGTGGGAAGGAATAATGGAGAGAAGGGAAGCTTGTAACTTGGAGACCAGGGATCTGCTGCCATTTTCAGGCAGGGCTGCTATGGAGACGAGGAAGCGAAGCGCCAGCCCCACGCTGGGGCCACCGCCACGCTCGGCCTGATGCTGCTGGACCCTAGGCCACAGGCAGGAGCAGGTGGGCTTATACCTCTGCCCACTGTTTTGTTTTGGTTTTGTTTTGCTTTTTCGGGCTGCACCTGAAGCATGTGGAGGTTCCCAGGCTAGGGGTAGAACTGGAGCTGGAGCTGCCGGCCTACACCAGAGTCACAGCCACAGCTAGATCCGAGCCACATCTGTGACCTACACTACAGCTCACAGCAAGACCTGATCCTTAACCCACCGAGCAAGGCCAGGGATCGAGCCTGCATCCTCATGGCTATTAGTTGGGTTTGTAACCCGCTGAGCCACATAGGGAACCCTGCCCTTTCCCCACTGTTAACGTTGCATGGGTTCCCACAAAATTTGTTGAGATCCTAACCCCCAGTGAGAATGTGATTTTATTAGGAAATAGGGTCATTGTGACATGAAGTCAAGGTAAAGTCACATTGGAATCAGGTGGGCCCTACTCCCTACAAATGTGTCCTTATTGTTATTTTATTTTATTTATGTTTTGCTTTTTAGGGCGAAAAAATAAATAAAATAAATATGCACTTGCAGCATATGGAAGTTCCCAGGCTAGGGGTTGAGTAGGAACTACTGTTGACAGTCTATGCCAGAGGATCCAGCATCACCAGGACGTGGCTCAGGTCGCTGCTGTGACATGTTCGATCCCCGGCCCAGGAACTTCCTCATGCTGCAAGGGAAGCCCCCAAATGAAATGAATAAATAAAAGGAGCGACCTGGACACAGACTCACGCCCTGGGAGAGTGCGTGTGAAGATGAAGAAGGAGATTGGGGTGACGCTGCTACAAGCCAAAGATGCCCGCTAACCCCGATACGAGGGGGAGCCTCCCAACCCCCAGAAGGCACCAGCCCTGCCTGGACTTGGGCCTGCAGGGCCATCGACCCCAGCGTCTGCTGTGAAAGTGCCCCGTGTGTGCTGCTCAGTTCCGAGGGCCCCTCCCTGCCCGCCCACTAACACACCTGCCTTCTAAGCTGGTGCCAGGGGCTCGCATGGACCAAGTCCTTTCAGAACTCAGCTCCGAGGGACCCTGGGCCGTGTGGGTAACAGGCTTCCAGCCCCACAGCCCAGAAGAGAAAGGAGAAAGCCAAGAGTGGCAGATGGCAACCCAGCCCTGGGTGTCCCCTGACCTTCTGCCCCCATAGTGGACCCCAGGGGGCCCCCACCGACTGTGAAGGACTCCCTCCAACATGGGTTCTCTGTAAGGACTTGGGGTTTTGTGTCAAGGCGCAGAATTTCTGTAATGCTGCCTCTGTTTGGTGGGGATCAAGCTGTTCCTGACCTGGCCCCTGCTTGTCCCCAGCCTCGTCTGCTCCAGCTCAGCCTCAGCCACACTCATACTCTTTCCCGTCTCCTTCCTGTCTCAGGACCTTTGCACTTGCTGTTCCTTCTGCTCCAGCGAAAGGGCCCACCTCACTATGCATCAAAAATACCCATCCCTCGGAGGTCCTGCTGTGGCTCCGTGGTAATGAACCGGATTAGTATCCATAAGGACAGGAGTGCAATCCTTGGCCTCGCTCAGTGGGTTGGGGATCCAGGGTTGCCGTGAGCTGTGGTGTAGGTTGCAGACATGGCTCTGATCTGGCATTGCTGTGGCTGTGGTGTAGGCCAATGGCTACAGCTCTGATTAGACCCCCTGCCTGGGAACCTCCACATACCCTGGGTGCAGCCCTAAAAAGACAAGACACAAAAAAACAAAAAACCCACCTATCCCTCTGCTCCCTCTTCTCTCACTCTTCCCACTCTGCTTTCCTGCTTTGCTTTCTTTTTCTTTTCTTTTTCCTTCTTTTCATTTTTCTTTTTTTGGCCACACCCACAACATGAGGGAATTCCTGGGCCGGGGGTCAAACCCAAGCCACAGCAATGACCACATCAGGCCCTTAACCTGCTGAGCCACCAGGGAACTCCTGCTTTGCTTTCTTCATCCCACTTACCAAGGTCCAAAATGGCAATAGGTTTACTCACTGACCCGCAGGACCAAGCATGACAGAATCTTTTCTGACTGGTTTGTTGCCATGCCCCCAGAGTGCAGGATCGGGCCTGGAACATAGAGCAGGTGCTCAATAAATACTTGTTGAGCGAATAAATGTGATGACTTCCCTGTACCATGAGACAGAGCACGTTCACCCAGCCTGGGACAGAAGGATAAAGACAGCTCCCAGCGGGTCTGGCCTTAGGGGTCACCAGGCTGCCCCTGAGCTTGCCAGCCTAATCTCTCTCTTCCCTGGGTCTCTGATCGCCTGCCCAGAGCAGCTCTGCCCAGAGCCCCTGCCCTTCCTCCCAGTGGGAAAGACGGATGGGAGGGGCAGGAGCAGGTTGGGGAAACCAGAGGGGCGGGAGAAGAGGTCTCGGGTTGGAGAGGTGTTAGGGGCTCAACTACAAGCCATGAAGGATGATGCTTGGGTTTCTGGCTTGGCACCAGGGCTAGATCCTGAGATGGGGACATAGCTGTAGGGGCATTTGGTGATGGGAGGGGGTGGGGGGGGCAGTGGTGAATTGAGTTTGAGGGTCTGGGGTCCATTGACATAGAGACATCCAACAGGAGGTCGGATATACTGCTCTGCAGCTCAGGGGACTTAAGGTTGCAGGTGAACCTATGAAAACCCTTATGCAAATATTTTTGTTGCAGAGCTCCCACTGTGGTACAGTGGGTTAAGAATCCAGCCACAGTGAGTGACCGTCATGGCTCAGCGGGTTCAGAATCCTGCTGGTATCCATGAGGAGGCAGGTTCGATCCCTGGCCTCGCTCAGTGGGTTAAGGATCCGGCGTTGTCATGAGCTGCGGTGTGGGTTGAAGACACAGCTCGGATCTGGCATTGCTGTGGCTGTGGCATAGGCCAGCAGCAACAGCTCTGATTAGACCCCTAGCCTGGGAACCTACCATATGCTGGGAGTGTAGCCCTAAAAAGCAAAAAAAAAAAAAAAATCCAGTTGCAGCAGCTTGGGTCCTTGTGGAGGTTCAGGTTCGATTCCTGGCTCAGACAGTGGGCTAAAGGATCCAGCTTTGCTGTGGCTGGGGTCGCAGCTGTGGCTGACCTCAATCCCTGGCCCAGGAACGTCCATAGGCCACAGGTGAGGCCATCAAAAGAAAAAAATATGTGTTTTGTTTGTTTCACCAAAATTAAATATTAAAGCTGCTTATGAAATAAAGAGTGAGTCAACCAGCCTTCACGCGTCTTAAGTTAACAAAGACGAGTATCGCAGCATCACCTCCCATTCCAGAAACCCTCTCCCCGAGAAGGTCAGTGAGAATCTTATGAACAGAATTAGGCTGTGTTGCAAGTGACATGTGTACAGGAAGCATATTTTTCATGCGTGTCTGTTCATTTACCCAAATGTACGACGCCTTAGTGATTTTATGACTCAGAATTGTTTATTCCTGCCTCCTGGGTCTCACCACAGTCCCAGCAACATCAAGAATGTACATTTTCGAAATGGGAAAGGCCTCTGCTGATCTTTATTTAACCTGCTTGGCAGTGCTGAGCGGCTCCCTTTCCCGGTCCTGCGGGGGCTGGGCTCGGATAACCTCAGAACCCAAACACCTGCCATCCACCCCCTCATGCTCCCCGTGGCTTCCTTTGTCTCCCCAGGCTTCACTGCCAAAGCCACGGCTCTGGCTCTGCTAAATTTTCTCCCTTTCCTTTTTCCCAATTCCCGATTCTTTTTCCACTTCTTTCCTCACCCTGCCTCACTTATACAAGAACCAAGATGCTCACGGATAGGAAAAAGAGGCCAACCTGCATATTCTAGAATTTTGCATGAGAAAGACTCTAGGAGGGCATTCAGAAATTCAGCAGCCCCTGGGGGGACATTCACAGGGTGTCCATTGTCGCTTTCGTCCTGGAGATACACGGAGGCAGCAAAGGAGAGGATGGCTTTTCCCTCTTGGAACCTGAAGTGGGGGGGGGGGCGGTCCAGACCCTAGTTAATTACAGGAATAAGTGTGACGTTGCTCCTGTGACAAGGGTCACCGAGGAGGGCACTGCAGTGCGTTTAGTGGTGTCCAGTGGATCTCGTGAGGGAAATCAAGGCCGACTCCCTGGAGGAAGTGCCAGTTGAACAGAGATCTGAAGGATGAATGTCATTAACGCGCCCTAAAAGGATGGGAAGGACCATCTTTGCAGCGGAAACCCACAGATAACAACCTATGCGGCCAAAATCGACGGCCCTCAGGAGAGACCACCGAGAGGGTCAGGGGGGCTGCAGAAGGAGGCACAGGGGAGTCTGAGAAGCAGGAAGGCACCAGACTCCACAGACTTTCTCTGTGAAGACGTTTGTTTTTTTGGTTTTTGTTTGTTCGTTTGCTGTTCTCTTTATGCTTTTTAGGGCTGCACCTGCCGAACAGGGAGGTTCCCAGGCTACAGTTCAAATCAGAGCTACAGCTGCTGGCCTACACCACAGCCACAGCCACAGCCATGCCAGATCCGAGCTGTGTCTGCGACCTACACCACAGCTCACGGCAATGCCGGATCCTTAACCCAACGAGCGAGACCAGGAATTGAACCCGTCTCCTCTGCACCACAGTGGGAGCTCCCAAGATTTGTTTTTTAATCTCAAGAGTAAGGGGAGGCCGATTTGCGTTTTAAACAAAGGGAAGACAATGTCAGAATTGCATTTCGGAGAGATCAGCCAGGCTGCAGCGCAGAAAACAAATCAGAACCAGACATCTGGATCCCCGGAGGCTGGCTGGCTGCAGGTTGGAACACGGGGGGCTTGGCAGCCATGGAGGTAGAGAGAGACGATGGATTCTTAGTTGCTTGAAGAGTTCCTGTGGTGGCTTGGTGGATTAAGAACCCAACATATTCTCCATGAGGATGTGGGTTCCATCCCTGGCCTCCCTCAGTGGGTTAAGGATCTGGTGTTGCCAAAAGCTGAGGCAGAGGTCACAGATGCCACTGCATCCAGTGTTGCCATGACTGGGTGGGCCTCCGCCGCAGCTCTGATTTCACCCCTAGCCCAAGAACCTCCATATGCCGCATGTCCTAAAAAGAAAAAGGAAAAAATAGAGAGATGCCTGGGAGATGACTGGTCTTGGGGAGATGGGCCATGGGGGAGGGGAGGGAGAAGGGGCCGGCCGGTGAGGTCTATGCGATCCCAGTTGGCAGTCACTGTGGCACAAAACCACAGCCACAGCAACTCGGGATCCGAGCCACGTCTTCCACCCACACCACAGCTCACAGCAACAAAAGATCCTTGACCCACTGAGCAGACCCAGGGATCAAACCCGCTTCCTCACAGACACTATGGCAGGTTCTTAACCCTCTGAGCCACAACAGAACTCCTGTTATGAACAATCTTATGTAAGTCATTTTCTTTTCTTTTCTTTTCTTTTTTTTTTTTTTTTTTGGCCATTTCTTTGGCCGCTCCTGTGGCATATGAGAGTTCCCAGGCTGGGGGTCCAATTGGAGCTGTAGCCACTGGCCTACACCAGAGCCACAGCAACGCAGGGGTCTGAGCCACATCTGCAACCTACACCACAGCTCATGGCAACACTGGATCCTTAACCCACTGAGCAAGGCCAGGGATCGAACCTGCAACCTCATGGTTCTTAGTTGGATTCCTTAACCACTGCGCCACGACGGGAACTCCTGTAAGGCATTTGTGTGAACATGCTTTCATTTCTCGTGGATAAATATCTAGGAGGAGGATTTCTGGGTCCCAGTCGGCTGTGCGTTTAACTTTACAGGCTACTCCTGAACCGTTTCTTTGGGCTTCATCCAACATGGGATCCAAGCGCCCGTGTTCCTGAAAATGGAAGGCACCTGTCTTTCTTTTCTCTGGGAAGCTAGAACCAGACAAGGAAGAGATCGGACCCCACCCCTCCCCGTCACATCCCCCAGACCCGGTCCAGGGGCGCAGGAAGAAGAGGAAAGATGGTCCCTAAGACCCTGCAGGATGACAGCGCCAGGCTGGATCTGAGCGCCTTGGACCTCAGTGTCTGAAAGTGATGAGAAAGCGCTGGGTTTGCTCAAAACGCTGTTCCCAGCCGGGAAAGGCCGACTGAACGGAATGTCTGGGGACAGTGACTAGAGACACCATGAGCCCTTCTGCGGTGTCCTCCCCACTGGTTTGACTGTCGAACAACAGTCGGTACCGAGCCCTCTCCTCGCAGCTCGGGCCTCAGCCACCTCCCATCCATGTCTCTGACTCCCGGCCACCAGCCTGAACGGGTGGGAACCAAAGCTGAAACTCGGGCGGAGCAGAGAGCCCCGAAGGGGAGGCAGAACAAGGCACTGAGGACAAGGGGTCTGAGTCAGGAAGGGCACTGGACCCCCGCCTCCTCCAGCCCTGGATCTGACCGGGCTCCGGCTACGCCTCCTCCTGCGGGACCGGGGCTCTGCCTCCTCTACGACCCCACGGTGGGTCGTCCCAAGCCTGCACCTGCTGGGCTCTGCAATATCGGTGACTGTCAGATGTGGGACATCTCTGCGCTGAGCAGGAGGGGCTGCAGCCTCTGTTTCCAGGACCTTCTGCTCTGGAGCAGGAGAGAGGACCCTGGTCTGACTTCCAGCCACAGGCTGATTATCTGTACAGAACAACCCAGAACCGGTGCATCCACGGTAATTAAACAATGTAGCCGTTGCAGAGGCGTTCACAAAAGCCAGGAAGAATCCAAGGGGCGCAATGCATTAGCACCCTGTTCCTAATAGCCTCCGGGGCTCCTCTGAGAGCAATCCCACAGCCAGACCGGGTTGGCTAGAGCCTGACTCACTACCTGCCCAGCCACCAGTCCCTCTCCTTCTGCCCTATCCTTTTCTGGGTGCCCTCAGCCTGGAGTCTCCTTCGAGGTTCTCTCTTTTTTGTTTTTTTTTTATTATTATTATTATTATTTTAATGGCCGCACCAGTGGCGTATGGAAATTTCGGAAGTCGGGTTTGAATTGGAGCTGCAGCTCCAAGGCCTACACCACAGCCACAGCCACATGGGATCCGAGCCACCTCTGCGACCTATGCTGCAGCTTGTGTCAACGCCAGATCCTTGACCCACGGAGGAAGGCCAGGGATGGAACCCGCATCCTCACGGAGACTACGTCCAGTTCTTAGCCACAGTGGAAACTCCTCTTTCAATGTTCTCTTCACCCAGCTAAGGGTTTTTTATCCTTTAAGACGCTCTCAGGCATCACCTCCTCCAGGAAGCCTTCTCTGATTCCACAGGCTAGATGAGGGTGCATCTTCCGGGCTCCCACAGCCATCACTGGTCTGTGCCCCCTAGAGGCTGTGCTCTGTGGCCAGAGGAGGAAGCCAAATCCCAGACGAAAGACGTCCAGTCCTGCTTGTCTCTGTGTCAGTTAGGGTTCTTGGGGTGCAACAGAAACCCACTCTGGCTAACTTTAGAATCGCAGGAAGAGCCAGGGACCCCGGCAACAACAGGAGCAGGAGCTCCAGGCGTCTTTAGGGTCCAGATGGGGATGCTAATGCCCAGTCACTCAGGCTGCACCCGGAGGGGGAGGAGCATCTGCCATTGGGAGGCTTTGTGTCCCTGGAGGACCAGCCTGATGGGTCTGACTTGGGCCACAGGCTCCATGCCCTTGACCAGGGTTGAGTAGGGCTCCATGGTCGGCAGACTCAAATTATTACTTCTTGACAAACAATCTATGAACAGATACTACTGTGGTCCCCCATGTTACACTGGGGAAACTGAGGCACGGGCCAGTGGGTGGCCTCTGGGAAAAGAGAGCCCCAGGCTTACAGAATAATTATGTGGGTGTGGAATGAATGAGCAAATGCCTTAAAACCACACGGAGCTGCCTTCTCCCGGGCCAGCCTGCTTCCCGAGGCAGCTGTGGGCGGGTGTCTGGCCCTTCCTGATGGATGGGTGATATTTCCTGGGGCAGCGACAGGATGCACACCTGTCACTGCCGAGGTAATTACTTGTCCCTTGTCAGCCTTTTGGCCAAGCTGCAGACCTGAAAAGCCATCGCTCTTTCTCTGGTATTCACAGCAAGAGGCAAAGGAAAGCTCGGGAAACGAGGAGATGGGAAACCTGGGTTGTTTCGCCTCCTCTGGAAGGGAGACGGCAGCTTCAGAAAATGGTCCAGAACAGGGGTGAGACCCAGCTTTGCGGCAGGTCCCCCACTGTCTGGGCTGTTCTGTTTTGAGGGGTGCCAACCAGCCAGCTCCTAAGACCCAGGAAGATGCGGGGGGAGCTGGTGGGGCGGATTCCCGTTGCTCTTTGGCTGAGGAGCCGCACATGTCGGAGGAGGACTGATGGTGGACAAGCCGTCAGTGTGGTGGTGGGTGTGTGTGGGGGGCACCAGAGGCTGAGAACTGCCTGGTCCTGGACCACGATGCTCAGATGTGACTGTAGGGTCCTCCCAGGGGATGTGTGGGACACACACGGGGAAGAGGCAGGGCCTGAGACAGGAAGAGGGCGGGGCGGGGGAAGAGCAGGCAGAGGGGTCCACACCCATGACAGAGCAGATGTGCTCCAGACTTCCAGGGTCCAACCAGGTGCGGCCCACCTGGGGCTGTGGGGTGGCAGTCCTTTCTTGCTTTTTATTAAAGTATAGTTGATGTACCATGTTCTGTCAATTTCTGCTGCACAGTATGGTGACCCAGTCATACATAAATCGACATTCTTTTTCTCATATTATCTTCCATCATGTTCTATCCCAAGTGATTGGATCGAGTCCCCTGTGCTGTACAGTAGGACCCCGTTGCTGATGCATTCTAAATGGAGTAGTTTGCATCTACCCACCCCAAACTCCCCATCCATCCCACTCCCTCTCCTCCTCCCCCTGGCAACCACAAGTCTGCTCTCCATGTCTGTGATCTGTTTCTGTTTTGCAGATGGGTGCATTTGTGCCATATTTTAGACTCCACATATAGGTGGCATCATATGGTATTTGTCTTTCTCTTTCTACTTACTTCACTTCGTATGGGACTCTCTAGTTGCATCCATGTGTGTACAAATGGCACTGTTTTCCTTTTTCATGGCTGAGTAGTATTCCACGGTGTATAAGTACCACATCTTCTTTATCCATTCATCTGTTGATGGACATTTAGGTTGTTTCCATGTCTTGGCTACTATGAATGGTGCTGGAGTGAACATGGGGGTGCATGGATCTTTCTGAATGAATGTTTTGTCTGGATATATGCCCAGGAGTGAGATGGCTGGATCATAATATATTTCGTTTTCCGAGCACTCTCCATACTGCTCTCCATCGTGGTTGTACCAATTTACATTCCCACACCCCCTCCTTCCTCCACAGTCCTGGCACTTAGTTCCCCTGTGGAAGGGAAACTCGAATTTTAGCATCACAGCTGTAACTTCATCTCAGCCCCCAGGTTGAGAGGGCTGGGAGCTGCCAGACTCTGCCAGACTCTGATCCCTGCTCTCCACCTGGGTGGCCGCCACGTCCTTGGCCCTCTCGTGGGTCTGACGCGCGTTCTACTGCCTCTCCAGCCCCTGGCCGAGCCCCACCCTCCCTGGAGTCTCTCACACCTGCTCCCCATCCAGCACTGCCATGTCCTCTCCCAATGGTTGGAGGAGCCCCATATCCAGAAGTCACCTTGTCCCCCAAACTGGCTGGACAGGGGAGGGGACGACAAACTGAAGAACACAGGACAGGCGAGGCAGGGACAGCAATGGCATGAGGAGAACCCCTCCTGCCCCAACCCACACACTCAGCTGGAGAAGGTCACAGCCAGGAGTCAGGCCTTCACAGAAGGACTGCCTGGGCCATGTGGGGTCACGAAGCAGGTCTTTTTGCCTATTCTAGGGCTGCTCCCACAGCATATGGAAATTCCCAGGCTAGGGGTCGAATCGGAGCTGCAGCTGCCACCCTACACCACAGCCACAGCAACGTAGGATCCGAATCGCATCTGTGACCTACCCTGCAGCTTGTGGCCATGCCGGATCCTTAACCCACTGAGCAAGGCCAGGGATTGAACCTGCAACCTCATAGGTAGCATATCAGGTTCTTAACCCGCTGAGCCACGATGAGAACTCCACATCCCATTTGAAAAAGGAGATTGAGGGTCAGAGACCGAGTGAAGCCAGAGCCCACATTACATGACCGTGGACCTCAGAGGCCCAGAGGAGAGATGCTGGGTCCAGAGCACAGGTCAGGCCGAGCTGGGACTGGGCCAGAGTGGACGGCAGACTATCTCCAGAAGAGGGGCCCTCCCTCCCCAACTTCTCTCGATTTCCAGGGCAAGCTGAGCTGTCCCCCTGGACCCCAAGCCTCTTCTCAAGCAGCCAAAAGGCTGATGGTGGGGTCAGTGCTTGAGAGAGGGACGGGTGGCGGGTGCGGGGTCCTGGGGGATGTGGTGATGGAACAGGTGCTCTCCTGGAGACCCCAATTCTGTCAGGTCTGCTCCATCATCCTGTGGTCTTGGTGGGACCCTGGCCTTGGATCCCATTCAGCCCCAGGCCCTCATCTGCCCTCCCTGCTCTTGGCATTTTTTACTCCCCCAGCCTCCTGGCTCTGTAGCGCCACCCCGTCCGGCCCGGCTTATGCCATGTAAGGTCATTGCCAGGGACTGGCCTGCCCCGACCCTCGCCCTGGATGGCGAGCCCCTCGGCCGGGGCTGTGATCTGTTCATTCTTGGACCCTCAGTGTCCTCACAGGGCCCTGCCCCGTGAAGCTCTGCTGCCTGGGATCGTGGCCAGCTCCACATTTCTCCAACCCACAGGGCAGCCAGGTACCCCAGCGGGGGCCCCGGGCTGGCCGTCTTACCTCTGGTCACAGCTACCTGAATTTCCACCCCCCCGGGCACCGCACCAGGCCCCTCTCCCAGAGGCTGGTTGCCATAGAAACAGCCTCGCGGAGGGGCCCTGGGCCGCCTCTCAGTCTGTGCCAATGCCTGACATGATTGCTCCCCGGGAATAAATGCTGTTCTTTCCCAGGGGCCAGGAGAACCGTGGAAGGAGGAAGACTCCCCCTTACTCCCAAAGCCATGGGTCTGCCATCAGCGGGGGACCGGGGCCCATGCAGGCCCCCCTTGGCCCCCTCCCTCCCCCCAGCCCTCTTCCTCCCAAGGGTCTGTCCAGGGGCCTTTTGCTGTTGGAGCTTCAGATGAGGATGTGGTCCAGCCGCGGCAGATCCTGCCCAGGCCACGGGCGTCAGAGGAAAGGCCTCAGGGCGCCCCCACCAGGAGGTGGCCTTTTAGAACCTTATGACAATTGAGAAACAATGAACATTCCGAGAACTTAACCTCCAGAGGTTACACTCCAAGGGGGAGGGGGCGGGAGTAGGGCCGCCAGCTCCTCTGAGGACACAGCCCTTTCTGTCCCACCCCTTCCTGAGCCTGTCCCTGTCCCGGCCAGCTGCTGGTCACTGGGGTGGGCTGCACACAGCCATGGCCACTGGTGGTCCCCTGCTGCCCCGGCTCCTGAAAGCCTCCTCTGATCACACAATGGAGAAAGCAGGAACCGAGGCGTGTGCCAGGCTGGCATCTCCCTCTCCTTGGCTCTGCGGAGCCTGCCATCACCACGCTCTGTCCATCTCATTCCCAGGGTCTCTCAGATCCGCCCTTCTCTCCCCATCACCCCCAGCCATCCTGGTCCACATTTACCTCCAGTCTCAGCCCCCCCCCACCCCAGCAGACACCTCACCTCCTCTCCCGCCCCCTTCTAATCGGTTCCTCAGGCTCTGATTGACTTGGATTGGGTTGCATTTATCCATCGGTTTGTACGGAATGGATACCATCAGAATATTGAGTTTTTCAATTCACAAAGACAGTCTAGTTCCCCATTCATTCAGGTTTTTAATTTTGCTCATGATTGTTTTACAGTTTCCAACATACGAATCCTACACATCCATTGTTACCGAGGTGGTTCACGTGTGGGGAACTATTGTAAATAGTGTTTCATTCACTTTTTAATAGCTCATTGCTAATACATTGAAATAAAATTGATGTAATTTTCTTCTTTTGAAATAATTATAGCTTCATAAAAATTTGCAAAGCTAGTACAGAGAGGTCCCGTGGACCCTTCACTCAATTTTCCCCAATGATTGTGTCTTATATAAATATAGCACCAATCTCAAAACTAGGAAACTGACTGTGGTACAACCTGTGTGCTTAGGTCAGTATCATTTCATCATGTATGTGGATCTGTAGAGCCACCCCTTTCAGGATACAGAATGGAATACAACTGATTTTTGTAGATTGACTTTATCCTGCAACTTTGCTAAACTCATTTATTGGTTCTGGTAGGGTCTTTTCTATAGGTCATTTGGGATTTTTTGCAAAGATAATCCTGTCATCTGTGGACAGAAAGTTTTATTGTGGCCTTTCCAACATGGACAATTTTTTTTTTCTTACCCTACCGCATTGCCCAGGATCACAAGGCTGATGCTGAGCAGGAGTGATGAGAGCCAACACCTGTGTCTTGCTTTTATCTTGGAGCGAAACAGTCAGTCTTTCTCTGTTAGGTATCATAATAGCTGTGGCAGGGGTTGTAGGTGCCTTTTTATCAGGTTATGGACATTCACTTCTCTTCCTAATTTGATGAGTTTTAATGATGAATTACTGTTGAATTTTGCCAGATATTTCTTTTGCACCTATTGAGATCATCATATGATTTTCTTCTTTAGTTTATTCATGTGATAAAGCACATCAATTCATTTTCAGTGGCTTTGAGAAAGCACAGATATAATCATGCCACAGCCTTCTTCAAGTGTTTAAACCCTCGAATAATTTCCCATTGCTCCAGGGGAAAAAATCAAAATCCTTAACACAGTGAATCAATTACAAATACGTATGCCTATGAGAAGCGCAGATCTAATTAATTACCTAAATAACATAGCCATTTAACAATAGCATTTAATAGGTCTGTAGTTCAAATGCTGGTGCATTATTGGGTCACCAGGTTGGCATCTCTGCCTTGCCCTCATGGTTGCAAGATGGCTGCAGCAGTTCCAGGCATCATTTTCTAGCACAACTCTGTACAAACTGTGTCCAAAACTTGAAGGGAGAGTGGAAACAACAGGATTCCCTTCATAACTATCTATTGTTTTTGTTTTTGTCTTTTCTAGGGCTGCTCCTGTGGCATTTGGAGGTTCCCAGGCTAGGAGTCTAATTGGAGCTACAGCTGCCGGCCTACACCACAGCCACAGCAACACAGGATCCAAGCTGCATCTGGGACCTACACCACAGCTCATGGCAACACCGGATCCTCAACCCCCTGAGCAAGGCCAGAGATCAAACCAGCATCCTCATGGCTCCTAGCCGGACTGTCAACCACTGTGCCACAACGGGAACTCCCATAGCTATCTGTTTTAATCAAGCAGGAAAACCACCTTCTAGAACTTCCTTCACGGGTTTTCCTTAATATCTCATTGGCCAAACCAGGTCATCTACTTATTTCTAAACCGATCGCCTGGCCCAGGACTACCATGATGGCCTTGAACCAATCACAGTTCATCCCCTGGACCTGAGCACGTTGCTATTGGACAAAGTCAGGGAGGAAGGAGATAACAATTGCAGAGCAGCCAATGAGTCCACACGCTTGTCCACCCAAGCCTCCACTCGAATCAGCTTCTCCCTCACGTCCCATCCTCTCTCTCCAGGTAAATACGCTTCCTTCTGCCTGGAATGCCCTTCCTCCCTCACCCATTTACCCACGTGCAGGTGCCTCACTCACCCTTCAGGTCTGAACTAAGGTGTCTCTGCTCCTGCTTGACTTCCCCACAGGGGCAAATTCTCCCCGCAACTCGCTTCTACCGCCCTTCCTGTGCTCACCGCACCCAAGACAGCCAAGACTCAGCCTTGCTCAGGATTCCTCTTCTTGTCCCCTCTCAGAGTCCCTGCTCATTCTCTTCCTTCCTCCCACATCCAACCTTCCACCTCCACATCGCCCCCCCATCCTTCTAGCACCATCTGTATGCTCCCTCCTCCACGTAGACTTCCTTGACCCGCGCAGCTACGATTCCTATGTTCCTCCTCCATGCCCACCTGGCAGAGGTCCCCCGAATCGCAGCTATTTCAGTGCATGCCTGTCACACCTGGCAAGCTCCCTGGAAGCTCAAACCATTCTCATTCTTCTCCGAAGCCCCCACCATCGCCCCAAGTGCCTTCCCCACTGCCAGCCTCAGCAGGTGTTTGGAGGCTGAAGGAGTGGAAATAGATGGCAGATGAAACAATAACCGCCACCGCCACCTTGGGAGGGTTTCTGGTGGGATGTGGGCTCAGACATCAGCTCTAATCTTCCCCACGGACAACGGTGTAACGTTATCACTACTTCACCCTTGGTGACCGATGCCAAGAGGTTAAATCAATAGCTCATCCAAGGTCATGCTTGGGGAAGAACCAGAACTTGAACTTGGATTTCTTTTCTGACTCTAAGGCTGGAGGTTTTCCCACCATGCCAGGGAGGCAGGGAGGCAGGGAGGAAAGCGAGGAGGTGGGTCTGGGAGGAGGGCATGGGGAGTGGGGACCAGCCCCAGCCCCTGAGCAGAAACCCCTGCTAACCCTGCTCCGGGCAGAGGTGATTAGAACAGAGAGCACTGAGGCCACAAGTATGAACTTGGGCCAGAGCCATGCTGGGCACGGGGGCAAAGCCACGGTCCTCACGCACAGGGGCCCACGGTTGGGTGGGAACATGTCCATATGCAACGAAAACTAAACACAGGAGCTTCCATCATCGCTCAACAGAAATGAATCTGAGCAGCATCCATGAGGACGTAGGTTCAATCCCTGGCCTTGCTTGGGAGTCAAGGATCCAGCGTTGCCATGAGCTGTGGTGTAGGTTGCCGACTCGGCTCGGACCCCGAGTTGCTATGGCTGTGGAGTAGGCCAGCGGCTACAGAACTGATTAGACCCCTTGCCCGGGAACCTCCATATGCCGTGGGAGTGGCCCAAAGAAATAGCAAAAAGACAAAAAAAAAATTAAAAATTAAAAAAAAATAAACCCACTGAGCAAGGGCAGGGACTGAACCCGCAACCTCATGGTTCCTAGTCAGATTCCTTAACCACTGCGCCACGACGGGAACTCCAGGTGCAGCCCTTTAAAAAAAAAAAAAAAGAAAAAAGAAAAGCTGTAAACAATAAGGAGTTCCCTGGGGTGGCTCAGCAGCTTAAGGATCCAGCATTGTCACTGCTGTGGAGCAGGTTCAGTCCCTGGCCTGGGAACTTCCTTATGTCACGGACGCAGCCAAAAAAACTCAAACTATATAAACAATGAAGCAGGACAAAGAGGTATTCCGCTTGCTCCAGGAGCTGCAGGAGGACGTGGCCACCCTGGATGTCACTATTATCAGCTGCTCTGTGTGCCGCACACACCAAACAGTTTCAGCCTCACAGCACCAGGGACTGGAATCATTTCTGTTCCCCAGGTGAGCAAGCTGAGGTCCTGGGAGGACAAGGGCTTTGCTGGAAGGTTCCAGAAGCTGGCCTCAGGGCTACCCTCCCCTTGGAGCCTCTGCTACGCCTTCCCCGGGCGGCTGCTGTCCAGGACTGATTCCAGAAACCGCCCCCCAGCCTCTTCGTGCCTTGTCCAGCTCTCCCGGTCCCAACCCCTAGCGATCTGCCACCGTGCCATCTCTCTCGCGGTCTCCTCTTCCTTTCAAAGATGACTCATAAGATGAAATGAGGTGTTTTGGAGTAAGTGATGATGGGACTGAATTATTCAAACTCCTCCAGATTCTGAAATGACTTTAATGTGTTTATGTTTTGCATTAAGCACTGAAATGGGCTGAGGGGTCACAGGATTTATCTTAATTTGTGAAATGCCTCTCGGTTCCACGCTCCAGCCCAGGACCGGCCGTGGGTCAATGTCTAGGGCACATCCAAAGCGGTGCCCTCCTCCCAGCTAATCTCCACCCCCACCCCCACCCCCACCCCCACTCCCATGCCTTCCTTGACAGCTCTGGCTTTGTCGCTGCAATCTCACGTCTGCCCTGATAAAGCTGAATTTCCCCTCGGGCAGAAAGAGGGGCTCCCTTTTTTTTTTTTTTCTGCTTTTTAGGGCCACACCCACAGCATATGGAGGTTCCCAGGCTAGGGGTCTAATCGGAGCTATAGCCGCCAGCCTACACCGCAGCCACAGAAACTCAGGATCCTTAACCCACTGAGTGGGGCCAAGGATTGAACCCACATCTTCATGGATACTAGTTGGATTCATTTCCTCTGAGCCACAGTGGGAACTCCAAGAGGGACTGCTTTGCAACTGTTGCCTGTTTGCCGAGAGATCATGAAGCTCCAGGTCCGTCACTGCCCACACAAAACCATCCAGTGAGGGCATGCGACTTGTGTAACCGGAACTTGGGCGCAAAGAAGGGAATCAGACTCTGTCGTGTGCATGACTCACAGGGCCCGCGAGGTCTCTGGCCCCCAGGAGGCACGCGGTAACATCTGCTGGAAGGACGGTCTTGGTGGCCCTTGGCGGGAGGACAGGCTCCCGAAGGCATGCTTGGCTGGCATCCTGAAGAGCCCGTGGGAGGGGGTGGCAGAGGCAGGGAGCCACAGACAGGGGGAGGCAGCTGCATGCAGCCCTGTGGGAAGCTGGCTCCGCCCCAGGCCAAGGGGAGGGAGAAGCACCTCTCTGGAGGCAGCTGGAGGCAGGAAGAAGCACGAACCCGCCAGCCTCTCCCCCTGCACCTGTATCTCAGCCCAGGGCTTCCCACCGGCCCAGCCCAAGGGGTGTTGGGGGACAGGTGAGTCCTTGCCAACTCCATTCAGGCTCCCTAGGACCCATTCAGGCAGAGAATGGACGGGGGAGGGCAGGCTGAAGAAGAAGAAGAAGGCCTGGGCGGATCCCAAACCCGAGACCTCTGGCTCAAGGGCTTCTGCTGGAGCCCCCACAAGTCTAAGGGCTGTCAGGGCAGTGAGCGGAGCCTGGAGCAGATCGGCTTGAGGGGAGCTGCATTGCAGAGGGTTTGGGGACAGAGGCTGAGAGGCCAGTTGCCTCAAGCAGGAGGATGCAGGCTATTGGTGGGAAGGGTCTTTGAGTTGGAAGTGAGTCACAGAGGAAGGCCCAGGAGCTGAGAAGCTGGATTCAGGGTCGGCATGCACCACCTCTGGGCACCTCCCACCAGGGCCCCCCACCCCAGGGCCGACCCCAGGCAGGCTCCATCACCCTCCCAGCCTTCCCCTGCCGAGAGGCCGCACCTGGGGCTCCTCTCAGATCCTCTGACCCAGCGGACCCCCCCAAGGGGCCGGAGGAGGGTGTCTGGCTCCTTAGGTCTCTCCCACCCAGGCTTGGGCTTCCAGAGTTTGCTCCTATTCCAGAAGTATTAAGACCCTTGGCCACAAGTGGGCAAGGCCAGGAGCCGGATGGGGAGTGGTCGGGTTTCCCAAAGCATGGTCCCCTGGCGTGCAGTACCACAGGTTGCTGCGGGGAGAAAGGGTTTTGTGGGTTTTTTTGGTTTGTTTGGGGTTTTTTTGTTTGTTTGTTTGTTTGTCTTTTTGCCTTTTCTAGGGCCACTCCTGCGGCATATGGAGGTTCCCAGGCTAGGGGTCGAATCAGAGCTGTAGCCACCGGCCTACACCACAGCCACAGCCACGCGGAATTCAAGCGGTGTCTGTGACCTACAGCCACAGAAACTCAGGATCCTTAACCCACTGAGCGGGGCCAGGGATCGAACCCACAACCTCATGGTTCCTAGTCAGATTTGTTAACCACTGAGCCACCACAGGAACTCCTGAGGCAGAACATTAACTCAGGTCAGCAGTGCAGGCGTGTGGGGCTTCGATGCTTTCTTTGATGTGGCCGTGGATTAACGTTTGTGGCGTAAGGGCTCCAGGGAGTAGCATCCCCACAGGCCTTGTTTACTACAGGGAGTGTGCCTCCGCCCAGAAGGACATTCATCGCTGTTCCCCCGCGACTCAGTTTACGGGACGAAAAGGACAAAGAAACTGAGACTCGGAGGACCCTATTGGACAAGGCCTGACATGGGTAACTAAGCAAGGCCAATGGGAGAAGACCACGTCCCTCTGGGTCCCACGTTGGTACCCCCCTCCATCTTTAAGGGATAAAAACCCCTATAGGACAACAGAAAAGGGGGGGCTCTTCTCCCCGCTCCCAGTAACCCTGGGAGCCATCTGCTTTTCTTCAATAAAAACTTGGCTTGCTTACTGCCTGTGTGTTCGCGGAGTTCACTCTTCCACCGCCGTGAACAAGAACCCGGATTCCGGTACCATCTCTGCAGCATCAGCACCACCTCCCAAGTGACCAACCCGGGCGGGAGACTGATGGTGCCTCTAAGACTTAGGGGGCAGGGGACTGAGGATGGCTGGGGTGGGGCCTCCAAAGCCCTTATGGGTTCTGCCTCTTTGCCCCCCCCCCGCCCCCCGCCCCCAGCAGGCTAGGAGCCGACAGGGAGCGGCCCCTGGGATCTGGGAAGGAGTGGTGACTTGGGACCTTGGCACAAGCCTCTGAGATTGGGGGAGGGGGAGCCCCGTCCCCTAACTTGAAATTCCCTCGCCTCCCCTCCCCTTGCAGTGGGGACGGCGCCCACCTTGTGCTTCTCTCTCCTTCCTCCCAACGACTCCCGATACAGATGGAAGGATTCTGTGCCAAGGGAGGTGCTGGTTCTGATAGGGATGGAGGAGCCACCGTGGTTACAGAAGTCCCCATAAAGGGCCGTAGGTAAAGAGGGAAAGGGAAGGGACACTGGGAGATGACTGCTCAAGAAAGGCATCAGCCGAGGCAGGCTTGCTTGACTAGTGGAGGCTTGAGATTTGCCTCGGGTTGTTGGGCAGGTGGGATGAGACCTGCATTCAGACTCAGACCAAGGGCCGGAGTTTGAGGACCGCCCTTCTGCTGATTTGAATACACACCTTATCCCTTATCAGAGGAGCTGATACTCCCAGAAAGGGAAGAGGCGGACTTTTCAAACCCCTACTCCCCTTGGATGGTAAAACCTTAGCCCACCGACTCCTGGGGCAGAGCATCCCGTCCGTGCCTGCCCGCTGGCATCTCTCACAAGGGTCAATAAAGCTATTTCTTGCCTATCCCTTTGTCTCTCACTGAATTCCTTCTGCACAGAGACATGAAGAACCTGAACGTCAGTGAGTCCAGACACATGGGTTCAAGTCCCAGTCTGGGCTCTGGGTAGGTTCAGGCTGTTAGCACTGTTTCAGTTCAGCTCATGTACATGTGGCTCCAAAAATGCGGCCGATCAAGGTCTTGGTCAGCCCCTGCCCCCCCCCCACTCTGCCTGGGGCATCCACAGGATGGGAGGAGAACCTCAGCTGAGCAGCCTCATCCCGGACCCTACCCCCCAGCGGTTCTGGCAGCTGCAGCCTTGGGGGTTCTGGGCCACGCCCACCTCTATCCTGCGGGGGGCGGGGGGTGCCTCCAGGTGTGTCCACTCTGGCTTCAGTGAGCTCCTCCGAGGATGCAATTCTCAGGCTGGACACTAGACGGCAAGAGAGCGAAAAGTGGTAGGTGGACCCCCTCGGGGCTCCGTGGTCCTAAAAGGTCATTTCCGCCATCCTCCTGCCTCCACCTTGTCAGGCCTCCACGCTAAGGGTGTACCCTGCCAGTCTCCCTGCTGTCAACACCAAGTCCCCCACGCCACCTGCAGTCCTAGGCCAAGGAGATTACAGGAGCCGCCCAACCCCAGCAGCAACCAGGCCGTGGGTTCAGTAGCTCACATACATACCCAGGCCTGGGGAGATCCATGGCCTCCTATTTATTTATTTATTATTATTATTTTTTTTTAGGGCTGCATCCACAGCATATGAAGGTTCCCAGGCTAGGGGTCAAATCAGAGCTTTAGCTGCCAGCCTACGCCACAGCCACAGCAACGCCATATCCGAGCTGCATCCACGACCCACACCACAGCTCACGGCAATGCTGGATCCTTACCCCACTGAGCAAGGCCAGGGATAGAACCCGCTTCCTCGTGGTTACTAGTCGAGTTCTTAACCCACTGAGCCATTATGGGAACTCTAGCCTCCTATTTATTCCTAAGCATCCTGGCTTCCTGTTTTCCCTCCAGACCGGCCAAGGAAGCCTGGTCAGTAGAACCAGGGTCCAGCTGTGAGCTGATCCCTGCACAGTGTGTACGACCAGGGTCTCCCCAGGGCTCAGAAGCCCCTAAGCCAAGAAGGCCCGCTGCCTTCTCTCCTGGCCCCCTTCTTAGTGGTGGGAATCAGCCTTCCTCTGTGGGCAGTGACCCTCCCCTTCTCATGCGCCCTGCCAACCACACCCCTTCCTGCTCTGCTCAGCCCCTCTCAGCCTCAGCCTGTCTGGGTCTAACTCCCTGTCTACACAATGCCACCAGTGTGTCACAGGCCACCAGGCTAAACCTCCATCACTGACAATGATGGCTATAGCACCATGACCTCTTACAGATATGATCTTATTAATCTTTCACAGCAGCGTGGAAGGTTCAGAGAGGTTAAGGAACATGACTGAGGTCACACAGCTTGTAAATGGCAGAGCCCAGGGTCCAGCCTTCATCAAGGCCACTCTGACCCTGGAGAGTCTGGGCACACTGATGAGAGCTTACCTCACAGGGCTGACAAGCACAGGCAGCATCTGAAGGGATGGAAAGTGAGCCACGTCCCCGCCTTCTTTGCCCTCCAGCAGAGCTGGGAAGAAGTTCGGAGGGCGCCAGGGTCCTGGGAGGCGACTGCTCGTCTCTCCACGCCTGTGTGTGCAGGGAAACCCAGTGGCTTGTTCTTTGTAGGGAAAGGTCAGAACTGCTTTCCCTCCACAGTCAGAAACAGGCCTCGTGGCCATGGGCGGGTGACCAGGGTCTACGGCATTGCTCTGGCCAGCGCAGGCGAGAGGTAGACCTGCAGAGAACAGGCACCACGCGTGGGGATTGTGTCCCCGTCGTCCTATGACCACCACCACGACCACCTTCACCATCTCCTCCGCCATCACCACCGTCATCGACATCATCTCCATCACCATCCCCATCACCACCACCACCACTTGATCATCATCACCACCACCATCACCACCATCCCTGTCATCACCACCATCCCTGTCATCACCACCATCCCTGTCATCACCACCACCATCAGCATCATCTCCATCACCATCCCCATCCCCATCACCACCATCATCACCACCACCATGATCATCACCACTGTCACCATCACCACCATCCCTGTCATCACCACCACCATCATCACCATCACCACCTCTACCACCATCATCACCATCACCACCACCACCACCATCACCACCGTCACCATCACCACCACCATCACCACCACCATGATCATCACCACTGTCACCATCACCACCATCCCTGTCATCACCACCACCACCATCACCACCATCATCACCATCACCACCACCACCATCACCACCGTCACCGTCACCATCACCACCGTCACCACCACCACCGTCACCACCACTATCCCGCTCCATGACCACAGAACCATCACCACACCCCCTCTGCCACTGGCCTTCAGCTATCCACATGGACCCACTGCGTCCCTCTGGCATCATCATTCACGAAAACCCAGAGCCAGGAGGAGGTGTGGAGCTCAGATCTGACATCGAGGTGGAGTCCAGGGGAACCACAGTCCAACGTGGCCCCGACTTCCTGTCATCTCAATAAATAGAACCCGCTCCCCTCCTGGGGGGAGATGCTGCTCTCCGGAAGCCCCCCTAAAGGTAAGGGGCTGGAGGCGTGGAGGTGAACAGCCCCAGCCCGGCCTTCAGGAAGCCCACATGCCCTTCCCTGCCTCCAGGCTCGTAATCATCTCATGTGGTCCCCTTTCCTCCTCAGTGGGAGCTGTCCCTTCTTGCCCTGCCCGACATGCTCAGCTTCAGCCTCTGGTCTCCTGCTCACAGGGCCGAGTCCCTCCTCTGAGACGGTTCAGCACACCCCCTTCCTCTCAGCCTGCTCTCCCCCCTGCAGAGTCCAACTGCCCCAGGGAGTGGGCGGCTGGGGCCAGAGGGAGGGGCTGGCACCGCCTCGGGAGATGCCCCAAAGGGGCTCCTATCCTTCCCCGAGGGCTGGGGGGGGGCCTGTGCCCTGGAGCGGTGCCTGGGTCTGAGTCGGTCCCACCACCTCGGGCACTGCATCCTCATCCGAGGAGAGGGCTTGTCCTCGGGGAGAGGAGATGGTGGGGGAGGGGCCGGTCTTCAGGGACAGAGGCGCAGACCCCCAGATCAGTGATTCTCAGACTTGAGGGGGCAGCAGGACCCCCTAGAGGAGGCTGGGTGTGAGCTCTGGAGTCTCTGACTCAGTGGGTCTGGAGTGGATCCTGAGCATTTTCATTTCTAGCAAGATCCCGGGTGCTGAGAGGCTGCTGCTCCAGGGAGCCCACTGTGAGAGCCGCCGCAGCAGGGGGTGGTGAGGCAAAGGTCAAAGTCAGAGGCAGGGAGCAAAGGGCCCGCTCCCCCTTCTCCACCCCCGAATGTGCTCACGAGGCTGGGATAGCAGTGACACGGGAAGGAGGCTGGCAGGTGTCAAGCCCGTGCGATGGGCTGGCCCGGGCATTAGCCCATTTACTCATCAGGATAAACCGAGGAGGTGGGTGTTACCCTCCCCATCGGACAGACAGAAACCCTGGCGCAGAGAGGGGGAGGGACGTGCTTAGGGTCACAGAGACACACAAGAGGCCAGAGCACCTGCTTCCCCACCCCCGCCCCAGTGCTCTCTGTGATCCCCACCCTTGCCACCTGAGACACACAGAGGCAGCCTCGGAATCCCCGTGTGTCCCCAGACGCAGAGAAGCCTTTCTCTCTGATGGCTTTGGGCTCTGTTATTTCCTGCGGGTCGCAAATGACTGGGGTTGAGAGGAGTCTATGGCTCTGGTATCTCCTCCCGAACCCTCCCTGAAGAAGGTCAAAATCCAGGCAGGAAGGGAGGAAGGGGTGCAGCCCGGGCTGCAGCTGCCAGGTCTCGCAGCTGCGGTCCCCCAGACGCGCCGTGTGCAGCGGGTTTCTATGACAACGGAGCTGCCGCGGTCCATAAGCATAATTAACTTCAGACCTGATCGTTCTCCGGGACCCTGGCAGTGGGAAGCGAGGAAGCCACACTCGACAGCAGTGAGAAGGAAGGGTCCTGAGCCTCTGGGTCCCCCCTGGTTTGGGAGCCTTCAAGGAATGAGACTCAAGAGGGACAATCCCGGGAGTTCGCTAAACGAATCTGACTAGTATCCTTAAGGACTTGGGTTCAGTCCCCAGCCTCGCTCAGTGGGTTGAGAACCTGGCGTTGCCGTGAGCTGTGGTGTAGGTTGCAGACATGGCTCGGATTTTGCATTGCTGTGGCTGTGGTGTAGACTGGCAGCTATAGCTCCGATTTGACCCCTAGCCTGGGAACTTCCATATGTCATGGGTGTGGCCCTAAAAAGAAAAGAAAAGAAAAACAAGCCATGCAAAACCAGAGGACACCGCCAAGCAGGACAAGGGCGCACCCTCCCCACCCCCCGCCGCTAGGGGAGGGCTGCATGGGGACCTTGTTAGCTGCCCTGCCACCCAAGTTCCTCTCTTGAGGTCTGGCAGCCAGGGGTAGCTTAGTGGACACCAGACGCCTGGTCCTTGTCCTGGGCCTGCCTGATCTGGCAGTCAGAGCACAGCCTCGCTGGCGCCTGGAAACAGAGAACACAGGAGGCGGGTGTCCCCAAGCCCCTGAGGAGGTGTGGCCACCAGGTGAGGAGAAGGGCAGTGGCCAAGGATAGCCCATCCCACTGACTCCATCCTGCCTCATTCAGGGCACAAGAAATAATTATTCATTTATTTTTATTTGTGCTTTTTGTCTTTTTAGGGCCACACCCAGAGCACATGGAGGTTCCCAGCCTAGGGGTCGAATGGGAGCTGCAGCCGCCGGCCTACACCACAGCTCACGGCAACGCAGGATCCTCAACCCACTGAGCGAGGCCAGGGACTGAACCCGCATCCTTGGGGTTATTAGTTGGGTTCGTAACTGCAGAGCCACGACAGGAACTGCGATGGTAGGATTTTTTTAAATGTAAGGATATGAAGATGTCTGCTAACACTTGTTCATCTGACTTCACAGCAAGTCGGGGTGTGTTCAGCACGTGTCTCTGTCCAGCTCCCCACCGCTGCAGCTGAGAAACCTGAGTCTGAGAGACGGGATGGGTGGGAGAGACCGCTCTCCCCCCAGAAGGTGAGACTGAGGGTGAGGGTGGCGTCTGCAGGCCGGGGGGCCTGGGGAGGACAGCGAGGGTCGGGGTGAGGGAGAGGAGACAAGGGCCAGAGAGATGAGGTCGAAAGCCGGGGAAGGAAGCCACAGGCACGGGGACAGGGTGTCTATAGGGATTTCTCATCCTGGAGGATCTATTCAAAGATGTTTTTCAGGAGTTCCCATCGCGGCGCAGTGGTTAACGAATCCGACTAGGAACCATGAGGTTGCGGGTTCGGTCCCTGCCCTTGCTCAGTGGGTTAACGATCCGGCGTTGCCGTGAGCTGTGGTGTAGGTTGCAGACGCGGCTCGGATCCCGCGTTGCTGTGGCTGTGGTGTAGGCCGGTGGCTACAGCTCCGATTAGCCCCTAGCCTGGGAACCTCCATATGCCACGGGAGTGGCCCAAGAAATGGCAAAAAGACAAAAAAAAAAAAAGTTTTTCAATGTATCCAGTTGACTCAAGAATATCAGTCAATCACATTTACAGATGAAAAGATAGCGCTGGAATTACTTTACAATAATCCAGCTTTGGGAGAGGAGAGGATGGATGGGGTTACGGATGAGCTGGGACGGGTCATCCCTGATTCCTGTTGCAAAGCACATGGTACACTGGGCTCATCTATTATCCTCTCTGTTGGTGCGTGTGTTTGAAAGTTCCCATCAGAAAAAGCCTTTTAAAAGTATATAGTCAAGGGAGTTCCCGTCATGGCGCAGCGGAAACGAATCTGACTAGCATCCATGAGGTTGCAGGTTTGATGCTTAGACTCGCTCAGTGGGTTAAGGATCCAGCGTTGCCGTGAGCTGTGGTGCAGGTCGCAGACACAGCTCGGATCTGGTGTGTCGGATCTAGCCTGGGAACTTCCATATGACGCAGGTGCAGCTCTAAAGGAAAAAAAAAAGTATGGAGTCACTGAGTTCCCTGGTGTCTCAATCCAGTGTCATCCCTGCTATGGCTCTGGTTTGATCCCTGGCCTGGGGGAATAAAAGCATTAGCCAATATATTCTAGAATATTTGGGGGGGGGCTGGGGGCACACCTGAGGCATGCAGAAATTCCTGGGCAAGGGATCAAAATGACGCCACAGCAGTAACCAGAGCCACAGCAGTGACAATGCCAGATCCTTAACAACTGGGCCACCAGGGAACTCCCAGAATTTTTTTATCAAACAGATTCTCACATCAGTTTTTTTTGTAGGAAGAGTAGATTCATGAATTAATTGTCCACCCTCGGCCTCTCCTTCTCTGGCCGTTTTCCTCTCCCTCCTGTCTGTCTCTGTCCCCCTCCTCTCACTCTGTTCCCCTCCCCCACCCCCACCCCACCCCCCTCTCTGTCTCTCATCCAGGAGTCAGCAGCCAAGATCAGCACTTGCAGGCCGATTCGCCTCTGTCTTTCCTCCAAAACACTTGTTAAAATACTGGCTCAGAGGAAAAATAGAAATCAGTCAAACAAAACTTCCCAGAACCCTTCCAAATCTAGCCCATCCTGGACCATTGGCTACAAATGTTAGACGTTTGACAATTTGGCCATTTGTCCAGTGGGTTTGGGCCAGCCCCCTCTGGGCACACTGGCCACTCCGGTGCTGGTTCTCATGGCAGAGACAGGGCTGACCCTCAGCTCCTGCCGGGAGACCTGGGCTCTCCCGATACCCCAAGTGCTGCGAAGCAAAGTCAAGTTGCCATTAATATTACTGAGAAAGTCTCCTCCCTTTCATGGCTCAGTCTCCCCATCTGTAAAAGTGGGAGGGAATTCCCGCTCTGGTCCAGTGAGTTAGAATTCGAAGGCAGTGGCTCGGGTCACTGTGGGGGCACAGGTTCAATTCCCAGCCTTGGTGCAGCAGGTTAAAGGATCCCACATTGCCGCAGCTGTCATGTAGGTTACAGCTGAGGCTCGGATTCAATCCCTGGCCCAGGGATCTTCCACACGCTGTGGGTGTGGCCATAAAAAAAAAAATTAGGAGCCTGAGAAGGTCACTGAGTCCCTGCTTAGCCCCGGGATATGATGCTACCCCAACTAGCCTTGCAGAGACAATTGGCATTCCTGGCCTGGAGGTCTCTTCTGGAAGAGAGAGAGCTTGGGCTCCCCTCCAGCTCCTCCCAGCCTACTGCCCAGAGCCAAGGAGAGGCGGGAGGCCTCAGCCCTCACCAGGCTGGTGCCTCGAGACCAAACCTCCTTCAACGCAGCCCTCTGTCTGCATCCCTCTCACTCCCATCAGCCTCAGGCCACAGCCGAGCATTCTCGAATGTCCACCCCCCAGGCAGGGTGACCAGCTGTCCCAGTTTGCCCGGACAGAGGAGAGTTCCCATGATGCTGGACTCTCAGTGCTAAAACCAAGACAGTTCCAGGCAGCCTGGAAAAGCTGACCCCCTACTCCAGGCAAGCTGGCCGTGAAATTACTAGAAAAGAGGCGTGCTAGAAGCGGAGGCAGTGCCAGTGTTATTGAGATCGCCTACCTTTGGGGAGGAAAACAGAGGCTGTTTATGACCTGTGAGTCCTGTGATTAAAATAGCCAAATACCAGGGCTGTGCTGGTCAGCAAGACCCAACCAGTGGAGCTCTCCTGAGGTGGCTACACGTTGTCTCTCTCAGCCAGAAAAGGCAGCGGAGCCAATAGCAAGAATTCCCCTTCTCTGAGTCAAGCAGCTGATGAGAAGTAGGGCTTTGCTCTGCCTGTGGAACAAGAAAAGCGACTTAACCAGGGAGGGGTGGGGACAAGGGGACCCTGGCCCAGAGGGGCTCACCACTGTCAGTGCTGCCTGGAGGCCTGCCTCGGCCCCTCCAGCTTCCAGCGGTCACCGTCGGAGGCCAGTTGGCCCCATCCTTTCCCAGGGTGCTTCTAGGACCTGAAATCCTTGGACCCAGACACAGAATGACAAGGTGGGGGGGAGGCAGTACAGCCCCATCACCTGCCCCCTATACTCAAAGCACAGCCCTCCCCCACTTTTTTTTTCTTTCTTTTTAGGGCCACACCCACGGCATATGGAGGTTCCCAGACTAGGGGTTGAAACAGAGCTACAGCTGCCGGCCTATACCACAGCCACAGCCACAACCACACAGGATCTGAGCCGCGTCTGCAACCTACACCACAGCTCACAGCAATGCCAGATCCTTAACCCACTGAGCGAGGCCAGGGATGGAACCCGCAACCTCATGGTCCCTCGTCGGATTTGTTTCCTCTGCGCCCCAAAGGGCACTCCCCCTCCCCACTTTTGAAAGGGGCTGCATCTGTGTGCTTATGTGAAAGCCTATCTTCTGTCCCAGAGATCAGGTGATTCAAACAATTCCCTCTGATATCACCACTTCCTTTTTTTTCCCCTGGAAAAGGGGAACGCATAGGAGGTAAGCTGCTGGAGCATCTCAAATTAAGTAGTCCCTGGTCCAAAGGGATGACCCGTGATGGCCAAAGCACCAAACCTATGAATGGCTTGGTTTTGTGTTGAATCAGAACAGCCTGCATGATATTCCTGCAGCGACGCTGCCCCCGCCCCCCCCCCCCAGCTGTCCCTGGGACCTCTGCGTGGGAGAGAAGTTACAGGTGGCACAGAGGCACATAGCCTGACCCCACCAACCATGTCACAGCTTCTAGCTTGGATGCACCAACAGGGGTGGGACCTGACAACTGGGAGCCACCCTGTCATGGGAAGGGGATGGAACCATGGACCAGAGGGAGGGACAGACATGAAAATGCGTTACTCGATGCCTAAAAACGGTCTCATGGAAAGTAGTCTGTGGCGTCCATCCAGTGTCAGCACAATCCCAGCTCAAGATCACAATGAATATTAGAAAATATTTCAAAGGAATTCCCTTCTGTGGCTCAGCAGTTAATGAACCCAATTAGGATCCATGAGGATGCGGGTTCAATTCCTGGCCTCGCCCAGTGGGTTAAGGATCTAGTGTTGCCGTGAGCTGTGGTGTAAGTCACAGACGCAACTCAGATCCTGCATTGCGGTGGCTGTGGTGTAGGCTGGCAGCTGCAGCGCCGATTCCACCCCTAGCCTGGGAACTTCCATATGCCATGGGTGTGGCCCTTAAAAAAAAAGAAAAGAAAATATTTCGAGGAGTTCCTGTTGTGACTCGGTGGTAATGAACCCGACCAGTATCCATGAGGTTGCGAGTTCGATGCCTGGCCTCCCTCAGTCGGTTGAGGATCCAGCGTTGCTGTGAGCTGTGATGTAGGTCACAGACTCGGCTCGGATTCCACATTGCTGTGGCTGTGGTGTAGGCCAGCAGCGGCAGCTCGGATTCCACCCCTGGCCTGGAAACTTGCATATGCTGCAGGCGTGGCCCTAAAAAAAAAAAAAAAAAAAGACTTGCTTCTTCTTAAAGTTGAAAACTCAGTATCTGCCTCACCAGCTATTAAGAGAATTCAGTGCAATAATGTGTTGAAGTGTCTGGCAGGTATTAGAAACTAAATAAATCATAATAGTTGCTGTCATGGTGGCGAAGGCGGTCATAAATACGCGTGCTGGCTCTCTCTCTCTCTCTCTCTCTCTCTCTCTCTCTCAGCCCCAGAGTGCTACAGGGAGGTGGCGGGGGGTGGGGGGGCAGCTTTTCTGGAGGAGGGGTTTCCAGGCTAAGCCTCTGAGGCTAGGAATTCAGGAGAAAAGGGTGGAGCATCCAGAAAGAGCAGAGCTCACAGGACACAGGCAGCCTCGTGGCCTGAGGTTGGTCACTTTCCCATAAAATCCATCTTGAGGGGGAGAAGGGTCAACCCAGGGTGTCAACCCCCTTCCAAGGGCGGCCACGTGTGGGGTGGGCTGACATTCGAGGCCAGGGTGGAAGTGTCACTGGGCTGGCCTATGCGGCAGGAGGAAATCATGAATGATGTGGAATCTTCTTTTTCGCCATTTGGTTCCGGGTTTCTCTCCAGGATGCTGAGAGCCCGATGCCTTACCCAGCCCGTCTGGAGAGCTAGGGGACGATCTGAATGAACATGCCCTCCAGGCCACCTGCACGACAGGTGATCACTCTGCCTTTTCCCCAGGTACAGAAAACAGCCTGCAGCTGGATGCATTAGCCTCTAAAGCTCATGGGTCCTGCCTCTGGAATAAAGGGGGTTCAACCCACTGTGTCCTCTGCCCAAGGAGGGTGGACAGTGGGGACCCTCTCGGGGGGAGGCTGATGGGGTGAAGCAGCTCTCTTGCCTGAGAAGATGCCTCCAGATCTGGGTTAGATAGACGGGGCTCTAAGCCCCGCAAAATGAGGGGTTGGGGGGATAGTTTGTCAAGGAGTCTCATAAAGACATCAAGGTCACAGAAAAAGTTGGCATTCAAATATGGTATCAGCAGAGTCACGTATGACCTTGGACTCCTCTAAAAATAGTCATGAGGGGGTCACCCTCCAACCCAACAATTCCACTCCTGTGTGAACTTAGTTTCACACAAAAAATCTGCACCCAGATGCTCGTGGCAGCTTCATGTACCGCAGGCAGGCCCAAGCTGGAAATAGCCAAATGTCCTTTAAAGGCTGAATGGTAAGCACCCCGCGACACACCTGTGCCACCAACCCCGCCAGATGCAGCAACCTGGGCAGATCTCTGAGAGCCGTGCGGACCGCAAAAAGCCCATCCCCAGAGGCTACACACGGTTTCAGCCCATTGACAGGAACCCTGTGATGACAACGTGGAAGGGTGGAGACCAGAGTAGGGGTCGTCGGAGAGGTGGGGGCGGACTTGGTGGGAGGGATGGGGTTGCGGTTAGTTACGAAAGAGCCGCTGGAAGGATCCTGGGAGGTTGGAACTGCCCAGGGCCTGCCCTGTGGTGTCGGAGCCACAAATCTGCACAGGTGATCAAGTGCATAGAACTGAGTAACCCCCCCCCCCACACACACACACTCAAGTACAAATAAACCTGGGCAAATCTGAATGAGATGGGAGGATTGTACGCAGGTCAATATACTGATAACCTTGACGCGGTACTGGTGCTTTGCAAGCTGTGACTACGGGGGGACCCAGTGAAGGTACCCCCGAATCGCTCTGGTTTCTTTCTTTTCTTTTCTTTTTTTGGCCACGCCCATGGCATGTGGAAGTTCCCCAGGCCAGGGATCGAACCCTCATCCATACTTGTCAGATTCTTTTCCACTGAGCCATGATGGGAACTCCCAACACTCACCATTTTTTGTTTGTTTTTCTTTGTTTTGGCTGTGCCCAGGGCATGCAGAAGTTCCCGGGCCAGGGATCGAACCCTTGCCATGGCAGGGACAATGCCTGATCCTTAACCCACTGAGCCAACAAGGAATTCCTCCACCCATCTTTTTGTTTTGTTTTGTCGTTTTAGGGTCGCACCTGCGGCACATGGAGGCTTCCAGGCAAGGGATCAAACCTGAAACCTCGTGGCTCCTAGTCGGATTCGTTTCCACTGCACCACGATGGGAACTCCCCTCCACCCATCTGCTAAAGCTGAGCAAGTGCCTACCCCACGACCCAGCGATCCCAGCCCTGAACATATTCCCAAGAGAGCTGGGTGCACGTGACCGCCAGGAAGCTTGGGCAAGTCGAATAGCAGCTCTGTTCGTAAGAGCCAACAGTCAGCAACCGTCCAGCTGTCCATCCACAGTGGAGCCAACAGCGTGAGTGGTGTTCATTCAGTGGAATCGAAAAATCGAAAAGCACAGCCCCCTACTGTACGCACATTCTGAGTCTCCCCACGTGTGATGAGCAAAGAAGCCAGACACGGAGCCCACAGACCGTAGCTTCATTTATCCGAAGTTCAAGAACAAGCAAAACACGTCTACGCTGATGGGTCAGAATAGCGGTTCGTTGAGGTGGTGGAAGGACAGCCGGGGAGGGACCTGCAGGCACTGGCGATGCTCTGTGTCCTGCTCTGGTTGGGGACACATGGGTGTGTGTGTGTGTTTATAAAACTTCATGGAGGGAGCTCCCTGGTGGCCTAGTGGATAGGATTTGGTGCTTTCACTGCTGTAGCCCAGGTTCAATCCCTGGTCTGGGACCTGAGATCTCACATCAAACCTCTGAATGCTGTAGCTGAAAAGAAAAAAAAGAAAACTGAATTGAACTACCCATAAGACTTGTGCACTCTGTTGTGTGTTACACCTCGGTAAACACTTTTATTTATTTTTTTTCTTGTCTTTTTGCCTTTTCGTGGGCTGCTCCCACAGCATATGGAGGTTCCCAGGCTAGGGGTCGAATCGGAGCTGTAGCCACCGGCCTGCACCAGGGCCACAGCAACTCGGGATCCGAGCCGCATCTGCGACCTACACCACAGCTCATGGCAACGCCAGATCTTTAACCCACTGGGCAAGGCCAGGGATCGAACCCGCAACCTCATGGTTCCTAGTCGGATTCTTTAACCACTGCGCCATGACGGGAACTCCCCAGTAAACACTTTTAAATAAGAGAAAAAAGCACTTATGCCTCAGTGGAAGAACGGAAGGCAGCACGACAGCTCGTGAGCGGGGCTTCTGTTTGTTTCTGTTTGGGTTCTAGGCGTATTTCCTCTATTTCTCCCTCCTCCCAAAATGGGGACACAGGGGGGCCTCCATCCCCTGCCTCCTCATTCCTTCCCTACCTGAGATGCTGGGTGAAACTCTCAGGTGCTCCAGAATCCTGAGCCTAGGGATGGGGAGAAGGGCCACTCCCAGCCAGTGGAGAGGGGTTCCCAGGGGGGTGGCTTCAGCTTGGAGCATGGGGGCTGGGCCCCCCTCCCCCAAAAGGAAGGCCAGAGCGCTCCCACTAACTCCCTGACCCAGAAATCAGATTTTGGCCGTGCCCATGGGTCAGATGGGGAGGGGATGGGGAGACAGGGATCCCGGAAAGAGGAAGGAAGTAAAAGAGGGGCTCAAGGACGGAGGGGGAGGAGGTGAAAGAGTCAGAGTCACACAGCGGCACCCAGGGTCCAGGTGACTCTCCAAGGGCCCCTGCAGGGGGAGGGGCTCCTGCTGCTGTTTTCTCCAACTTTGCAGCTGGGAAACCTCCCAGAGGGCTTACCGACTCAGGACCTAACTCTGGGAAGGGCAGAGCTGGCTTTAAACCCATGCACAGGAGTTCCCATCGTGGCTCAGTGGTTAATGAATCCGACTAGGAACAATGAGGTTGAGGGTTCGATCCCTGGCCTTGCTCAGTGGGTTAAGGATCCCGCGTTGCCATGAGCTGTGGTGTAGCTTGCAGACGTGGCTCGGATTCCCCCCCCCCGCCCCTTGCTGTGGCTGTGGTGTAGGCCAGTGTCTACAGCTCCAATTAGACCCCTAGCCTGGGAACCTCCATATGCCGCGGGAGCAGCCCTAGCAAAGGCAAAAAGACAAAAAAATAAAATAATAATAATAATAATAAACCCAGGCACAGGTGTTCCCGTTGTGGCACAGCGGAAACAAATCCGACTAGGAACCATGAGGTTGCGGGTTCGATCCCTGGCCTCACTCAGTGGGTTAAGGATCTGGCATTGCTGTGAGCTGTGGTGTAGGTTGCAGACACGACTCGATCTGGCATTGTTGTGGCTGTGGTGTAGGCCAGTAGCTGTAGCTCCGATTTGATCCCTAGCCTGGGGACCTCCATTTGTCGTGGGTGCGGCCCTGAAAAAAGGCAGAAGACAAAAAAAAGGTAAAAATAAAGCCAGGCACAGGCAGAAGGACTCAGCAGCTGGTTTAACACTTGGCTGCCACCGTCTTGAAATCCTTAGTAACTTGGATTTGTTGTTGTTTTTGTTTGGGTTTTTTCATGGTCACATCTGTGGCATGTGGAAGTTCCTGGCCAGGGACTGATCCAAGATACAGCTGCGGCATTGCTGGATCCTTTAACCCACTGCGCCAGGCCCAGGATCGAACCTGCACCTCTACAGCAACCTGAGCCGCTGGGATCAGTTTCTTAACCCTCCGTGCCACAGCGGGAACTCCTGAAATCCTTAATAACTGTGGAACAGGGGGCCCCACGTTTCATTTGGCAAACTAAGTCTCCAGTCCTTGGTGTGGTAATGAGGCAGACACCGTGGAATTCTGTCCTAGAGGCCTGCCTATGGCTCAGAAGGAAGAGGGGACGGGGCCTGACCACAGGGAGGGAGGGAGTGGGTGCAGGTCTGGCAGGGAGCTGGGGAGAGGGCACCCACTGTCCTTTAAGCCTCCAGAGGCATAACTCAATTCTTCTTACAATTTCATTACTGGGAAAATCTATCAGCCCCAGGAGCATCCTGCTCACAAAATTGAACAAATAAAAACAAAAGGACCTTCACCGCATCTTCCTCAAGGTCCAAGCTGAGCCGGATTCGTATAAATCACTGACAAGGGAGAGAGGACTGCGCCCTCCTGCTCCCACGGCCCCAGGGTCCCAGCGCTGGAGATGCTGGAAGCTGGGGGGGAAGCAGGGCCCTTGGGGTCTGCGTAGGCTCGGCGTCTCTGAGCCTCCCCATAATGGTGCAAGGGAGGGATCAGCCTCCCCCACGAGGAGCCCAGAAAAGGCAAGTAACTTGTCCAAGGTCACACAGCCAGAGAGCGGTCAGGCCAGGATCTAAGCCAGGTTTGTCTGGCTCCAGACTTTGGGCCTGTGAACTCACCTTGTCCCCTCTCTCAATCTAGTCACAAGGAAATTTTTTTTTTAGGGGTTTGTCAGCAGCTTATTTTTTTATTGGTCAAAGAGGTCACCTTTCCCCCTGCCCCGCCACCGCCGTTTCTGGCCGCACCCACAGAACATGGACGTTCCCGACCTAGGAATCGAATCTGAGCCTCATCTGCAACCTACACCACGGCTGCGGCAACGATGGATGCTTAACCCACTGTGCTGGGCCAGGGATCAAACAGGCAGTGCCCTGGAGACAAGCCAGGTCATTAACCCACTGAGCCACAGCAGAAACTCGATAAAATACATTTTAATCCCTCAACGGAGCCGCGCTGCCTCTTATCCTTGGGCACTGGCAGGTGGGGCATTGGGCACTGGCCTCTCTGGAGCCTGGAGGGGCGTGTCCCACCCAGGTCTTCTTCCAAGACAGTGGACACTCCCGAAGGAGGACTCTCTCCCAAGGCCCCCCAGGCCTCATCACGTGGGGGACACCCCCACAGGGGGTGTCTTCCTTTCATCTAAAGTCCACAGGGCCAGGGTTTCTGTCCATTTCATTTGCCACCAAGACTCCATGTCCAGGAAGGAGTTCCTGTTGTGGCTCAGCGGGTTAAGAACCTGACCAGCATTCATGAGGACGCAGGTTCAAACCCTAGCCTTGCTTAGTGGGTTAAGGATCTGGTGCTGCGGTGAGCTGTGGTGTCGATTGTAGACGCGGTTTGGATCCCACGTTGCTGTGGCTGTGGTGTGGGCCGGCAGCTCCAATTCCACCCCTAGCCTGGGAACCTCCATATGCTGCAGGTATGGCCCTAAAAAAAAAAAAAAAAAAATTTACTCTTTTGTGCAGACAGCCTGACACACAACTGACACTCAATACTTTTGAATGAGAAGCACTATTCAAGTGATGTCGGCCTGGGGGCAGTGTCTGCGGCCACTCCAGGCTCTGACCACAGACCTCCTCTCACCCCCGGGAAAGGAGAGCATCCAGCAGGGAGCCAGGACGTCACAAGAAGCCCTGTCCCTGACAAGAAGCCCAGGACAGCTCCTCTGTGGCTCCCAAATCACCCCTCTGCTCAGGCCCGTCCAGTGTTGGAAGCCACAGTAGGAGAGCCTTGGTGCCAGCCAGGCCAGGCACCCTGCCCAGCCACTGCCCACTTCACGGACGGGCTCCCCTTTAAGAGCATTTGCAGAAATACCAAAGGCCAGCAAGAGAGGCTTGGGGTCTGAGATGGATGTAAGCCTGTGGGGGTCCCCCAGCCCCCAGTGCAGAGTTACCCCCCGGCCGGTGTCTCTTCTCTCCTTGGTGCATCGTCCCTAATTTTGCAGGAAGCTCCGCAGAGGGCGGTTTTCACTCTTCCCTGGGCTCTATCCTGGATGTTTGGTTTGCTCCTTGATCAGCCCCGGTGCGGGGGTGGGGGGTGGGGGGTGTGTGTGCAGCACTGTGGTTCCCTGTGGCGAAGGGGAGTCAGGCAGCCTGAAGCGTGGAGGGGTTGGGCCGGGTGCCCCGCAGCGCCCCCTGCCAACACCGCCTGGGCCCTGAGCCTGCTGGAGGCAGAGGTCTCCCCCCCCCGAGGTGATTTATTTTTCCCCCATGAGGCCTGGGCCCTGCCTCTCAAAGCAGAGCCCTGGCCCTGAGGGGGGGCCCCTGGCTAGGGGGCTCTTTGATGGCTAGGCCGGCTCTCCTGGCCTCTGCTTTGCACTGGCTTTTAAGAAGCGTGTCTTTCTGGCATCTGATTTCTAATCAGGCCTTCAGCTCTGGGCTTTCAAGGGGCCGTGGGAGGGAGCAGAGGCCGGAGGCTCCCACTCTCTGGCTGCTCAGAGGCACAGGGAAAAGGAAGGCAGGTGGGAGGGAAGGAGCAGGGAGAGGAGAGAGACCCAGGCTTAAATGACCCACTTCCAGGGGGCGGGGGCGGGGGCGGGGGGGGGCTGTGTCTGCGTCTCAGGCCCGACTTGACTGCAGCCACGGAGGGCAGCTGAGCTAATCAGCCACCCAGACACCGCCTCGTGTCTCTCCCTCTCCCTCTCCCTCTCCCCCCACCTCACACACACACACACACACACACACACACACACACACACACACATCCCAGACAGGGAAACAAGACTGACAACACCACAGCCCATCAGGCTCCCCTTTCCTGCATCTGCGGCTCATGCTGGAACCCTCCTCTGGTTCCAGTGCCCACGGGCTGGGCCGGGGGCAACCCAGGTCCCCCACCCGCCGAGGTCAAAGCCAGCCAAGGGATTATTCCGCAACCTGGCCCGGAGACCCCTTCTGGGGACAGAGGCCGCAGGTTTGCATGACCTGCCGGCCAGTCGTGGTGTCTTCATGCTCCAGGTCTCAGCCTCAAAAACCAGTTCCAGGTTCCAGCCCGGGAGGAAATGTGATGCTGAACCGGGGACCGGGCAAATGGGTCATTCTGGAGGGTGGACTGTGTGACCGAGGGGCAGGGGGTGCATTCCTGGCAGGCTGGGGGGCCCGGGGGGTTTCTGAGTGCGCATTACCGGCAGTCCTCATCCGTCCCTCCAGAAACGCTGTCTGGGCGTGGGACTCGGGGCGCTCTCCTGAGGGGGCCTTAGGGCAGGAGGGGGGCTCCCGTGTCCAGTAAGACAGAGCTGGGCAGGCAGCCTGCAGGGCGGGCCTGAGGCCGCTCCCCTGGTCTCCCCGACCTGGGGACCAGAAATGGGATTCCACCCCGCAGACAGGACCTCTCACCCTCTGTAAGCTGGATGGCAGCCAAGGCCTCCGGGGCCCTCGGGAGCCTGGAAAAACTGGCTGTCATCTCTCTCTTCTCCCAAGTCAAACCCTCGTCATGACTTCTCATCCCTGGGGCCTCGAGGATCCTGCTTCCACCTGTCAAGAATCCGGGTGTGAAACGCAGCTCTCCTTCGGGGTCAGGGCACTTGAATTTCAAGTTCATTTACACACTCTCCGGGAGCTGGCGGACACCAAGGCCATGTGCACCGGGGCCAGGCCAGCAAGCTTCAAAGGAGCAGCAGGCCCTGCTTGACTCCACGCCCTCTGCTGGGAGGGCCTTGGCCGGCACCCCCTGCCCCCCGCCCGGCCTACCCCCACCATGGCGCCTTCTCAACTGGTACTGCCTCGGCCCAACACCCAGAAGTGGTGTCCTGCTGAGCACGGATGCCGAGGACGTCCAGGCTTCCACAGGGCCCATGAGGCCATTCTTGGGAACAAAGACAGTTCCTTTCTTTCTTTCTTTGTTTTTTGGCCACTCCTCCACATCTGGAGGTCCCAGGCCAGGGATTAGACGCGAAGCCACAGTTGAACCGACGCAACCGTGGCCACCAAATCCTTTAACTCACTGAGCCGGGGCTGGGGATGGAACCTGCACCCTGGGGCTGCAGCGATGCCACTGATCCTGTTGCGCCACAGGGGGAACTCCAAGACCTTCCCTTTCTTAAGAGCAATTCTGGACCCGGTAGTTCATCTAGGAATGTCTCTTCCTCTTGTTGCATAGGGAAAATTATACCTAAAAAGGGGATTTCAGCTTGAGAATTTATAGAGAAGCCAGTGCCCCGGGGCCAAGCGCATCGACTGCTTACTAATGAATGAAAGAGATAAACAGGTGCAGAAAGAAGTCTGTTGGGCGCTTCTGTTATCTGACTAAAGACAGATGTTTCTGGAAGGGAGGCTGCCATAAATCAACACCCTGGGGGAGTTTTTCCTTCCAGAAGAAGACAGAAGACCCCCTGTGCAAACAAACCTCATTACAACTGTCTTATCTCTTAAAGACAGTCTTGGGTCATTGCTAAAACAAATGCATGTTTTCTTTCTGCCCCTCCCCTTCCCCTATTAAGTTATTTTATTTATTTATTTTTTTTAGGGCCGCCCCTGTGGCATATGGAAGTTCCAGGCTAGAGGTCAAATCGGAGCTGTAGCTGCTCTTACACCACAGCCACACGGAATCTGAGAGGCATCTGTGACCTACACCGCAGCTCACAGGAGCACCGGATCCTTAACCCACTGAGCAAGGCCAGGGATGGAACCCTCATCCTCATGGATACTAGTCAGGTTCTTAACCCTCTGAGCCACAGTGGGAACTCCCCCATCTCCAGTTATTAAGCCACTTCTTTTGTGTATGCATATGCTACAAACACAGCCATCTTTTCTCCATCAATCTGCCCATTGTCAGTAACATTCTCAGGCCCAAAGATGACCCCGGATCCATAGAGTAAATTTTTTCCTCTGTTTTGTTGTTTTGAAAGCTGCCTCCAAGAAGCCCTGGAGATCATTCCTCTGCAAGCAGACATTTGGCCAAAAGGCTTCGTCCATGCGCAGAGACAGGGCCTCGCATAGGAAGAGAAATCAGAACAGCCACAACCACCTTCGATTCGGAACACGGGAAAGGGCCGGCTGTAAACACAGGCCGCGGAGTACATTGGGAGTATCTGGGAGGACAGGGCCTCTGGCGCTGGGGACACGGGCTCCGTCCCACCACTCCCATTTCTGTCCAGTCTCACCCATAACCAGCCCACGTGCCTTCTCTTGTCCTGGCCAGCACCGCCATTCCGTGCCCATCTTGCCCCCAGCCCCTGTAATGCACAGCCTGGCTTGACCTGCTGTGGTCTGGGGACCTGGTCTCGGCTCCATCAGGGAGGACTCTGGCTGCAGCAAGAGAACCAGCCTGACCATCTCATGCTTCCCAGGCCCCCTGCCCAGGCTCTGGGATTCCGTTCTGTCTCTGCCTTCTCCTGCCCCAGAGAGGAGAGCAGGGAGGGGCAGAGACAGGAGGCGGGAAAGCCAAGGAAAAGAGGCCCTTCAAGGAATTCCCGTCGTGGCCCAGTGGTTAACAAACCCGACTAGGATCCATGAGAATGCAGGTTCGATCCCTGGCCTCGCTCAGTGGATTAAGGATCTGGCGTTGCCGTGACTGTGGGGTAGGTTGCCGATGCGGCTCAGATCTGGTCTTGCTGTGGCTGTGGCATAGGCCGGCAGCTGTAGCTCCGATTCGACCCCTAGCCTGGGAACCTTCATATGCTGAGAATGTGGCCCTAAAAAGCAAAAAAAAAAGGAGACCTTTCACCAGCTGCTGTGTCTTGTGTCTGCACCTGCCCAGGGCTGCGCACAGCCCGGAGCTGTAGATCAGCAAGACAGGACCAGTGCCTTGACGCCCTGACACACCCCATCCCCTGAACACAAGCCCGCAGACACGCCCCCGCCAGGCGCTGGCCAGGAGGTGCCCAGTGTTAGAAGGATTGCCAGACCCTGCCCGGTTTTGCCGCCACCACTGTGGGGCGTGGGCACTGATTTCTGCCTGGATAAGGAGGAGGGTCAATCAACCGCCCGTGGCCAGCAGGGCAGAAAGGTGCCTCCGAGCTGAGCAGTGAGGGCCTGGTGATGGCGAGGGGGCGATGCCTAGATGGGGCTCCTCCCAACTCCATCTAAGGGATCCCGTCACATCCAGGCACTGGTTTCTCGCACACTTGCTAATTCAGTCCTTAATCTGCCTACTCTTTGGTCCAACGACCATGGGCCGAGTGCATCCTGTGGACAGACCTGGGGAAACCAAGGCCCTGGGGGTGGGTTCAGGGGAGGCATCTCCTTGTAACCAAGTTCACAGTCAGGGTGATGCTCCAGGGGTGCTGAATGCCAGGCCGGAGGACAGGGAGACCTCACAGAGGAGGTGGCACCTGAGTCCTGCTGGAAAGAGGCTGGGACGGGCCTCTTTGACAGGTGTCCCTATGAGCGCATCAAACAGAACTTCGTATCCAACCCGAAGGCACAGGCTCCCTTTCTGCCTACACGGGCCCCAGCAGAGGGAGGTGCGTTCCTCGTGCAGACGTGAGGGAAAGCAGCCCCCTCCCAGGCCCCCAGCCCTCACAGGTGGGGAAGGGCTTCCCCTTGTAGGAGGGGGACTTGAGCCAGCTGGCTTCTCCCAACCGAGCCCACATGGAGAAACCCGCTCAGAGCCCCGCGGGGTGTGGCCTGCCCTGTGTCAGGGCTTGCGTGATGACACATAAGAGCAGGGGGCCTCCCTGGCCCCACGGGGCAGGAGCATGGCAACGAACAAGCTTGGGCTCAGAGTCACCGGGGGGAGCCTTGGTCCCCAGCACCTGCTCCCAGGCCTCAGTTTCTTCAGCTATAAAATGGGATCGTCATTATCTACCTCTTGGGGCCATTTGCGGATTCAAGGGGATGCTGGAGGCCAAGCATTTCACCGGCTTGCCACGCAGTGAGCAGATGTGTCCCCGACCCATGCCAGCCCCAAAAGGGAAGCCCTGACCTGTCACAGCCTGGAGTCCAGCAAGGGACAGAGCCTATTAGGAGCGAGGGGCCAACATAAGTTTGCGGGTGACCAGGGTGGTTGGGGGGGAAGGAGGAGAGCAGGGCCAAGGAGAGGCGGCCCCCACCTCGGGGCTCCATCCAGCCCCCGCTGTCCCCCCCCCCCCAGCATCTCTCTCAGGGGCGAGCCACTCTGTCTTGGGTCTCACAACCCCACTGTCGGCTCTGCCGAGCCTGGCTACATTAGAGGAGCAATTTTAATCAGTTAGATGAAGTGTAAAATAACGGTTCTGCTCCACTCGGGAAATGGGGCTTGTCATCTTCAAGGCTTTATTGAAAATGCACTGAGGAGTTCCCGTCATGGTGCACTGGATAACAAATCCGACTAGGAACCATAAGGTTGCCGGTTCGATCCCGGGCCTTGCTCAGTGGGTTGAGGATCTGGCGTTGCCGTGAGCTGTGGTGTAGGTCACAGAGGCGGCTCGGATCCCATGTTGCTGTGGCTGTGGTGTAGGCCGGCGGCTACAGCTCCAATTGGACCCCTAGCCTGGGAACCTCCATATGCCGCGGGAGCGGCCCTAGAAAAGGCAAAAAGACAAAAAATAAATAAATAAAAGGGCATTGAGATCGAGTGGTGTGTTTCCCGGTGGGCAGCAGGGAGGGGCTGGGGGGAGAGGCTGGGGGGACTGGGCTCCCCCAGCGGGGCTCCGTCTGCTCCAGGCCTTCCCACCTACTCAGCCTGAGGATGGAAGGACCAACACGCCCCTGAGCCAACCCAGCAAACGCCACCAGCTGTCCCTGCTCCCTCCGAGCGGCTCACCGCCCTTCCCATCCTCGACACCACGGCCTGGGGAAGGGCTTCTGCACCGGAGCCACCAAAATGGGAGAGAAAAACCGCAAGGAGTCGCGTGACCCATGGCCCGCAGGACTCAACCAAGCCCTGGACTGAATCGGACCCGAGCATCTTTTCTGGAACACTTCGGGGGAAGAATTCTCCCTGAGAGCTTCACCATCCCTCATAGGCTGTATTTTTGGCTCTGTTGCCATCCTGGTCCTCCAAGGCCAGGACACTAGTCATATAAGCACGAGCGGCTGTTGGCACATGGCCGTTTACAGAGCTTTTTTATGATTGGGTTTTATTTTTTTTTCTTCTTTTCAGCTGCACCTGCAGCATATGAAGTTCCTGGGCCAGGGATAGAATCCAAGGCAGAGCTGCAGCCTACACCACAGCTGCAGCAATGCCAGATCCTTAACCCACTGCACGGGGCCAGGCACCTCCACAGAGACAAGCCTGATCCTTAACCCACTGCACCGCAGTGGGAACTCCCACAGAATTTGTTAAAACCTCTATTTCACATAGGCAGTGGACACTTTATTCCCCTTGTATCCACAACAGCTGGTCCCCTGTGTGGGACTGGTGGCCCCATCAGCCTCACACACCCTTCCCCCTACCTAGAACAGGGTCCCGGGGACGTCCGCTATGGGGCCACGAATCCACAGCTGCCACCATGGCCGCTCGAAGCTGGAACCTTCATCCCCCAGGATTCCGTGAAGGTGTCCCTGGGAAACATGGATGGGGGATGCCAACATTTCCTCCAAAGTGCTGAGATGGAGATAACAAAGAGAGTCGAGTGGCTGCCCTCTGAGTGGGGAGAAGGCAAAGCCTTTTATTCGAGGAGCAGCCTAAGGATTAAAGAAGTAAAACAAGGAAGCTTCCTCTCGTATCCGGGGCAGCGGTGCTGAAAAAGCTGAGGCTGGCGTAGCAGCATCACTTGCACCTGCTGGGGAACAGAGGCGTGGCTGTGGGGGCCACACCCACCCTGTCCCCTTGATCCTGCATTTGAAGTATTCCTGAGTGTCTATCTCTTCTATCCAGGAGCGGTCTGCATAGACCAGGAGGAACAGGTGCCAGCCGGCGGGCTTTGCCAGTGAGCACTGGCTGTACCTACGCCCTGAATCTCTCCGTCAGCCACGTGAGGACAGGCTCATCCCCACGTCACCTGCTGGGACATGTGGATTTCACAGTGCAACTCAGAGCCATCACATAATAATGAGGTTATTGTTAACATTTATTGAGCAGTCATTATACAACTACGGATGTGATAAATTCATGGAGTAATAAAAAAAAAAAAACCTAAAAGAAATTTATTGAGCACTTACTAAGTTCTGAGCCTATGAACGACTTTGGGGCCCGTAGCGCACCGATGCAGTGGGTCTGATCATTATTTCCACTGAGACGTAACGGAAGTGGGGGTCAAAGTGACTGTCACACACACGGTGAGGGGGGAGCCGGGATGCAGACCCAGGTGCCCCATCATGAGGCTGGTGCTCTAACCTTCTGATGTTTCTCTTTAAAAGAAAAAAAAATTGGAATATGCACCCTGGACTCCATTCAAAAAAGATAGAAAAGCACATATTCTATTTAGAAACGCTTCTGTCTAAACGAATAGCCACATGTGCGCACCAGCTTTCGTTACGGGGAAAATGAGCCTGCGTGGCCCCTCGTCTCCAGATGCTGCAGCGGTGACGATGAGCATTCGTCACCTACGGGGTGTCAGACCACTGCCCACTGTCAGGTATCTAGCTAAGAAATGGTGCCGAGAGGCTAAGGAGCGTCCCTGATGCCACAGAGCTAAGAGGAGGCAAAGCTGAGATTTGAACTGCCACCTCTCCGACTTGGAAGCCCAAGGAGACCCTCACGTTGGAATTAAATTTTCCCTCTGGTTTTCAGGCAGAAGACTGGGCAGGGGAGTGCGCAGAGACCGAGAAGGGGCCAGAGAAGCAGGAGCCCTCTTTCCAGGCTCTTCGGGCACCATCTGCTCTGGACCCTGCATCTCCCACCTGCCGTTCCCATGATGGACGGGCTCCATCTGGTCAGTTCGCACAGCGCTTGGGTTGCAGACTCAGAGAAACTGGGACCCCGGGGGGCTCGGTGACTGGCCCAAGGTCACACGAGCAATCCCAGCAGCTCGAGGTGAGCACCCCACCCCGCTCCCCGATCCTGGCCCGGGCTCTGCTCCCGCCTGATAGACGCGCCAGTCCCCGGAGGCGGGCGGGCAGATGAGCGCTTTCTTCGTCTCGCTTCTCCCAATTCTGTGCCCTTTGGTCCCCCTGGGAACAGGCTGACATTCACCATGATTAGCTCGCTTCCCCCTCTTCCTGCAGCCAAGAGCTAATTGTCCTGATTTCCTTCCAAGAATGGTCTCTCTGAATAGCCTTCGCAGGCACAATTAGGCAGGTTCAGCCTGGCTTTCACACTCCAGTTCTGCAAAAATCAAATCAGCCAGGAAGTGGAGCCTCTCGGAAGTTCTCTGAGAGCTCCTTTGTGTGGGGAACAAAGCGCACACATAATTACCTGCTTAGCTGATGAGCACTGGACCCCAGAGCCCTGCTCGCAGGAGAGCCAGCCCGCCAACCCACCCCCACCCCGACCCCCTCAAGACCCCATCCCTCCCCCACCCCGCCCGCCCTGTTGGCAGCTGCGCCTGAAAGCAGCCGGCAGCACACCTGGCTCTAGGATGTGCCATGGGGTGGCGATGCTCCTGGTCCCCTCCCTGGTCAGGCCGGGCCAGCTGCAGCCACAGGCCATTCGTGAGGACCTAGAGAGGCCCAGCTGTGACATGCTGGAGCAGCGGACCGCTCCAGAGCAGCAGGCCCAGTCACCTCCTTGTAAAGATGGAGCATCTGCAGTCGGAGAGGGGAGGCATCCCGCCCAAGTTCACGTAGCAAGTCCAGGCAGAGCCCCCACACAGCACCAAGCCTCCCTGCAGGTGTGCCTGCCTCGTGCTGACCATACGGCTGGTTGGAGATGCACAGTCATCTTGGCCACAAAAAAGTAGAGGCTTCCAGCCAACTCAAGGAAATTGTTTTCTCTCCCAAACTGGTGCGTGCATCAGATTGTTGACAGGCCGAGGAAACTGTGGCCCCTACTTTTCCTGGGGACAGAGAGGGGGTCCTTTATCCCCAGCGGAAGGAACCAAGATCCAGGAGGAACCGGGTCAACTCAGAAAGCCAATAAATGGCAGAGCCACGACTCAGCCTGTGTTCCCTGATTCCTGGACCAGGGCTCACTCTGATATCAGCAACCCCAACCCCCACACGCTGTAGCTACAGTCCTAAGGAGGCGGCACCCTGATTGGGTGGAGAGCCCATGCCACAGACGGGGCGGTTCCAGATCATTCCACTAGCCACCAACTTTGAGGCTCAGCCGCTTGAGAGAGACCAGTCCAAGAGAAGGATCCCTGGCTATAATTCGGCTCTTCTTGGGGGTGGGGTGGGGGTGCACCTGCAGCCGGCTTGTGCAAATTCCCCAGCCAGGGACTGAACCCACACCACAGAAGCAACCCGAGCTGCTACAGTGACAACGCCAGATCCTTAACCTACTGTGCCACAGAGGAATTCCGGAAGTGGGCTTCTTTTTGAACCTGCCCCTGGGTGAGGCTCTCGCCTCTTCGCACCTCCGTCCCTTGTCTGTAAAACAGCGATGGTGCCACCGCCTCCAGGGCTGGGAGAGTGTCTGGTCTGGGCTGTGTGCAGCGAGCGTCATGCTCTTGTGCCTTCGGGAGACGCCCACTGCCCACCTCTCAGCGACCAATAAAGGCCCCGAGCAGTCTTGTAAGGAGACCCGCTGAACCCGTTCACTCCAGCGATCCCTAAACCTCATTCTGCCCAGAGCTCTTTTTTCTGGTTGCACCAGTAAGAGCCTGCCTTGGAAAACATCACTGGAGTTCCCGGTGTGGTTCAGCAGGTAAGACCCTGACTAGTATCTATGAGGATGCAGATTCAATCTCAGTAGCCTCACTCAGTAGGTTAAGGATCCTGCGTTGCTGTGGCTGTGGTGTAGGCCGGCAGCTGTAGCTCCGATTCGACCCCTAGCCTGGGAACCACCACATGCCAAGGGTGCGGCAAACGCTGCCAGCCAAGGGGAGAGGAGAAAGCTGGAATTCAGCATGTGTCCCCGACGCTGAAACGCAGGGAGTGAGGAAGGGTGAGGATCCCAGGCCAGGCTCCCATCGGGGCTGCAGCTGCCAGCCTACACCATGGCTACAGCAAGGCCAGATCCAAGCCGCGTCTGCCATCTATAACGCAGCTCACGGCAATGCCGGATCCCTAACCCACTGAGTGAGACCAGGGGTTGAACCTGCAACCTCACAGACACTGTGTCGAGTTATTAACTCATTGAGCCACAGCGGGAACTCCTCTAATACACATTTTTAAAACCAGATTTTGTAATACAGAAAAATGCACACGGCACCAGAGCCCGGCTCCCTGCCCGCCACAAGGTGAATGCCCTGGGGTGTCGGCTCCAGGAAGCCGCTGCTGGCCCTTCTGGCCTCACCATATGGCTGTGGCTATGTCCCGACTGTCATCTGAGATGGGTCTCACCTGGCCTGGTACTGACTATAAATGGAATCACAGGACGTCTGCTCTGGCCTCTGGCTCCTCGGGCGCCACGTCATTTTCGTGGGTTTGTGCACGTCTCCGTGTAACTGGTACAGCCTTTTTGTCACTGTAGAGGGGACACCCCAGTTTAATCATCTGACTCCAGATTGACATTTGTGTTGTTTCCATTTTTAGGATTATGAAATGATACTGGCCAGAGGGGTTAATGGCTCAGTTCCACTCCTTGCTCTGCAGGGACCAGCTTGAGTCAGTGGCGGGAGGAGTCGGGAGACGGGGACACCCGTGTGTTGACGGGACCTGCAATGCCCTGGCCTAGGGGAGGACTTGCTTTTGGCATCTCAGCACCATATCTGACCCTTTTACCTTAAATAAAAGAGTGCATGAATTAATGAAGGAATAAATGGATGCAATTCAGAAAAGGACATTATAGGAATTCAGGAGGTTAAAGATCAGTTGTTGTCACTGCTGTGGCACGGGTTCAGTCCCTGGCCTGGGAACTTCCACATGCTGCAAGCACAGACAAAAAAAAAAAAAAAAAGAGTTCCTGTGGTGGCTCAGTGGTTAACCAATCCTACTAGGAATCATGGGGTTGCAGGTTCGATCCCTGGCCTCGCTCAGTGGGTTAAGGATCTGGCATTGCCTTGAACTGTGGTGTAGATCGCAGATGTGGCTTGGATCCTGTGTTTCTGTGGCTGTGGCGTAGGCCGGCAGCTGTAGCTCCAATTAGACCCCTAGCCTGGGAACCTCCATGTGCTGCAGGTGCGGCCCTAGAAAAGACAAAAAGACAAAAAGACCAAAAAAAAAAAGAAAGAAAGAAAGAAAAGTAAAGACGGTTATTACATGTCACCTTCTATCAAATACTGTGCTGACCGTTTTCGTAAATGTTACTGTATTTAATTCTTGGAGATGGGTGATTACCTTGATTTTATAGATGAAAACAAATTTCGAGGCTTAGCGCATTCAAGTCATTTAACTTCTCTGGGCTCAGTTTCCCCATCTGCGAAATGATAGCAAAAGATCTTCGCAGGTCGTTAAGAGAGTAAGGGTGTGATATACGTAAAACTGTTAGCGGAGTCCTGGCACAGCAAAAGGGCTTCATCAACCTTGCTCATCGTCCGGCTCAAGTTCATGTGGCTTTTGAAGTGGTGGCCAACCCAGGATTTGAACCTATGAACCGTGCATCATCTTACAGCCTCATATCCCCTGCTGGGGATATGTGAGAGTGAAGGAGGGGTCTCGGCTATGTTTTCCAGCCCCTGCCCATCCTCCTTTCTCCTTGAGCTTTGGGACATGAAGGCGGCTTGTTCCCAAGCCACCCGGGTCCCATTCCTGCCCGTAACCTGGGTGATGATTAAACAGATCATTTAGACTCATCCTTGGGATCTGGGGGCCTCCCTCCCTTAAACTTATCCAGAGGGTGAGATTAGCATGCAGTTGTGGTATCTGCCTACGAATTTCATTTTCTGTGTCTGGAGTAATAGGGCCTCTTGAACTATCATGCTAATTTAAATTCAAATAATAACCAGCTTAGCGTGTGAGTGGAGTTGGGGCAGAACCCCTGCTCTGAGCACTGCCTGGCTGCTCAGCCCAGAGATGAGCTCTCGGCTTCCAGGGGCGCAGCCTCCAGCACCAGGTCATTCAGCTGTGACCAGGCTGAGACCACACTGACCCAACCTGGGCTGGCCCTTCTTGGGCAGCTTCACCTCTAGAGAACTGACTAGTATTGAGAACAGTGACCCATAAAGACTGGTGCCCCTGGGGCCTGGTGGGAGCGTTAGTCCTTCGGATGGGACAGAATCTTGGCTTCTTTCATTAATTCCTCATTTGCATCATCACACTCTTAGCCCAAGAGACGGATGTCAGTTTTAAATGAAGACCAAATCTGGCCCAACATTTTCTTTCTTTCTTTCTTTTTTTTTTTTTTTCCTGTCTTTTTAGGGCTGCACCCACGGCATATGGAGGTTCCCAGGCTAGGGGTCCAATTGGAGCTGTAGCTGCTGGCCTACACCACAGCCACAGCAACCCAGGATCCAAGCCACGTCTGCAAACTACACCACAGCTCACGGCAACACCGGACCCTTAACCCACTGAGCGAGGCCAGCGATCGAACCTGTGTCCTCATGGATGCTAGTCAGATTCGTTAACCACTGAGCCACGGCGGGAACTCCTGGCCCTACTCTCTAGTCATATCTACGACTAAGAGGTGAGTGGGGTGGGTGACATCTTCGAAGAGGTCTGTGGCTCCAAATAGGACAAGACCCACTTTCTTGCTGAGTGATGCTCTCAATCCAGGCTTGGGTGGTTGAAGAGCTGGGTGCAGTGGTCACCATGTGCCCTCCCCTGGTGCCAGAGACAACGAATGTGGCTCCTTGGGCATCTCTGGCTTAGCCCCATGGACCCAGGGGACACCCGAGGGACCCCAGGGGGCTGCCGCAACATCTCACCCTTCCCAAGCTCAAGCTTTGGGAATCAGGGATGAGGAGGACTGAGGGCCCAAGTTTGGATCTGCCCGTGTGCAGGTCACGTGATAAGAGCATTTTTGGGGCATTCCCATCGTGGCGCAGTGGTTAACGAATCCGACTAGGAACCATGGGCTTGCGGGTTTGATCCCTGGCCTTGCTCAGTGGGTTGACGATCCGGCGTTGCCGTGAGCTGTGGTATGGGTTGCAGAGGCAGCTCAGATCCCCCGTTGCTGTGGCTCTGGCGTAGGCCAGTGGCTATAGCTCCAATTGGACTCCTAGCCTGGGAACCTCCCTATGCCGCAGGAGCAGCCCTAGAAAAGGCAAAAAGGAAAAAGAAAAAAAAAGCGTTTTGGAGGTGAAGCGAGGACAAAAGCCGGATTGCAGCCAGCTGCAGAGAAAAGGGAGGCTAGGAGGGGACAAGACGCAAACGATGTTACCTCTTTCCAGGCTCAGCTCAATGCTGCCGCCTCCAGGAAGCCTTCCGTATGGCCCTCTTCCTCTCAAGGCTACTTCACCTCACAGTCTCGCTGGCTGTCCCCACCCTGTGAGCTGGGTGCCCCCTGAGAATGGGGACTCTTTGTCACCCCATCATCCTAGCACCCAGTAGGCACTTTGGAAACCTTAGCTCTTCTCTCTCCCTCCTCCAATCACAGAAGGAAATTCTGAGACCTTCCCCACAACTCTGTTCTCCCACTTAATGAATTATTCCTCCCCAAACAATTGTTTTTGTATTGCTGTGCGAAGATTATTAGCATAATGATGAGGCCTAATATTGCATTAATTTGGTTCTGAATTATTTGTATTGTCACAGTCATTAACTCAGCGATTGCAATTGTGCTTTAATTTAATCTAGCTCCTTCCGCAGTCTGTCAAAACCTCCAAAAATAATGTAACCCAGAACCTCGTTTCAGAACAGACTGAATATCAAATTTATGGAATTTATGGAAATCTTCCTGCAGTGACCTCCCTCTGGAGTGAGGAAACCCAAAGACAGCAGGTGGACAGGTGAGTCCAGGGCAGAGCCAACGCTCTCTGCCTGTCACGCGAGGAGCTGGTTCTCAGGGTCCCTCAGCCTCTCCCAACCCCAAGGACCTCAAGGGCAAGAACTGGGTGGGAGTCATCTCTCTGCCCTCGCAGGGCTCAGACGATACAGCACACAGCGTGGCGGTGCTCGAAAAGTGGTGGAACAGTAGCCCAGGAAGGAAGAAATGACGCAGCCCCCAGCAGCTCTTCTTTCCGCCCCCAGCAGGGACAGGTAACGTGAGGCTCTCTCCAGCTCACGCCATGAGCCCAGTCCCAGCCTAGGCTGCAAAGCCTGGAGAAAAGCTGGCGGGGGAAGCCTGGGCTGAAAAGAATTCATCTGGCTTCTCACCACGGGGGTTCACAATCTTTGTGCTTGAACCAAATGTGACTTCTTGCTTGCTATGTGGCTGGTGGCTGAAACTGGCTAGCTGTCCTCCAAGAACCTCCTAAGGCAGCCTTTATTCCTCGGCTGACTCAGCTCAGAGACCTCACTGCTGTGCCAGAAGCAGAGCACAGATCAGCTTGCAGGGAAGACTCACATTAGCCAGGCTCAAGTGGCTGATGTATAAACCTGAAGCCACATCTTTTATTGACAATGAACAACTGAGGTATGATAAGGACTGGGCTACTTTCTCCCAGAGACGCAGTCTTCCCAGTCCTCTCTCTGGACAGGGTCACAGGGCCAGGTGATCCCAGGGGACCTCACCGGGCCCCTGTGCAGCTCTCGTCTCTTGCTCCCTGCAATGGTGGAGGCTTCCTAGTCCTCCAAGCTGAAGCTCAGGCCCCACCTCCTATCCCTGGGGCCAAGATCCCTGCCTTTTCACTTCTCTTCCCGTGCAGCCCCTCCCCCTGGGGCTGGGGGCTCAGAAGTCTGCTCCAGAATCCAGAATGCTCCCTCCCCTCCCACTTAGGGAAGGCTCTGGAACTGGTTACTGAATGAAGGGAGGGGCGGGCCTCTCTACCTCCCTTCTCTCCTCCTGCAGGTGAGCACTTCCAGGCGGCGAATAGACCAGGGGGGTGGGGCGTCCTCAGCCCTGCAGGGATGATTCAGATGCCCCTCATTCCAGAGGAAACTCAGCTGGACCGTGCCCCTCCCACCATCAAGGACCACCCAGTGTGCCCCTTTCTTTGCCCAGAGCCTTCACCCAACTTCCTGTAAGTCTCACAGGCCTGGCAGCTGTCCCCCCTCTAAGCAGACTGCACATGTCTCTGCTACAAAATAGACTGACTTGAAATTGAGCTTCGAGAGCCACTGTATTTCCAAGGTCTAGGTGCTGGGGTGGCTCCCGGGATCTCCCTACAGACCCAGGCGATCCCTGGCCCTTTGGGATGGATTCTTTGGATGCAGATGATCTGGGGTAGGAGACGACCTGTGTGACTTTGCACAAGTTGCACAGCCTCTCTGGGCCACAGCCCCCTTCTCCTTAAAGCAGAACCAGTGAGAATTGACGGCATAATGACACCTCCCAGGGGGCACAGGGGGGGTCCCTTGCCCTGGCTCAGCATCACTCCCCCAGCTGGGGGACTGACTCTGGGAACTCCGCAGGGTCCTGCAGGAGGTCCCACGGGCTGGAGGGACAGTAAAGAGAGCAGGTGTCCCCCAGGGCGGGCCAATGGCTCGCAGCTCCCTGCTCTGGGGCTGCTGCCAGTCAAATGAAAATCAGGGGTGTTGAGGCAGAAAGGAAACACCTCAGCCTGAAATAGAAGAGGGCAGGGGGGTCTGAAAAAGTGGAGGAAATCTCTAGAACTGGGCTGCCAGTGTGGCGCAGGAGACCAGGCCTTCTGCCCAGCCCCTCACTCGACGGTAAGGAGTCCCAGGCGTGGCAGGAAGGACAAACGGAGCTTGGGGTAAGAAGGCCCCCGGGTGCACCCCACCCCTCTGAGCTGACTCACTGGCGGGATGGGGGGAGGATCCTTCTGCCTGCAGAATAAAGACACAGGGAGGAGAAAACTCTGCCCCGGAAGCCAGGTTGAAATTTAACACACACAGATGTGCCAAATATTTAGCTTATTGATTTCTCTGTAACTTATCTTATCTTCATGAGACTCCACCCCATTGGAGAATTTAAACACGCCAATTAAAGATACCCCAGTGGCATGGGCCTTGCAGCCTGAACACAGAAGAGGAACTGGCCTAGCCCACGTTTCCTTCCAGAAACTGCCTCAGGATTTCCCATCATGGCTCAGTGGTTAAGGAACCCGACTAGTATCCATAAGGACTTGAGTTCGATCCCTGGCCTCGCTCATTGGGTTAAGGATCCAGCGTTGCCATGGGCTGTGGTGTAGGTCGCAGACACAGCTTGGATCTGGCCTTGCTGTGGTTGTGGTGTAGGCCGGCAGGTGTAGCTCTGATTTGAGCCCTAGCCTGGGAACTTCCATATGCCACAGGTGTGACCCTGAAAAGACAAAAGACAAAGAAAAAAAGAAAAGAAACTACCTCAAAGATAGCCAGGAGCAAAAGCCACGACCCCCACCTACATCCTACACAAAAAAATAACTAAAAAGTAAATCATGGGCCTAAATATAAAAGCTAAAGCTGGAGTTCCCCTGTGGTGCAGTGGGTTAAGGACCTGGCGTTGTCACTATAGCAGCTCTGGTCACTGCTATGGCGAGAGTTTGATCCCTAGTGTGAGAACTCGCACAGGCCGTAGGTGTAGCCCCCCCAATAAAATCTAAAGCTACTAAGCTTCTAGAAGAAAATATAGGAGAAAATACTCATGATCTTGGGCGTTGGGAAGAATTTCTTAAACAAGACACAAAAAACACAAACTCTAAAAAGGCAGAAAGAAAGGAAGAAGTTCAACTTCACTCAAATTAAAAACCTTCAAGGAGTTCCCGTTGTGGCTCAGCAGGTTAAGAACCTGACTAGTATCTGAGGATGCGGTTCGATCCCTGGCCTCACTCAGTGGGTTAAGGATCTGGCGTTGCCGTGAGCAGTGGTGTAGGTTGCAGACGCGGCTCGGATCCCGCATGGCTGTGGCTGTGGCATGGCAGCTGCAGCTTTGATTCAACCCCTGTGTCGGCAACTTCCATATGTTGTGGTGCGGCCCTAAAAATAAAACAATTAAAAATTTGAAAAAAAAACACTTTGATTTTCAAGACACTGAAGAAAATGAAAAGGGAAGGCAGAGACTGGAGAATATAGTCACGAATCATATTTCCAAAAAGACTGATGTCTAGAACATATAAAGGACACTTGCAACGTAATAAGACGGAGTTTGAAAAGACAATTAGCAAAGACGCACAAGGTCATGGGTCATTAGAGAAATGGATAGTAAGACTCTAAGGGGGGAGTTCCCATCGTGGCTCAGCGGTAAAGAACCTGAATAGGATCCATGAGGACTTGGGTTCGATCCCTGGCCTTGCTCAGTGGGTTAAGGATCTGGCATTGCCATGAGCTGCAGTGTAGGTCACAGATGCGGCTCAGATCTGGCGTTGCTGTGGCTGTGGTGTAGACTAGTAGCTGCAGCTCTGGTTGGACCCCTAGCCTGGGAACACCCAGATGCCGTGGGTGCGGCCCTAAAAAAAAAAAAAAAGGAAAGAAAACTATGGGGGATGCATGTGACCCCCACTTAGGAGGCTAAAATCCGGAAGACTGGCCATTCGAGGATGTGAGCAACCAGAGCTCTCACGTGGCTTTCACGTGCTCGCGGGCAGGTAAAAGGGACAGTGCCTTTGAGGAAGAGTTTGGTGGTTTCTTCAGTTACATGCATACCTACCACAGCACCAGCCAGTCTGCATGTGGGTTGTTTGCCCAAGAGGAATGAAAGCTTACATCCAGGAGTTCCCGTTGTGGCTCAGTGGGTTAAGAACCTGACATAGTGTCCTCAAGGATGAGGGTTCGATTCCTGGCCTCGCCTGGTGGGTTAAGGATCCAGCATTGCTGTGAGCTGTGGTGTAGGTTGCAGAAGCGGCTTGGATCCCGCATGGCTGTGGCCGTGGTGCAGGCCGGCAGCGGTAGCTCTAATTCAGCCCTTAGCCTGGGAACCTCCATATGCCACAGGTGCGGCTCTAAAAAGCAAAAGAGAAAACGACAACAGTAACAACCGCAACCACCGCCTTAGCTGCCCTCCCTGGGCCTCCCCGTTCTCAGTAGAACTGTCCCTCCCGATGATGAGTGGGCATCAGCAATGACACTCAGAACTATTAGCTCAGCAAAGGCACCTACGAGTGTGTGACAAGGGGGCTGTCGTCACCCTCGCCCTGGGGCCGCCTCTGATTCCCGCAGGCAGAATGGTCTCCAGGACCACCTGCCACATCTGGATTCCCATGTGAGCCGGAGCATGGAGAAGCTGGCTGTGTAGACAGGGCTGCCTTGCATCCAGAGTTCCAGCCTCCGGGAGACTATTCTCGTTCCAATTCAGAATGCCTGGCTCCAGGCGCAATGGGTTTTGTCCCAAGGATGTAATTTCTATTTTGATTCCACTCAACACTTAATGAAATGACTTTCAGACACCACGCCGTGGGACTGAGTCATGAAACCACATCTTCTGGATCCTCGAGGCAGCACAGTAACCAGCCCCTTCTTGTTTCGGGAGTCACCTGGCGTCTCCCTCCCGAGGTGGGGGTGCTGAGCCCAGGGTTTTGAGGTGCCGAGCATCCCCTGGGGGCCCAGGCCACAGCGTGGAAGCTCCGCTCCCTCCACCCAGGGCCCGCGCCCCGCCGCTTCTGGCTGGACTGTGACAGCAGCCTCCGGCAGCCTCCTGCCCGCTGTCGCCCTCTCTCCCATCCAGTGCTGTTCGTGCTGCGGATCAAAAGCATTCCCGGAGACAGGAAATCAATGGGGAAGGTGGCAAACAGCATTTTCAGGAAAACAAATGAGAGAGCAGGGACTGGAAGGTGCTGGAAAGCATCCGGCGTGGGACAAGCGACAGCTGTTTCAGGACACACAGGCCGCGGTGGCCACCAGGCCCTGTGCCGGGAACGGAAGACCAAAAGATGCCGCTCCCGCCCAGGACCTTTGAGCTTCCAGAAGGCACACCTGATCGGGTCGCTCCCCAGCTAGACCTCAGCGGCTCTGGGGACAGAATTCACATCCCTCCGGGGTGGGGGGGCACAGAAAACCCCTGGAAACCTGTCCGCTGTCCCTCTCATCCCGCCCCCACCCCTGCTAGATGGCAGGGGGGTCCAGACCGCCCTGCCCCCTTGGCACTCAGTTTATGGCCGGGACTGGAGGGCAGGACGCAGTAAGTGACGTGTGACGTCACAGGCCATCTCCTAGGGGGGTCTACACCACCTGCTGACCCCTTCGCAGCTAAGCCGACTTCCTGGATTCTACAGAAGCAAAGATGTATTTCTGGAAGCCTTCCATCCAAAAGGAAGTAGAAGCCCCACAATTGCTCTGTAGCTTGGCTATTAAAAATAGGAATTGCACCCACACGCAGGAGGAGTTTGTTGTGGATCACGGAAGGGCCAGAGTCTCAAGGTCACCTGTGTGTTTGGGGAGAGGAAGCTGCTGGGCTCATGAGCTGACTGTTGCGAAGGCAGGCAGCTGTCGGCAGCTGGAGCCACAGCCCCAAGGCCCAGAAACCCCTAGAACCACAGGGATGCCACACACTACCCTGCCAACGGCTTCATAAAACCCAGTTCCCACCACATCACGGGAGCATTTGGACAAGCACAGGTTCCAAAGAAAATTGCAAAAGAAATCAATTGTGCATTACCGAGCAGAGGGGAGACCTCGGCACCGACCTGGGAAAAACCCAAGATCTCCGGCGCCAGCTGGCCAGCTGGCCCGGCCCCGAGCTTGGCGACACTTGTGGAAGGAAGTCCGCCTCCGTTCGGGTGTCTGGCTCTGAAGGCCTGAAGCTCCGGTCACAGGACAGTCACCCGGAGGCCCTGTGAGCAAGCAGAGCCTCTGCAGCCACAGGTTAGAGGGGAGGGTGGGGTGGGGGGAGAGGGGAAGAAGTGGCCACCCCTTCGGGGCGGTCAGGGCCTCCACAGCCTTATCCATCGTCATTAATCCCCAGCCCTGTGACTCCCCTGCTCCTGTGTCAGAGACAGAGGCTTCCCCCAGGTCCTTCCCTCCCTCCCTCATTCAATTAACATTGGAAAGAATCCAGGAGCTCCAGTGGTGGCTCAGCAGGTTAAGATTCTGACTAGTATTCATGAGGATACAGGTTCGATCCCTGGCCTGGCTCAGGGGGTTAAGGATCCAGTGTTGCCGTGAGCTGTGGTGTAGGTCGCAGACGAGGCTCAGATCTGGTGTTGCTGTGGCTGTGGTGCAGGCCGGCAGCTGTAGTTCCAATTCAACCCCTAGCCTGGGAATCTCCACATGCCTCAGGTGTGGCCCTAAAAAGACAAACGAGCAAAAAAAAAAAAAAAAATTTTTCCTGAGGATACAGGTTTGATCCCTGGCCTGGCTCAGGGGATTAGGGATCCGGCATTGCCGGGAGCTGTGGTGTAAGCCGGCAGCTGCAGCTCTGATTCCATCCCAGCCTGAGAACTTCCAGATGCCGCAGGTGTGGCCCTAAAAAGAAAAAAAGAAAGAAACAAACACAACCCAAGCATTTGAAAGAATCCAGACTGCCAGGCCTGTGCCAGATGCTAGCTGATGATAACAAGGGGACAATTAGACCCCATTCCTGCCCTCGGGGGACTCACTGCCCCTGGCGGGGGAGCTGGGGAGGTCAGAGGAGCGAAGACCTCTTTTGGGGGCGGGGCCGGGGCCGGGGTGGGGGGGCGTGCAGTGAGGGAGAGGGGAGGGGAAGAGGCTCCCCCTTCTGGCCACACGAGGGATAGCAGACCTTCCTGCCTCCCTGCACCCAGGGCCTGGATTTATGACCTAGAGAGGCCGGGGTTGGGGGGGAGGTGCCCGTCACCCGGAAACAGAAAATGGCAAGCGTCTTGGGGGTGCAGTTTGGCTAGTGTTGGTGGGAGTCCCCGTGGAGAGGTCTCTGAAGTCCGGAGAGGGCTGCGATTCCAGACAAGTGTGCAGAGGCCCCGGGGAGAAACGCTGCAGGAGGAGGTAGGGGGCCGGGGGGAGGCGAAGGGGACTGAGAAGAAGCCTCCAGAGCAGCAGGTTTGGGTTCACAGAGCCAAGGGGACACTGGTGAGAACCGAAGGGGCCACAAGGGGGCAGCACGACAGATGCGAAGGTTCAGTGCAAGACTCCGGAACCAGGCTGCCCCAGGCTCACATACCAGCAGCTCTTCCTCTTATTGGCTGTGTGACCTTGAGCAGGTCAGTTAACCTCTCTGTGCCTTCAGTTCCTCCCTGTAAAGGGATTGCAAGCAGTGAATGAGTCAGCCTATGAAAAGCGCTTAGGGATTTCCCTGGTGGCTCAGCAGATGAAGGATTGTCACGGCTATGGCTCTGGTCACTGGGAACTTCCACACACTGGGAGCAGCCAAGAAAAAAAAAAAAGGAAGGCTGATTCCAAACTTCCCAGGCATCTTCTCCCCCTAGAACAAAAGCCAAGCTCTCTGCCTGGGCCTACGAGACCCCAGGAGACCCCCACGCACAGACAAACCCTGCAGAGCTGCCCCTGTCTCCTGCCCAGACTCTGACCACATGAAGACAAGAGGTTCCTGCCACAGGGCCTTTGCACTTGCGCTTCCCTTGCTGGAAACGGCCTTACCTCCGCTCATGATGTGGTCTGTGCCCACTTTCTGCTCCAGTTCCTCAGATAGCCCTTCGCTGACCACCCACAGGAAAGAGCGGGTGCCCCCTGCCCCCCGTTCTGTTTCCTCCGGAGCACCTGACTTACTGCACATCAGGCTGGTTTGCAGTCTCCGCAAGGGCCTGGGCTTATCTGCTTTGTGCTTCCTTGTCTCTCCAGCACCTGGAGCAGAGGGTACAGAGTAGGGCTGACTCAGTGGCCTCTCAGCCCGCACCTCACCCTCCTCCCCACGGCTCTGTGTGCTCACCTGTGCCCCCTGCTTCTGACCCCTGACCCCGGAACAGCTCCCCCACTCCCTCTCCCGCTCCTTCCTTCCCAACAGCAGCCAGCAAGGGAGTTCTTCCCCTGCTCCCGCTCCCTCCCTCCCTGGAGCCAATCACCAGACAGCAGGCACCAGGCTCCCTCCATTCAACCACGTCACAAGTGGTTATCCTCTGGCTGCCTCTGCTGGTAGCCACGGGGAGGCAGAGGAGACCAGGCCTGCCCAGGAGGGGCTGACAGTCATCCTGGGGAGCCAGCACAAAGGGACATCATCCTAACACAGCCAAGACACGTGTCACTGAGCATGGCTGGGTGGCACTAGCTCCCTGAAGCCCTGGGGACACAGTGGGGGTGGAGAGGCAGAGGGCCTGACATGCCACCTGACTTCTGAGCTCTGCCACCTGCAGACTTGTTTTTTTGTTATTTCTGTTTTCTTTTTACAGCTGCACCTGCGGCATAGGGAAGTTCCCAGGCTAGGGGTCGAATTGGAGCTGCAGCTGCTGGCCTACACCACAGCTCACGGCAACGCCGGATCCTTACCCCACTAAACAGGGCCAGGGTTCAAATCCGCAATCCTCATAGTTACTAGTCAGGTTCTTAACCTGCTGAGCCACAATGGGAACTCCTGCCACGTGCAGACTTAACCCCTCTGAGCCTGGCCCATACACAGCGGAGCGGGACTTAGCTGGGCTCAGTCCTCAGAACTGAAAGCGGCTTCAAAACTGTCCCCTGGCCAGCCCTCACGACAGAAGCAACTGGATCCCGACTCTCTGTTAGATCGCAAGCCTTCTGAGCCACTCCCGGAGGCCGCTGCAGTGGAGTGGGCCCACACCTGTCACCAGCGCGGCCCAGCAAATGGTTTGACGTCTGCCGGACGGACGCAGCCCTGGCTCCTCAGCCTCCACCGCCCTGCACTTCCGGCCATAACTCCAGGCCCGAGGCCGGTTCCTCTGTCTTGAAGTCCTCCAGGGGCCAGAACAGCCATCAGCCAGGTAGGTCGCTGCCCTTAGCTGCTGAAATTGCCCTTCAATATTTATTAAAGAAAAGTCAAAACAGAAAAACAGACTAGGAAGAAAAATTGGGAGTTACCCTTGTGGCTCAGCAGTAATGAACCTGGCTGGTATCCATGAGGATGCGGGTTCGATCCCTAGCCTTGCTCACTGGGTTAAGGGTCCGGCATTGCCCTGAGCTGCAGTGTAGGTCGCAGACGCTCGGATCCCAGGTTGCTGTGGCTGTGATGTAGGCCGGCAGCTGGGGCTCCAGTTGAAACTCCTAGCCTGGGAACTTTCATGTGCTGTAGGTTCAGCCCGAAGAAGAAAAAAAAAAGAAAAGAAAGAAAAATTGTTCTGACTCCCACCGCCCTGAGACAACTGCCTTAATTCCTCTTTGTGATACTGACCATCTGCAGCCAGATGCGCATGTATTTCCATAGCGCTTATGTCACGCTAGACACGGTACACATGCAGTTTTATGTTCTGCTATTTCGTTTGGCATCGCTCTGTAAGCAGCTTTCCGTGTTGCTACACAGCCTTCACATTTGCCATTTACAATGACTGGTGAGTATTCCACTGGGCAGATACCCCGTAATTTATTTTAACCATTCGCCTTCTGCTTGACATTCAGGCATTTCCGGCTCCAGCTCTAATTGCAGATGGAAGGCTGAGTCCCCCGTTAAGAGGTTTCAAAATGAACGGGATGACTCAGCCATTCAGCCAGTGTTCATGGAGTACCTTCCACCCGTGGAGGATGGAGAAAGCAAGTCACAGGGCCCTGCACCCCCTCTCACACACGGCACAACCGCAAACCCACTGACGGCCAGCAATTCCCCCCAGCACCCTGGTCCCTCCCCCTCCCGCTGGCTCTGTATCCTTCTCTGGCTCCCCATGACCAGGGCCAAGGAGAACCTCCTTAGCCTGGGGCTCCAGGTCCTGCCCTTCCCACCACCCTCTCTTCTCTCCCACCAGGTGGTTCATGCCCCACCCCTGCCATCACCCCCCACTCCCTAAAGGCACGTGCCCTCTCCCGCCCCAGGGCTTTGCAAACCCTTGTTGTCCCTTCTGCCCCCATGACTGGTCCACCCCTACCTGCTCCAAGGGGCCCCTTGGCATCTCCTGGTCTGTGACACCTTTCCTGACTCCCCCAGGCCCCTGGCATCCTCCTCCGAGCCCCTGTGCCCACGCTGACCTCTGCCTCAGCGCTTAGCATCCTGCGCCAGCGCTGTGCTGGGAAAGGTAAGACCCGGCTCTCTGGGAGGGGACCCTGAATTGCAACGTTTATCAATTTCCCGGGTGTAAATACTCCCACCGAAGCCGATCCTGAGCTACCAAAGTGACATTACTGGGCGTGGAACTGGAAAGAAAGCACTGTTATACAGTTATTCCACCAAAGACAGACAACAGACACAAACAGCCTGAGAAGCATGGGCAACAGTATCACACAGTAAGGCAGGCTTTGGAGTGTTTCTCGTACTCTCTTTGATAGAATTGATTTTATTCTAAGTTTATGTAATTTACTTTTTAGCAGTGGCTAAACTAGCTCAGTGTTATGGGTTGAATTGAGCCCCAAATGTATCCGTTGAAGTCCTAGCCCCCCAACATCTCAGAAGTAATTAAGGTGAAAACAAGATCAGCTGGATGGACCCCGACTTCGTCTGACTGGTGTCCTGAGATTAAGACACACACACAGGGGTTCCTGTCGGGGCTCAGCAGTATCGAACCCGACTAGGATCCATGAGGCGGCAGCTTCGCTCCCTGGCCCCGCTCAGTGGGTTAAGGATCCAGCATTGCCATGAGCGGTGGTGCAGGTCCCAGACGTGGCTCGGATCCGGCGTTGCTGTGACTGTGATGTAGGCTGGCAGCTGTAGCTCCAATTCAACCCCTAGCCTGGGAACCTCCACATGCCACGAAAGTGGTCCTAAAAAGCAAAAAGAAAAAAAGAAAAAAGAAAATATTCCTTAGATACATTTTAAAGCATTTTTAGCTGAGAGTCAGTACAAAACTGGCGCCCCATCAGATTTGGCCTGGGGGCTCTGCTTTTCTGAGCCGACCCCACCTCCCTCCCCAGCACAGAGGGAGGAGCACTGGTTCAAGGGTGCAGATCCAGGGAGCGCGGGACGCGGCGGGGACCAGCCAGCTCGCAGGCTCTCCACGTCCGCTGGCCAAGTCCCCTTCCGGGCAGTCAGGAATCTTTTCATTTTTAATGTGAAATGTCTTTCTAATAAGCCAAGGAAAAAGAGCTTTCTGAAATGTAAATCAAACCTCCGCGTGTGAGGCCAGGCCGTCCTCTCTGCTGCCGCTAACATTCTCAATGAGCTTTTAGACATAAAACCCAGAGCATCTCCATGGATAACTTCTGTTTACTGATGTCTCAAAAATGTGCTACATCAAACCTGCGAAGGAGCGCCCTGTGGCGCCGTGGGTTAAGACCCTGAGTTGTCACTGCGGTGGCTCGGGTTCGATCTCTGACTGGGGACCTTCCACCTGCCACAGGCTCCAAGACAAACAAACAAACAAAATAAACAAAAAATAACAACAACAGGAACAACCTCTGGAGACAGAACTATTCATCGGTTCCCAGGGGCTGGGGGGGTGGGGGACGGTTGATGGGTAGGGGGGTCTCTCTTTCTAAAGGGGATTGTGGGGGTGGTTACACAACCCTGTGACTATACTAAAAGCCATTGAAATTATATCTCCAGAAAGGTGGGTTGTTTTGGGTTGTTTTTTTTTTTTTTGGTCTTTTTGCCTTTTCTAGGGCTGCTCCCACAGCATATGGAGGTTCCCAGGCGAGGGGTTTAATCAGAGCTGTGGCCACTGGCCTATGCCACAGCCACAGCAACAGCAACGAGGGATCCGAGCTGCATCTGTGACCTACACCACCGCTCAGGGCAACACCAGATCCTTAACCCACTGAGCAAGGCCAGGGATCAAACCCAAAACCTCATGGTTCCTAGTCGGATTCGTTGACCACTGAGCCACGACAGGAACTCCTCCATAAAGCTGTATAAAAATACACCAGACACTTCTCTCAGTGACAATTTCCTTCTTTTTTTTCTTTTTAGGGCTGCCCCCTCAGCGTGTGGAAGTTCCCAGGCTTGGATATGAATCACCACATATACTACAGCCACAGCAACGCCGGATCCCAGCCACATCTGGGACCTATGCTGCAGCTTGCAGCAACGCCGGATCCTTCACCCACTGAGCAAGGCCAGGGATCAAACCCGCATCCTCAGGGATACTAGTCAGGTTCTTAACCCACTGAGCCACAGTGGGAACTCCTCACGGTGACAATTTCTAAAGCCAGCCTTTGCTGCTGCTGTCTCTGTGCCGACAGAAACAGGCTCGCTGAGGAGAAAATGCAGCTCAGCAACTCAAAGTGGGTGGAATTAGCCCACGGGAGGCTGGGCCAGCCTCAGGCACCCCCCACCCCACCCACCCCCACACTTTCCAAAGCAGGAGCACGTCTGGGGCTGGGGCTGCAGGAGTAGCCGCCCCACCCCAAGGGAGGGGAGGAACAGGTACCCAGCCAGGGCTCCAGGCACTTTCTGGAAACAGCTCGAACCTTCCCCCTTTTTCCACCTCACCCAGTCATGGGGCCTACGATTCCAGTTAGTTCCCTGAGTGCCGGGTTCTCTTCTTGGCCCTCCCAGAGGCCTGTCCCTGAGACCTCACTTTGGAGACTCAGGCAGAAGCAAGTCAGGAGAGGTTCCAGGGCCTGTGGCGACATTCTGATTTACAGACAGCGGGGAGGCTGTTGCCCAGGCAGGCCATAGGGCCACGATGACAGGGACAAGGCAGAGCGCTGCCTCCCCCCGGGGCTTCACACGCAGGGAAAGCAGGACGAGGGGAGCAAGGTCACGGTCCCCTGGACAAGGGTGTCCCTGCATCAACTTCCTGGGGACCAGCGTGGACTGCCTGACCTCTCGCAAAGAGGAACGAGAGCTCCAAAGCACTAAAGGGACAAGAGTGGCAGTGGGGCCAGGGCACTTGAGCTCTGGTGTCAGCCACTGTTTATTTACAGGCTGGCCTCAGCAAGGCACGTGACCTCCCCGTGCCTCTTGGCCACATCTGTAAAATGGGTCTCATTATCCCTGCCCCGGGGTGATTGCGGATCAAATGAACTCAGGTCCCTGAGTTGGGGTGAATTCACTGGCTTACTTAAGGGAACAGTTTGAGACCTGGACTTCAGGCATGGCTGAATCCAGAAAATGAAGTCTGTACATCAGCTCTTTTCCTGGGTGCCACCCCCACTCTCAACACAGGCCTGCCTCCAGGGCTGCAAGGTGGCTGCAACAGCCCCAGAGCCTCTGGGCCCTAAACTCCAAGGCCAGGGGAAAAACAGGGTCTCCCCTAGCCCAGACCAAACCCAGGTCCTAAGCCCAGTTCCGGCTGGCAGCAGCCAGGTCCTCCCTGCGAGCAGACTGGCAGGCTGTGGAACTGTGGGCATGGGCTCAGTCAGTGGCCTCTGGCGGGAGGAGGGCTAGCGAGCCTTTCCAAGGCCCTCCCCACTCCCGAAGCAGGTCCCATCCCGCCAGAGCCCGGAGGGACCACGGCTCCCCTCCCGCCACCTCTGCCCGATTCAGAGGGCCCAGACGTGGAGGCCTTCTCTGCGTCACAGGCAACCTCTGAACTCTCAGCTCGAGCCACACCGGGCAAGGCTGAGCCCCCAGCCCCCAGCCCCCAACCAGGAGGGTTCTGCTCTCTGTCCACCTGTGTCCAGAAGCAGCACCCACATGTTTCTTCCCCTGGTACCACCCGGACCGCCACCCCTCACCTGGTCTGACCCCAGGTCACTGCTGCCAAATTGCAAAAGTGTCCACGTCAAGGGCGGCCACTAGGTCCCCCCAGCCCAGCCCCCACTGGCCCCAGAACCTCGCCCCGATGGCACCCCCAGCCCCAGACCAACACGGGAGGATGAGTCCGCCCGAGGGAGGGAATTACTGGTTCCTCCTCCTCAGCCTCGGCTGTCCACGCTCCTGAATTAAAACTCCCCGCTCGCAATTTTACCATCCCCGTCTCCTGTGCTTTCTGAGTTCCCACCCGCTTTCGGTCACTCCCTTCAGCGACAGCCCTTCAGATCACAAACTCCTCGGCTGTGTCTGACCCGACTAAGCAGGATGCTTTCCAAAGCTCCGAAAGCTTGAATGCCACGGGTTGCGTATCCCTGGAAATTCTAGCTGGTTCTTTTAGAAACCTGCCTGTTTGGTCTGTACACTTCTGTTCTTAGGGTTGTGACTCGTTTTCTCCTTTGATCACATGTGACCCATCTTCTCAGTAACCTGAAGTCCTTGCAGGGGTTCTACCCGTCGCTCCTAACACTGTGGGGTTTGTTTCCTTGTAGGTTTTGTGATGTGGGAATCGTGTCACTGGGTCGGGGGTATGTATCTTACACGAGTTCCGAGATCACGAATCTGAGAGGTTGGGGTAGGCCTACGGTTTTGATTTTTTTTTTTTGTCTTTTTTAGGGCCACACCTGCAGCATATGGAAGCTCCCAGGCTAGGGGTCAGACTGGAGCGGCAGCTGCTGGTCTACACTACAGCCACACCAGATCCAAGCCACATCTTTTTTTTTTGTCTTTTTGCCTTTTCTTGGGCTGCTCCTGTGGCATATGGAGGTTCAAATCGGAGCTGTAGCTACTGGCCTACACCACAGCCACAGCAACGCAGGATCCAAGCTGTGTCTGTGACCTACACCACAGCTCATGGCAACACTGGATCTTTAACCCACTGAGCAAGGCCAGGGTTCAAACCTGCAACCTCATGGTTCCTAGTCGGATTTGTTAACCACTGTGCCACAATGGGAACTCCCCAAGCCACATCTTCAACTCACACTGCAGCTCAAGGCCACTTTCGGGGAGTGACACCCCCCCATCCCCTCCCCCCGTGCTGGTGGGACCATTTTAGTTGCCATTTCAAGGAGGGTCCTGCTTTATGCGGGTGTCTTGGTTCTGCCTCGTCCCCTAGGGCAGGCCAGTCCCTCCCTCCGATCCCAGCGGGTTTGGTCCTTCACCCTCTGATTTCTCTAAGGGGCTAATCACCACCCCAGGGGCTGCACAATCACAGGCTCCCGTGGTCACTGTGGCTGTTCCCAGCATCTGGGAATTCCTCCTTCGCAGGTGTCTGAAGCGGGCGGTTTCTAGGGCACCCTAGCCCGCTGTCTTGCTGGAACCACACTCTGATCTTCAGAACCAAGCTAACATTGATTGGCAGGGCGATGGATCCTATCAACAGCCAGTCAGCTCCCTGGCCAGATGGCATTTACAAACACCCATCTAGTTCCCTGTTCCGGCCGTGCGAGAGAGAGCCCGACCTCGGGCTGGACCAGGCCAGGTGGTGCCTGGCAGCCAAAGGTAGGCTCTCGCAGCTCTGCACTCTGCAGCCAGGCTTGGCTACACCGAGCGAGAAGAACCCTAGGGCTCAGGTATAATGAAAGCTGCCCCCCGAATACATGCCAGAGCTCGGCGCATCAAGCCCAAATCAGAAAGCACATCCAATTAAAACTGAGAAGTGGGGTCCAGGCATTGACTGGGTTTTGTCTTGTTTTTCCTTTTAGGGCCACACCTGCAGCATATGGAAGTTCCCAGGCTAGGAGTCAAACTGGAGCTGCAGCTGCCGGTCTACACCACAGCCGCAAAGGATCTGAGCTGCATCTGTGACCTATGCCACTTCTTGTGGCAATGCCGGATCTTTAACCCACTGAGCAAGGCCAGGGATCAAACCCGCACCTTTGCAGATACTGTGCTGGGTTCTTAACCTGCTGAGCCACAACAGGAACTCCCAGGCACTGGGTTTTTAAAAGCTCACGGTGGGGGGGGGGGGGGGGCACCATTAAATCCACTGGTTTGGACCCTATAAGGAGCCCGTCCCGTGTGAGCACCTCCCAAGGTGAACTTGCTCAAGCTGCAGGCTCCCTGGTTTCACCCCAAGACTGAGTCAGCAAGTCTGGGATGGGGCCCCCCGCCTTTAATTCCAGAGGCGATTCGGACTCGGTGGTCTGGCCACACCAACCCTGGTGCAGGTCCTCGAGTGAAGCACAGGAGGGCGGTGTCTGAGGAAGAGCACGGGCAGCTGGCGTGGGGGGGGGGGAAACGGCAGAAAAGGCCACGGCCCTGGGCTGCCCACAGGGAGGCTGACCTGCTAGCTGATGAGCCTTAGAGCATGGCTGCCTGGAAGGTACCCAAGGGCCAGACCCCGACACTGGGAATTGAATGATACGCGTGCCTTTGGGGTGCAACATGCAAAGCTCCCCGCGACTCCTCCAGGATGCAGAACACACTTGTACTGGAGACACTCCCCCCACTATCAGCTCGGTTTTATCTCCTCCCCCAGCCCCTCCCTGCGGGCAGATCTTTGCGGGCTGCGTGCCTTCTAAGCGAGCATATCCTCCTTCACTGGAGGAGCGGGGAAGATCCTTCTCTTTTTGGCTGCAGCAAGGGGTGGCTTGATGTGCAATCTCAGTTCCCAGACCAGGGACTGAGCCCAGGCCAAAGCAGTGACAGTGCCCTAACCACTAAGCCACCAGGTAGCTCCCCTGGGGAACAGATCTTAAGACAACAAAGCAGGAGCAGCACCATCAGTAAGATCCGCCCCCAACCCCGACCTCCCCAGGGAAAAGCAGTCACCACAGGCTCCTAAGCAGTCCCATCCTCGAACCCCTGCAGTACCTTCCCTGTTTGCCTCTGTAACTGCATCCCTAACACTGGGCTGTAGTTAGGCATCCAGCATCCTCCTTGAGAAAATCTCAAGGGCACGGGCAGGGCTTTGTCCTCCACCTCGCCTCTTAGAACAGTGCCTGACAAGGTAGCTGCTGTTTGCTCAGCGAGTATTGGCACAAGAGAAGTGGTGATATGTGGTACATTGATTTGCGAGTGGACAGGTCTAGTGACTTCTAACAGGTCTTATGCAGGCAGGTGGGATGGCTCCGGGAGGGCCCTTATAGACAAGAGGGACCAACCTCAGCCCCCAAGGTCAGTGGGAGAAGGGAGAGCAAAGCCAAATCCCAGCCAGGCAGGTTGCAGGAAGTGGAACTCACTCGACCCCGGCTCCACAAACCCCAGTGCAGTGGATGCTCTGAGGCTTGCCTTCCGGGTATACCTGTTTCCCACATACCTTTGCGCCAGAACAGGCATGAGGAAAGCACCCCCCCGCCCCGAATATGAAGCAAACTCAGTATCTATGAAATAGTTGTGTTTTTTTCCCTTCCTGAATTGGAATGCAAATTTTAATCAAGGGACTGACATAAGAATAGTTTTATTTAAATCGTTTAACACTTGTGCAGTACTCAATATTAAGATGTTGAAACACTTTAAACAAAAATCTGTTACGCTTTAAACAGATTAAGAAACCGAATCCTGGTTGGCAGAAGCTCATTCTTACATCAAACAGCTAACAGGAGGTAGAATTCTAAAATCTGATTCCAGCACCCACCTCTACCTGACAATTCAAGGCAAAGGGTGTCTTTTATTTTTGTGTCGCACGAGTTTCGGGACTATGTAACCTGGATCAACTCTATGGAACAATAATTTAAAAGACAGAAAAGGGCCTCCTATGACAGAAAATTTTAAATTGACTATTATACCATTTATACAATCAGTGAAGAAAACTGACAACAGAACAGGCCAGGGGTCAGTCAACACACAACGTTTTAACAACTTGGCCAAAGGATGGATGAGCATCGTGCATTACCTGTTGTGCGGTCACCTCTTGGCTTTTTTGAAGGGGGTGGGTGGGGAGGGAACATAAAAACAGAGGGATTCAACTATTAAACAGATCTGCTAAGTTCATGCCTTTGTCTGAAATTAACATCTGAGTGGAACGTGTATTTATCATTCGCATAACACTAGTCTTCTACTGAACTTTAGGGATTCAGCAGGTGATGCTCAGATTTAGGCAAATCCTAGAAGTAATTGCACTGAACAATATCTCAATTCTCAACTGCAAAATAATACTGGGTAATTATTTCAAAGTATGAACTATAGCTACAATATTAAAAGACATGTATAGTAGAAAAATTCTCTAACTTAGAAAGTATAAATGGTTAAGTCAACAGTACCTACTTACACACAAATGAAACAAAATCAGAATAAACACTCAGCTTTAAGGAGAGGCAACTTCAGCCCAGGTTTTACCACTCAGGGGGAGAAAGTTCCTAGGTGGGTCATTTTGTTCAAGGATGACTTGCGAACCAATTTATCAGGCAAATATTTCAGATCCCAGCGAAGAAGACTCTTCAAAGATCTTGCCTATTAATTCGAGGTCGCAGGACGGACAGTGTGGGGAATTCATTGCTCCCGCCCCTCAGGCCCACCCAGGTTGCCCGCAGTGAGCCTGGATCGTTTGTCTCTAGTGATGCAAGTTCAAATCTTCTCTCCTCTTAGCCCACGATACATGACCTGGGCTATGGCACAAAACCCACCTGTGTTCTACGTGGCACCACCTGGCTGATACTAACAGCTCGGTGTGCAAAGGACTGAATTAGAAAGCGCCATCAATTCATTAAAGAAAGCATAAAACATAACATGCTTGGTTTGCACAGGCTTAACTTACTTGGGTCACCCAGCATATTTGGAATTGGCTCCCATTAGTGGTAAACAGAATACTTTGGATCTGGTGCCGAAACTAACATATTTAGGTGAAATCAAGGCTTTGAGGCCCCACAGCATAAACTATGTTTATTTGGGTGTAAAGTGCCAGTTTTATATACAAAGCATAAGTAAACTTTAAAATCTGCTCTGAAGCAGTGAGTCTGTCTCCCTTCGGCCTCGTGGTGGTTACCTGTCGGGTCCCGGGGAGCCAACGCACCTAATCCCCACGCTTTGAGGCCAAGAGGGGCGCTGTTAAGAGCCAGGGTGAAGTCGTGCACGGCCAAGCCGAACACGGAGAAGGTCGTTCCTAAACATCCGAGTAGCTTTTGTCTACGCTTTCAACCTAGGAGGTGACCCCGTGCGCGTTAACAGGAGTTGAGGTAGCTACACAGCCACTGATGCACGTTACGGGTGATTCCTGGTGTAGCTGGCTGACAGTTTGAGTAGCTGATTTTTTTTTTTTTTTCCTCTTTTGATGAGAAAGGGGAGGGGGAAAAAATCAGCAGACGAAGAGCGCCTCGTCAGCGCCCTCAGAAGTCGGCATCCAGGGTGAAAGAATTCTCGGTGGGACTCGACATCACGCCCATCCTCTGATACTCGCCTACTCTCTTCTCAAAGAAGTTTGTCTTCCCCTCCAGGGAAATATTCTCCATAAAGTCAAAGGGATTCTCTACTCTGAAGACCTGAAAAGGCCCACAGCAAGACATAAATAGAGACCACCCTGCTGCCGAGAGGACCTGGGGGGTGGGGGGGGGGGCGCAGGGGGCCCAGCCCCACCGACTGTACCTTGCCAAAGCCCAGCTCCAGCATGAGCCTGTCGGCCACGAACTCGATGTACTGTTTCATTAAAGTGCAGTTCATCCCGATGAGCTTCACGGGCAGCGCCTCCGTGAGGAACTCCTAGGGACCCGAGGGCAGCATCTCAGTGAAACGGCAGCCCCGGGAGTCCCCCCGAGCGAGCGCCAGACCCCTCCCCGCCCCCCCCCCCCCCGGTGCCCACCTGTTCTATCCGCACGGCGTTGACGATGATTTCTTTCACTCTCTGCTCCGAAGGCTTGTGTAGCAGGTGTTTGAACATCAGGCAGGCGAAGTCGCAGTGTAAACCCTGGAAGAGAAGGAGACGACCGCTGTCAAACCAGCCGGCTGCCTGCTCCCAGGAACGCGGGGCGGGAAACGGGCTTTCGGCCGTGCCGCCGTGGCCTTAGGCATCTTGCAGGCCCGGGCTAAAAGCGGGGCGGTGGCCGAAGGGAAGGTGACTCAACGGCTGCACGGCCTGGACATGCTCCCCCCCCCCCCAGGGCCCTCCGTGCTGCCCCCTAGAGGACAAAAGCCCATATCTGGTCCCCGCGGCCCTGCGCGGTGGCCGAGGACTGGGCACCGCGTGCACTCGGAGCCTCCTTTCTTTTACAGCCCGGTGGCCTGCTGTTGCCACTGCTTCCAGCAGGAAAGGCAAAACACTCACGAGGCAAGTTAGTTTCTAGGTTTATAACCTCACGTTTGGAAATCAAGAATACAATTTCAGGGAGTTCCCGTCGTGGCTCAGTGGTCAACAAATCCGACTAGGAACCATGAGGTTGCGGGTTCGGTCCCTGGCCTTGCTCAGCGGGTTAAGGATCTGGCGTTGCCGTGAGCTGTGGTGTAGGTTGCAGACGTGGCTCGGATCCCCCCCTTGCTGTGGCTCTGGTGTAGGCCGGTGGCTACAGCTCCGATTAGACCCCTAGCCCCTAGCCCCTAGCCCGGGAACCTCCATATGCCACGGGAGCGGCCCTAGAAAAGGCAAAAAGACAAAAACAAAAACAAAACAAACAAACAAAAAAGAATGCAATTTCAAGCAAGTCTGCAAGTCTTGGTGCGTTAAACCCCAAGTAACGCTGATGGGTGCGTTAAACCCCAAGTAATGCTGATGGGCCCTGGGCTAGACCATCAGGGGCTCTCATTCGCGGGACGCTCACCAACTCACTTTGAAGGACAGAAGGAGCACACAAAAGACCAGAAATAATAAAACATCCCTTTAAAAAGCCCATCCCCTATAGGGCGGTACCTATGCATATGGAGAATATGAGTCATTTCAGTAAGTCACATAAAGCATTTCATTTTCTGCCAAGCACACATAGGGTTGAACCCACAGGTTCCACGTGCCTAAAAGGGATCCCTCCGGAGAACACAAGCTTTGTAGGCTTTCAGGGTATAGGTTAGCCTCTTATCTGAGCGAGACTCACCTCATCTCTGCTAATAAGTTCGTTGGAAAAGGTCAGGCCAGGCATCAGTCCTCGTTTCTTGAGCCAGAATATGGATGCAAAAGAACCAGAAAAGAAGATGCCTTCCACGGCGGCAAAGGCTACGACACGTTCTCCTAGAGGGAACCCCAAAACATTTCCAGTGAGGGTCTGCGTGCACAGGAACAAGCCAGTGACGTCACTCGGAAAATGCAACTCCCGGCGAAGCGGGGCCGAGGGCTCCTTACCGTACGTCGCCTCCTTGTCCCCGATCCAGCGCAAGGCCCAGTCTGCCTTCTTCTTTACGCAAGGCATCGTCTCGATAGCATTGAAGAGAAATTCCCTGGTAGGCACACAAGAGCGTCAGCCATCCTGGCAAAGACTTCCTACCCCAAGCTTCTGGCTAAGAGCTCAGGGACCAAGGCCCACCAGGACTCCAACGGCACTTTCTTTTTACTGGTTTGCTTGGTCCTCCACTGCTCTTTTTTTTTTTTTTGTCTTTTTGCCTTTTCTGGGACCGCTCCCGCAGCATATGGAGGTTCCCAGGCTAGGGGTCGAATTGGAGCTGTAGCTGCCAGCCTACACCACAGCCACAGCAATGCAGGATCTGAGCTGCATCTGCGACCTATTCCACAGCTCACGGCAACGCCGGATCCTTAACCCATTGGGCAAGGCCAGGGATCGAACCCACAACTTCATGGTTCCTAGTCGGATTCGTTAACCACTGCGCCACGATGGGAACTCCTGTCCCCCACTGTTCTTTTTAAAAATCTCAACATTCATTTGGTTTATGTTGATACAAACGTGGGTATTCATTCGTTCATGTTGAGCCCCAAGATCCACGAACACGAGAACTCAAGTCTACGACACCGAGAGCACGTATTGGCTTAAGTAATTATTTCAAGTCCAGGTCAGGCCAAGGTTGACAGGCCTTATCTTTTTTAAATTCATAAAAGTAGAAAATCTTAACTGCTGGGGCTGTTGAAACAATGCAGACCATCATCTCCCCTCACTAGATGTCCCCCCCCACACCACATCATTATCACTGGGGGCCATTTGGGCCCCAAATGCCACATGCATTTATAGTAAGTAAAGGCAGTTAAGTAAACAACCCGAGATTGCTGCCTGCTGTGCTACAGTATCAATCCCGGGGCCGAAGACCCCATCCACTGGCCTACACTTACCCGAGCTTACGACCCTCCTCCACCTCCAGCCTATCCTGTGTCCACCTTCGGAGTCCACTGATTCCCCAGCCTCCTGCCCCAATGACCTTGTTTTCTGAAGCCAAGGTCACCAGCCCCATGGGGCTCCTCTCATTCTCTTTCCACGGCTGCCTGGGTCAGCTGGTGACTGAAGCACCGGGCCCTCCCCATCCTACCCCTTCCGGTCATGTAGCCCAATTATCCCCCCACCTTTACCTTCTTTTTTCATTTGTCTACAGACGCGTTCAAATCTTTTTGCCCCAGAGTTTCTGCAACCTGCTAGCCTTGCAAGGCACCGCTCACCTTCCCTCTTCCCCCTCTTCCAAGTCCCACATAAGAGGCTACGCCCAGCTTCACCGCTTCTGTCCCACACAGGCCCTTGTCCTGAACCTGCCCTTAATAGCAAGGCTACTGCCCATTTCTAACGTTCCCCTCCCTCCAGTCAATATTCAAAATGTAATACAGACCCTCGGTTACCTCTCTGTCCCCCCAGGATAGACTTTTTTACCAGTGTGTGTGAAATTAGCCTCATGGCTCACTGCTGCCTCTGCAGTACTGTGCAATTCCTCACTTAGATGCCTAGGTCTTATCTTCTGTGTTATATTATAAGTCCCTTAAGAGGCCAGTTCTGTTCTACTTTGTGTTATTCTCTGCCCAGCCTCCCGATGTAGACTGACAGATGTGCCAGACCTAAAAACACTCAGACCTAGATGGGTTTTTTCACCCCACCTTTTTTGGGGGGGAGGTGGGGTCCACACCCACGGCAGTGGACGTTCCCGGACCAGGGATTGAACTTGCGCCACAACAGCAACCCGAACCACTGCAGTGGCAACGCCCCATCCTTAATACGCTGTGCCACAAGGGAGCTCCCAGACCTAGGTTTTTTGCTTGTCAACAGGGATTTTTTTTTTCTTTTCTCCCAGAAGGCACTGATTGGACATTCAAGAGTACACTTCCAGCACTCACAATAGAGTAATCTTTGTTTTTAAATGATGGCTAATAAAGTGAATTTACCCTCTTCTTCAGAGCAGACATCACCATAGGTGCTAGCAATTTCCTGGACTTGGTCATTTTAGAGTCATTTTCCCATCCCTGCCTGATTTCAAAAAGTAACACCCAGTAAGTCCTGAACATGATGATCTATGCCCCAAATACTCACCTTTCTTTGGAATCTTTGATGTAAGTGTCGATGAGGAGGCTATACATTTCAGAATGTATGTTTTCCATGGCAATTTGGAAGCCATAGAAACAACGAGCTTCGGTAATCTGAACTTCCTGGCTAAACCGCTCCACCTAGTGGTGAAACACAAAATTCAGCTCAAGGGAAACCAACCAGCAGCAACGCAAGGAACCCTGGTGGCCTCACAGCCACTCTTTTGTACCATTTATAAGGTTTGTTTCTATACATAAAAAGAGCAGATCATTCTTTTTGAATTCATTGCAAGAAGGATCCACTCAACAAGACATAGGCAACCAAATTATTAAAACAGCAAAGCCCCAAAAAGGAGAGCCAATAGCTACAAGAGTGGTATACCTATGACTACTGCTTACCATTGTCATTGAGCTTCACTATATAATTGGGGGGGGGGGGAAATACCATCAGGAAGAAATAAGCCAAGTATATATTATAGAACAAGAAATGCCATGTAACAGATATACTAGCTTCCAGATATATATACATGCAGTATGGGAAAATTTTAAAAGATGAGGAAAGATAATTGGTCAATTTGTCCTCTCTCAAGTCTTGAAGTGACTTTTGAGGGCGGCAGGGCGGGGGGCGGGGGGGGGGAAGGACACGACAAAGACTCACCAAGTTTTCATTCACGATGCCATCACTTGCTGCGAAGAAAGCCAGGACATGTGAAATAAAATATCTCTCCTCCGGCTTCAGGGTCTCCCAGTGCTGAATGTCCTTGGAGAGGTCCACCTGAGGTCGAGACATTCACAGGGGGCTCAAGAGGGCTGGATGTGACACACGCACAACTCTTACACTTCCAGTCTGTTAGCATCTCTTGGTGAATGTATACCCCTCACCAGGGAGGACACCCTCAGTGGGCCCCATTGGGAGCAAGAGGCAAAGCCAAGCCAAGCCTCTTTCAGACCAGCTCTAGTCTGACCGCCTCTGGGCGGGGGTCTTCCTCTAGAGTTAGGGGCACTCCTTTAAGTCTCCTGGGTTCTGGACGGAGTTACCTCCTCAGCTGTCCAAAAGGAAGCCTCTGCCTTCTTATACATCTGCCAGATGTCATGGTATTCTATAGGAAAGATGACAAAGCGCCGGGGGTTTTCTCTCAGGAGCGGCTCGTCCTCCACGCTGGGGGCTGAGAGCTTAGGGTTCTGTCGGGGGGAGAGCAGTGAAAATATTAAGGAGCGGGCAGACGATGAAACTGCCATTTTTCCAGTCAGGTCACGTACACCCAATGATCGGGAATTTCATGGGGTTGAATCTAGGTCCGCTGTCATGTATGCGGCCTATACACGAAACAGCAGGACTATATGTGGGGAAATAGGCCATGCCCCCCTCTGGGTGAATGATCGGGAAGAGACTTGGCGGGAAAGGAGAGCGGGCCCGGGTGGGTGGGGGCAGGCTTTGAAAGGAGACAATGAGGCTTTGGCGCCAAGCGCAGGCTCCTCCCGGCTCCGCCTTCCTGCAGCGCCCCCTCTCCGGGCGCCCCCCGTTCGCCTACGCACCGGCTCGGCGGGCTCCTGGAAGATCCTCCTGGCGGTCTTGCTGGCCAGCACGCGGGTCCCGCTGAGGGTCGGGGGCTGCAGGGAGACGCGTGGTGAGGGGCCCGCCCGCGTCCCACAGGACCCCACCGCCCCGTCCCGACCCCCGGCCCCCGCGCCCGCGCGCTCACAGTGTTCTCCTTGTCCGCCAGGCTGAGCCCTTTCAGGGGCGAGAGCTGGAGCTGCTGCTGCGGGTCGGCGATGGTGGCGAGAGGGACGCGGACGGAGAGCATGGCGACGCGCTGAGGGGCAGGTGAGGCGAAGGCGCAGGTCCTGGGATGCGAGCCCCAGCCCGGCCCGCAGGGGAATTTAAAGCATCCCGAGCGCTCATTGGGCGGAGCCGCCGTTGGCCACGCCCCTCGCGATTCAAGCGCTGCGCGGGATCTCAGGCCGCCCCTGCCCGCCGGGGACCCTCGGGACCGACCCCTCCCAGGCCTCCGGGGGCCGCCGGGTGGGCAGGGGGAGCCACTGCCCGGCTCCCCGAGGGCCCCACTGGACAAAGGCTGCAGCCCCTGCGCGTCTCGGTGGCCTGGCGCGCGCGGGCACTCGCTGGGGCCGGACGGTTTGGGATTGAATGAAACAACGCGATTGGAGCCCGCCAGGCGCCGGAGAGCGGGAGCTGACACCCCACCCCACAGAGCCCCACCTCTCCGAAAACGTCTCTCGGACCGGTTTCGCGGTTCTGGGCGAGAGGTTTTGCAAATGAGGTTGGTGCAAAGGCCAGTAAAACGGCCCCGGCAGCGAGGGAAGCGCCATGGCTGCGACGATTTACATACGTGTGCTTGGGGGAGGGGTACAAGGTCCCTGAGGTGGGGGGTGCTCAGCGGTGACCGTGCCGCCTAGCATTTAGGGCCGCTGGCTTCAGAGTCCCGGGGTGCAGTTGCTGTGTCACTAGGACAGGTCACCCGACTTAAAGAATTGGTGCGCTGGTAGCTCTACCTAACCTGTGGGATTCCTAAGAAAATGAGAGGATTCAACGAGACCATTCATGTAAAATGGGAAGCGCTTTGGAAACCTTCACATTAACAGGAAGGGCCTTTGGTGCAGTTTCCCGCTGAAATCGTGTCTGCTTTCAGACCACTGTCCTCTGTGTCAATATTGTTTTAAAAATGGCAAACTGAGCAAAACCTCCTGGGAAAGAGTCCAGTGTGTGCTTGAAGAACTAGAAATTCATGTACTGCTTATTGGGCATCCAAGATCCTGAAGAGGGGGTTGAAAACCTCCATGGGGGAGGGGAGGATTCGAACTAAGTAAAAGTGTCCATTTTACTTTGTACATGATCTTTCAGATTTGCCATAGATTTTGCCCTGAATGTGGCAAAATTCAAGAAATGATTGAAGAGGAAGCAGTGTTAAGGAGTTCCCATCGTGGCTCCCTGGTAACGAACCCGACTAGTATCCATAAGGACACGGGTTCGATCCCTGGCCTCGCTCAGTAGGGTAAGGATCTGGCGCTGCGATGAGCTGTGGTGTAGGTCCCCAGACGTGGCTTGGATCCTGCGTTGCTGTGGCTGTGGTGTCGGCCGGCAGCTGCAGCAGCTCCAATTAGACCCCTGGCCTGGGAACCTCCATATGCCACGGGTACGGCCCTAAAAAGCAAAAAAAAAGACCTTCACATCTCTTAGACAAAACAACTAAGACTCTGGTCTATCTGTTTTAAAGCAGCTCACAGACATTGTCGATTTCCCCTTACTTCAGCATGCACCTTCAGAAAATGGATATTTTTATTGATAGAGGTGTAATGGTTTTATCAGCCACCATAAAACGATCGCAATTATCAGTGATTCTCTGTCCTTCTCTAATCCCCCATGTCGGGTAATTAATACCTGAAGTCCTCCTTTGGGTTGTTGTTCCAGGCACCATGTGCTTTTTAGCTCCTGTTATAGTCCGTGTGTACAGGAACCATAAAGTATAACTCGGTGAACTAGCCAGAAACCGTGACTTCTTTTTCGGTTGAACTGCCACGAGGCAGGGGGAAAAGTCGCCATCCTCTCCTTCACCTCCTCCCACCTCTGAGTCATTTGGGAGGTCCCATCCCCTCCCCCCCAGGTCGGGTTTTTACCGCTCTCGCTTTACGAAGGAGGAAGCAGGGGCAGAAGGCTACGTGACTCTGCGGGGAGGTCAAGCCGGGAGGAGGCAGCGGGGCCTGGCTTCTGGTAGGCAGGGCCTCCTCTCTTGCCTGGGTCCCGGAAAGGAAAAGGCCGGGCGGGACGTGGCGGCCCATTCCCCGGAAGAGAGAGCGCCCTCCGCTGCTGCCTAGTGCCCGGCGCTGGAATCTGACCAGGAATCTTCCGGGCTTCCCTCTGCGCCTGTTTTGACAGCTGCTCCACGATTGGCCAGTAGGACAGAGACTCCGCCCCCAACCTCCGAGAGGAGGCGCTCATTCGAGCCTTCGGGATCCCACGCCAGGCCACCGTAAGCCCCGCCCCCGCTTCCGCTCCTGCGGCCGCGCCGGGAGAAGTTGTACTTTTAGCATCTAGGGCGGGCGGGTTTGGTGGCCTCTTAAGGGGCACCTCACCCTACCCCAGGCACTCATCACCTATATACGGGACACCGCGCTGGTAATGACACTGACGTCGGTAACTCCACAGCCCCTGGGCCCCTGGACCACGTGATTAACACTTTAAATGCAAAGGACAATGTGAGGGTCTCTTGAGATCAAGGCCTGAGAGGCAAGGAGAATGTCCAAGGTTATACAGTTCCTAAAACTGCCCAGCTAGAACTTTCCTCTCCCAATTTTTGTTAATAATGTTTTCGGAGTTCCCCTTGTGACTCAGCAGTAACGACTCGCATCCATGAGGATGTGGGTTCCATCCCTGGCCTTGCTCAATGCGTTAAGGATCCAGCGTTGCGGTGTAGATCACTGACACCGCTGGGGTCTGGCATTGCTGTGTCTGTGGGGCAGGCCAGCAGCTGTAGATCTGATTTGACCCCTAGCCGGGGAAACTCCATATGCTACAGGTGCAACCCTAAAAAGCAAGAGCAAAAAAAAAAAGTTTTCAACAAACAGAAAAACAAAAGAATCCTAACAGTCTTCACCCACCACCTGGGATTCAGTGGTTGTTTCCATTTTGCCTTATTGCTTTCTCTTTCTCTCTGATCGTGGGAGGCTTTAGTTTTTTCTGGATCATTTGAAAGTGGGTTGTAGAAAGGACACTTCATCCCCAGATATTTCGGCATATAACTCTTAAAAATTGGAGTTCCCGTCGTGGCGCAGTGGTTAACGAATCCGACTAGGAACCGTGAGGTTGCGGGTTCGGTCCCTGGCCTTGCTCAGTGGGTTAACGATCCGGCGTTGCCATGCGCTGTGGTAGGTCGCAGACGCGGCTCGGATCCCTCCTTGCTGTGGCTCTGGCGTAGGCCGGTGGCTGCAGCTCCGATTGGACCCCTAGCCTGGGAATCTCCATATGCCGCGGGAGCGGCCCAAGAAATAGCAAAAAGACAAAAAATAAAAATAAAAAAAAATCCACTAACATAACCACAAAATCATATTCAGACCTAAGAAAACCAGCAGTAATTCTCTAACATCACCTAATAGCTTCTAGTCCATAAGCAAATTTTCCCCAGTCGTTTCAAATGTGTCTTTTAATTCGTTCATTTGTTATTCAGGATCCTGTTTAGCACATGCATTACATTTGTCCACTGTATCTTTTTAGTCTCTTTAAAATCATATCAAATGAGCTTTATTTTTTGTTCTTTGATTTTTTTTTTTTAATCTGCAGAGTGGTGGACGTGACAACAAAGTCAGTTACATGCAGTGGCATCAAGACAGTGGTTGTTTGTATAGTTGTTCTTAGCCCCCCCCCCCGTCTGTCGCTTTTTTGTTTTTGTTTTTGTTTTTGTTTTTTGCTTTTTAGGGCTGTATTCAAGGCATATGGAAGTTTCCAGGCTAGGGTTCAAATCAGAGCTGCAGCTGCCAGTCTACACCACAGCCACAGCAACACGGGATCTGAGCCACATCTACCACCTATACCACAGCTCACAGTAACACCAGATCCTTAACCCACTGAGCGAGGCCAGGGACCGAACCTGCATCCTCATGGACACTAGTTGGGTTCCTTACCACTGAGCCACAACGGGAACTCCATTAGTCTCTTGAATTTGAACAACCGTACTTTGTTTTTAGCCCATGATATTGGCTGTGTGATGTTCAGGCCACTTTTCTTGTGGACTGTCTCACGTTCTACATTTGCCTGATGTGTCTTCACAGTGTCATTGAACTTGTCTTTCTGATCACTGTATTTACTGTAAACTAGAAGTTGAATCTAAAGGTTTTATTACATTGGGCTTATATTTTTTGCATGTGGTTAAAATATACATAAGCTAAAATTTACCATTTGAACTTTTTTTTTGTCTTTTTGCTGTTTCTTGGGCCACTCCCGCGGCACATGGAGGTTCCCAGGCTAGGGGTCCAATCGGAGCTGTAGCCTCCAGCCTACGCCAGAGCCACAGCAACACGGGATCCGAGCCGCGTCTGCGACCTGCACCACAACTCATGGCAACGCCGGATCCTTAACCCACTGAGCAAGGGCAGGGACCGAACCCACAACCTCTCGGTTCCTAGTCGGATTCGTTAACCACTGCGCCACGACGGGAACTCCCATTCGAACCATTTTTCAAGTGTGCCCTTCAGTGGCATTAAGCACAGTGACAGTGTTATGCAAACATCACCACCATCATATCCAGAACTTCTTATCCTAAACAGAAACTGTCCCCATGAAACCCTAACTCCCCATTACGCCCTCCCATCAATCTCATGACCACCATTCTGCTTCCTGTCTATATGAATCTAAGTACCTCATTCAAGTGCAGTCTTACAGTATCTGTTCTTTTGTGTCCGGCTTTTTTTTCAGTTGGTGTAAAGTTTTCAACATTCATCCATGTTGTACCCAGTGTCAGAATTTCATTCTTTTTTTTTTTTTTTTTTTTTTTTAGGGCTGCATTCCACGGCATATGGAAGTTCCCAGGCTAGGGGTTGAATCAGAGCTGCAGCTGCAGTCTTATACTGCAGCCAGAGCAACTCTGGACCTGAGCAGCATCTGTGAACTACACTGCCACTTACCGCAATGCTGGATCCTTAACCCACTGATTGGGGCCAGGGATAGAACCCGCATCCTCATGGATACTAGTCAGGTTTGTTACCACTGAGCTACAATGGGAACTCCTCATTCTTTTTTTCTTTTCTTTTTGGGGCCACACCCGTGGCATATGGAGGTCCCCAGGCTAGGAGTCAAATCGGAGCTACAGCTGCCAGCCTACACCACAGCCTCAGCAACACAGGATCCTTAACCCACTGAGCGAGGCCAGGGATCAAACTGGCAACCTCATGGTTCCTAGTCGGATTCGTTAACCACTGAGCCACGACGGGAACTCCTATCCCATATTTCATATGATCTCATTTTGTAGTGATTCCCTCTCTGCAACCCGTTGGCCCCTTCCCTCCAGGGAGCCCTTTAGTTTCCCAGCCAGGAGCAAGGTCAACCCTCCTCAAAGCTGAGCTGCTGGCTCCAGGGGACCTCCTTCTTCTTTCTGAACTTGACATTCCGCTCTCAGAACTTCCTCTGTTGAGGAAAAAGCATTCTTGGGAAGCAGACAGATGGAATACTCCATCTCAGGAGTGACTTGTTAGGAGTTCCTTTTGTGGCTCAGTGGTAACAAACCCGACTAGTATCAATAAAATGTGGGTTCGATCCCTGCCCTTACTCAGTGGGTCAAAGGATCTGGCAGCTCTGATTCGACCTGTAGCCTGGGAACATCCATACGCGGCAGGTGCAGCCCTAAAAAAAAAAAAGTGACTTGTTAGCAGCGGAATTCCAAGAACAGGCAGTGGGCTGAGGTGGGGGTTGGGTCTGCCTTCCTCTGCCCTGCAGACTCTCTGAGGACCCCCCAAACCTGCCAAGGACCTGCCCCTGCCCATGTCTCTCTCCCCCTTTGAAAATAGCCCCCCACCTTCCCCAGGGCCCTCATCCTTCCCTCCTCCAGGCAGGGCCTTTGCCTGCTCTCCAGCCACCGTCCTAGCTGCTGTCCCCGCCCACCGTCCTAGCTGAATAACAGCTTTAGGTGAGGGAAAGGCAAAATCCTGGAATTTTTGCAGAATCAACCCCGCAAAGCCCTGTTGATTTACTTCCTAGAAGTTCAGCTCCTTTTCGACTGGATCAGTGAAGTAGCATAAAGGGACCAGCGTTGGATTCAGGGCTGAATGCGTGTCACTTCGTATGTATTAGATGACCTTGGACAAGTCACTTGATATTTCTGAGCCTGTTCCTTTACTGATCCAGTGGGCGCGATAGGAGTTCTCTTGTGGCACAGCAGGTTAAGGACGTAGCGTTGTCCTTGCAGTGGCCCGGGTCACTGCTGCGGCGCTGTTTTGATCCCTAGCCTGGGAACTTCCTCGTGCTACAGGCATCGCCAAAAAAGTGGGCATATGATCATTTCGGGGCAGGGTATTTAGTTCACTCCTTTCCATTTAACTAGCCTGGCTGAGCTCTCTTAGTCCCTCGGAATGGAACACGCACGAGTTAGTCCAATGTGTTCCTCTTAGTTTCCCACTGAAGTTCATTTCCGGTCCTCAGTTAACCAGAGCCCCGGAGTCACAAATCCAGCTCCTCTGTCGCCATTGCCTTTCTGTCTCCTCCCCATCACCCCCCATGGTCCTCGGTGCAGGAAGGCAAAGCAGAGGCAGCTCCCAAGCCCAGGGCCCGTGCTGCACCTGTTGGCCACCACCAGTGGGAGCCAGGCTCCCTCCAAGGAAATGCAGGGGTGACTCATTAGGAAGAGGGGACCAGGCCCCAGAGTCCCAATTCCACAAAGCCCCCATGCCTCCTGGCCTAATTCCTCTTCCCTCTGAAGCATCAGTCCCTGGATCCTCTGATCTGAGGCCTGTGCCAAGGAGCCAGGTCTGGTAACATCCGTGCCAAAGGGCGGCACCTCCTGACACACCGGCTACATGCTGCATGCCTGGCCCCGAGGGGCATCTTGACTCTTTGGTCCACACCTGGTGCTGCCACTGTGTCAGGGGGCTGTCTCCTTGCTCCGTGGCTTGTCATGGTCCATTCCGTTTGAGTAGCCATCTGGCGGTCAGGGCAGCATGGGGAGGGGGAGAAAGTTGGCAGTGTGGGTGAGTGTTGAAATAAGAGATGTTGGAAGAAGAGGCATTGCAGCATAAAAGTCTCGAACCTAGACTGCATCCCAGCTGCACCAGGAAGCATTTCCAGAGAACTCTCAGATCACCCTGCCACCTGAAACATGGCCTTGCATGGACCAGAGTCAAGCACAGCCTTGGACCCCAACAATAAAGAGATTCATGGGGAAGCTGGGGTCAAGAGCCCAGACTTTCTCCCACTTAACGAGCGGGAGGACGTCTTTTTTTTTTCCCCCAGACGAGAAGCTGGATATTTATTTTACTTGGCATTTTCTGTTTTTTTTTTAATTATTATTATTTTTTATTACTCAGTGAGTTTGTTACATTTATAGCTGTACAGTGATCATCACAATCCAATTTTATAGGATTTCCATCCCTCACCCCAGCACATGCCCCCCACCCCCCAAACTGTCTCCTTTGGAAACCATACGTTTTTCAAAGTCTGTGAGTCCGTGTCTGTTCTGCAAAGAAGTTCATTGTGTCCTTTTTTCAGATTCCACCTGTCAGTGAAAGCATTTGATGTTGGTGTCTCCTTGTATGGCTGACTTCACTTAGCACGATAATTTTTTAGGTCCATCCACCTGGCTAAAAACACTGGTATTTCATTCTTTTTAATGGCCGAGTAATATTCCATAGTGTGTATGGACCACATCTTCTTGATCCACTCCTCTGTCGATGGACATTTAGGTTGTTTCCATGTCTTGGCTATTGCAAATTGTGCTGCAGTGAACGTTGGAGTACATGTGTCATTGCGAGTCCTGGTTTTCTCTGGATAGATGCCCAGGAGTGGGATTGCTGGGTCAAATGGGAGTTCTATGTTTAGTTTTCTGAGGAATCTCCCTACTGCTTTCCACAGTGGTTGCACCAATTTACAACCCCACCAACAGTGTCATAGGGTTCCTTTTTCTCCACACCCTCTCCAGCACTTACTGTTTGTGGACTTTTTGATGATGGCCATTCTGGCTGCTGTAAGGTGGTACCTCATCCTGGTTTCGATTTGCATTTCTCTAATCATGAGTGATGTTGAACATATTTTCATGTGTTTTTTGGCCATCTGCATGTCTTCTTTGGAGAATTGTCTGTTTAGATCTTCTGCCCATTTTTTGATGGGGTTCTTTATTTTTTTTTGGTATTGAGCAGTAGGAGGTTTTTATAAATTTTGGAGATTCATCCCTTGTCAGTCGATTCATTTGCAAATATTTTCTCCCACTCTGTGGGTGGTCTTTTTGTTTTGCTTAGGGTTTCCTTTGCTGTGCAGAAAGGAGAATGTCTTTGAAATCCACCTTTTCATTGTTTGAAGGGTACTAGCATTTGCTAAAAAGAGTGTCTCTTCTTAGATTAAATGTTAGCTCTTTAAAAAGCTGTTTTGGAGTTCCCATTGTGGCAGGTCTGGCCATAAAAAGAAAACAAAAAAATCTGGTGAGTATTGGTAGCAAATTGATTGTTCCTGGGCTCAGGCATAGGCGGGGGCCATCAGCCTGGCAGCTTCACATCCTTGAGTCCAGGGAGCAGCTCCCCACTTTGCTCCAGTCCTTTCAGTTAAAACTGTGTAATTAGTTTACACACAGCTCACCCAGAAGTGGACAGGAAATGGTTAAGCAGGAAGTTCCTCCCCCCACGTCCCTCCTCTCCTCAAACAGGTGGAGCTTTTCTTTCTTTCTTTCTTTTTTTTTTTGTCTTTTTGCCTTTTCTAGGGCCGCTCCCGCAGCATATGGAGGTTCCCAGGCTAGGGGTCCCATCGGAGCTGTAGCTGCCGACCTACGCCAGAGCCACAGCAGCAGGGGATCCGAGCCACATCTGTGACCTGCTGGTGTAGGTCAGCTCACGGCAATGCCAGATCCTTAACCCGCGGAGCAAGGCCAGGGATCCAACTCGCAACCTCATGGTTCCCAGTCAGATTCGTTAACCACTGAGCCACGACAGGAACTCCCAGGTGGAGCTTTTGGATGTGGGCTGTTAACCTCAAGAAGAACCTATTCCTGGAGTCCCCGTGGTGGTGCAGTAGAAACGAATCCCACTAGGAAACATGAGGTCTCGAGTTCGATCCCTGGCCTCGCTCAGTGGGTTAAGGCTCCAGCGTTGCTGTGAGCTGTGGTGTAGGTCAAAGATGTGGCTCAGATCCTGTGTTGCTGAAGTCACTTTGCTTTGGTTCCTTGACCTCACTTTCCCTGGGAGGCGGTTCAGCTCCGCAGGGCAGAGCCAGCCTTGTTGAGGGCTTGGGCGGGGAGCTCACCACCTACATGAGTCAGCACTTACGGGCTCCTCCTAGACGCTTCATCTCCACCGAAGGGAAAAGGGAGCCCCAGGGTCATCTCCCCGCTGGGGTTGGGGAGCTGAGGGAGACAAGTGCCCCCGGCTGTGCAATTCCTATGTGGCGGGCAGGGGCCGGGTGTTCTTCCAGTTTTATTGAGATATAGTTGACTTATACAGCCCTGTATACATTTTTTGGTTTTTTTGTTTGGGTTTTTTTTTGTTTGTTTTCAGGGCCACACCCAAGGCATATGGAGGTTTCCAGGCTAGGGGTCCAATCGGAGCTGCAGCGGCCGGCCTACACCACAGCTCACAGCAACACTGGATCCTTAACCCGATGGGCAAGGCCAGGGTTTGAACCCGAGTCCTCATGGATACTAGTCAGGTTCGTTAACCACTGAACCACGACGCAACTCCTAAATTGGGCTAGTTGCTTTGGATTATTTTTTTGTTATTGTTTGTTTGTTTGTTTTTTTATGTCCACACCTGCAGCATATGGCATTTCCTGGGCTAGGGGCTGAATTGGAGCTGCAACTGCAGGTCTATACCACAGCTCTGGTAACACTGTTTCCAAGCTGCATCTGTGACTTATGCTGCAACTTGTGGGAACGCTGGGTCCTTAACCCACTGAGGGAGACCAAGGATCAAACCCACATCCTCACAGACTCTGTGTCGGACTCTTAACCCACTGAGGCACAACGGGAACTCCTCATCTTTGGCTTTGAGGTGTAACTGACTATGATATTTCCTGGTGTGCAATATAGTTATTCGATATTTCTATACATTTCAAAGTGATCACCACGGTAAGTCTAGTTACCAGTCTGTGTGGTATTTTTTCTTTCTTCTCGCTCTCTTTTAAATGTTTGGTCTGTTACCTTTAAATATCCTTGTTATCCTCCTAATTATAAAAATGATGGGACTTCCGGTCATGGCTCAGTGGTTAACGACTCCGACTAGCATCCACGAGGACTCAGGTTTAATCCCTGGCCTCGCTCAGTGGGTTCAGGATCCAGCATTGCCGTGAGCAGTGGTGTAGGTCACAGAGGCGGCTTGTATCCTTCGTTGTTGTGGCTGTGGTGTAGGCCGGTGGCTACAGCTCTGATTGGACCCCTAGCCTGGGAACCTCCATATGCCGTGTGTGCAGCCCTAAAGAAAGACAAAAAAAAAAAAGATGCATTTTTTGGTAAAAAGTCAAACATTATAAAAGTATATAAATAAAAGAGTAAATGTTTTCCACAATATCAAGTTCGATAGAGAATCTGTCAGACCTTTCTTTTGATAGGTACACTTTCTAGGGTTGTTTTTTGGTTTTGTTTTGGTTTTTTTTTTTTTTTTGCTTTTTAGGGCCGCACCTGCAGCATATGGAAGTTCCCAGGCCAGGGGTCGAATCAGAGCTGCAGCTGCCAGCCTACACCACAGCTCAGGGCAACGCCAGATCCTTAACCCACTGAGCAAGGCCAGGGATCCAACCCACACCCTCATGGATTCTAGTTGGGTTCATTACCACTGAGCCACAATGGGAACTCTTTAAAAAAAAAAAAAAAGCCATGCTCGTGGCATGTGGAAGTTCCCAGGCCAGGGATCAAACCCATGCCACAGCAGCAACCCAGGTCGCTGTTGTGACAACATCAGTTATTTAAGCCACTGTGCCACAGCAGGAGCTCCTCTGGGGTTCTTTTTATACACGCTGCTGTGTCGCTTGCGCTTCTCAAGGAACTTGCCTTACCTGTCCCTCCGTGGTGGCACCTGGGAAAGTGGTATGTGGTTAAGGGTGCCTAGACCCAGGCCGCCTGGGGGTGAATCCCAGCTTCCCCACTGGCTCATGAACGTCAGTCTCCTAGTTGTAAAACAGACATAATAATCGTACCTAGAACCTCCTTCCTAGGACAGTGGTGAGGATTAAATGGAGTGATGACATGAAAACACCTGGAACATGCTCTTGCCACAGATAAATATCCGTTGACATTGTTATACTTTGTCTAACCAGCAGCCGCCCACGCTGCTAACAAACCTGCAGGCCATGGCCAGTGTTGCACTGTTAAAACAATGCTGCAATATACAGCTGTTACTCCATTTGCTGTAATGTTAATGGCATAATACGAATGGCATACTGGGTATAATAGAAATACAAATGACACCAATGCTGCGACCTAAATCTGTTCACACCATTTCACCCAGTAGCTCTATGTCTAGGAGGGGAGTGACTGGGTCAGGTCCTGCTGAACAGCCCTGGGGACTGTATCCAGTCACTTACGAGGGAGGGTAATGTGCGAAAAAGAAGATACGTATGCATGTGTTACTGGGTGACTTTGCCGTACAGTAGAAAATGGGCAGCACACTGTAAACCAGCTATAATAGAAAAAATAAAAATCATTAATAAAATTAAAAAAACAAAAAACATTTAAATTTTGGATAGGCGCCATCAAGTTGCCTATTTGACTATTGCCCAACCTACGCTCTCACTGGCAGTGTCAGGGGGTGGCCCTTTCGCTCTATGCGGGCCATCAATTTTTATAGGAAGAAACCTATTTCCTTGTCTGAATTTGGATATACTTGATTATTAGTGGGATTGAACATGGGCCTGTGGACGTCAATATTTCTTCTCTCAACTTCCTGGTGTTTGTTCCCTTATTGATTGGATTATTCATTTTCTTTCTTTCTTTCTTTCTTTGCTTTTTAGAGCTGCACCTGCGGCATATGGAGGTTCCCAGGCTAGGAGTCGAATCAGAGCTGCAGCTGCCGACCTACACCACAGCCGCACCAGTGCAGAATCCGAGCTGTGCCTATGACCTAAGCCACACAGCGCATAGCAATGCCAGATCCCGACCCATTATTCGAGGCCAGGGATCGAACCCGCATTCTCACGGATACTAGCCAGATGCATATCTGAGGCACCACAGCAGGAACTCCCCGGATTATTTATTTTCATAGTGATTTATATGAGCTGTATAGGTTTGGGAAGGCACCTCTTTTTCTAGCAGATATGTTGCAGTTATATTTCCTCATTTTTCATTTGTGTCTTTTTTTTTCCTTCTTTTCTAAGTGATCACTTTTTACTTTGAAAGAGTTTAAGACAGAACGAGTTGCAAAATTAGTACCGAGAGTTCCTGTGGACTTTTTACCCAGGTTCCCTCAACACCTTATGCAACCATCACACGTTGTTAAAATCAGGAAGCTGACACTGTGCCATCCCGTTAAGTAAATGGTGAATCTGAGGTGGATTTCACCAGTTTCCACATGCACTCCTCTGTGTGTGTGTGTGTGTGCACACGCGTGTGTGGTCCTTAGAAATACTGTCACAGGTATAGATTTGAATAATCATCACCAATCAGGAGGCAGAACGGTTTCATCACCAGAAAGAAAATCCCTGGAGTTCCCGCTGTGGCGCAGCAGAAGCAAATCCGACTAGTAACCATGAAATTGTGGGTTCCATCCCTGGCCTCATTCAGTGGGTTCAGGATCCGGCATTGCCATGAGCTGTGGTGTAGGTTGCAGACTTGGCTTGGATCTGGCATTGCTGTGGCTGTGGTGTAGACTGGCAGCTGTAGCTCTGATTCGACCCCTAGCCTGGGAACCTCCATATGCCAAGGGTGTGGCCCTAAAAAAGAAAAAAAAAAAAGAAAATTCCTGAATAGTCACACCCTCTGCCAATGCTGACTCCTGGCAACCGCCAGCCTGGTCTCCCTCTCACAGTTTTGTCACTTAGAGGTCGGAGATGGAATCTCAGCGTTTGACCTTAGAGACTGGCTTTTTTTCACTCAACCCGGTGCCCTTGAGATGATCCGGGGTGCTGACTGGATGAGCAGTTAGTTGCTTTTCGTTGCTGAGGGCTCTCCACGGGACGGATGTGCCCCCTGGGGCAGGACGTCTGGGTTTCGGGTCTTGGCAAGCAGAGAGGAGAGCTCGAGCTGCTGGGAATGTTCCTGGACGGGTTTTTTCCAGGAGAACTACCCGGGGTGTTATGACTGCATCATGCCGGGAGTGTAGGTTTAACTTTACAAGAACCTGCCACACCGCTGTGTGGCATCGTCGTGCCATTTGCGTCCTCACCAGCTACGAGCAGGAGCTCCAGTCGCCCCCCTTCCTCACGAGCAGTTGTTACAACTAGCGTTTTGTTATTCCAGCGCTTCTGATAGGCATGTAGCAGATTCCACTAGATTTCTCCCCAGTGTCCTTTCTCTATTCCAGGGTCTAAACCTGGGTCCCACATTGCATTCAGCATTTTTTTAAAAACCAAATCATTAATGCCAGTTGCATGCTCTTTGGAGTGAGCTTTGGGCAAGTCCCACAGGTTTTAATAGGGAGGATCTCACTTTTGCATTTTTTTTCTAAATAGAGTTTTTTGGGTTTGATTTCCACCTTGATCTGAGTTATCATTTATTTAAGTTATTATTACTTTTTCCTTTTTACGGCTGCACCCGCAGCGTATGGAAGTTCCTGGGCTAGGGGTTGAATTGGAGCTGCAGCTGCAGTCTACGCCAGAGTAGAGGCAACTCAGATCCAAGCCACATCTGTGACCTACACCACAGCTTGTGGCAACGCTGGATCCTTAATCACTGGGCGGGGCCAGGGATGGAACCCCAATCCTCATGGAGACTATGTGGGGTCCTTAACCTGCTGAACCACTATGGCAATTCCAATCTGAGTTATTTAGAAGATCAAAAATGCTAATTATCCATGTTGGTTTGATTTCAGTTTGGTTTATCTATCTTCTTCTTTTCACTCTTTTTATTGCATTGTCATCAGAAAATGTGCCATATACTTTTCACTCTTTTTTTCATTAAAAAATATTTTTAAGGAGTTCCCATTGTGGCCCAGCAGAAACGAATCCAACTAGTATCCGTGAGGATGTGGGTTCGATCCGTGGCCTCGCTCAGTGGGTTAAGGATCAGGCGGTACTGTGAGCTGTGGTGTAGGTCGAAGATGTGGCTCAGATCCTGTGTTGCTGTGGCTGTGGTGTAGGCTGGCAGCTACAGCTCTGATTTGACCCCTAGCCTGGAAACTTCCATATGCAACAGGTGCAGCCCTAAAAAGCTAACATAATAATAATAATGATAAGTACGGAGAAAAATTTTTAATATTTTTTGGTCTTTTTACACCACAGCCACAGCAACTCAGGATCTGAGCCACATCTGCAACTTACACTATAGCTCATGGCAATGGCAGATCCGTAACCCACTGAGTGAGGCCAGGGATCGAACTCCCGTCCTCATGGATTCTACTCAGATTCCTTTTCACTGCGCCACAACGGGAACTCCAGCTTTACAGGAGCATTTTACCAGGTGGACCATGTAGCATTTGGAGTAAAATGGATACTATTTTCTGCTGCATATCACATAACCCTGCTTAGTGAGAAAGGTTGGAAAAGTTTGACAAGAGATGAGATTCATTTCAGGTGGGACATGGAAGTGGAGGGGCCGTGACTTTAGTGCAGGCCTTTGGAGCCAGACAGCCGAGGCGGCTGCTCCTGTTCTCCCTGCCTGTGTCTGATGATGGGCGGCTTATCTTGGCTCAGCCCCGGGCGGTGCCAGGAGATGGATGAGGCCGCCACTGGGCCTGGCAGATGCGCTTTTTAAAAACCTGCAGAATCACACTTCGGGTGGGTTGCCATCCCCCAAAGTGGCAAGAGCATGTTCCAGGAAGTAGAGGGACAGGCTGAGGAAGTAGAGAGAGTGTGGGTAGGTCCAGGATGCCCGGGTTCTACCCTCCGCCCCTGGTCCCACTTCACCTCCCCCTGTCTCATGCAAAGCCCAAGTTCAAGTCCATCCAAGGCCCACCAGGCTCATGCGATTCAAGCGGGTCAGCTCTCCGCCTGCCCTGCCTGCCTGCCCCCGAAGGTGCAGGGAGGGACGTGGCCCTGGCAATTTCTAGTCTCTTGACCCACTAGGAATGGGCAGTGGACTCAAGCCTTTCTTAAAAAGCCTGATTTCAGGCCATTTGCTGGCCCTGGGGGGTGAGAGGAGAGCTAAGAGAAACTCTGATTTTGCTGCATGTGGAGCTTCGAAAATTAAGCCTGAGACTCTTAGGAGCACAGAGCGGGACGCGGCATCAACATAGAGGGAAGCAGAACAGAGATGAAGAGGGGGACTCTTAGACTCTTTTGGTGGCACGTGACAGACACTTAAGCACAAAGGCTGTCACCAGTTTATGTGCCTGAACAGCCCAGAGAAGAGCTCCCGCCACGCCTGCCCCCAGCACCTGCTGTACCATCAGCCTGGCTGCCCCTTCGACCTCCACTCCGCCTCATTTGGCTGTGCTCCTGCCCCCACCTCATTGGCTTCATTCCAAGCATCTTCCCACGAGTGGCAGCCCCCCTTTCTCACCTCCTGCCCCTCCCAAGACAAGGGTGTGTGGGTGCGACCCTCCAGTTCCGCCTAGACAAGGAAACGATTCGAGGAGAGCTGAAAAACAAGGCGGGAAAGGTCTAAACATCACTTACTGTTAGTTTGAATAGGAAAAGAATTTCAACTGCTATTTTCCTCTGTTTTATTTTGTTTTGTTTTATTAATTAATTAATTAATTTTTGCTTTTTAGGGTCGCACCCGTGGCATTTGGAAGTTCCCAGGCTAGGAGTCAAATGGGAGCTACAGCTGCCAGCCTATACCACAGCCACAGCAACGGGGGATCCGAGCCACGTCTGTGACCTACACCACAGCTCATGGCAACGCCGGATCCTTAACCCACTGAGCGAGGCCAGGGATCGAACTTGCATCCTCATGGTTCCTAGTCGGATTCATTTTCGCTGCGCCACAACAGGAACTCCTGATATTTCACTCTTTGAAAGCTGAACTTTTTACTTACTTCCTCATAAGAGCCTAGTAATTAAATTAGGGCTTGGCAAGAGATGACATCTTCCTGTTATTTAGACAATGTTCCCTTAAAAAACACATATGTGCATATACACACATATATGTAAAAAAAAATATGTATGTATGTATGTATGCATGCATTGCACGTCCAAAACAAAATCTTAAAAATCATACGTTCTTTTTTGTTGCTGTTTGTTTTGGGCCACCCTGCTGCCTATGGACTTCCCGGCCAGGGATCAGATCCCAGCCGCAGCTGCAACCTACACCGCATCGGTGGCAACACCAGATCCTTGAATCCACTGTGCCAGGCAGGGCTCGAATCTGTGTCCCGGCACCACGGAGACACTGACGACCCTGTGGCAGCACAGCAAGAACTCTGAAACCCTACGTTCTTAATCATTTGACTTCTTAGGACGTTTTAGAGCCCATGCCTTTAAATTCCCAGAAGGGATTTAAGTCGAGGTGGCCAACACAACCTAAGTCCTCCTGCAGGTGCTGCAGGGCCCCCCGCCCCCTCGGCCCCCGCTGTCTGGGGAGGCTGCCCTCAGCAGATGGCATGGGTTGTCCCGCTGTGTCTATTTCCAGGGCTTCTTTTGAGCTTTTTGTCAAAGGAAGAAACAGGTCCGTCCATCGGGCCCTGGATGCATCCCAGGGCTGTGTAGGAACCCAGGACCCTGAGATTTCAGCGGACCGTCAGAGCTGCCTGACAAAGGGACCCGACAGTCCACCCTGCTCTCAGGGACACCCCTTGGTCACCTTTAATTCCCCAGGACCCACGGACTGATTTTTTGATTGTTTGTCTATTAGACACTTTTAGGGTCGCACCCATGGCATATGGAAGTTCCCAGCCTAGGAGTGGGACTGGAGCTACAGCTGCTGCCCTAAACCACAGCCACAGCAGTGCGGGATCCGAGCCATGTCTGTGACCTACGCCACAGCTCATGACAACGCCGGATCACTAACCCACGGAGTGAGGCCCGGGATAGAACCTGCATCCTCATGGATACTAGCCGGGTTCATTACCGCTGAGCCACAACGGAAATTCCCCCATGAATTGATTTTTGTCTGCGACTCAAGCAGCTTGCACAGGGCCAGGGCTGAATGCTGGGAGCACTGAGGATGGCAGCCTGCCTGGTCGGCCATACAGGGTCCCCACAAGGCCATGGGGACACTTATTTCCCCTTCTGAACACTTGTCGCGGAGAAATGTTCCCCGGCAAAGGATTCTGGGAAATGTCGCCCCCTACCTCTCCCTTGGAGGACATGTTAGCAGATCGAAGGGCTGAGAATCCTGCAGGAAAGACTCTGTTAACCTCACTGACCGAGACTAAAAGCGGAACAGGTGGCCTGGAGCCCGGGCTCCTGGGCCACCCTGGGCGTCACCCTCTGGACTTTCCCCAGCTATTGGAGGAGGTGCGGGCAGAAGAGCCTGCTCCATTTGTGCTGGTCCTTCCAGGAAGAGGGTGAAACCGTTTAAGTTCAGCTTCTTTTTTCTAGCACCATGGATGCATCAAGAGAAAAAAACCATTTGAACCAAAGCAGGTATATACAGACATATGCGTGTGTGTGTGTGTGTGTGTGTGTGTGTGTGTGTACATACCCTTCATTCCAGTAAAAGCCCCATCCCTCACTCTGGCACCTCTGACACGTCATTTATCCTTGACCGGTGGTACCGCGGACCATGGCACACATTTCCTGAGTGCAGGCTGTGTGGTGTGTGCGCCCCGTCTGTCTCATGGCCAAGTTTCCAATGTTTATTGCCTTTAAACAATTGCATTGCCCACACCTCGGCCCATGGTAACAGGTGCTCCACTGGTTGATGGACCACCGTGCTGCGTTTTCATCTTTGTGAATAGACATCGGATGAATCTCTGTATTTCCTGCTGCCCTGAGCACCTCGTCTTGCCCATGGTAGCACGAGATAAATATGAAATTTAGCAAAGTGACATTGAAGGAACAAGCGTGTCATTGGGGTTGGGGCACATCTCCCCAGATAAACATACAGCTCAAATCAAACACTGCACTTTCCAAAGGGCATCGGCGAAGGCCCATGGCCACTCTCACTCCCTGAACTTAAAGGCAGGTGACCCCTTCAGCCCCTGCTAGGAAGGGGGTCAGGAGCCTCACCCTGCCCCCCAGCTTGAACTGGATTGTTGTCCTGGAAGCTGTATACCACCAGTGGTCAGCAGGGGGCGTGCTTGGCCTTTGGGTCCTGAACAAGCTCCTTCCCTCAAGGTTGGAAGCCAAGCAGAAGGCACCCTTCCTGCTCTGCAACTGTGAGAGCAACGGTGACAGAAAGAAGGAGGTGATGGAGGAGGAAGCTGAGGCCTCACGCATGGAGGCTGAGAGCAGTGGCACAGGTGTTTCAGACATAGAAGACCCAGGCCACGGGTTTACTACAAAGACATTTTAAGGAATATAATAGTCATTTATTGATACAATCATGTTGAGCATCAAAATGGTTCAACATGGGAGGTTTTTTGTGTGCTTTTTTTTTTTTTTTTTTTTGCTTTTTAGGGCCACACCCGCGGCATATGGAGGTTCCCAGGCTAGGTGTCCAATCGGAGATACAGCTGCCCGCCCACAGGATCTGAGCTGTGTCTGCGACCTACACCACAGTTCATGGCAACACCGGATCCTTAACCCACTGAGCAAGGCCGCGGATTGAACCTGTGTTCTCATGGTTCCTAGGCGGATTCATTTCTGCTGCGCCCCGATGGGAACTCCCCCAACATGGGAGTTCTTGCTGTGATGCAGTAGGTTAAGGATCTGGTGTTGCTGCAGCTGTGGTATAGGTCGCAGCTGTAGCTCAGGTTCTATCTCTGGCCTGGGAATATTCAAATGCAGTGGGTGGGACAGAAAGAGAGCAAAAAAATAAGGCATGATTTTGGAAGCAGGCCAACCCAGGCCAACCTGGGTTGAGTTCCTTTTCTCCATCGGCTGGTGCTTGTGCCCCTGGGCAGCTTGGCGCTCGGTGTAACAGCCACCTGGCCAAGATGCAGGACGGAGGAGGGCAGTGGTGTGTGGCACCTGCCAGCTGCGTGACTCTGGGCAAGGAATTTACATCCTCTCCAGGCCTCAGGTGGCTCATCCCAGAGGGCGGCGTAGAGTGTGGCATCACCGTGTCCTTTGCGCTCTGTCCCATCCTACTTTCTGTTCTTTTTTTTGGCGGCATCCATGGCACGTGGGCGTTCCCAGGCCAGGGATCAAACTGACACCACACCAGCGACCCAAGCCCCTGCAGTGACAGTGTTGGATCCTAAACCCGCTGCACCCCAAGGGAACTCCCCACTCTGCTTTCTAATCCTACCGATGAGTCCAGAGCCAGGGGGTAAAACCAAGTTGTGCGGTGCTTCAGAAGTAAGTCCTGACTGTCACTGCTACGGGGGCCATCGAGTCCCCCCAAAAAAATGTTCACCAACTTCGTATTAACCTTGAGCTGATTGTATGTTCTCAGTTCAATTATCAAACTTCTCCAAGGAGCTCCAGGGAATAATTCGCTGTTTCCATTTGTTCTCTGGAAAAGTGTATTTTGGATTTTAAAGTCTCTTTTTACAGATGCACTTGCAGCTCACACTCTTTGAGCGCTTGTTATGTGCCAACGGCTTGACATGCATCGCCACCTTAATTTTATTCACGTCTCACAACAGGGTGAGGTAGGTGTTTTCAGAGTCCCCATTGGACAGATGGGGAAACTGAGGCACTGTGAGCTTAAGCTACCTGGATGGTGCCGACCAGCTTGACCTGAGAGCCTCCATTCCCCAGATGCTTCTGCTCCGTAAAGCTGCACGTGACAACAGACCCCACTGCTGGGTGTCCTAGGCTGGGGGATGTGCCTGTGACCAGACGTATTTCTGCTCCGGGAAAACACCCACGAAAGAACAGTTCTGTGCACGGTCTGCCCATTCTTGTCCCTGGAGAGAAAGTGGCCGTCCTGTACCCCTTCCCTCACACCAAACACCGACTGCACGGATGGTTACCAAGGAGCAAGTACAATCCCCCCCGCCCCGCTTTTTTTTTGGCCGCACCTGAGGCATGTGGACATTCTTAGGCCAGGGGTTGAACCTGAGCCACAGCAGTGACTGAATCCTTAACTGCTAGGCCACCAGGGAACTCCAACTGAGTACTAGCGGAGATGCTGGGGTCCTTGCTGGGTACAACACAGAAAAATTCCTGCCCTGGGAGCCTGTCTTCTAGCAGAAGGAAAATAGAGGCAAATTATCACCATAATTAATAAGTATATTACATTGTGTCTTAGAAGGAGAGAGGCCTGTGGGAAGAACACAGGAACCTAAAGAGGATCCGAAGTGTAGGAGCAGAGGTTTAATTTAAAATAAGACTCCCTAGGAGTTCCCTTTGTGGCTCAGGGGTTAATGAACCCAACTAGGATCCATGAGGATGAGGGTTCGATCCCTGGCCTTGCTCAGTGGGTTAAGGACCCAGCGTAGCCTGAGCTGTGGTGTAGGTCACAGACGCGGCTCAGATCCCGCGTTGCTGTGGCTGTGGCGTAGGCTGGTGGCTACAGCTCCAATTCAACCCCTAGCCTGGAAATCTCCATATGCCACAGGAGTGGCCCTAGAAAAGGCAAAAAGACCCCCCCAAAATTTTTTTTAAATAACAATAAAATAAAATCAGCCTTCCTGCCTTGATGGAATGGGAGGGGGTGAGACGTAGACAGATGAGACCTGGGCAGCGTTCCGGAAGCGGGACACAGACACAGTCAGTGCAAAGGCCCTGAGGTGTCTGTGTGTCTGGCACAGCTGAGGCTGAGCCTGGGGTCCAGGGAAGATGCAGAGGGATGAAAAGGGGCCGTGGAGGTGCTCGGAAGAGGCCGTCTTCTAGACATGCGGTTGGAAGGTTTAAAGGCGGGATATGAGAGGAGCCAAGGAGGACTCCTGGGGACTGGGGAAGTGGGATGGCAGAGACGTCAGGACGAAGCTGGAGCACTGAGAAGAGGCTAGCTGTTCCCTCCTCTGCTGCGCCTGGCCCCGTGGACCTTCACTCAGTGGTCTGTGTGGCACGCCTGTGCCCGAGTGGGAGGGACAAAGACATGAGGCAGCATGACAAAATTTCTCTATGATATATCAGGATATGAAAGCCAGAGCCTCCTTTAATTTTCACAAAGAAAAATACACAATTTTGGAGTTCCCGCTGTGACCCAGTAGGCTAAGAATCTGACCGCAAAGGCTCGAGTGGCTGAGGAGGTGCAGGTTCGATCCCCAGACCGGCACAGTGGGTTAAAAGAATCCAGCGTTACAGCAGCTGTGGCTCGGATTCAATCCCTGGTCCAGGAACTCCCATAGGCCCTAGGTGTGGCCATAACATTCTTTTACAAAGAAAAATACAAAATTTTAATACTGTTTTCTTTTGAAATAATTCCGGCTTTACAGGAGTCAGGGCCGAGTTTCCATACCCCACCCAACTTCCCCTGCTTATAAGGCCTGGCATGACCACAGTACCCTGGGTGTCTCAGAAAACAAGACACTAACTTTGGTGCAATGCTACTAACTAGACTGCAGGCTTTACCCACAGTTCCCGCGTGTGCCCTCACTGCTGTTTTCGTGATACAGGACCCCTCCCTGTGTTGTGCGGTCCTACCTCCCTACTCTTCCAGTCTGAGATGCTTTCTTGGTCTCCTTGGCAATTGCCTGGCACCTGCTTCACTCTTCCGCGGGCCCAGGTCTGGGCAGGAGTCCGGGGCCCGAGGGGAGCTCTGGCCACCCGCCCAGGGAGCCAGACCAAGAACGGAGCTGTGGAAGCTGAGTCTCTGCCTGATCTGGGCCACCGCCCTGGTCCCCAGCTCCCTGCAGCTCTTAGCCCAGGAATTGCCCATCCCTGGTCACCATGGCCACTTCTGATCAACAGAACTGGGTCCGGGAGGCTTGTCTGGCCCGTTTCCCCAACAACACAGAACGGGGCGGGGGGGGTGGGGGGGGGTTCCTGAACTCCATCAGGATCCAAGCACTGGCTGAAATTTGCTCTGAGGCTGAAGGACACTGCAGCCGGTCAGGAGAGGGCCGTCTGTCCCTACTTGCCCCCCCCCCAGCCCCCCTTACCTGCTTTCACCCTAACTACTGACCCAGAGTCCGCAGTATGCCACCAGAGAGTGACCCGGGATGGCTGGGTTTTGACGCTAAGACCACAGCTCTCAGATCCTTGCCAGGGGACCCTAAACCAGTCACTGCCTTCTTTAGGACTCGTTATGAGCATGCGTGACCCAGGGCCCCTTCCAGGGCTGGCAGCCACTGTTAAGTTGGGAAGAGGCGGATGGCCTGGTTACCATGGCAACCAAAGTTTGCTTTCAGGGCAGCTGGTGTTCAGATCTTTGGACTTAGAGAGAAGATGCGTGATGTTGTGACGGTGGAGGCTCCAGGCGCATTCAGATAAATCTCTCCTGCACTTCGCTGCTAGAGGGAGGCACACGGGTGCCAGGTTCAAAACTCAAAGACAGGCCGAGTCTTTTCAGGGGCCAGAAGATGCTGTTACAGCCCTGGTCTGGGCATGAGGCTCCTCAGAGGACAGGAACACATGCTTTACAACTGCCACCAAAGCCATTTGTGTCACTGTCCACTGCTCTGCTAGTGAGGGTGGCTCGTTGGTGGTGAGGGATGGCCAGGACCCAAGATACCTGCGCTCAGCATTAGGACAGGTGTGGGCGGGGGGTGGGCTCTGCACGAGACCGCCTGAGGCTCCAGCACTGATCAGCTGTGTGACTGGGGGCAAGTATCTTGGGCTCTCTGAGCTCAGTGCCCTGTCCATCAAATGGGGAACCACAGAATCTATTCCATGATGCTGCTAAGGGTTAAACCATCAGAACCTCCGAGTGCCCAGGACACCACCCTCTCAGTAAATGACAGCACTCAAGTCCTTTCCAGGGGACCCCAGAGCCGTCACTTTGCCTTCTTTAGGACTCTGATGTGAGCATGCATGACCCAGGGCCCCTGCCAGTGCTGGCTCTGCACCTCCCGGGTTTGGCGTGCGCTCGCCCTGGCTGTCACACGTGTTCGCCAGTAGAGGGCCACGCAGACTGTTCTCCAAGCAGCAGGATGCCATCGGCGCCGAGAGGGCATATGGGCTGGGGCTGGAGAAGCCATTGCTTAATTTAGGATTTCATTTCAATACCAAACGCAGGATTCTTTTTAAAAATCAGGTTGCTGTTTTCCCCACGATAGCGGTAGGCTAAGTACCTGGGGGTGGGGGGAGGGGAGCATTTGGAAGACGACCCTGGGTCTCGTTTCCCTGCCTCACCCCTGGGTGTGCCGAGTCCCACATGTCCTGAGTTTTCCAAACCTGGTGCCTTAGCCTCTGCTTTTAGAGACCTCACTTCCTGTTCCTCTTTTAAAGCCCAGCTCTGGGAGTTCCTGCTGCAGTGGTAACGAACCCAACTAGTATCCATGAGGATGAGCGTTCGATCCCTGGCCTCGCTCAGTGGGTTAAGGATCCGGCGTAACCGTGTGCTGTGGTGTAGGTTGCAGACGTGGCTTGGATCCGAGTAGCTGTGGCTGTGGCGTAGGCCAGCAGCTGCATCTCCGATTCGACCCCTAGCCTAGGAACCTCCATAGGCTGCAGGTGCGGCCCTAAAAGAAATCATAATAATAATAATTAAAAAAAGAAAAAAACCCCAAACCCATGTGTTTTCTCCATGATGCTTTATTGACCTCTCCTGGACTTATTAACTCCTGTAAATTCTCTTCGTCTGTATTTTGTACTTTGCTATTTCACATTTCCCTGTCTGAATTAATCAGCACAGCTGTCTCTCCCCCTGGACCCTAGTTCCTTGAAGGCAAGAATTACAGGTCATTTATTTGTGTTTTCCCCACGTTTATCACTTAGTAAGTGCTTTACGATGTTTATAGAGTGGAATCAGATTGCATTTATGTGAGGTATATACTTGTGCAAACAGATTGCGTTTCTTTTCTTTTTTTCTTTTTATCTTTTTAGGGCCGCACCTGCGGCATAGGGAGGTCCCCAGGCTAGGGGTTGAATGGGAGCTCCCGCTGCCAGCCTACACCACAGCCACAGCAACGCGGGATCTGAACCTCATCTGCGAGCTACACCACAGCTCACGGCACCGGGGGATCCTTAGCCCACTGAGCAAGGCCAGGGATTGAACCCTCGTCCTCATGGATGCTTGTTGAGTTCGTTAACTGCTGAGCCACGACGGGCACTCCTGAGTTTCTTTTCTGATGATTTCCTTTTGGTAGAAGTTTGCTTTCAGTTTAAGTCGTCAAAACATATATGGGTAAATATTTTTGAGTGGATTAAAAATAACTTTGAATATAGTCTTTATGTCGATACATGCAAAACATCAAAAAGCTTTTTCACTTGTATCTGAATGAGAGAAAGGACAAAGGAAGGGACATGCTTTTAACATGTGATAGGTAAGGAAAAAATAACATCTAGAAGTAGAAAGATAAAGGTGACTTTCAGATCCCATTTCCGATTCATGCGTAAGAAGGAATTTAAAAATTGCAAAGGCTGCTTTGCCTTCAAGTACTTTTTTTACTTTGGGTTTGGAAACAGTCTTGCCTGGGGCAAGAGCATGGTCAGTTAGGTATGAAGGCAGAAATAAGTTACTAAAAATCGCAGGTGGTTAATATTAACTTCTTTTGGAATTTCCATTGTGGCTCAGCAGAAACAAAGCCAACGAGCATCCACGAGGACCCGGGTTCGAGCCCTGGCTTCGCTCAGGGGGTTAAGGATCCAGCGTTGCCGTGAGCTGTGGTGTAGGTGGCAGAGGAAGCTCAGATCCCACGTTGCTGTGGCTGTGGTGTAGGCTGGAAGCTGGAGCCCAATTCGACCCCTAGCCTGGGAACCTCTGTGTGCTGCGGGTGTGGCCCCAAAAAGAAAAAAATATTAATTTCTTTTTCTCTCATGAATAAACCCTATCATGCAGAACAAATGGATGACTCAGAGGGCTTTCAACCAAACCGGGCATCCATAACCTTTCTGTGCGGAGCCGGGTGTTATATATTTTAGGCTTCGTAGGAAAAAGTCTCTGAAGCGCCTACTCAACCCTTCACACACTAGCAGGGTTAACTTTCTCAGAAACGTAGGAAGATAAATTTGCTTCTTTTATTATGACTCAGAGATTTTTTTTTTTTTTTCTGTTTCAGCCACCCCTGAGGCATATGTAAGTTCCCAGGCCAAGAATCAAATCTGAGCCTGAGCTGCAACCTCCGCCACAGGCCTCAGCTGCAGCAATGCCAGATCCTTCACCCACCGGGCCACATCGGGAACTCCTGACTCAGGGATTTTATGTGGCTTACTGCTTTAGGAGGGGTTCTCAGGGACATAGAACCAATAGGGTACATACAGAGGGGCGTGTAACAGGAGACTCATTCTAGGAATCGGCTCACAGGTTACAGAGGCTGAGAGTTCACACAGCCTGCCGTGTGCAGATCCGGGAAAGCTGGGACGCAATTCGATCCGAGTCCAAAGGCCTGAGAATGAGGAGGGCTCACAGCCAAGGGCAGGGGACAATAATGTCCCAGCTCAGGCACAGAGCAAGGATTCTTTCTTCCACCTTTTTGCTCTGTTCAGGCCCTGAACTGAATCCGCCTGACTGAGTCCACTGACTCAATGCTCATCTCTTCTGGAAACACTCCCCCCGCCCAGACACACCCAGAAATAATGTTTGACCAGCTCTCTGGGCGTTCCTTGGCTCTGTCAAGTTGCCACATCAAATTAACCATCAGAGAACCCTCCTGCCCTGCTGGTGGGAATGTCAATTGGTACAACCACTACGGAGAACAGCACGGAGGTACCTTAGAAAACCACACATAGAACTGCCATATGACCCAGCAATGCCACTCTTGGGCACATATCCGGACAAAACTTTCCTTGAAAACGACACATGCACCCACGTGTTCATTGCAGCTCTATTCACAACAGCCAAGTCATGGAAACAACCCAAGTGTCCATCAACAGATGATTAGATTAAGAAGATGTGGTATATATACACAAAGGAAATACTACTCAGCCATAAAAAAGGACAAAATAATGCCATTTGCAGCAAATGGATGGAACCAGAGACTCTCGTACTAAGTGAAGCAAGTCAGAAAGAGAAAGACAATTACCGGATGATATCACTTAGACCTGGAATCTAATATATGGCACAAATGAACCTTTCCACAGAAAAGAAAATCATGGACTTGGAGAACAGACTTGGGGTTGCCAAGGGGGGGGGGGAGGAGGGAGTGGGGTGGACTGGGAATTTGGGGTCAATAGATGAAAACTATTGTCTTGGGCATGGATCTGCAACGAGATCCTGCTGGGTAGCACTGGGAACTATGTCTGCTCACTTATTTTTTTTTTGTCTTTTTTTTTTGTTGTTGTTGTTGTTGCTATTTCTTGGGCCGCTCCCGCGGCATATGGAGGTTCCCAGGCTAGGGGTCGAACTGGAGCTGTAGCCACCGGCCTACGCCAGAGCCACAGCAACGCGGGATCCGAGCCGTGTCTGCAACCTACACCACAGCTCACGGCAACGCCAGATTGTTAACCCACTGAGCAAGGGCAGGGACCGAACCCGCAACCTCATGGTTCCTAGTCGGATTCGTTAACCACTGCGCCACGACGGGAACTCCAATGTCTGCTCACTTATGATGGAGCAGGATAATGTGAGAAAAAAGAATCTACACATGTATGTATAACTGGGTCTCCTTGCTGTACAGTAGAAAATTGACAGAACATTGTAAACCAGCTATAATGGAAAAAATAAAAATCCCTATAAAAAATAAATAAAATTAACCATCACAATTACCATTAAAGCAACTTCTACTAAAAAAAGAAAAAAAAAGGACTAACTTTATTATTAAATTTATGTTTAAAACACTGTTGCCAAAATATTGGCTGCCTCTGTACATTGATGCCGAGTAGAAATGCAGAGACAGAGCTGGAGGAAACAGAAAAAGTAGCTTTATTTGCCAGGCAAAGAGGGGACACGGCAGGCTAATGCCTCAAGGACAATGACCTCCCCCCTCGGAGGGGCTAGTGAGGAGCAGGGGCGTGATCAGCTCGTGGACATTTTCCTGATTGGTGGGTGGTGACGTCATTGGGAGTCAGCATCATCAACCTTCTGGTTCCAACCAGCGTGGGATCTGCTAGGTATTTGTGGGCATTACCCAGTTGACTTCTTCCGCCCAGCGGGGCTTCAGCACCTGCCAAACAGCTCCAAGGACACAGCTCGGGATATTATCTAGCGTCCTTGAGGAAGAACTAAAGGTTCCTGACTTAGTTGAATGGCTAAACTATCCTTATCTGGTTTTGCTTGACTGCAAACGCAGGTGGAGGTCGTGGCGCGGGGGGTCTCTTCTGGGAAGATGCCATAGGGTCCTGCTTGGTTCCAATCCCCAGTGAGATAGGATAGGGTGGCCTTTGAAAAACTGCACTCCAGGGAGTTCCTGGTGTGGCTCAGCGGCTTAAGAATCTGACTAGTATCCATAAGGGTGCAGGTTCAATCCCTGTCTCACTCCGTGGATTAAGGATCCAGCACTGCTGGGAGCTGTGGTGTAGGTCACAGACACGGCTTGGCTCCTAGGTTGCTATGGCTGAGATGTAGGCCAGCAGCTGCAGCTCTGATTTGACCCCTAGCCTGGGAACCTCCATATGCTGTGGGTGCAGCCCTAAATTAAAAAAAAAACAACAACAGCAAAACACGAGGCCAATAAGTTCCCTGGTGTCCTAGTGGTTGGGGATCTGGTGTTGCCACTGCTGTGGTATGGGTTGAATCCGTGGCCCGGGAACTTCTGCATGCCGTGGGCGTGGGCAAAACAAAATAGAATAAAGCCATTACCCAACTCACCAAACTACTTCTGAAAAGTAACTACGCAGACATAAAAAAGAACAAAATAATGCCATTTGCAGCAACATGGATGGAGCTAGAGAGTCTCATACTAAGTGAAGTCAGAAAGAGAAAGAAATACCATATGATAGCACTTATATGCGGAGTCTAAAACATGGCACAAATGAGCCTATCTACAGAGCAGAAACAGTCTGAGAGAACAGATGGGTGGTTGCCAAAGGAGGAGGGAGTGGGGTGCCCTGGGAGTTTGGGGTTGGTAGATGCAAACTATTCCATTTATTTATTTATTTATTTATTTATTTATTTATCTTTTTGCTATTTCTTTGGGCCGCTCCTGCGGCATATGGAGGTTCCCAGGCTAGGGGTTGAATCGGAGCTGTAGCCACCGGCCTACGCCAGAGCCACAGCAATGCGGGATCCGAGCCACGTCTGCAACCTACACCACAGCTCACGGCAATGCCGGATCGTTAACCCACTGAGCAAGGGCAGGGATCGAACCCACAACCTCATGGTTCCTAGTCGGATTCGTTAACCACTGCGCCACGATGGGAACTCCGCAAACTATTCCATTTAGAATGGATAAGCCATGAGGTCCTACTGTACAGCGCAGGGAACTTGATCCAGTCACTTGTGCTAGACTGTGATGGAAGGTCTAGAAGAAGAATGTATATATATGTACGACCAGGTCACTTTGCTGAACAGCAGAAACATGCAACCTTGTATATCAGCTATAATAATAATAATAATAAAAAGCCAATACCCCAATCACTGAACTCCTTAAAGTTCCAAGTCAATACTGTCAGAGGAACTGGCAGAGCCTTAGTGAGCTCCTGCTGCACTTTGCCTAGAGGGATGCAGTTCTGCTCCACAGGGAACAGCTTGGTGAATGGAGCTGGCTTCAGCCATGATCTGCTGCTTGGTCAGGTATTTTTGTTCAATGAGCAACCTGTACAAACGTACACGAAGGGCCATGACCCACAAATACCCCCAGACCCAGGCAAGCAGGAATGTTTGGTGACCCTATCTGTAGCCCTGGGGACCCGCATAGTAGTTCCTTATACTCAGAGGTCAGCTGGTCTACTCTGCTAGGTTTCTCATTTAATTGGGCATAGCTTGCATAATGAAAAGACCCGGGGGACGAAACAGACCTGGGTTTGAGTCCCAGCTCTGCTATTTACTAGCTCTGAGACCTTAGGCAGGTCCCCCACTCTTCAGAGCCTCAGCTTTGCACCCATAAAATGCAGGAAGGTGATGTCTCCCTCGGGGGCTTGTTGACAGGCTCCTTCAATGAGTCAGAGTCTGTATGGGAACCAACGCAGCCTGGCAGGACCAGCTGGGAGCAGGGTGCTACTTCAACTCCTCTTTACAAGTTGAAGAGCTGGAACAAAAGAGCCAAGAGACTTAATGTTTAACCTGATCTTTAAGCTGAGACCTCTGTTCCTTCGGCTGATTCATTCGCGGTTTAATTCTCACGTCCAGTGAGAAGTTGGACTGTCAGCATTTTCCCAGCTCTCTAGAACCCCGGGCTGGTTCTGTGAAGAACTGACCATCTAAACGGGGCAGCTTCCACCTTGCAGAGCTGGCCTTCAGAGAGAGCGTTTGAGCTTAGAGTCGGATATTTCATGTATGTTACACTCCCTTTTTGAGCCAGTGGTGTTATAAAGCTTAACCTCTGCGATAAACAGAAGGATTAATCCATCGATAAAGGATTTGTCCACAGTCACATTGGCACAGGCGTCACTGTCCTCTCCCCTCCCGCTACACTATTTCCCGGGGATGGTAAATAACCCTAACCAAGCCTAGAGTCTGACCGCACTTTGCGGGGTCTCCTAGTCTCCGACTCAAAAGGGTCAGTTGGAGGGAGTTCCCGCTGTGGCGCGGGGGTTAAGGATGCAGTCTTGCTGCAGGAGTGGCATAGCTGCAGTTTGGATTCCATCCCTGGCCAGGGGACTTCCATATGCCATGGGTGTGGCTGAAAAAGAAAAAATAAAAACTGTCAGTTAGTGGAAAGGAGACTCAGCCTGTGGCGCCCTGTCTCCTCTGGCAGGTCTCTACTGCCTGCTTTCCATCTTCTAAAAGTGTGTTGAAATCTCTCGTGTGTGATTTTTCTCTCCCTTTTGCAACTCTTTCCCTGTCCCTCTTAAATTTTCTGAACTTTCTTTTTTATTTATTTTTTATTTTTATTTTTTTAAATGATTTTTATTTTTTTGAACTTTTTTTCTTTTTTCTTTTTTTTTTTTTTTGTCTTTTTGCTATTTCTTTGGGCCGCTCCCGCAGCATATGGAGGTTCCCAGGCTAGGGGTCGAATTGGAGCTGTAGCCACCAGCCTACACCAGAGCCACAGCAGCGCGGGATCCGAGCCGCGTCTGCAACCTACACCACAGCTCACGGCAACACCGGATCGTCAACCCACCGAGCAAGGGCAGGGACCGAACCCGCAACCTCATGGTTCCTAGTCGGATTCGTTAACCACTGCGCCACGACGGGAACTCCTGAACTTTCTTTTCCAAAAAAATTTTTTTAGTTAAGATTTTTGTGATTTATATACTACAAGTCACCATTTTTCTGTTTTGTTTGTGTTTTTGTGGGTTTTTTGGGGTTTTTTTTAATGGCCACATCCTCGGCATATGGAAGTTTCTGGGCTAGGGATTGAATCGGAGCCACAGGTGCAGCAATGCTGGATCCTTTAACCCACTTGAATCCACACCTCCTTAGCAACCCGAGCCACTGCGGATTCTCAACCCATTGTGCCACAGCACAAACTCCTCTGGGTCTCGCTTGTTTTGTCTTTGGTCACACCCACAGCATTCAGAGTTATCAGGCCAGGGATCGAACCCCTGCCACAGCAGTAACCAGGGCCACAGTAGTGAGGACACCGGATTCTTAACCAGATAAGCCACCAGGGAACTCCTCTACTTCCTTTTTTTAAACACTTCATTTCAGAGGTGCCTCAACTAACAGGAGACGCAAACTCTGCCTGATCCATCATTTTGAACCAAAAGCCCGGAGACGTCTCTTTAAGGAGGGAGAACCACTCGACTAATGGAAAGTCCGCTTCACAAATCCCACGTCTCATCTTTTGTTCAAACAGGGTATAAAGTCATCCATGTTTTCCTGCATGTGGTCAGAATTTTCCCCAATGTTTTAAAAGGGGCCAAACTAATCATGTAAACATGCCAACTCGCAAGATACATTATTTCTGAATAAATCTCAGAACTCATTAATGGGTAACTCATTAATTGTCCTCAATGGTGTTCACTCTCTCTTACGTCTCCAGCATCCCTCGAAGTGGTGAAGCCATGAAACCAAATGCGAAAGCTTGGAGCTTTGCAAGGAGACAACAGCAACTATATGAGATGCTGCTGTTGAACTGTATCAGCAATAATTGATAGCACTGTGGCTCTCTCAAGTTACCCACTCAGCATTAAAAATAGAAACAGGGCTTACCCACCTTACAAACGCTGTCTCATTTCTCATCTGAATACAAATACTCTCTTTCTGCATATTCACAATGACTTGCAGCTATACAACATCTGGCTCCTGTGTAATGGCTAGTGATGCATTGGAAGTGGTGGGAAATTACCGAGGGTCTGAGCTGGGGGAGATCTGGAGGGGTCGAGGAAAGGCATTTAAGGGGGACTTTGGAAGGCGATGGGGCTTGGCAGCCCAGAGCAGCGAGGGTGGTCCTCAGGCTTCATCTCCAGATGCCAGGCTAGTCCAGTGGCCAAGGAAAGCGTCGCTCAGGACACAGTTCCTGCCAAAAGTATCAACAACCATAGTTCCCTCCCAGTCTAATGTGTTCATTGGAAGGATGTTCTTATTTTCCAGGAGTTAAGCAGACGGCTCCCAAGCTGCGCCTCAGCTCCCAACCTGCTCACCAGCCCCCACCCCGGTCATTGCATGAAGAAGTCCTTTAGCTGGAGAGGTGTGGCTGCCAGGATGCTTCTTTAAGAGGGATCAGACCCCATTCTCAACGTCCCAATATTCCTGGGACTTTGCCAACCCTTTGGGACAAAGGGATTCTTGTTTATTTCTAGAGATGGCCTTGGGCAGCCTTGGTCCTGTGGGAAAGCTTAGATTGTTGGCTCGTCATGGGAAGCTTCTAATAAAATCAATCTGGATGTTTAGCACAAATCGGCAGATGCCAGGTCTCCAAACGGAGGTGATTTTAAATGCACTCTCAGAGTGGAATAAACACAGGCTTTGGCAGTTACTCTCACTGAAGCTGAGGGAGCCAGACGAGTCTGGGAAAACAGGATTGGCCAGGAAAAAAAAAACTATAGCCCTGGGAGGTGAACACAGGGAGCTCTGGTTATATTTAAACTATGAGTCACATGACTAGACTGTACTGAGGCAGAAGTAAAGCATGTTTTCCTTGAAATGATTCAACTTGGTTGAACTTAGTTCAGGAAAAATGTCTTTTCCCTATGAATGCTTTTTTCCCAAGCTTAAAGAGTTTCAAGATGAGATTTATTTTCTTAAAGAGAAATCTTCTATCAAGAGCTTCTAAACGAGACACATCTGTGGACTTGGAACACTCAAATGACACCAAATCATGCATTTGGCCCATCTCCTGTATCTGGACGGTTAAGACAGCACATCAGGAGAAAAAAAAAAAAAAAAGAAAGAAAGAAAGAAAAAGAAAAAAAAGATAAAAAATGAAGAGGAATTGTAAACACTTCCTTGGTCTCTTGATAATAAAACGAATGGATATGAATCCCACATTTATTCCATTTTCTTGGGCATAAAGTTTTCAAAGCCTCCTCCTGAAGTGATAAATCAGTAAAACTTCAAACTTACCGTAGGGAAAGGCTTGTCAACATTTAACAATTATTCTGCAATCCTATCTGGATTCAGATTAAGGTCAAGATGTGATTAAATCCCATTTGAGTTGTGGCTTTGGAAAGGTGAGGTTTGTTTTTTGTTTTGTTTTGTTTTTTGCCTTTTTTCCATTTTTTGGGCCGTTCTGGCGGCATATGGAGGTTCCCAGGCTAGGGGTCTAATTGGAGCTGCAGCCGCCTGGCTACGCCAGAGCCGCAGCAACTCGGGATCCAAGCCGCATCTGCAACCTACACCTCAGCTCACAACAACGCTCACTGAGCGAGGCCGGGGATCGAACCCGCAATCTCATTGTTCCTAGTCAGATTCGTTAGCCACTGAGCCACAACGGGAACTCCTGGAAAGGTGAGGTTTTTTTTTTTTTGTTTTTGTTTTTTTTTAAGGAGGTGACCCAGGGAGAAAAAGAAATTAAGTCTTAAATAAAATGCAAGCACAACCAACAATAATATCACTGGTCTTGAATTAGAAGCTTTATCCTGCTTCTTGTTCTTATCTTCGGGCTGCTTCACTTAAATATAATGTGTTTATCTTTCTTTTTTACTATCCAATGATCAAAGGCTAGAAAGAATTATGATCAGTACCTAGTGGCTTTTTTTGGGCGGGGTGGGGACCGCTTTTCCTGCCGTCTTTTAAATTTTCTTCTTTCCCAAAAGTGGTTATGTCTTAGATGGGTGTTTTTTAATGAGGCTCGGCATTCAGGTGCCAGATCGCCTTTGGGGGCAGGGCCTAGGGCCCCGCGCTGCCTGCTGCCGGCTCCCGCGTGCAAAGGCTGGAGGGGGCGGTCTGGTCCGGGAGAATCGCCCCCTTCCTCCTTCCTTCCGTCCGGCCCCTGCCTGCGTGGGAGGGAGAAGGGCAGAAATGGAAGGGGGCGAGGCCGAGCACCTTCTGTATCTTACTCCATCCTCAGAGGTGTTTTTAGCGCCCAGCCCCTTTCCCCAGCCTAACATCTGGGAACCAGGAGGCCAAGCCCCACCGGCCCTCTAGGCTCCAGGAGGACCAGGCCGTGGAGTCCCCTCCATCCGCATCCGCATCCCCACCCCAAGCAGGTCCATCTGTGCGCCGTGGCCTTGGGAGAGCCTTCCAGAAATGAACACAAAGGGCCCGTGGGAGCCCAGGTGTGTTCAGTGCTCCCAGGCGGTAGCGGGGAGCCGGAGGGGGCCCGGGCCAGCGGGGAGGCGGGAGGGTTCGCCGCGCCCCGGGCCCTCGCCCCCGGGGCTCAGCCCCCTCCTCCTGGCCAGGGTCAGCCCCCCGGCCCCGGCCGCGCGCCCTCATCCCGGGCTCTCGGGCCGGGTCCCCCGCCCCCCGCGCGCCCCGCACCCGAGGCTCGCCCCGCCCCCCGGCCCGGTTCGCAGCCCCGCCCCCTCCCGCACCCCAGACCCGGACTCTCGCTCCCTCCTCCGCCCGCCGCGGGCCGGGCCCGCAGCCCCGGCCCCGCCGCCCCCGCCTCCGGCGTCCCCGCCCCCGGGCCGCGCTCGGCCGGCGCCACGGGCCTGCTCGGCGGGCGCGCCATGGGCAGCGGCAGCAGCCGGGGCGGCCGCGCCCTGAAGCGGCTGCGCGGCGCCGACAGCCGGCCGGCGGGGCCCGGCGGGGCAGCCCCGGAGGGCGGGACGGGGCCGCCGGCCTCGGCGACCGCGGCGGCCCGGGAGGAGGCCCCGGAGGCGGCCGGCCCCGCGGCGCCCCCCGACGGCAGGGACGAAACCCTGCGCCTGCTGGACCAGCTGCTGGCCGAGTCGGCGGCCTGGGCGCCCGGGGAGCTGGCCCCGCGCGGCCCGGCGCGGCCCCGACCCGCCGCCGGCGCCGGGAGCCCGGTGAGTGTCGGAGCCCGCGGAGCCTTGGGGGCCGCTGCTCCGCTTCCTGCCCCGGAGCCCCCTCCCCGCCGGCGCCCTGTCCCCCAGCCGCCTTCCCCCCGCCGCCGCCAGCCCCTGCCAGGCGCCATCGGCCTGCGCGGTGCCCTGTCCCAGGGTCGCCCACCGTCTCCCTGCCCCCGGAATCCCGGCGAGGTCTCTTGCCGCCTCTCCCTCCCCAGCATCCCCTCTGACTGTCTCCCTCTCTGCCTCCTCTGGGTGCTGATCAGAGGGCCACCAACTTGGGGAGTGACAGGGCTGGGAGCCGCCTTGGAGGTCGGGGGACAGACCTCCTTCGGCAGAAATGCATCTCGTGGCCAGAGCGCGCGTATTTTTCCTTTGGAACTGTGGCTCCCTCCAGCCTAGGTGGGAGCTGGCGGGCGGGGGGCAGAGAGGGGGCACTGCTTTTCCCTAGGTACCTTCCCCTGGGTCAGTCTCCCGGGCACGCTCGGAGGAGGGTGCCAGGAGGTGGGACCGGTAGCCAAACAGTGGTTACAAAGGCCCGGCGCGTCAGACACCTCGGGATCTTTGCCTTGCAGTCAGGCAGTTCACATACGACCGGCTATTTTTAAGATGCTGTGCAGTCTCTCTTTTTGGCTTCTCTCCTCACTCGTCCAGGACGCTTGTAATAACATCCCTGCTGTTCTAGAAAAACAATAAAAATGAGCACTCTCGTTTGGCAGCAGTCTTCGCTCCTGCAGAGCTGAACGAACAAGATCCTTAATATCAGCTCCTGGGCTTGCGAGGCTGTCCAAGCCAGCGCCCCCCCCCCCCCCCCCAGTCCCGCAGGCTTTGCTTAACTGCTGGGGGCCTGGGGGGGGGGGGGCTTCTGGGGCAGCCACCAAGCAGTAGAATCCTGGGAGCTCCTCCTGCGAGGTGGGGGAGGGTTGGGGGGAGGAAAAGGACCTGGCCCCCCTGACCCAGGCACAGGGCTTCTCCTGCCCTTCCCTGATGCCCCTCCCGAAGTGAGCTGCTGCAAGTGGGGCCCAATTATATAACAGGATTCCTTCAAGGTTACATCAGCGCCCAGTTACATAACCCTCAGAATGGGTAAACGGTTGAGAGATGTGGGGGAAAGCCTGAGACGGCATGGACGCAATCTTTTAGTGTTCATTCTTCAAGTGCTTTGGAAACTTCAGAAGGGAAATGAGAAGAAAACAGCATGGACTCCCTGCCCTCTCCTCACCCCATCCATCGCCAAGTAGCCTAGTGACTCCTAGGAGGCAGGGGGTTAAGGAGTCCACGGCCTGGAAGTTCCTGTGTAGCACAGCGGGTTAAGTGTCCGGCTGGTATTGCTGCAGCTGTGGCACAGGTTGCAACGGCCGTGTAGGCTCAATCTCGGGAACTTCCATATGCCATGGGCACGCCCCCCCCCCCCACAAGTCCACAGTCTAATGGAGTGAGAGATCTGCAGACAAAAATCCGATTCGGGTGGGCAGTCTGTATAGACGGTACACAGGAGGAGCAACTGGCCCCCTGGAGAAGTTAAGTCCGCATCTCAGAAGGACAAGGCCTGGATCTGGAAGAGTCTGTGGCACTAGGCAGGCAGATGAACAGCGAGGAGCATTTGGGCAGAGAGAACTCTGTCTGCCAAGGTGGTGGCGCCCCGAGGCATATGGTACCCAGGGCGTGGGTGGGAATATTGGAATTGAATGGGTCGGGAAGGGTCAATGCCAGGCTGTGGACATGTCATGCTAGGGGCGTCCCAGGCTACAGAGCTTGGACTTTACCAAAAAAAAGCCATGGGTATCTGTGCAGGACTAAGGCGAGGCCAACTGCCAGGGGGAGATGAACTGGGCAGAGCTGGACTGGACACAGGATGACCAGCCGGGGGCTGCTTCAAGGCTCTCGAAGAGCAGGTGCCCGGTGAAGCAGTACAGCCAGAGGGCTGAAGGGGAGGTGGTGTCGAGAGAGACTGGGAGGTGAAATAAGCCAGCCGTGTGGTTACTCTGTGGGACGGGGGTCGTGTGGGTCTTCTTACTATAAGTGTTTCTTGAATGAGTCCTAGAGCCCTAGATTATCAGAGCTGTAAGGAAGCTTTTGCAGCCAGTTCACTTTGGGGGAGAGGAAGTAAAAAGGCTGAAGCCCCTTAATGTCTTGGCTCTAAAGGCCTCAGGTAGAAGGCTCACTGCCTGTGAGGCCACGTGTGAGCTGATGCCTTTTGCTTTGTCGCTCACACCCTGTAACTGAGTCTCTGGCAGTTGCTTATTTTACAAGACTCAGAGCTGACAGGGCGCCGCCTTTGGGCTACGAAAAAACATGGGGACTTTGATGAATCGGCGTTGAAACCCAAACACAGAAGTTGGCCCTTCTTCAAAATATTAGAAACGATGTTCCCACCGACAGAGAAGAAGCCTGATCGAGCGTGTTAATAACACTACTTTAAATTCCTTTGGAAGGAAGAAAAGCTTCTAGCATTTTGGAGAAGAGAGGTATTCTTCCTAAGAGAATATCAATAGAACTCAGGCAAAATTAACCTGTTAAATATCTATATTTAAAATTTGGGGAATTCCCGTTGTGGTTCAGCGGAAACGAATCTGACTAGCATCCGTGAGGACACAGGTTTGATCCCTGGTCTCCTTTAGCGGGTTAAGGATCTGATGTTGCTGTGGGCTGTGGTGTAGGTTGTAGATGCAACTTGGGTCCCGCATTGCTGTGGCTGTCACGTAGGCTGGCAGCTACAGCTCCAGTTAGACACTTTGCCTGGGAACGTCCCTATGCCTTGGGTGCAGCCCTAAAAAGGCAAAAAAAAATTTTTTTGACCCCTGTTGATTAGAATTTCTTAAAGGCTGATTATGTGTATCTCTGAACCACCATTCTGAATATGATGCATTATACTTGACTATGTTCAAGAATAATTGTAGCTGATATTTCAGTGAGCACTTGCGTCTCAAACATGTATGAACTCTTTTCATTTTTACCATTATTCTTATTGTCCATTTTTACAGATGGGCACAGAGAGGTTGAGTGACCAAAACCACACGGTTATGGCAGAGCCGGAGATCAGAGCCGAGATCAGACCCTCGACAGACTCCTGATCCCTTAGGTCAAAGTGGCCTTGCAGCTGACAGCTGTGACGGCTTGCTTGTTCTTGCTTTTCCATCCTAGGCCCACCTTTAGTCTTGCAGCTGTCACTTGTTACCATTGTCAATCTGTGTGCAACCAACTAGCCTTTTCGAATCCCCGCCCAAATGATACCTCTCTGAGCTGCCCTGGGTGGTGACATTGCAGAAGCACACTCGCCGGCACTGAGTTTAAAGCAGGGGCAGTGTCCTCCAAGGTCAGGCCTGAGGGAGCTTCCTCCTCAGACTGAGAATCCTTTTTTTTTTTTTTTTTTGCTTTTTCATGCACCTGCAGCATATGGAAGTTCCCAGGCTAGGGGTCCAATCAGAGCTACAGCCAGCTTCTGCCCATAGCAATGCAGGACTCAAGCCACATCTGGACAGCTCACAGCAATGCTGGGTCCCCAACCCACTGAGAGAGGCCAGGGATCGAACCCGCATCCTCATGGCTCCTAGCCGGATTCATTTCTGCTGTGGCATGATAGGAACTCCCAAGCGTTTGTTTTTAAGGTTAGAACAAGTAATATACACAACCCTTGAGAAAAAAAAACTCTGTTCTTGGTTGTTCTTGCCGATAAAAAAAACTTAGAGTGATCTTACTAATGAGAGGTTTTAAATAAAAAGAGCATCCCTGTATTATTATCTTTACTCTATGGTTGTAAAGGAATAGATGCTCACTGTAGAAAAAATGAAAAATAAGAAAAAAATATTTTAAAAAATTAAAAAGTATGTAAGAGTTCTCACTGTTAAGGATCCAGCGTTAAAAAAAATATATATGTATGGGGAGTTCCCGTCGTGGCTCAGTAGAAACGAATCCAACCAAGAACTATGAGATTTCGGGTTCGATCCCTGGCCTCGCTCAGTGGGTTAAGGATCTGGCGTTCAGTGAGCTGTGGTGTAGGCTGGCAGCTGTAGCTCCGATTCGACCCTGAGGCTGGGAACCTCCATATGCCACAGGTGTGGCCCTAAAAAGAAAAAAAATAAGAGAAATCAGAATAGGTAATATGCATACACATGAGAAAAAATGTAAGCGGTACACTTAAAATTTCCCTTCCTTCCCACCTTTCCCCAGCTCCCTGCTCTGGAGACACCCACCTGTGATTCCTGTGTCATCTCCCGGGCTGGCAGGAGGGAGGGGCAGGAGGGGAGATGGCAAGGGAAGCAGGGCCCCCGGGGGGAGATGCTGTGGGCATCCAGGTGAGAGGTGGTGGAGAAGGTGAGGTGCAGCCCAGTATGAGAGCAGCGGAAGGGGAGCTTCTAGAAAGGTGTCCAGGCTTCCGGCTCGGGGAGTTGAGTGGATAATGATGCTCAGAGTTGGGCGAGTTGGGTTTGGGGTGTGCAGCAGATGTTTCCGTGGTTGTTGGAAGCTCACGTCTACTGCAGAAAGTGGTGGGAGCCGGCGTGTAACCCCGAAAACCTGGGCGTCTAGATGGGGCGACAAGGGACAGCGTGGGGACGGGCGGAGGGAGTCCTGCGCCAGAACCTGGGGATCACCAGACACCGGAGGAAGACTCTTCCTCCGGGGAGAACAGCCAGGGTTAAAAGGGGGCAGACCCGGAGTTCCCGTCGTGGCGCAGTGGTTAACGAATCCGATTAGGAACCATGAGGTTGCGGGTTCGGTCCCTGCCCTTGCTCGGTGGGTTGACGATCCAGCGTTGCCGTGGGCTGTGGTGCAGGTTGCAGATGCGGCTCGGATTCCGTGTTGCTGTGGCTTTGGTGTAGACTGGTGGCTACGGCTCCGATTAGACCCTTGGAGCCGTAGCCTGGGACTCTCCACATGCTGCGGGAGCGGCCCAAGAAATAGCAAAAAGCCAAAAAAAAAGGGGGGGCAGACCCACTTGCCTGGAGATGGGGTGGGGGGTGACCTCAGAGGGCTCCGTCTGGCATGTGCTTCTGGGACGTGGGCTCTGTCCGTGGTGGGAAGCCTGGTGTAAAGGTTGAAGCAGAGTCTCCCAGCGCCTTGCCCCACGCTGGGCCCCAGCCACTGCTCCAGGGCGCTGGGCCCGGGGAGGCAGGCGGACGGGTCTCGCTGCCGGCGCTGCATCAAAAGATGCTGATGGAGGCTTTCCTGGCACAGGAGCTCCGCTGTCCTCCAGGGCCTGGGACAAGCCCTAGCTGGACTCTGGTGAGGAGGGTCAGCAGTGGTCAGTGCAGATGAGACTCTGAGCAGCTAAATGCGGGGAGCCGTCACCAGCACGGAAGGCCCCCAGCCCCAGGCCCCCAGTTCAGATTCCCGCCAGACTCAGCCACTTGGGTTTCTTTTCAGTTTGAGAGTCGCAGATTGCTGGAGCTGAAGGGACCTCAGAGGCCAACCTGGTTACCTTCTCATTTACACCCGAGGCCCGTGGAGCCCCGCAGGACCAGGAGCCACACCAGGTCATCTGCCTCCAGATGCAGGATCGGGCTGCCTGCGCGAACGTGCATTTGCACACATGCTTCCTAAAGCGATGAAACGCTGTACAGACGGAACTGATAGTTACTTTCCTCCGATCCCTCCCCCTTTACCTTCTCCAGGTCTCCTTGGCTGGCTTCTTCTTTGGAAACACTTTCCCGAAGCCAGGCCTCATGAAGGGAGGTGGGTCCCTTGGAGGTGGCATGTCAGTGGCAGAGCCTCCTATTGAAAAAATCCTTCGTCCTTTGACGAATGCTCAGCAGCCTTCCCAGCCGAGTCCACGGGGCCCCTGGGCCCATTCGCTGCCTGGGAAGCCACGGAAGGGAGCTGTGCGGGTCAATAGCTGCCCCCCACCCCCCACCCCAATGCCCCTGCCCCTAGTGATGAGAGGCCAGAACCCAACTGGGCAAAAAACTGCAGCCTGTCGAGGCTGGGCGATTAGGGGCCAGAAGCCCCAGCTCCACTGTTGGTGTTAAAGTGTCCGTAACGGAACACAAGCAACCTGAGCTTCAAAGAAGCACAATTCGTAGAGAGCAAGGGGGGGAGATTATTGAAACACACAGCAGCGTGGAGGGAGCTCAGGCTTGTTGGGCGGAGCGCAAGAAGCCAGATGAAAAAGAGTGCACCTGTGTGATTCCACATCTAGAACTCCAGGCTTCTAGAGAGGGTACCTGGGGAGGGGGGGCAGCGGAGGGACGGGCAGGTGGTCCCCCAGAGGTGCGAGGGCCGGGGGACGGGGCATCCGCACACAGCGGGTGACCAGGGTGGTTTGACAGGATGTGTGCACATCAGAACCCGTCAGACCGTGTTCTTGAAACGCCTGCAGCTTGTTCCATGTCGGTGAGCTGTCTTATTGATGTGGGTACGTCTATGCATGCAGAGCTGTTCAAAATTCAGAATTAAGGGGAGAACTCTTGAAGCAGAAGCAGCAGGCCAGAATACAGACTGTTAAAACATGCCGTGGGTTTTCTAAGCCGCTGAAGTGAAGTGAAGCCGCTGATACTTCACTTTTCTCCGAAAACCCCAGTCGGAAGAGTCAGAGGAGACTTTAAGTAAAATCGTCTGTTCTTCCTCACATGTTTGCTGCTTCTCGTTCGGCTGTGATGTGGTTTTTCGAAGCCTCCCGAGGATCTTGAGTGATGACATATCACACGTTCGCCCTGAGCTCAGGCCGGTTCCCACGGCCTCAGCCCAGGCGCCACGGCCTCCGCGGGGTCCAGATGCCTGTCCCGCCGACCTCGAGAGGCAGGCAGGCAGGCAGGCCGCCAGCTGGCGGCGGCCCGAGCTTGTGTCTGCACGAGGCGCGGAGCAGCCACCAGAGGCTGCTGTGTCTGCAGTTCCTCCAAGCTCCTGCACCGCTTCAGCAGCCTCTGTTTTCTGGGAGGGTGTCTCATGCGTTTTGCATCTGAGAAAAAGCAAGTTCAAGGCTTAAACTGATGAGAGGAAGAGCCACACATTCAAACCGCGAGCACAGGAAGAAACACAGATTCCCGAAATTTAAAGATAAGAACGGAGTTCCTGTCATGGCTCAGTGGTAACAAACCCACTAGGATCCGCGAGGTTTAGGGTTCCATCCCTGGCCTTGCCCAGTGGGTTAAGGATCCGGCGTTGCCACGAGCTGTGGTGTAGGGCACAGATGTGGCTTGGATCTGGCGTGGCTGTGGCTGTGGTATAGGCAGGCAGATGCAGCTCTAATTAGACCCCTAGCCTGGGAACCTCCATGCGCCGAAGGTGTGGCAGAAAGAAAGCGGGGCGGGGGGGGAGGGAGAGAAAGAAATTAAAAAGAATTTTCAGGTAGTCTGAGCTGCTCAGGCTGGAATGGGCCGGCATGCCTGCGTGTGTGTGCACGCGCATTGTGTGTGTGCGTGTGTGACTTCCGCTCCCCTCTCTGGCCTCCGTCGCCCCATCCCCACTCTCTCTTCCTCTTTCCATCTCGTGAATCCCTTGCCGGCTAGGGAGTCCCGGCCTCTTCATCCTCCCAGTTCCCAGCAGTACAAACTGACTCCCCGCAGCAAGAGCCCGGCCACCAGCAGCAGGGCGGCCCCTCGGGGTGGCGGGGGGGGGCCGGGACCAGGCTGCGTGTGCGGCCGGCCTCCACATGGACAGGGCGCCAGGCAGGCAGGCCCGGCTTCTCCGGCTGGTGCGTGGGGTGCCTGCGGCGGCCTCCAGGGCCACCCCCAGAGCCTGCGTGGCAGGACACCGCCAGGGTCAGCTTGCTTCTGCTACCACCGCTAACTCATGTTTCCCCAGAAACTCGTCACCACTGGTTTCTCGGGGAAGGACCTGCCCTCCTGGAACCTCTCGGGCCTCAAAGACAGAGACCTTCCAGAGCTCCCCTCCTCGTCCCGCCTCCAGGTCCTCCTCTGGCAGGGCTGTGTCACAGGTTCCTCTGCTCACGCACGCAGCTGGCCTTCTAGAACACGTGTAGTCCACACCGTGGGGTCTGGCATCGGGTCTTTCTCAGTGTGTCATCACACTAGGTTTTTTTCTGCCCCGCTGTGAGCTGCCCGGGCAGGGACCATATCCTGCACGGGGAACAGAACACAGCCTACAGCAGGCCCTCAGGAGCCAATGGCCTTTGACAGCTCCATGCCTTTGCACATGCTGTTCCTTCTCTGAATGCCCTTCCCCTCCTCTCCACCTGGTAAACCCCTAATCTTTCAAAACTCCCTGAGTACAAACTGGAACACTTGTTCCTGTAAAGATATCAAGTCGCTCTAAGAGGATCTGTGGAGTTCCCGTCATGGCGCATCGGAAATGAATCCGACTAGGAACCATGAGATTGCGGGTTCGATCCCTGGCCTTGCTCAGTGGGTTAAGGATCCGGCGTTGCCGTGAGCTGCGGTGTAGGTCGCAGACGTGGCTCGGATCTGGCGTGGCTGTGGCTGTGGTATAGGCCGGCAGCTGTAGCTCTGATTAGACTCCTAGCCTGGGAACCTCCACCTGCCTCAGGTGTGGCCCTAAAAGGACAAAAGACAAAAAATTAACAAAATAAAAAAATAAAAGGATCTGTATATTAATTCAGCCCCAACAAACCCCCCAGGGGGACAAGTTTCCCTACATCAATGGTGGTGCCCAGAACCAGGAAGAATCCAGGCTCATTGGAAAGCTGTGGTAATTGAGACCAGGTGGTGCCAGCACGAGACAGGCATAGACCATTCGAAGCGTTTGCACGCAGATGTGTGCAACATCTGGTTGACTTGGGACGGAGAAGGCAGAGCAGAGCAGCAGGCTGCCCGGCTGTGCTAGGTGGACGCCAGGCCCATGACTCCTGGAGTGAGAGATGGGGGCGTGCTGGCCAGGTAGCTCTCGAAGAGGCAGGGAGTCTCTTGATGTGAACTTTTTTTCTTTGCTTTTTTTAGGGCCACGCCCGCAGCATATGGAGGTTCCAAGGCTAGGGGCTGAATCAGAGCTATAGCTGCTGGCCTACACCACAGCCACAGCAACACGGGATCCGAGCCACGTCTGTGACCTACACCACAGCTCACAGCAACGCCGGATCCTTAACCCACTGAGCGAGGCCAGGGATCAAACCAGCATCCTCGTGGCTACTAGTTGGGCTCCTAACCTGCTGAGCCACAGCGGGAACTCTGGTGCGAACTTTTTAGGTCACTGCCCTGGCCCAGCCTCAGCTTCCCACCTACAACAGGTGGCTGGAGCTCGACAGCAGAGGGAGCCTTTCCACTTGCCAGCTCTGGTTCATTCAGCCATCTGCCAGCTGAAAGCCGGGGCCGGGGCAGGCTGCACCACGGACGACCTTCTGACGCCTCTTCCTTGTGTCCTTCTCAAGGTGGCCCCCAAACAGAGCGCTGAGGACCACCCAGAGGGCAGCAGTGTCTCTGAGTAAGTACGGGGGACGTCCCAGCCACCCTGGCAGCCTCCCGGTCCCCTCCCTGCCCTCACCATCCACCCAGAAACCCTGTGCAGTGGCTCATCGGTGAAGGAGGCCCAGTCCTTGGCCTTCAGGAGTTACAGCCCAGAGGGGTGACCAGGGGGTCCCCCGTCATCCCATGACAGTGTTAGCAGGAAACACATGTAAGACCCCTGGAAAGTGGCAGCTGAGGACCTCAGCCCCAGAGGCCAGGCCGCCTCTGTCTGCACAGCCCTGGGCTGCGGGAGGGTTCCAGGGCCCCGGGAGCGGCAGCCCCAGGAGGCTGGGCCGGGCTGACCTTGGGCCCCTGGCCCATCCCGGCCTTGACTTTCACTCGTGGAGGCCCAGGGATCTCCCCCGGGCCACTGGGATGCGGGACCGTGGTGCTCAAGACCACGGAGGTGACAGGTTGTGGAGATTCTGGCTCATCAGCTATTTTTATTACCAACTCCAAATGGTTTCGGGGCCAGAACCTTGCTGGTTTTCCCACATTCAGCAAAGATTTGCAGAGGCCCCTCCCGGAAGAGCTGGATCCCTGCAGGTGGGCTCAGGGGAGGTCTGAGAGGGGACAGGAGCAGCCCCAGGGCTCGTGGAGGGGTTGGTGTTTAAAACGGCTGGGAGTTCCCGTTGTGGCTCAGTGATAATGAACCTGACTAGTATCCATGAGGACGCAGGTTCGCTCCCTGGTCCTGCTCAGTGGTTAAGGATCCGGCATGGCTGTGAGCTGTGGTATAGGTCGCAGATGCAGCTTAGATCCCGTGTTGCTGTGGCTGTGGTGTAGACCAGCAGCTACAGCTCCGATTCCACCCCTAGCTGAGAACGTCCATATTTTGCCCTAAAAAGCAAAACTAAATAAATAATACATTAATTTAATTTGATGCTGGAAGGACAGCGAGTTTCACTGAGGAGAGAGGGAGGAGGGCGCGTTCCAGGTGGAGGGACTCGCAGCAGCAAGACACCAGGTGTGACCAGGGCGCCACGCAGGCCGGTGGCACTTAGCACAGGGTCTGTGGGAGGAGGGCGGCCTTAAAGGCCAAGCTGAAGCCGGGGCCACAGCTGCCAAGTAGGAGAATGCGGGGACGGGCTCTGGGCTCCGCCGTGGCCTGGGAGGTGAAGCGGCGAGCACGTGCACCGGGCCCTGCCTCTCGCCAAGGCTGGAGCATCCCTCAGCAGCGTGGACCATCCGGTCCCCTGTCACAGCCCCTGCTCCTGGCAACCACGCATGCTCCACCGAGCACGGCCTTCTCACCCCTGGGCGCTCCTGTGCTCAGACTGGGGAACCTACTAGTGAGCCAGGCCCTGGGCGGGGAACCCCATTTTCCTGATGCGCAAACCGAGATCCGAGGCGTGACTCGCCCCCGGTTAGAGGGCTGGTAAATTCTAGACCCAAGAGACTCAGGCCTCATTTACCATGTGGTCTGTGGTCCAATTATAATTGATATACGCTCTGATCTTTTTTTTTTTTTCCCAAGGCTGCACCTGCGGCATGTGGAATTTCTAGGCTAGGGGTCGAGTTGGAGCTGCAGCTGCCAGCCTACGCCACAGCTCATGGCAATGCCAGATCTGCAACCCACTGAGGGAGGCCAGAGATGGAACCCGCCTCCTTAGGCTACTAGTCAGGTTCATAACCCACCAAACCACATGGGAACTCCCTATACCTCCATTGTAGAGAAAACAGAATTGTGGCTGAGCTGGAATTCAAACTGGGTGTTTCTACTGCCAGGACCCTGCCCTCCAGCTCTGCGGACACCACCTTCCTCAGGGACAAGGTCTGGAAAAGGGCAGGGCCTGCTGGCGGAAGAGACACAGGAGGTGTCCAGGCCAGAGGTTTTCGGTGTTGGTTTTAGGATGGATCCGAAGTCCCTACAGGGACTACTGTGGATGTCCAGCGGGGAGGTGGAGTTTGACGGTAACATCTTGCCTCTCGTGACTGTGTTTCTTACCCACAGAGCCCCAGACAGCTGCTACGAGAGGCCCGAGAGGCCCGAGAGGCCATCCGCCATCACCTACGACTACTCCGAGGAGGAGCTGATGGCCAGCATTGAGCAGGAGTACTGCTGCTGAGGCCGGTGCTGCAGCAGCCCCGCTGTCACCCAGCGGCCAGTTTGCTGCTCCTCCCAGACCTGGCCCCACCTGCCCTGCCCAAGGCTCTAGGTGGAGCTGAGCCCCCTCCAACATGCAGTTACTCCTGGATCTGTCACAGCGGACCCTTTCAAGTCCACATTCAGATGGGCCTGAATGGGGCTGGCTGCTGCCCATTGTGCTTATTGGCAAGAGGCGGTCAGCTCTGTGGACGCGGGCCAGAAGGAGGGTGCAGGTGCTGCCCCACAGGCGCGGGGCCAGGTGACCTGCCACATACCTGCCCCTCCCCTCAGTCTCTGGGGAGAGTGGGCTACAAGATGCTCCTGGATCTTGAAATGCTTCTCCTTTCTGATGGCCCACTGGCCACCTGCTCAGGAGGCCCTTGAGCTGAATGAAAGTCTTGGGGCCTCTAACACCCCTGCCGCAGCGCCTCAGGGACGTTCCCCGCAGCAGGTGCACCCAGCTGGAGGGAGTGGAGGGAGTCACCCTCCATGCCACAAAGGAATCGCTGAAGATGCTACTGAAATGAAAACATTCAGATTCTGTGTGTCTGGGGGCCTGGGAGTCTTCATTTCTCACCAGCTCCCGGGTGAGACCCAGGCTGCCAGATCCCAGCCACCCTCGGAGCAGCGAGGATTGAGTCTGAGCTTTAGGCTCCAGGTAATGCTTCCCTGGAGCTGGAGGCTGCTCAGAGCCACAGCCCAGCTGCCTCCACAAAGAGAGGCCTGTGCTGTGGCCAGTGTGGAGGGACAGGAGCTGGAGCCCCCCCGCCCCCCGCCCCCCGTCTGATCCTTGCTCTGTCACTAACTTGCAGTCACCTTCCCTCTCTGACTCAGCTTTCCTTTCTAGAAAGGGAGCCCCGGAGGCTCTTCGGGTGTTGTCTCCCCACCCCCCCACCTAGGACGACACACTCCCAGGCTTCCCTGGTCTCTGGGCACAGGACCGCCTTCCTGTCCAGGTGGAGCCCAGCACCCCCTGGACAGGCTCTTCAGGGCTGCCTGCTCTTCCCACCCAGGAAGAAAGTAGAAATCTCACAGCCGCAAGGCCAGAAGAGCCTCCGAACCTTCCCAGCCGCCAAAGGAGAAAGCCATCCAAGGATGCCCTGTGAACGAGGCAGGGCCCGGAGAAGTGCAGCCTGGCCGGAAGGCTGCGCTCAGCAGGCTCGGGGTGTCAGAGCGGCCGGGAAGCAGCTCCTCTGGAGCAGCTGGCTGCGGTGTCGGTACAGAAAGCCTTGTGGAAGGCACGGCCGCGTCCCAGCCAGAACAGGTCTCAGCTTGTCTGGTGTTAACCGCTCACACAGCCGCCTCTGGGGCATCGCCCACCAGCAAAGGGGCAAGATGGTCTCAGAAACCAAGGAACGACCCCTTGGCCCTGTCCCCAGACCCATGGGCCTGTTGCTAAAAGGGGCAAACAGGTGTTTCCACGAACCTGTAAGACTTGGCCTTGTGCCTTTGATCAGATGGTCCAGGGGTGCGAGATTTTAACCTGCAAGTCAGAAGATGGAGCGCTGGAGCCTCCCACTAAACGCCCCTGAGGGTTGGCTCAGAATGTCCCCAAAGCAAGAGCTATTTCTCATCCAAGCCCAAACCTTTCATTTTGATATGAAGATTAAAGCCAATACTATTTCGAGAACACAAATACTTCTTTTAACAGAAGTTACGACTTTATTTCTCACCACTAGATGGCTCAGACCTTGAATTTAATGATGTGAAAGTGGAAACCTCATCCAACCCTTAATGAGATAAAAGCACTAAGAACAAAAAAAACTTCCTGAAGTTACATTTTATGTTACTGTCAAGGCGAATGCACTTCATCAGAGCTAAGAAGTCACAGCGGTTGTTCTCAGATCTTTTTATTTTTTTGTTTTGATTCCCTGAATTCAGGAACAGCGTCTTCTGAACAGCGGCTTGCCAAAAAAGCAGCGGGTCCCAGCCCGTGATGCGGAGATGGGCGATGGACGGAGGACGCTTGGTGGTGGCAGGGGTGCTGGTCCTGGTGGCGACTGCCTCTTGCACTCAATGGGCACACAGTGCCTCGTGGGTGCTGAGCGCTGCTTCAGGCCTTCTCTTGGGTGCTGGGTGCTGCTTCTGAGCCCCCGCTTCTGCTTAGGAGCTGAGTGTGGCATCTGCTCAGGGAGAATGTGACTGAAATAAAGGCGGGAAAAGACCCTTCCATGTTGAAAGTAACAATGGGAGTTCCCCCTGTGGCTCAGCAGGTTAACAACCGACATAGTGTCCCTGAGAACATGGGTCCCATCTCCGTCCTTGCTCAGCGGGTTAAGGATCTGGCCATGCTACAGGCTGCAGTCTAGGTCACAGACTCTGCTAGGATCTGATGTCGCTGTGCCTGTGGTGTAGGCTGGCAGCTGCATCTTGGGTTAGATCCCTAGTCTAGGAAGTTCCATATGCCGCAGGTGTGGCTATAAAAAGAGAAAAAAAAGCGACAATGACAGGTTGAAAGTCTCAGTGCCACAGATGTGTCTCTTGATTTCTGTGGTGGCAATTCCCTCTGAGATGCTACAAAGCCCGGGAGTTAAGAAAACATGCTTGGAGTTCCCATTGTGGCGAAGTGGAAATGAATCCCACTAGGAACCATGAGGTTGCAGGTTCCATCCCTGGCCTTGCTCAGTGGGTTAAGGATCTGGCGTTACCGTGAGCTGTGGTGTAGGTTGCAGACGTGGCTTGGATCCCCCCCTTGCTGTGGCTCTGGCGTAGGTCGGTGTCTACAGCTCCGATTCGACCCTTAGCCTGGGAACCTCCATATGCTGCGGGTGCAGCCCTAAAAAGACAAAAGACAAAAAAAAAAAAAGAAAAGAAAAAGAAAACACGCTCCATTCCAGCTCTCAAACTGCTGTGTGCATCCTTGGCCAAAAGAGCCAGCCACCGCCCTTCTCCTGCCACCCACACGTGTTCCCACGCCTTACCTCTCCTGCCCAAGCCGTCCCACCTGACTCAGGCTCCCTCTCCTTACCTGCAAAGAGCTTTCCCAAGACACTCCTCTTTGATGGTTCAAACTCTCTGAGTCATGGGGTCACATGACATCGCTCTGGGCTGCGGTGCTGGGCTGTGCTGCATATAGCCCGGCGCGCACATGCCCCTTCTGCTCAACCCACACTCATTCTCACCTCCTGAGCCCCTGCTGCTGTGAGCCCGGCCCTCTGCCAGATTGGGCAGGGGGAGGCTCATGGAGGAAGATCTGGCCTTTGCTGGTGAGGATGTGTTGTTTCTAGAGGCAGAGGCTGACCCGTACGCATGGATTCACTGCACAGAAAGCTGAAGGCCGTCGAAGACGGAGTAGCCAAAGCCCGCTGAAGATCTAACCTATGTGGAGCCGGGGTGCGGTTCTTTTTCCGGTCTGGAGATAATTAGGCAGGAGAAAAGCCTACTTCGTTGCCTTCCAGAGGATAACGAACGTTTGAGGCTCTGAAGGGCAGTGCTCTCCCCAGGAAGGAGGCCATCTGAAACCAGACCTCTGGGTGGTGACCTCTGGGCCCCCTGGGAGCAAATCAGACCTTAACAGGTGGTGTGATGCCCTCTCCGGGGTGACGAAACCCTTTAGTTTTCAGAGTAGGAAAAGCTGCTCTTCCTGTGGGGTGCGGACCCTGGGAAGGAACACTGTGACACTTAAGTCCTCGCGAGGTAGACGGACATACAGACATCCTGTGGCGCTGGTGCCCAGGGGAGCTGGTTTCGTGTGGCACTGAGGACACGGGGTTGCCTTTTCACCAAAAGGTTGCCATTTCACCAAAATCGGGGGCCTGGAGCCCATTGTCCACAGCGACACCATGTGGCAGCAAGACACACACAGCAGGGCATGGGCTTGGACCCGGTGGCACTGTCCCTGGAGAGTGGCTGATGTGAAGATTCCAGCTTGGGGCTAACTAAGCCCAAGAGGTTTAGGACAACTTGCAGGGAAGGGCAGAAACGGCCGAGCGAGGGGCTGACCTTCCTACTAATCTGATGAGGAGAGGATGTGAGCGAAAAGAAGTATGACCTCAGTAACACAGGTTGCTGAACTGTAACTTCAAAAAAATTGTATCCAATATCTGGATGAAGAGGGTGGACTCCATGCCAGGCTCAGTGCCAGGCGGGCCCTGGGCATATAAAATGAAGATGCCATGCGAAAGAGCAGAGGGCCAGAGTTCCCCTTCATGGTGCAGGGGAAATGAACCTGACTTGTATCCATGAGGACACGGGTTCCATCCCTGGCCTGGCTCAGTGGGTTAAGGATCCAGCATTGTTCTGAGCTGTGGCAAGTCGCAGACACGGCAGGGATCCTGCATTGCTGTGGCTGTGGTGTAGGCCTGCAGCTCCGATTGGACTCTTAGTCTGGGAACCTCCATAGACCTAAAGTGAGGCCCTTAAAAAAAAAGAGAGAGAGAGAGAGAGCGGAATGCAGTGGGAATAGCTCTGCCTGCGCCTCTCCAGGCAGCCTGAGCCTTCGGGGTTCTGGCATCCTCACTGCTCTCATTCTCGGAAGTGGGGTGGCGGTGGCTGGGGCTCCCTGGGGAGGCCCTGAAGCCTCCCTCTGCAGCGGGAATGGGGTAGGTGAGCCGGGAGAGCCGCCTCGTCCGCTCAGTGGGCGCAGGGCGCCTTTTCTTCCCCTGAGGGACAAACGACGGCTGGGCTCTACCCCGGCGGACCCCACGTGGACGACAGGTGGGCGGGTCCCATGGGAGGTGGAGCCCCAGGCGGGGGCGGGGACGGGGCGGGGAGCTGTTGCTGGTGAGGTGGGCGGGTCCCGTGGGAGGCGGAGCCGCAGGCGGGGGCGGGGACGGGGCGGGGAGCTGTTGCTGGTGAGGTGGGAGGGTCCCGTGGGAGGCGGAGCCCCAGGAGGGGACGGGGGCGGGGAGCTGGCGCTGGGGAGGTGGGCGGGTCCCGTAGGAGGCGGAGCCCCAGACGGGGGCGGGGAGCTGCCGCTGGTCCGCGCTGCTGCTCCGGAGCCCGCCGTGCAGGTCCCTCCTGAACCCGGGACCCCAGCGGGAACCCTGGCTTGGAGCCCCGCCCCATGTGAACTTTCCCCGCAGCCCCTACAGAGCCTTTTGTGGTGAGCGGACTCTGCGGCTTCGGGGCCTCGCGAGCTGCCGCCAAAGCCCAGGTCCCGGGGTCTGTGGGGGCCCGGATTTGTGCGTGAGGCCTTACGATCCCTTCCCCTGTGGCACTTTGGTAGGGATGTCCCTCAGCAGAACGGCCCGGGCACCTCCTGTCCCAGCGCTTGTCATTCCCACACACAGAGCCATCGCTCCCGGGTTCCAGCACCCAGCCACGTGGGCATGATGAGGTCAGGGACCCCACTGAACCCAAGGCCCAGCCAGGGCCCTGGCCCGCGGCGTGCACCCTCTGTGCGTTGTCGCTCCAGCCTTATCCTCACGAGCGCGGGCCTAAGTGCGTCGGGCTGCTCTTTTGAGACGTGATTCAAGTGATGACTCCTCAGCCCAGAGCATGGACACACGCCCCTGTGCACACAACTTGCCTTCGGTTTCAGGGGTTCCCCTCCCCCCAGACGCACCCTCTGTAGATCCCCAGGGTTTTCTGGACCGTTCTTCCTTGGCACTCTCTCCCGCCCCACCCCCACGCCTCGCCACCTTGAGGTTCCTGGACCCTCAGCGCCATCTCCTAAACTGGGGACTCCCCTGGGTCCCGCCTCAGCTCCTGTCCCGGCACCACCACTTGGAAAGTTCCTCAAGGCAGCAATCCAGACAGTCACAGAGGTCGTCCCACTTACTTTCTGTCTCTGAGGGTCACTGTCCTTCATGACCAAAGGTCTAGTTTCTTGACAACTCTCATTTCATACAGTTTGTCTGAGGGGTACTTGGCATGTGAGAGTAGATTCAGTTCCTTTTACTCCGTCTTGGGCAGAAGTGAAATTCATATTACCATCACTTTAATGTTTAAGCTGTCCCAAGTTGGCCAGGGGCCAAGGTTTTGGGGGCACTTTCAATGACTTCTTTGCCATTTAACATAGTCCCTGATGCTCTTGAAGGCAGCTGGTGACCCAAGGATACTCTAAGCCCGCCTGTTATTTCTATGCCCCAGACGGCTACCCTTCAAGGAGCCCTGGCTCCTTTTGGTGGAAAACAACCAAGGTTTTCTTCTAAGCACAAAATAAATCTGCCAGGAGTTCCCATCATGGTGCAGAGGAAATGAATCCAAATAGAAACCATGAGGTTGCAGGTTAGATCCCTGGCCTCGCTCAGTGGGTTAAGGATCCGGTGTTGCCATGAGCTGTGGTGCAGGTCGCAGGACGAGGCTCGGATCTGGTGTTGCTGTGGCTGTGGTGTTGGCTGGCAGCTGCAGCTCCGATTGGACCCCTAGCCTGGGAACCTCCATATGCCACGAATGCAGCCCTAAAAAAAAAAAAAAAAAAGCCCACAAAATAAATGTGCCAGACGCCAAGAAAGGCACATTACCTGTAGTTGTTACATAGTCCTCATTTTATAAAGTAGAGTAACTTTCTCAGCAGCATATAGCTAGATGGAGTCAGATCTGCACCCAGGCCTGTCCCAGGCCAAATCAACCCTATCTACCAAAGCCACCTACAGTCTGTAGACTTTCCCAGGCACTCCTTTTTCTGGATTCTCAGACTGGAGGTTCTGACCACTAGTAGAAACTTGCTGTATTTTATTGAAGTTTATTGCAAGTCTGATCTCCCTGCTAAAATGTAAACTCCCTTGTGACAGGAATCATATCACATCCCTCCACTTCATCCACCCACCCGCCCATCCATAAGTCTTGTGAGACCCATAAGACTTAGAGTCAAGTTCAGTAACCAGCAAGTTCTTCCCAGCGATGTGAACCTCTCTCTGGTCTCGAAGGAGTCCACAGAAGGGGAGCCCGGGAAAGGCTGCCTGCAGAGCTGGGTGGTGAGAGCTGAGGAGGAAGCTGGAGTACTTAGCTGCCACTATGTCGCCTTGCCATCATCTCACTACGCCTGCGCCTCTCCTCCCCCAGCACCGCTTGATATGATATCCTGTTTCTTTGTTTTCATTGTTGTTGTTTTGGCTTTGTTTGTTTTCTTCTACTTTTTTCCCCAACGCTTGTGGCAAGCAGGGACTGAACCCGAGCCACAGCAGGGACCCAAGCCTCAGCAGGGACAGTGCCGGATCCTTAACCCACTGAGCCACCAGGGAACTCCAGCAAAGTCTCTTTTTCATTAAATTACAGTTGAGCTGCCGTATCGCGCTAGTTTCAAGTGTACAACATAGTGGGTTTTTTATACATTGCAAAATGATGAGCATGGTAAGTCTGGTGGCCATCTGTCACCGAACGAAGTTATTACAGTATTACCCGCTGTATTCCCCATGCTGTACATTGCATCCTGTGACATTTAGTTTGTAACTTATTTCTTCTTTTTTTAGGGGGGGGGGGGCTTTTGTCTTTTTAGGGCCGCACCTGCAGCATATGGAGGTTCCCAGGCTACAGGTTGGATCGGAGCTGTAGCTGCCGGCCTACACCACAGCCCACAGCAACATCGGATCCTTAACCCACTGAGCAAGGCCAGGGATAGAACCTGCGTCCTTATGGATACTAGTCGGGTTCCTTAACTGCTGAGACACAACGGGAACTCTACTTATTTCTTCATTGTCTTTGCTTGTTGGCCAGTTTGCTGAGCTCAGTGAGAACACGCTAGGGTGAGGAAACCTGTTTACAGAGGCAGCTTGGGGCAATCCTGGGGCCAGCTAGGCCTTCTAGGCAGTGGGGAGAGGCCTTTGGGGATGAGCCTCCCCAGCTTCGAGGGGCCAGTGTGTGTCTCATTCCTGTGCAGTGTGGTGTCCTTGCTGCCTGGACTTCCTCCCAGGATAGGGCCCCGGTGTTAGAAACATGTCTCGAGTCCCTCATTTTTATTACAAGTCGCTAAACAAAGGGGTTCCCACTGTGGCCCAGCAGGTTAAAAGACTTGCGTGCAGCAGCTCGGGTCACTGCCCAGGTGTGGGTTCAATCCCCCACCCGGTGCAGTGGGTTAAGGATCTGGCATCGCTGCAGGTGTGGGTAGGTCGAAGTTGCAGCTCGGATTTGATGGGGAGCTTTCATACGCTGTGGGTGCAGTCAAAAAATAAACAGGTAAATAAATAAAAGTCCCTAAACAAAGAGATGCATTGAAAGCAAAGGAACAGTCGATATTACCGCCAGAAAGTAGAACCTCGGAGACACAAGCAAATACAAAGTAACAAGGCTGAGGGTAACAGGTGTATCGCCATCACCCAGAAGCAAAAGAGCTTGGAGTTGGAGACTTTTCTAGGTGAAATGCTAAATGCGAAGTCCACTGTGACCCCTTGCTGCCCTCCACCCACACACGCACCCAGAGGCATGCATGACCAGGACTAGCGTGGCCTATGGCATCCCATTCTAGGATGGATGACTTCAGAAGGCAGGGAGTCCACAGGATCAAGACAGATTGAATGTGGAGAAAGGAGCTCAGGGTGACTCCGAAGTTTTGCATCTGAATAGCTAGAAGGATGGACGTGCGGTTCTTTTTAGAGACAACCGGGTCAACTGTGAGAAGAGCAAGTGTTGGGAGAAGATGAGGATTCTGGTCATTTAAAGTCTGGGATGCTGCTTAGACAGGTGTAGCCAGGTGGATAGAGGACTCTGAAGCCAGGGGACGTGCAAAGAAGAGACACACCTGTGGGGGCACACACCTTATGGTGGCGATGTTATTTTTATCTAAGTCACAGGGCTGGCAGAGATCACCCGGGCTGTGAGGGGAGGAGAAAGGGGGTGGGGAGAGGAGAGGACCAGCACGGGGCAGGGCAGTAGGAGGAAGGCGGGGAGTGCGGCCTGCTGGGGGGCCATCAGCCCTGTCCTGTACCGTGACAGACACAAGGAGGCCTGAGAACCGAGCCTGGGAGGCTCTGGCCACACCCTCGGGGCCTCCTCTAGGCAGGTGTGGATGCACAGCCACTCCCAGAGTGGGTTCAAGAGAAAACAAACTCCAGAAGCAGGCATGAAGGCCGTGGCTCTGTGACAAACTTTTAAAGCCAGGGTCACTGGCTCCCCAGCACCCAAAGTCCTGTTCTGCCAAGACCAGTGCTGATGTCACAGTGGCCAACACAGAGGCTGCCTCTTCCCACATTTCGTTCAGGAAGAACCCTCCAAAGGATGGACAGGGCACTCTGAAAGCAGAACAGAAACCCCCCAAAACAAAGTCAGGCCAGGCCAATATACAATCAATTTTGTAGATTTTCTGCAGTCACTGGGTATGTTATACTGCAGTTAAATGACAAAGGACACAAACCCAGTTTGCAAATCAAAAAAGTTTTTATATGATTCAAAGAAAAAAGTTACATCACATGTATTCATTTAAATAAGAGGTCAGAGTCTGTTACATAAAACATAATTTTTACACATTTAAAACCTTATTATTGCAACTACATAAAAGGCTCAAAGTCAAAAAAGATCAAGCAAAATCGCTCAGGCAGTAAAGTGCACTGGGGAAGGCGCCCTCCTCTGGCGCCGGGGCCGCAGTGGAGGGAGCCCACGCTGGACACGCTCCCCGGGGCTCTGGTTCTTAGATTGCATTTTTCAGATGAAGCTGTTTCCCAGCTTACAATCTTTCAATCAACAGAGGGCCAAAAAAAAAAAAAAAAGTTGCTTATCGAAGGTGTTTTGAAATCTAATCAGGAAATAGAAGGGTAAATCAAAACTTTTTTTAACATCTTTCTTTAAAAACCACACTGCTCAGAGAAGGAAGTTCAATGCGACAGCCATCTGAATACCCAAAGACGCTGCATGATCCATCAGAACATTAGTGGGACTAACAGTACTTTGTATAATTAAGAAAAGTATCCCAATTTCAAGCCATTTACGGCACACACATAGAAATTTGATTTTAGCTGTGAGAGGGAGCAAAGACTGGGTGGTGGGGAAGCGCGAGCTACGTACATTTAGCTTTGGTTCTCCTGCACCTGCAGCAGGTCTCATAACCAGGAGGAATCCTCAGCTACAGAGGCGTCCAAAGACACGGCAGCCTCCCACACGCGCAGCCAGCACCTACAGACCCGTATGTCAGTGAGCGGTTGATACTTAAGGGTAGCTTAATGGGCATCGAGTAACATACAATGAATGACCAGCCCTGAACACAAAATCTGATTTTATTATTCAGTAGTTCACCTTACCACCATTTTCATAAAGGGAAATGCCAGGAAGAGGCAAAGACAAAATGGAAATACATACGGCACAATGCAAACTGTTCCTGGGCTCAAAGAGCAAAGCAACACTGCCATGTTCCTTCCGTGCAATCTGCTGCCTGGATTCCCGACACTGCCCAACAAAAGCAGCCTCAGCAGTTTCCTGGACGCCGGGGCGCAGTCTCGGTAATGCTAGGACCTGTGCTCACAGCTGCAAAGTCATGCTCAGTCTATTTTCTAGAGAGACTGCAAAACCCCCCAGGTTCCAGGTGATTTTCTGTTTGATCAAAGCAATTTCCTTCAAACAAAACGAAGGAAAGGACCGCTGGGCAGCGTTACTGCCGATTAGCCTAAGTTGCCCCGCCCCAGTCCTTACTAATTAATAAATAAAGGAATCAGAGCACTGGAGCTGGACCGTTTGCACATCCGCTTCACCTTAGATAAGCTTTACTCTGGTGGAAAGCTCCTCCAAATGCTAAGGGTACTTTTTCTCTAAGAAGCTACTCTACCCACAAAATACCTGGATGAGGCCATAGCAAAAGAAGTCCAACTGACAACTGACAGCAGCCGGGCTTGAGTGCGTACATTGTCACTTTTGGTGTTTGAGGGACACCCAGAAGACGGTGGACGGCTTGTCCTCAGCAGAGCAGCTCTCTGCTCCCCCAGTATCTATCGAGTACCCTGACCTCTGGGGTACAAGCTTCTCGAGTCACAGCACGGGCGCGAGGGACTAAGTTGTACGGAACAGAACTGTAATTCCTTGGGGGCCGTGGGGGAGAGCCTTAAAGGAATGGTTGTCTGGAACTTCCCTTGAAAATGTTTTGAAGAAGCTGACTGTGAGGTGTTTTTTTGCCCATTTCTTTAAGAGGCCCCTAAGTCAACCAGTCCTGAATCTAAAAAAATCTCAGATCTAAAAGACCTGATTATGAAGCTGTAAAAATTTTTTTTGGCTGAGTATGTGTCAACTTTACTAAAAGAAGGATTATTATAGAAATGCTGCTAAACATGGAAAAGAAGGTTGTAAAATCATCTATTTAGGAATTGGTGATCTGAGCACCAATGATATAAATATTTTTATAAAAAAGAGTATAAAAATTAGTACCCTGTCTCATTTCTACAAAACATGAATAGAAAGGTTGTACAAATCCACATTTTGTAAAATTTATTGCCAGGAGGTTTGCGTGAATGCTGGTGACTCAGACCATGGCATTTTCCTCCACTGCCTTAAAAGAAACTCCGAAACTACAAGAGATATGGAACAGGGCCCCAACCAAAACGAGACAGGTTAACGCGCTTTCATCAGAACCAGCTCCCCACTTTCTCCCAGCCCTCAAGCCAATTTTTTTCTTTTTTTTTGGCGGGAAAACCATCCGCTCCAGTCCTGAAAGAGGCTTTTACAGATGCCCTCCGCGGGCCCCGGCGCGCCCGTCAGGCCGAGGCCGGCCTGCACAGCAGCGGGCTCCCCGGGGGCTCGGCTGAGGCCATTCTGCTCAGCTTGCCCACCTCCGCCTGCCAGCCAGGGACCCTGCGGGTGCTCCCGTGGCGCCGGGCGTGCTTGGTCAGGTGGTCGCTGCGCATGAACCGCCGCTCGCACACGGGGCACACGAACTTCTTCTCCCCGGTGTGAGTTCTGCGGTGGCGAGAGAGTTCATCTGAACGAGCGAATTTCTTGTCGCAGCCATCCCAGCTACAGCTGAAAGGCTTCTCTCCTAAGAGGGGAGAGAAGGCACATGAAGTCAATGCTCAGCACCTCGCTGAGTAGGCCAATTCGTGTCGTTTTAAAACCTGGTTCACGGAAACCCAAGAAGCAAGGAGTATCCTACTATTCTGGTATCAGATTGTCTGGAAGTCAAGGAATCCCCCAAGACGCTCGTCTCCCTGCCACACCCGAGACAGGATGCGTCAGGGGCCAAAGCCGTCAAACTCATGCTTCTAAAGACATTTTTTAATAAAAATAAGTCTTTGACAGTTAGCTTGGAATAGGAGAAAGACTCTTGAAAGGAATAATCCCTTCCCTCTCAGGAAGTTGCACATCTACAAAAGTCCCTCCCAGGACCTTCAGGCGTCTCAGAATCAATCCCCCTCACGTTCGCATTACCTTGACAAAGAGGCTAAGTACCAAACAGGGTGGAATTTGAACAGCTACCTTCCTATCTATCGTTCCAAGCTTCAGGCATCATCATTCCAAGTTCCAGAGTACTGGGCAGGGGTCCCTACCGTGTCCACCTGGAGGTATGGTGATGAGCCAGGGAGCCCTTCTCCGGGGTCCTCCTGGGCCTCTCCAGCCAGCAGGAGTGCTCCCTTTCCTGCATCCTGAAGCCCTTAACTCGGCCAGGTTGTGACAATCACGTACGGCTTGTGCATGAATGGATTTGTCAAATGCTCTTCTGTGTCATGTGACCTACCCTCCCAAAGGCTGAGGACTTGCTAGTTCATCCTTCTCTACACAGTTCAGCCCCTGGCACAGCACTGTCTGACAGGCAGTGAATAAATGGTTTTGAATGAATGAGTGTGGAAAAGACATCAACTAAATATGCAACGTTTTTCAAAGCTGAATTAACAGGAAAATTCAGCATCGCAACGCTTACGCACCATTTTAAGAAACAAGGGCCCGAACTTCACAGATTTCAAAGACCTCACGTTCTAAGTGTAAGGTTACCTGTAAGGTTACCTGTTTCCAGGAAACGACCACCTCTGCTGGCAGCATACCAGATGGCCAGATGTTGGACAGAAAACAGCCCTTCGGCATGGGATTTATAAAGTGTCCTATGTTTTCGTTCTTTTTTTTCTTTTTTAGGGCTGCGCCCATGGCATATGGAGGTTCCCAGGCTGTAGGTCGAACCAGAGCTGCAGCTACCAGCCTACGCCACAGCCATGCCAGATCCAAGCCACATCTGTGATCTACCCCACAGCTCGCAGCAACACCTGATCCTTAACCCACTGAGCAAGGCCAGGTTTGGAACCCGCAAGCTCATGGTTACGAGTTGGGCTCATAACCCACTGAGCCACAATGGGAACTCCCTAAAGTGTCCTATGTTTCCAACACACCAAAAACGTTGCCCTTCCTTACTCTACCTTATCCTCTCTCTCTTCTTTGGGCCAAGTCCAAGGCATGCGGAAGTTCCGGGGCCAAGGATCAAACCTGCGCCATAGCAGTGACAATGCCGTATCCTTAATCCTGAGAATTCCTCACTCTACCTTACCCTAATTAAAAAAAAATCTCAGGAGTTCCCATCGTGGCTCAGCAGAAACGAATCCGACTAGGATCCATGAGGATGCAGGTTCATTCCATCCCTGGCCTCGCTCAGTGGGTTAAGGATCCAGTGTTGCCATGAGTTGTGGCATAGGTTGCAGACACGTCTCAGATCCGGAGTTGTTGTGGCTGTGGTGTAGGCCGGAGGCTACAGCTTCGATTCGACCTCTAGCCTGAGAACGTCCATATGCCGCGGGGGCAGCCCTAAAAAGCAAGAAAAAAGAGAAAGTTCAGATTGGCAGAGGAAAAACTCTCATCTAAAGTAAACTTGTCTAAGGTTTCTATCTCTTATGAAAACTCCAATTTCGTGTTTACAAAAAATAGCACAAGAAGTTGATTCTTGGAGTTCCTGTTGTGGCACAGCAGAAACGAATCCGACTAGGAACCATGAGGCTGTGGGTTCGATCCCTGGCCTCGCTCAGTGGGTTAAGGATTCGGCATTGCTGCGGCTCTGGCGTAGGCCACCGGCTACAGCTTCGACCCCTAGCCTGGGAACCTCCATATGCCTCAGGTTCAGCCCTAAAAGGACAAAAGACAAAAGACAAAAAAAAAAAAAAGAAGTTGATTCTTCAGCTCACTCATGGTTACTTTAAGTACTTTGGGAAACGTGAAGCGAGCTTGTCTGATCATCTTATTTTACACTATCACGTCAGTATTTCTACCACGGAAAGCCGGCTGAATAAACCTCATGCCACTGTTTCCTCACATGTGGTGGCATCGGTGTTTAGGTGGGACCTGAGGCTCGCTCCGTAGTCTCAGTGGAAACCTAGCCTGCCGGGTCCACGAGCCCGAGTGCCCGCTGAAGCGGATGCAGCCCCGACAGCCCCCGTGGCACCGAGGCCCAGGATCGTGTACTGGTGTCAGCCTCTTGCGCCAGACACCGAGAGTGGGCATCCAGTGAGAGCAGACGAGTAGCTAAGTCACAAATCAAAAATCAAAAGGAGAAGGCGGGAGCCGGGGCGGGGGTGGGGGGGTGGGGGCTGAAGGTGTCAGGGAGCAGGGACAGGCGGAGGGCGGGGAAGAAGGACACGATCGAACTAGAGAGAAAAGGTTAAGGCGGAGAGGCAAGCTCGCTCGGCACTAACCACTCCAGCTCAAATGCATTTTGGAGTGAAGTACCCTAAAAACTGCCTCCAGCTCATCCTCTCTGCAGCTACGTTCCACAGTTCACTGCTGGCGCACAGGCCACGAGCAGACACTCTGGTGGAGGGGGTTCCACGATCAAGAGTTAATGAAACACAGCTTTACTGCAGACCATGCAACCTGTTTCTGTGCTTATATGTACGTGCCTGTGTGAACCTTTGAAAGGTGAGTTTCGCAGACTGCAAGACCCTTGAAAACAAAACAACGGACACTAAGCGGAACAGCTGAGACCTCTGGCCTAATCAGCTACCTACCGTGGAGTTCCTGTCGTGCTGAGTGGTAATGAACCCAACTAGAATCCATGCGGATTCGATCTGATCCCTAGCCTTGCTCAGTGAGTTAAGGATCCAGCGTTGCCATGAGCGGTGGTGTAGGTCACAGACATGGCTCGGATCCTGCATTGCTGTGGCTGTGGCGCAGGCCGGCAGCTGCAGCTCTGATTCGACCCCTAGCCTGGGAACCTCCATATGCTGCAGGTGGAGTCCAAAAAAGCGAAAAAACAAAAAAAAACCCCAAAAAAGACAAGACAAGATAAAACAAAAAACTACCTACCAGGCAACTTCACCCTTCTGTTACACAGTAGGGTAGCTACATGTGACTACATAAACACAGACTTAATGAGAATGTGCAACTCAGTCCCTCTGCCACACTGTTCCCATTTGAAGTCCAAGTGGCCAGTGGCTGCTCCCCTAACCAACAGAGAACATTTCCGTCCCTGCAGAAAATTCAATTGGATGAAGCTGATGGGACACTAGAGAGACTAAGTCATTACAGCTTCTCTTGCGACTTCTTCCAAATTAAAAACTACATATTTCCCAAAGCAAAAAAATGACATGCCCTTAAAGTGCAAATAGCCTAGAATTCAATTTTTCCCATAGATTGTAAAGCTCTTTCCCCAGAAAAAACTGCAATCACGCTAATAAAACACGTATTGAGCACAAATGCCTATTTTCTAAAATGAAAGAAAGACTGAGATGCCGACTGACTGCAACGTGAAGAAAAGGGGCAACGTGAGCCTCGCTCCACCAGCCTGTCGACCTGAGGATCACAATCTAAGACTGCACTGCGCCGCATCTACCGGGATGAGCAGACAGCAAGTTCTAGAAAACCACCAATGGCTCTGCTAATGTTAACCCCGAGGCTACGAAGACTTTTCAGAACCAAAGAAAAGGGCCACCTTCTCCATGGTTCTCATGCTTCACTCCCACCCCGTGGAGGCTCAGTGTGTCCCGGACGTGGGATCTGACCTTCCTCCCGACGCCCCACCTGCCTCAGTGCTCACCCGTGTGAGTGCGAAGGTGGGCCTTGAGATGGGAGCTTTTGAAGTAGGTCTTCCGGCAGCCCGGGAAGCTGCACACATAGTTCCTCCTGCGGGAAAAGTCGACCTGAGGGGCGCAGCTCTGATCGGATGCGATGAACACGGGCGCAGGGGCGAGCGGCAAGAACCTGGCACTCGCCACGGCCAGAGCGCTCGATGAGCACGTGGCGGGCTGGGCCAGGGCCCCCTGGGGCAGAACCAACATCACAGCCCCCGGAGGCACGGATGGCCCCACGAACACAGGCTGGGGGACTGGAGCAGCGTGGGGCAAGATGGGTTTGGCAGTCCCTGTAGACGCTGGGAGAGGAGGCTTCAGCAAAGCTGCTAACACGCCACTGTGTCCAGTCACAGGGAGCATTTGGCAAAGGACAGGGGGACTAGCCGTAGGGACAGAAATCAGAGGGGTGGCTTTCCTTGGCAAGTCATTGTCATGATTCTTTGGTGAGCAGATCGGAACCGCAACAGGCCACCCTGCCTGCTGGCTCTTGTCGTCGGTGGAGGTCAGGCCGCCAGACTTGTGTGAGCAAGGCTGGCAGGACACCGCGTTAACGGTGGGCAAACTGTCTGTGAGGCGTGTGTCCGGCAAAGCTTCGGTGTGTCCCAGACACCGGGCTTCCGCTTCTCCGTTGGCTGAAAGGTGGTGCTCTTGAGCCTGAGTGGTAGGAGTGTGGGCAGGAGTCCCCCCGGTGTAGCAAATGACACTTGTCACCATGGCCCTGCAGGGAGGGGGGGCTCCCCCACGAGAGGCTGAGGGGCCAGCCATGACCATGGGGGCTTTGGAATCAGTTACTTGGGAAGGACCAAGTGTCCCTGTTGATGGCTCCGTGAGGTCAGGGCTCTGAGGAGGAGTCATGCACTTTAAAAAAAAAAAAAAAAAAAGTGCTGTGTGAAAAGGTTATTTTGGTTAAATTTTAAGGAACTTACTTTGATCATGTTGCCCCCGAAGTCTTTACAAAGAAGTATCTAGAAAAGATTGGTCAAAGTCTGCTCCCAATCGCACCCAGTGGATGTACAGCCTGCTTGAGGCACCTAACTTTCCTGCCTTCTCCCGCTTTCCCGACCTCTGCCAACCCATCCATCCGCTCCACTGTGAGGATGCAGGTGCTGTTCCTGGGCTTGCACACCTACTGAAATGAACAATTTAAATATCAGGACTACAAATGAAAAATCAAACTTACAGTCAAAATGAGAACTTTATACAGAATCTCAAAAAATAGTATCAGAATCTCAAAGTTTTAAAAAAATCTCACTGATAATCATTTAACACCCTTATCCAATCGATCACACACCTACCCCATCAAACACACACTCATCCAATCACACACCTATCCAACCAATTGATCACACCCCATCCAATCCGTCACACACTCATCCAGTGCCTACTAGATACAAAATAAAACCTAGGAGAACGATCCCCCAAAGGCCATGCTTTAACCAGGGGTTTGGCCTAAACCAAGACTCTCTTTGTACCACTTCTCCCTACAAACAGCTCCCACTTATTTTCAACCCAATGCCAAGTAACTCTGACAGGTGCCCCCCCACCCCGCAGCCAGGCCCACTCCTTGTACAATCCTCTCTGCTGCCACAAGTGCCTTCCCACCCCACAAGTCGGTGTTCTGCCCCATCCTTCCAGTACAAGATACCAGCCCAGAACAGCCAGATCAAAAATTTCAGTTTTGTTGGAAACTGACAGCTTTCAACTTCTCCAAGTGGAGAGGCAGTGCTTCCCAGTAACTTTGCTGCCGTTTGCCGTAAGGACAAAACAAAAACAAAAGCCAGTGTCTGATGGCACCCAACTCACACAAGAAAGAAATTGGCTCCCATAAGGGAGGCAGAGACCCAGGATTTCACCCCAGCTAATGAAGGCTGCCTGGTGCAAAGTAGAGGCTTTCCCCTGCTGCCACCCACAGATCCTGCTCCTGGACTGGAGCCCTCAACCTACAGTTCCCCAGGAAAATGGCTACATTTTGCTCTTCCACATCAATCTATAGTTTCATCCTATGGACATTTACACCCTGTGGCTACAAGCTATGCTCTATTAATGGAAAGCATATTTTCAAGAGATAAAAGCAGCTTTCACCCTTAAGACCCACATAGAGGGGGGTATGAACTTGCTTGCCAGCATCCTGGTGAATCTACCCAGCAGCTCTTTAGCACATTTACCAAAGATACTCTAGACCAGGCGCAAACCGCCCCCTCCCCCACCTCTTACCAGAGTTGATAAAGAATGGAAGTCCTTTGGTAGCTCAGGTGCAGGTGAGTCCATCGGCACAGTGGTGGTGATATCGCCAGAGTCAGAGACAGGTGTGAGCGGTCTTATCTTCAACAGGTCCCCTTTTTGGGATCTCTGACCCCAGGAGCTCATGCAAACCAGCACCTCAACAGCTTCAATGTCATTCTGCTCCAAGATGCTGCACGTAGACCTCTCACTGTCATGCCGCTTCCTCTCCAGGATGGACTCACATATGTCCATGATGTCAACCTAAAGGCGACACAACACTATGGCTTCTCAGTCCCGGAAGCACAAAAAGGGTCACGCACAGCCCCCACGGTAAGGAGGAAGAAGGCATGCACACCAGGAACCTGCCCCGCACCCACTCCACACCCACCCCAAGCCCGCAGCGCCGCATGTGCTCTGGGGGGTGGGGAAGCAGCCAGCAGAGCTCGGAGGACCACTTGGCTCCAAAGCCAGTGTTTCGCCAAGGGAGGAAGGAGGAATGGACTGGGCCGGTCAGCAGCTTCCCCAGAACACCCTGACTCTTAGCAACGGTTGCTAAGCTCTTGCTTTTCTTTGGGAAATGATTAATAACACTCCTTTCCAGAGGTGAGAACCCAATGGCTAATGCCAAACTTTCCCGGGGGGAGGAGGAGGAAGGACACCGATGGCTCAGGTTGGCTGAGCTGAGTCGGCAAAACCACCCGAGCGTCCCCACAGATGCATTTGCGACAACCCTGGAGCATCCACACCCGTCAGGGAATCACTCAGCTGAGTCCCGCGCGGGAGAGCAACGCGCGGTTCAGCCCTGGTCCCCACCCCCGGGAGCGCCCGGGTCGGTCCTCGCGGACTAGCACTGGGAGAGGAAGAACGGATAAGATGTGCCACAAGCCGGCGAGGGCTTCCCAGCGCAGCTCCTCCTCTGAAGCGGGAGCAGAGCAGGAACCGGCTGGAGCCAACCCATCTCTTCCCCGAGAACCTTTCCATCTACGAAGATAACACTTCCACTCCGCTTGCCTAAACCCCGACCTGTCCCGCCCAGGGGCCCCCCCGCGGCACACAGGTAACGCCGCCGCCCTTACAGATGTCACTCTGGCCGGGTCCTCGGGAAGAACTGTGAAGTCACAGAAGTGGAAAGGGTTAATAAGACCTGCCAGACCTGCTAGGCCCCACAGGTGGGGAGGGACGGGGTGGCGCGGGGCTCCCAGACCCTTCTCCTCGGCCCCTCGGCAGTCCCCGTGGCTCGACGACTCGGTACCAGGTTCAGCCAGCGCCCTCAAGCACGGACAGGAGCAGCCCGGGGGGTTGAGGCTGCCCGCCCGGCGCGTGCAGCCTTCCCGCCAGCCTTGGCCCCGCCCCGCTTTCCCGCCAGCCTTGGCCCCGCCCCCGCCCTCGACCCCGCCCCCCGCGCCGAGTTCCCACAGCCCCTGCCTCTCCGCCGGCGCCCCGCCCCCCGCGGCCCGCACGCCGAGTTCCCGCCAGCCGCGCCCCGCCCAACGGCCACCTCCTCCCAGGGCCTGATGACGTCATGGCTGCAAATAGCCCCGCACCTGGGGCTGCCTGGGTGGGGCCGCTGCGGGAGCGCTAGACAAAAAGCTGCGCGTGGGGCGGTGCGAAGCACATCCCCCTCCCCGCTCCTCCCGGCGCGACGTCGCGCGGCCGCCGCCCCTTCAGGCGGCCGAACCCGCCCGGGCTCTCAAGGGTGTGGGTGCGGCGAGACCCGTGTGCCCCCGCCCTCCTCCGCACCCTGTGTCCGCACAGGCAACGCAGCCCCGTCTCGCCCCTCTCTCCGATGGGCGACCACTCACCGCGTGTGCGTCGCCCGGGCCCGCAGAGCCCGGCGTGAGCATGGTGCCGGCGGCCCGGAGGCAACAAAGCGGCCGCAGGGCGGGAGCTCGGCGCACGACAGCGGCCGCACGTGCGTGGCGGGCGGCGGCGAGCCGGAGATCCAGCGGCCGGCGCGCGCCTCCGCCCTCCCGCGCCACTCTGCCTCGGCGCGGCCCTCGCGGCGTGGGAGGGGCGGGGCGACCGGAGGGGCGGGGTGCAGAGGTAAACCAAAATACACCGCGCCCCTCCGGGGCGTGGCCGGCCAGGTGCCAGCCAATCCGCGCCAGGCCCGTGCGCCACCGACCAATAGGCAGCACGGGGAGCCGCGTGATCAGAGCCTGGCCGCGGCGTGATCGGGCAGGGCGGGACGCGGCACGTGTTTTGGTCGCGATGAGGGGGCGGGGCCTGAGGCCCTGGAAAGTAGGGGAAAGGTCCCGGCGGCAGCTTGGCCCCTGCGGTGCGGAGGCGGCTGGGCAGAGAGGACAGCGCCTTTGCGGCAGGGGAAGTCCCCGAGCTGGCTGGGGAGGGGGACAGCGCTTAAAGCGGCCACTGCCTGAAGCCTACCAGAGCGCAGGTCCGGATGGGGTGAATCTGTCCAGTAGAGGCAGCGCACTTGGAGGCCTCGACCTGGAGTTTGCTTTCTTTTTAAAAAATTTGTATTAGGCAGCCGTCGTTCCTAGGAGTGCGACATTGATCTGGAAGAGTTTTGAAAGCTGGCTAGCCACAGGTGACATTCCTGCGTCCGCTTGTTCCCTTAAGCACCCAGAACTGCAACTTCTAGGCCTGTGTCTGCGGCTGACCCGTCCCCAGGCAGCTCAGGGGAGCAGTTTCCACTTAGTTCCTGGGGGGCTGGGGGCGAGACGGGGGACCACCTGACAGGCACCTGGTGAAACACATCCATTCTTCCCAGACCAGTTGTAAGCGTTACCCCATCTGGCAAGTCCTCAGGCCTGATTAGACAGATGCCCAGGGCACCTGTCTTCCCCCAGGACTTCCGGTGCCTGTGCTGCTGGGTATAGTTCCTCCAGGTCTGCAGCTCGAAGTTCCTGCGGAGCAGGCTGTGTTTATTGTGCCCTCACCGCCTGCAGCGCCAAAGAGACAGCCGTTCATCCGCCCATGTGGCCCACATTTGCTGAGCTGGGATGTGGGTTGGCACAGCGGGAGGTGCAGAGGCTGCAGCGGACCGTAGCCTCGGCCCTGCAAGCTAAGGGCAGGTGAAAGCAGAGGATCCTTGCACTTCGGGATTGGCTCTGCGTCAGAAAAGCCCTGAGCCCGAGGGACAGGTCCCCGGAACACCAGGCCCTCCCCCTTACACTGATAGGGAAGCAGGTGGAAGCAGGTGGGGCCCAGGGCTGTGGCCAGCTTGTTCCTGTTCCTGAGCAGGCCTGCTGTGTTGGGCATAAGCTCACTTCCAGCTTCTTGCTGTTTTATCTGATTCAGGTCCTTCCCAGCGCTTTTCATGGCCTGCAACTTCTCTGTTTCTTTAGTGATTTGCTGATTTTCCTCTCACCAGAAGGAATCCTCCCGAGGTTAGGGACCTTGTCTCATTCACTGTGAACACCCAGTGCCCGGCTCGCTGCAGCCGCATGATAACCACTTGTGGGATGAGGAAATGAAGGCCCACACCTTCTGTCCCCCGTACCCGCCAACTTGGACAGCTTGCAGACACCTCTAGTTCAATGTCCTTGAAACTGAATCTCCATTCTACCCAAATCTGGATGTCTCACCGCTGGAAGGGCACCACCAGATACCCCATTCATTCCTTCACCCAGAAATCTGAGAGTCACCTCTGACCCTTCCCTGCCCTGCCAGTGACCTAGTGTTCTTTCTAAATCGCTCTCAAACCCAACTTCGCTCCATCACCTACTCCTGCCCTGGCCAAGCCACCGTCTTCTCTCACTTGAATTATCCCGCTGCCCCCAGTGGGTCTCCGTGTCTCTGGCTTCGTCCCTTCCAGTCTACCCTCATCTCACTGCCAGAATGATCTTCTGGAAGTGGAGGTGGTACCAAACCCACATGCAAACCCTCGGTTTGGAATCCAGATGCCTACAGGCCTGAAACTTACTCCTTAGGTGGGAACCCAGGACCGCACAACCAGGCCCCAGCCAGTGCTTCCTGCATCATTCAGACCAGTTCCCCAACCCCTTTCCCTCCTGCTCCCACCACCCAGTACCAGACCCGGTGCCCCCCACATCACGTCGTCCCTGTCTTCTGCTTTGGACATGGTGCTCCTTCTGCATGGAACCCATACCTTCCCCACTTTTACTCTGTACGACCGACCGCAGTGCAGGGCCTCTCTGAGCCCTGCCCGGTCCCCAAAGGGCAGGACAACTCAGCACAGGGCTGAGCTCAGGGCTTTGTAGTCAGACCTCCATGCAAATCCCATCTCTGCCAGTGTGGCCTGGCCACGTGGCCAGCCGTGTCTCTGTCCTGTAGGAGGTGGCAGCAGCTCTCCAGGAGTCTGGAGCCCAAGCTTCTGTCACCTCCGGCTCAGTGTCTGCTCCCTGGAGTGCAGGAATGCCTGGATGCTTGGACAGCAGGCTGGCTCCGGGCTCTTCAGGCATAAAGCCCTATCCTTCCGATGTCTGGTCTGTGTGACAGACAGACAGACAGACAGGTCTTCATGTATGCTGCCCCCCACCGCCCACCCCATACTTATCTCCCCGAAGCCTTTCTTCACACACACGTGCAGTGTAGGCTGCTTCCAGATTGCCAGGACGTCATGTCCATGCAAGGATTAACTACGAGACCCCGTCCTGGACTTGGCATTGCCGGGCCAGCTGCTCTTCGGTTTCTTTTCTTTTCCCTTTTGGTAAATCTTACTGAAGTGTAGCATAGGTACAGGGAAGTGCAAACACGTAGGTGTCCAACTCAGTGAATTTTCCACAAGGCGGACAAACTTGTGTCTCCAGGCAGAGATCAAGACACAGAATCTTAGCAGAATCCTAGAAGCCCCCTCCCTGACCCCCCTGCCTCCGGATCATCCCTCCCATGACTTTTAATACCAGTAGGATCCTTTCACATGTATCGAAACTTGTACAGAGAGAATCACATGGTTTGCTCTCTTTGGGATCCAGCATGGAGGTCAAGATCATTAGTCCCGCTGCTGTAAAATACAGCGCAGCGCATCAGCCACTCTCCTGTCCAAGGGCGTCAAGATTGTGTCTAGCCTGGGGCTGTTATGAGGACTCTGAAAATCCTGATATGTGGTTATGTGCATTTTTAATTGAGAAAAATCGTCGCCTTTTCCTGTGATGCTTTTGTGTCCATTTACGCCATCAATAATGAACTGTGGAGCCAACCCCCTGTCTCTTTACTAATGCTGAGCCTTCTCGAATTTTCTGATCTCAACCATGCTACGTGGAAAAAAACAAGAACTCGTAGCAGTAGGTTGCCTTTCTTTGATGGAGTTTACTTGAGAACTTCACGTATATCAAAGCCATCTTGGGAGTTCCACTGTGGCTCAGCAATAATGAATCCGACTAGTATCCATGAGGATTTGGGTTCAATCCCTGGCCTCGCTCAGTGGGTTGGGGATCCACTGCTGCCGTGAGCTGTGGTGCTGGAGGTCACAGATGTGGCTTGGATCCCACATTGCTGAAGCTGTGGTGTGGGCCGGCAGCTGTAGCTCCGTTTGGACCCGTAGCCTGGGAACCTCCATATGCTGTGGGTGCGGCCCTTAAAAAAAAAAAAAAAAAAAAAAGGCCATCTCAGAGTTCCCTAGTTGCCTATGGGTTAAGGATCAGGCGTGGTCACTGCTGTGGCCCAGGTTCAATCTCTGGCCAGGAACTTTTTTTTTTTTTTTTAAGCCATCTTGTTTTCTACTTCTGTGAATTTCAGAGGACTTTTACATGACAGCAGAGACACTTGAGTGTTTGTGCGCTGCAGGGAAGGGCTCGGTACACAAAAACAGGTGCTGCGAGAGGGCGAGGAAAAGGCTGATGGCAGAAGGAGTTTGGGGGTGTCGAGGGAGGCTTGGAGGAGCACGTAAAAGGGAAGCAGGCCCTGGACAGGGAACGGCCTGGCTTCATCCGGAAACAGGGGAAGGGAGGGAAGGCAGCCGGGGAGCCAGGAGGATTCCAGGAATGGGAGGAGAGATGACCAGGGTGCTGGCCGGTCAACTACTTTCTTGGTGACGTGGGACCCACCTGCTGGGAGGGGCCTCTGGTGACATGAGAAGGGTCGGGAGCATATCTGTGGGGCGAGGTGTCAAGAGCTTGGCCAGGGAGCGTGACAAGGGTTGCCTGCTGCCCTGAGGACCCAGTTAGGATGCTGGAGGGACCCCGGATACCCGGACAGACGATTGGCTTGGTGTCCTCGCTCCTGATATTACAGTGCTAGGTTACCTGGGCAGGTCTCTTGGTCATCTTTGAGCCTCAGTTTTCTGACCTGCCAAATGGAGCTGGATTAGCTCTGTGACTCTAATCGGTCCTAAACCTCAGCCAAGCTCGTTTGCATGGTTTTGTTATGAATGAGAAAAATAAGGGCAGAGAACGCATTTTTCCTGTACAGTTAAGTGCAGCTTGAGAGTGTCCTTTACGCAGGGATCGCATCCTCCTAAGTTTCTCTCGTTAGAATGTCGAGTCTTGGCGGAGGGTATGCTGCCAGCAGGTGGTACGTAACCCTCTAGCTGTGCGAACAAAACATCGGCAAGCCTGTGGCAGCCCTGCACACGTGTTCTGAAACCCTGTGGTCAGTGAAATGCCCAAACCGGAGACTCTTTGGACGAGATGTTTCCAGAGATCCTATCCAGCTTGGATAAGCATCACTTTACAAGAGCCGGTCCCCTGTCCACACTGACCGTGGAGGAGTTGATGTCTAGGCCTAGTCAGAAACAGAGGGTTGGTGTGACTCCGCTCCACCCTGTCCCGGGCCTGGCAGCTGCCCAGAGGCAAGGACCACCCACAGCCGGCGGGCTGGCTCCTTCTTTCTCCGGACCCTCAGCCGCTTCCGCAACTCCCCCCAGTGACAGACCAGCTGACCCAGGACTTGCCGCTCTTGGGTTGTTCCGCCTTTGGCCAGAGCCCAGCTCCGGAGCCAAGAGAGACAAAGGAAGGTCAAGGCTGCCTTCCCTGCCCCCACTGCTGCCAGGGCGGTGGGCGGGGGGTGGGCAGGGAGAGCTGACCTGGGAGGGGAGCACTGGCTGGCGGCGAGGCCTGGGTCCAGCCCATCCTTCCTGCCTTTCTCCTTCTCCCTGGGCTCAGCTCACTGGCTGGAAGGCACACAAGGACCAGAACATACTATAAACTGCCCTCTGCTTGACCTAAGTAATGATTGACTGGTGGACAGATTAATGGGTCACTGATCCACCCCTCCCCCGCCACTCCTGGCCTGTTGGATGATGGACCCCTCAACCTCACAGCAGGCATCCGTCCCTCCTGACACCCTCAGTTGCTGCATCTGCAAAATGGGGCTCCATTGGTGGGGCCAGGACCCATCTCTCAGACTCATGCCAGGGCTTTCTTCCAATGTGTCTTCTTGGCAAAGGGGATGAAGGGCACGTGTGAGTCCCTGTGAGTGGATCTGGGGCAGTGGGGGGGCCTGGGCAGCTCCCACCAGACACAAAGGGGATGGTCAGCTCCTCCCTCTACACACACACACACACACACCCACACCCACACACACACACACACACCCCTGCTTGCTGGCAGCAGCTGCCTCCTGGCTGTTCTTCTCTGCCTTTTCTCTGTGTGTCCCCAGGCCAGGGCACAACCTCTCTGCGTGTTGTGTCTTCAAACCTTCCAAGATGGAAAACCCGGCTGTGTGTATGGTTCAGGCCCTAGGCCTGGGCTAGAGGGGCCGCGTGGCCTCTAAACTCCAGCATTTGCCCAAGGAAGCCTCCAGGCTGGGGGCGTGGGCGTCAAGGGCTCTCAGAGGGGATGGGCATTTGGTGGGGTCCTGGGAGCCCAGGCAGGACAGCCTGAGGTGTGGGGACGAGAGCCCCACCATGTTCCTGGTCCTAGGGGTCCACGGCGGGGTCAGACCAACCCTGACCTTTAGCCCCACCATTTGGCAGGAGGCCGACCCACAAACAGGGGAACCCTGAGGGCGATGCTGGAGGCGCAGGTGCAGGGGGCCTTCTGCCTCTGCTTGGGGCTCTGACAGGAGGGCCGGCTGGGACCGTCTCCCCGGGAGATGCCATTGCAGCTGGTGCCAAGGGACCAGTGGGAGGGAGGCCCCCAGGGAATGGGGGTGATGTCTGGGTGCTGACAACACCCAAACCTCACCCGCTGTGCACATGCCGTGCGGGCCCGAGAGACGGAGGGGGGAAGCCTGGGAAAGGACCATGAGAGCCGCCCGCCAGCGGTTCTCACACTGGAGCAGCAGCAGAATGCCCTGGAGGTCATGTCAAAACAGACCCCTGGGTCCATCCCAGGGCGCCTACAACCATTCTCCGATGGGGTCGGAAAATTCCCATTCTGCCAGATTCCCAGAGATCGACGCCGCTGGGCCGGGGACCGCGCTGGGAAAACTACTCCTGCAGTCCGCGCCCCTCGTTCTGTGGGATGAGAAGCAGAACCAGAGGACGGAAGCAGCTCGTGCCAGTCACTCCGAAACGATGAGCATCCAGGACTCAGAGCTGAATCCCAGCTCGGTGCTTCCCCCCATTACGAGCCCCCCGACCCCCCGATGGATGCCCCGGAGCCACTGTCCTGAGATCGGCCCAGAAGAAAGCCCCTGGAGGCCAGTGCGGGGTTGGGCCACCGCACAAAGTACCTGCTGGCCTGGGCGGGCAGCCTTCCGAGTGTCCCCAGGGCCGCCCAGGCCGTCTGCCTGGCCAACTGCCCACACCTGGATGTGTTGCCAGCCTGGCTTCCCCAGTGATCCAGTGTGATGCTGGCACCAGCCCAGCCGGGCAGCAGGGCCAGCGAGGCAGCAGCTCAAGGCATGGGCAGAGCAGCCAGTGAGCGTCTCACAGGAGGACTCGGGTGATGCCCGCCCTCACGCCTGCCCTCTGTAGAGCACTGGGCTGAGCCCTGCTGGGTTGCGTGGTCCCAGGCTGGCCAGCCCCTGACTTGGCGCAGGAGGGATTTTAACCCCTTGAAGAAGATGCCAGCTCCCAGCTCCAGGCTGAGCACAGCAGAACCAGGTGGGCTGGCCCTGTGCCCTCAGCTTCCCGGGCTCCAGGGGACTCCTGGGCTGCAGCTGCCTGTGGCTCCCTCCTCTGCCTGGAAGTCCCTTGTCTGCCCCACGAAGCCCCTGCCCCAGGCACAGTCAGTGCCCTCCATCTCAGTGTCCGGTGGGGCATCTCTCACACCATGTTGGTCATGCTCACCGCTTCCCATCTCGCTCTGCCCTCAACGGCGAGCTCCGACCTCCGCGCAGGCCCGTGTCGATGGCACCAAGAGATGAGGGACCTGCTTAGCCAGGATGAGTTGAGGAAATGCCCGGTGCCCTGATTCGTCCTGAACCTCTTCCTGAACACCTTTCTGGCTCTGTGTCACTCACGGATCCCTGCTGGGTCCCTTGGGCCACCCTCCGGGCTGCCGTCCCATCGTGTCTCTGAGACAGGTAGTTGCTTAGGATTTGGGAGCTGTCTTCACGGCCTTTCCCTCTCCCTCCCTCTGGGCAGGGATGCTGCGCCGTGGGGCCTCCTCCTCAGGTGCGATGCCTCTTCTGATGCCGCCACCGCGGGGGCCTTGCAGAAACCTGGGGCAGAAAGACAGGAGAGCTTGGCCCGGGTGCTTGGCTCCCCAAGGCAGACGTGGACACCAGCAGCCCAGGTTTTGCTGTTTCTGTTGCACTGCAGGCGAATTCACGATAAAGGTTTGTGCTCTGCCAGCCGCCGGGGAGAGATGCTTGTGACACTCTTCCTGCCCTCACAGACTTTCCTCACTCCCTGGATGATCTGAGGCAGATTGCTTAGGCTCTCTGAGCCCCAGTTTTCTCTTCTGTAAAATGGGGGTGGTGAAAATATCCATTTATAGGAATGTCATGGAGATTAAATGAGATGATATTCATATAAATACTTGGCAAAAGTGCCTGCCACATAACTCCTCAAAAAGGATGACCGAAAAGCCGTCCTGTAGTAGAGAGGCTCCCAAGCAAGGTGGCGATAATGGTGTAGTGTGATAAGTGCAAACCAGAGAGGAAAGCACAGCAGGCGGAGGAAATGCTGGGAGCAGGGGGAGCTGTCTTAGCCACTTAGCTGAGTTGGGGAGAGGAGAGCCGTGAAGGTTTTAAAGAGGAGATAATTAAAATGCATCGTATGGAATATTACTCGGCCATAAGAAAGAATAAAATAATGCCATTTGTAGCAAGATGGAAGGACCTAGCGATTATCAGATTAAGTGAAGTGAGTCAGACCGAGAAAGACGAAGATGGTATGCAATCACTTATATGTGGAATCTAAAAAAGTAGTATCAATGAACTTATTTACAAAACAGAAATAGACTCACAGAGAGAGAAAGCAAACTTCCCGTTACCAAAGGGGAAAAGGCAGGGAGGGATAAATCAGGAATTGGGGAGTAACAGATACGTACCACTATATATAAATTAGATAAACAACAAGGACCTATTGTACGGCACAGGGAACTAAATTCAATATCTTGTAATAAACTATAATGGAAAAGATCTGAAAAAGAATATATATATGTATATATATTTATGTATAACGGAATCATTTTGCTGTACACCTGAAACATTGTAAATCAACTGTACTTCAAATAAATAAATAGTGTAAATAATCAAATGGGAGAGAAGAGAAAGTTCTCCCACAGGAAGAATCCCAAATGATACATAGAGATAACCCCCTCCAGGGAGTGGAGCTTAAGTCTCCCCGCTCCCACCCCCCAAATATGCACTGGGAGTAGTGACTGACTTCTAACAAGTGAGTTGTGGAAAGAGAAAAGAGAAACTTCATGGTGGAGAAAGCTTGCTGACATCATCAGGCGACAAGGGTAATCCCACACGTGACAAGTCGTGTTGACGTCACAAGTCACAAGCCCCCCCCCCCCAAGGTGAGGCGAGGAGGCCACTGCACCTCCGGGTTGGTCTTTCCTCGATTCCATAATCCCAGTCTAACCATGAGCATCATCAGATGAACCCAAACTGAAGGACATGCTACAAAACACCTCGCCAGGCCTTTTCCAAAGGGTCAAGTTCACTGCAGTCGAGGAGACTGGAAAACCATCCCAGAGGGTGGGGACTAAGGAGACAGGAGGCCACGATGCACCATGGGATCCTGGGTGGAATCCAGAAGTAATGATAATAACAATAGGGCTTTTGTGGGAAAACCAGTGACATCTGAATAAAGCCTGCTGTTTAGTCTGTAGTGTTGTCTCAGTGTTGATTTCTTCGTTCTGACAAATGCACCCTGGTATGTCAGCTGTAGCCTAAGAGGAAGCTGGGTGGAGGGGAGGCTCTGGATTGTCAGCAAGTTTTCAGTGAATCTGAAATTACTACAAAGTAAATTTTCTTTTGTGTGTGTGTGTGTGTGTGTGTGTGTGTGTGCCTTTTCTAGGGCTGCTCCTGAGGCATATGGAGGTTCCTAGGCTAGGGGTCTAATCAGAGCTGTGGCTACCAGCCTACACCACAGCCACAGCAATGCAGGATCCAAGCCACGTCTATGACCTACAACACAGTTCACGGCAACATCAGATCCTTCACCTACTGAGCAAGGCAAGGGATTGAACCTGCAACCTCATCATTCCTAGTTGGATTCGTTAACCACTGAGCCATGACAAAGACTCCAAATTTTTTTTAATAATTCCCAGTAAGAGATGAATGAGAGTAGGTTTTCCAGATAGTGTGTGTGTGTGCATGCGTGCGCACACACCTGTGTGCATGTGGATAAGAGAGCAGTGTGTATGTGTGTGTGTGTGCACCTGTGTGCACAGACCTGTGTGCATGTGGATAAGAGAGCAGTATGTATGCACCAGGTTGGTCAGAGGGGAAAGCACAGCATTTTGGGAAACTGTGAGTGTGGCTGGATCCGAGGAGGGAGTCCTGGGAGGAAGGCAGCCTTGCTACGGGGACAGCTCTGTCAAGTCACCTGGAGGAGCTTGGGTCTCCAGGAAGGAGGATGGGTGGCACCAGGCAGAGCCAACACCCTAGTTCTCGGCAAAACCCGATTTGCCCGACAAGAAACCTTGTCCGTGGTGGGTGTTCCTGGTCAGATGAGGCTGATCTGTGATCCCTCCTGCTCTTCATGACTTAAGGAAAAGAGCTCCAGGCACTCGTGTGCGCCTCAACCAGTGCAAAATCCTCGTCCTTCCCAGTATCACTGGGGATCCCAGCAGCGCAAGTCTCTCTCGGGCACCTCTGGCTCTGAGACCTGCTTGTGCCAACTTCTGCTCCTCTTCTCACCTCCTGGGCACAGACTTGCCTGGGACAAGCTCCTGTCCTTCATGGCCAAGGACGTGCCTGCCCTGAGGGATGGTCACGCTGAAGGAGGGGCTGTGAACGCTGATGACACACACCGGAACATCCCTGTCACAAAAGCCCGAGTCCCCTGGCCTCCGGCCTCCAGGAATTGTTCTTCAGGTGCAGCACGCCCCCCTTCTCTCTTCCCTGGCCCCCTCAGCCCCACTCAGTTAACTCTGACCCCCTCCAACCCCGTAGCGCTAGGCCGTGGGGACGCTCCACCCCTAGTGACCCTCAATGTAGAGGATTCTCCTCCAAGACCAGCTCTGCAGCCGACTCTGGACGGGCTGTGATCCCCCCACTGCACCACAGAAGGAAGGAATACACGAGGAGTGAGCTCCCCACCTTGAGATGAGCCCCAGCCAGACGGGGCAGGAGCACATCAGGGTGAGTGATCCTTGTCGAGGGTGGGCTGGCTGCTGGGGCCCGGGGCCAGTCCTGAGGTCCTGGGGCTCGGGGCCACCCTGTCTCCACAGCCTTGGGCAGGTCCTACTGAGGCAGGAGCTAGACGGGCTCCAGGATAGACATTTGCACTTCCTGAGACAGGAAATAGGTGGGCTCCGGGATAAACATTTGCAACCAGCCACCTGTCTATACGCCAAGATAAAAATAATAACAGGAACGAGGCAAATAACTGGTACTTGTCTTCCGTGAACTGTTAATCAAGGGTCACGACAGGATCAGAGAGGGGCTGAGCCCTGCTTGGACAAACCACCAAGAGGTCACGTCCTCCCCATCCTCAGGGTCAGGGAGATCCCAACTACACAGGCTCAGAGAGACCCCTGTGGGTCAGAACGGGAGGGGGTGCCAGGCCATAATAAGTCTGGATAACCTTCCCACCATGCTCTCCTTAGGACTCCATCTTGGCCAAAAGATGTGCACACAGAGGGCGGAGGCCCTGGATCTGGTCAGCTATAAAAGATAAATCAAGATAATTGGCCAAAAGAAGGCAAAAGCCCAGAAGGACAGCCCCTTATAAAGGTCACTTCTCGGGCACACTCCTCATTGGGGGACGCCTGTACCCTCCCTCTTCCGGGTGTGTTGCTGCTTTGCTTCTGCCTTGGATCAGCAGACTGCTTCTGTGTGTGCTCTCTTACAGGTTGTACTGCGTTTCTTTTCTTTTCTTTTCTTTTTTAGTTCTAACTTTAAAAAATTTTTTTTTACAAAATAAAATACATATATTTAACACAATTACATTCACACAGATTATTATATCATGGATCTTAAGAAAGAGATTAAGTGACTCCCTCTGGAGAAGGGGAATGGAAAATATGCTGAGACAAATAGGACATTTATTCTATACTTTATCCCATTTTGTATGGCTTTCATCTTTACTATTTAGTATTATCTATTACATTTCAATTTTCCTTTAAAAATTAGCATTATATTAAAATTGTGTATATTATGCAACCAAAATTTATAAAGTAGAAAACCTTATATTCCATTAAATATTTTATATAGCATAATAAAAAGAATAACTTAACTGGTAAGAATAACAAAAATAATACACCCTCTGAAAATAAGTAAAATATAAAATGCATAAATTGGTTAAAAAACAGAGGACATGATAAATATGTCCTCACAATTTTTACATCTTATTGATTCTTCAGTATAGGCATCACACCATTCTAGGTAATGTGATAAACAAGACATTATAGACCTTACATTGTACCATGGAGGGAAATGGTTATTAATAATACTATTGTAGAACTATAGTATTTAATTGTACAGTTGCATTATTTAATTATAATTATCATAAATTTTTTGATGGGGAGGAAATCAGAATCAGTTCTAAGAAGACTTCAGCATTCCAAGAATGATGTCAAATGACCCACTTCATGGTGGATTATGCACTTATTTACTATGAGATATGTTTCTTCTCCAGAGATTCCTTGTTTGTGTATCAATTGTAGATTTTTGGTTTACAGTTATTCTGAAGTTTTGATATAAGAGTCTATGTGTACATGAGATTGTTTTAAGTTGTTCTCTTTTTTTTGTCTTTTTTTGTCTTTTTGTTGTTGTTGTTGTTGTTATTGTTGCTATTTCTTGGGTCGCTCCCGCGGCATATGGAGGTTCCCAGGCTACGGGTTGAATCGGAGCTGTAGCCACTGGCCTACGCCAGAGACACAGCAACGCGGGATCCGAGCCACGTCTGCAACCTACACCACAGCTCATGGCAACGCCGGATCGTTAACCCACTGAGCAAGGGCAGGGACCGAACCCGCAACCTCATGGTTCCTAGTCGGATTCGTTAACCACTGCGCCATGACGGGAACTCCCTGTTGGTCTCTTAATTGCAAGTTCATCTCCAGTGTCCCGCATTTGTACCCACCTCTTCTCATGATTTCTGATTTTGGTGGTATAATTGTGCATGGGTGATTTCGTATCTTTACTGTATATATACCTTTACTGGTGAGCCTTGTCATTTGTGGAATTTTTGTTTCCTGTTGCTGTCCTTTCTTTTCTGCCTAGAGAAGTTCCTTTAGTATTTGTTGTAAGGTTGGTTTAGTGTTGCTGAATTCTCTCAACTTTTGCTTATCTGCGAAGGCTTCAAATCTGAATGAGAGCCTTGCTGGGTAAAGTAATCTTGGTTGGAGGTTTTTTCCTTTCATCATGATAAGTATATCATGCCACTCCCTTCTGGCCTGCAGAGTTTCTGCTGAAAAATCTGCCTTTGATAACCTTATTGGGGTTCCCTTGTATGTGACTTGTTTCTTTTCCCTAGCTGCTTTCAAGATTTTCTCTTGTCTTTAATTTTGGTTAGTTTGATTTATATGTGTCTCAGTGTATTCCTCCTTGGGTTTATTTTATATGGTACTTGTTGTGCTTCCTGGATTTAAGTGAGTGGTTCCTTTCCCATGTTAGGGAAGTTTTTGGCTATCATCTCTTGGAATATTTTTTCTGTCCCCTTCTCTCTCTCTTCTCCTTCTGGCACCCCTATAATACAGACGTTGTTGTGTTTCATGTTATCCCAGAGTTCCCTGAGACTCTCTTCATTTCTTTTCAATCTTTTTTCTCTTTTCTGTTCTGCATCTGTAATTTCCACTAATCTGTACTCCACCTCGCTTATTCATTCTTCTGCCTTCTGTATTCTGCCATTAGCTGCTTCTAGTGAGTTTTTTATTTCAGTTATTGTATTTTGCATCTCTTCTTGTTTAAGGTTTATATCTCGTATCTCTTTGGTCAGTGTTTCCTGTGAGTTATCCATCTTTGCCTCCAGTTTATTTCCAATGCCTTGCATCATCTTCAGCTTCAACAATCTAAAGTCTTTTTCCTGGAGGCTAAGAATCTGCTCATCGCTTAGCTGATTTTCTGGGTTTTTTCCTTTCTCCCTCATCTGAGTATTAGTTCTCTGTCTTTTCATTTTTATAGGTTTTTGGTGTGGTGACCTTTTTACAGATACTAGAGTTGTAGCCTCTCTTACTTCTGGTGTTTGCCCCCCTTATGGCTGAAGTCAGTATGGGGGGCTTGCTGTGGGCTTCCTGATGGGAGGGGCTGGCCTGCCCCCTGGTAGGAGGAGCCGATTCTAATCCCTCTGGTGGGTGGGGCTTAGTCTCTGGCTGGGATTAGAGGCAGCTGTGTGCCTGAGGGGTCTTTAGGCAGCCTGTTTCCTGAGGGGCGGGGCTGTGATCCCACCTGGGTTGTTGTTTGCCCTGGGGCTTCTCAGCCTGACTGTTGGGTGGGGCCAGGTTTTCCCAAAATGGCCACCTCCAGAGAAAGGCAGCTGCTGAATATTCCCGAGAGCTTTGCCTTCAATGTCCTTCCCTCACAACAAGCCACATTCACCCTCTTTTCCCATGATGTCCTCCAAGAACTGCAGTCAGGTTTGGCCCAGATTCCTATGGAGACCTCGCTCTGCCCTGGGACCCAGTGCACGTGAAAGTCCGTGTGTGCCTTTTAAGAATGGGGTCTCCATTTCCCCCAGTCCTGTGGAGCTCCTGCACACAAGCCCCACTGGCCTTCATTGCCAGATGCTCCAGGGGCTCTTTCTCCCAGTGCCGGATCAGCTCATGTGAGGGTTTGATGTGGGGCTCAGATCTCTCCCTCCTGTAGGTGAGTCTCTGTGAACCAGTTAGTTTTCAGTCTGTGGAGCTTCCCACCCGGGAGGTATGGGGTTGTTTATATCACAAAATCGCCCCTCCTACCTCTTGATGTGGCCTCCTCTTTTTCTTCTGGAGTAGGGTATCTTTTTTTTTAAGGTTTCTGGTTCATTTGGGTGGGGATTGCTCAGCTTTTAGTTGTGCATTTTGTTGTTTTTAGGAGAGAAGTTAAGCTCCAGTCCTTCTATTCTGCCATCTTAATCCTCTCCTGTACTGCGTTTCTAACATAAACTTTGTACCTGTTTTTACAGTCTTTGCCTCCTTGAAACATTCTTGCTTTCAACAGCGGGCAAGAATCGGGGCAAATCTGCTTTCAGCCTCCAGCTAGTTTAGTGGCCAGGGTTCCCGGTTTTCACCCAGGCTGCCCAGGTTCAATTCCTGAGTAGAGAATTAAGATCCTGTTTCAAGCCATCACTCAGTCATGTCTTTCTGAGATCACTGCCAGGACCCCAAGGTGCTTCGGGCTGTATGCCCTCGGCAGCCCCTTCTTGCACAGAGCAACAGCCGCCTCACTAGAGCGTCCCTCCTCGGCTCTTGCCTAGGTTGGCCGTGCTATCTGCCTCAAGCTAGCCGCCACGAGTCCTTGGCACGCCTGTTATTGAATATATACCAACCCAGTAAGTGCAGAGCTGGCCAGGGAGTCATTCCAAAGTTCATGGCCCCACATCAGGGGTCTGCCAAGATGCCCGCCCCACAGGCTGGCCAAGAGTCGGGGGAGAGAGGCTGACGTCCCTCGGTCTTCTCTGGCCCATCACAGCCTTGGTCCCCAGTCCTCTCTGGTGCTGGGTGGCGCTTTGACTGGCAGGGGTTAACCCCCAGGGAAGTGGGAGCTGGGCAGGACATCCTAACTGGCCTTCCTCACACCCCACTTCCGGCCTGCGCAGCACACGCGTCTGCTGGTTTCCTCCTGGGCTCCTTTATGGGGCTTCCGGAGGCCTCGGGCCCTGTGGGCCCTGGGACACCCTGGCACTTGGGCTCAGGAGGAGGCCTGAGGAGTCGTGGTGGCTGCTGTGTGACATGGCACCTCTTGCCCTGTGGAAGAGGCAGGGCCCCCCAACCCGAGCCGTGATCAGGGGCCCAGGGGCACCTGCCTCTCTCCCGCGTGGGAACCTCTGACCTCTGGCTTGTCTGCTCTCGAGGCCTGACCCCAGATCTTGAGCCGCCTGAGTGAAGAGCCACACGTGTGGGCTCTGATGACTCCTTACACACACGGTGCCTCCAAAAAGCCCTCTGTCCTCCATTCTCTCATGATCACCCATAGGTGCTCAGTTTCTTCAGCCCTGAAATGGGACTAATAACACCTCCCCAGCCGGGTGGTGTTAAGAATTAGGGGTGACACTCCACAAAACGTGGTCTTTATTGGCCGTCAAATTATCCTCAGCCAAGCAGGTAGCTTCCCGGTCGTGGCTGGGCCCAACCTTCCCCTCACGTCAGAGCCAGTTGTGGGGTGATGTTGGCGGGAGCTTTTTGTTCTGTGCCCGAGGGAGAAGGGGACAGCCGGGACCTCCCACGGGGATGGCACCCCTCACCCCGGAAACCTTGGCAGGAGCAGGGGCTGAAGTCCCAGGGGGCAGGGGTGTCACCGCGAAACGCTGGGGTAGAGACGGCCCCACCGAACTTGCACGGCGTGAGCTTGCAGCGGGGTGGTCCCGGGCTGCTCTCGAGAGCACCGCGCCCTGCAGCCAGGCGGCTGGGGACACGCGCTCCCACTTTAGAGCTCAGCCGTTGCAAAGCAGGGCTTGGAGGCCGTTCAAGCGCCCAGCCCTGCGGCTTCCTGGCTCCGGTCACAAAGCCCTGGGCGGAGAAGAAAGGGAGAGAAAGGGAGGGGAAGGGTGTCGCAGGCTCAGGGCCTTCCTCTGGGTGGAGGCCGATGGCAAGGGTCCTGGAGGCTCCTGGTCCCACTGGGCCCACGGAGGCCTTTGCTCCCCCGAGAGCAGGAAGCTCCCCACCCTGGGGAAAGTCCCTCCCCCGCCTTCGGGTGGCCTGCCCACTTCCTCTGCAGAGGGACACACCCGAGCCGGTGGCCTCAGCAGCCCCCGGGGAGCGGGGGTGGGGGCTCCTGGGCAGGCAGGCTCCTTTTTGCCTCAGCCTCAGTTTCCCCTTCTGGGGTGTGAGGGGACCCTGTTGATGAGGTGGCAGTGGACAGGCAGAAGCGGAGATGAAAGAGCCCAACCAGCCTCTCTGGATTCCAGCAGCTGTTAGCTGGACTCTTGCTGCCCAGTTAGTCCAGCTCAGGGAGTGGGCTTGGGGAGCATGCGGTCCCAAGACTGGCCATTCCTGTGTAGATCCCGCTCCTCATTCGGAGGGCGTGAAAGGGCGAACTGAGCCCCAGCCCCAGCCGGAAAGTGGACATGCTAGCCATTCCTTCCTTTCATCAGACCCTTGCTGAGAGCCAGCCCTGAGCCAGCGAGATTTTGCTGCCCCCTGGGAATCCAAAGCCTGGGGGAGGACAGAGGGGGTGCACAGGTGACCAGGCACCGGGGGCTGGGCCAGAGGAACTGCATGGGGAAGGGAGAACCCTAGGCAGACCCGCACTTTTGAGCCGAGCTTCAAAGAGGAAAGGAAAAAGGAAGAGAAAGGAAGTGTGTGTGTGCATGTGTGTGTGGGGGGTGGGGGTGGGGGTGGGGGAGATCCAGAAGAAAACGAGTGGATCACAAAAGCCTGGAGCGTGAGGCTGGAGGGAACTGGCCTCTAGTTCTCACACACGGACAGGTGGGAGTTGGGAGCATGTTTAGAAAGACCAAGGGTTTGCATTTTATTCTGAGAACCAGAGCAGGTGTGGACAGGACTTAGGGAACAGGCAAGAATGTTTGCCTCTGAGGACTTTGCCTCTGACCGCGTGTGGAGGGCAGAGTGACAGGTGCAAGGCGCTGAGGCAGGGAGACCCGGCTGTGGCAGCAGCAGTCACTTCCTACTGCGGAGAAAAACAGGGGAGTCTTAGTTTTCTGTGCTGTGTGACAAATGACCACAAAACCAGAGGCTTAAAGTGGCACACATTTATTATCTCAGCTTCCGTGAGATAATAAGAGGAGTCAGGACAAGGCCCGGCGGGATCTTCTGCTGGGGGTCTCCTCAAGCGCCAGTCAAGGCGGCCTTGAGCTGTGTTCTCCCGTGGAGACTTGACTGGGGAGGAATCGGCTTCTCTGCTCCCTCAGGCTGTCGGCAGAATTCCTTCCCTTGCAGACCCATGACGGAGGGCCAGCCTCTTCCCGGCTGTCCTCCGGGGCTGTGCTTAGTCTGGAGGCTGCCCACATCTCCCTGGCCCAGTCTCTCTCCAGCGGCAGCCCCTTTGCTCCGTGTCAACGGGAGAGGATGTCTCTCTCAGCCCAGAGGGAGTCTTACATGACACGAGGCATTTTTGTGAGTGACCTCACCTTTGGCCCATCCACAGACTAGAACAAACCCCAAGGTTCTGCCCACACTCAAGGTGGCGGGGCGGGGGGGGGGGGTTATATGGCACATGAGGGCCCGCGTAGGGGCCGTCTTAGGGCTCCTCTACGCAGGCAGGCGCGGTCCTTCTGTTCACACCCTTCAATAGGCATGGAAACCTAAGCAGAAGATCTTAACACGAACCCACACAGGTGGCTGGCCCTCTTGGCTGGGCAAGGGCCTGGAGCTCCCTCCCCCGTTCCCAGCCACGAACCCACACAGGTGGCTGGCCCTCTTGGCTGGGCAAGGGCCTGGAGCTCCCTCCCCCGTTCCCAGCCCCGAAAATATCCTGGGGAGTGAAGAGGCAGCAGAAGAGGCAGCAGTCGAGTTGCACAAAGCTCTTTCTCTTGCATATCTGTTTCTCTGCAGGCGTTCCTTCACCTGAGGCTGAAAAGGCCCCATCAGAAAGATACGATCAAGAGCTGCCCAGCCCCTCTCCCACCAAAGGGCCCACATCAGCCAATCATAACTCTGCATTCCTCAGGACACGGTGATTGGTTAAAGGGTGAGCGTGTGCCATAAGCCTGACCAATCAGGCTTCTCCTGGGATTCATTCTGGAGCTGGCAGGGATGAGGGTTGCTTCCCCTCCAGAGGGGCTTTGAGGATGTGCCGGTCCGTGGAGCTATCCCCGTGCGAGAGATTGTCAGCGGCAGGAGAGACAGGCCACAACAGAGGGAGAAGCGGGGCAGGCCTAATTCGCGCCCTAATGACTCATCTGAGCTCTGGATACCAGTAGACTTTCTGTGTAAGCAGGTAACCCCCCCCCCCCTTTTTTGCTTTAGCTGACTTGGGATTTCTGACCCTTGTAACTAAAACCCTGTCCTGGAATTAAAGCTCTTAAATTTCTGAGTATCCATCACTGCCGTCCAGCTGGGGCAGGGGGAGCTGTCTTGGAGCCTTCTCCGAAGTGCTCACCGAAGAACAGCAGCGGGCACATGTCGATGAAGCTGGATGCACTTTGAGAAGCCCCCAACCCACTAAGGGAAAGGCTGTGGTTCCCATTAGGAAAGTGAGTGGGGGCTTGAGACCACATTCTTCTGCTTTTTTTTTTTTTTTTCTTTAGGGTCATATCTGCAACATATGGAGGTTCCCAGGCTAGGGGTTTAATTGGAGCTGTAGCCACCGGCCTGCACCACAGCCACAGCAGCTCGGGATCTGAGCCAGGTCTGCGACCTACACCACAGCTCATAGCAATGCCGGATCCTGAACCCACTGAGCAAGGCCAGGGATCGAACCTGCATCCTCATGGATACTAATCGGGTTCACTACCGCTGAGCCACGATGGGAACTCCCTCAGCACGATGTTTTTGATCCCTCCGTGCTGGTGAATGTATTGGTAATGGGGGCTTTTTCTGTTTTGGGGTGGGGTTTTTTTTGCTTAAAAATTTGGGCTTTTTCTGTGTTGTATGGCTGTACCACATTGCATGTATCCAGTCACACGTTCCAGTTTTTGGTGCTTAGGAATAAAGCTGCTACGAAGCTCATGGTCAAGTCTTTATGTGAACGTCCGCTTTCACCCGTCTTGGGTAAAACCTAGGAATGGAATTGCTGAGCCATGAAGTAAATGTATGTTTAACTTTCTAAGAAGCCACCCAACTGTTTTTCCAGAGTGGCGCCACCTCTTTACACACCCAGCAACCACGTATGGAGCCTCAATTGCTCCACCGCTCCACCAACATGTGATATGTGACTTTTTAACTGTAGCTGTCCCTGGGATTGAAGTCCCATGTTCTTGGGGTTTTGGTTTGTGTTTCCTGGTGACTAGTGATGCTGAGCATCTCTCACATGTTTACTTGCTCTTTGTGTATCTTCTCTGGTGAGGTGTCTGAGTGAAGCTTTTGCCAGTTTGGTTTCGGTTAGGTTGTCAGGACTATATTTCTCTCTCTCTCTCTCTCTGGTCTTTTGAAGGCTGTACCTGCGGCTCATGGAAGTTCACAGCCAGGGGTCGAATCAGAGTTACAGCTGCCAGCCTGCAGCACAGCCACAGCAACACGGGATCCGAGCCATATCTTCGACCTACACCACTGCTCATGGCAATGCCGGATCCTGAACCCCACTGAGCGAGGCCAGGGATCGAACCTGCGATCTCATGGCTCCCAGTCGGACTCGTCTCTGCTGCACCACGATGGGAACTCCAGGACTGTATTTCAGTGTCAAAGCCACCTCGTGTGTGTTCCCATACTGAGGAGGCTGACCCACCGATTGTGTCTGAGTGTGCCCTCAAGTGTGCACAAACACACCCTACTCCAGCCATGCACACCCCAGTTCTATTCAACAGCAGGAGAGAAGGCTGGCTTGCATCTCAGCCCCATTTCAGCTGTTCTGTGAAAGGCCAGGCAAAGGGCAGTGAAATGCCCTCCGTTGCAGGACCAAGAACCTGAAACCAGACAGACCGCGGTCCTGAGGGCAGTGACACAAACCCGAGTTTCTGAGCCTTAGGGCCCTGCCCCGCTGAAGCACCTTTGTGGCCTCCCTCAGGGAAGCCTTGCCACCGCCCAGGCTCTTGCCATTCAAATCCACGCCCTGCAACTACTCTCTGTGTTGACCAAACCTCAGGGTGGAGGGGGGGGCCACAGTCCTCTTCGCCCCAATACCTCTATCTGCCCCCCCAGACCAGCCAGGCCGTGTGTCTCCGCTGCTTTTCTGTCCTTCCAGCTCAGTGCCTGGCAGAGGCCTTTTTCCGGCAGCCCTTGCTGCAAGCCCCCACCCCCCCCCCGGCCCTCCCCCCAGCCCAGGTTCAAGTCCTCCCAGACACCCTCTGAGTGGTCCTATGCCCCCTGCAGCTAGGAGGGCTGGGCGCCCGTCCACACCCCATGAGCAAGCGCAGGGTTGGCCTCAGCTTGCGTTTCCCCATCAGTGCTCCCCTCTCTTCCCCCTAATCCTCTGCCTCCCAGGGCGCTGGTGGGGATGGTGGCTCTAGGCCCATTGCCACAGGGAGAACCGCATAGGGCCGCACGCAGAAGCAGCCCGAGCCTTTCCCAAGCTCTGCATTCCCAAAGCCCAAGCCCGCCCTCAAGGAACAAGGAGGGATGCAGGGCACGGAGTGTTCCTGGAGGTAAGGATTTTCTACAGCGCCATCTGCAGCCACAACCCTGGGGCTGCAGGTCCCATCTGATCCTGTGGGGATGGCCCTCCGGTGTCATGCTCACCTGCTTACCCAGAGCAAGGAGAGGCGCCCCTGCCTCAGCCAGGGGCCGGGACTAGGGTTCTGTGCTACTGAGGGGTCACAGTTATATGATATAAGTGTTCTGAGAACCCCTCGTGTGTCAGGCAGAGTTCCACCAGAGAAACAACCAGAAGGCATATGTGCGTGTATATATTTAGCCATACATAGCTATGTATACGTATTAGTATTTTATTTTATTTTATTTGCTTTTTAGGGCTGCACCCGTGGCATATGGAGGTTCCCAGGCTAGGGGTCCAATCGGAGCTACAGCTGCCAGCCTACACCACAGCCACGGTAACGTGGGATCCAAGCCTTGTCTGCGAACTGCACCACAGCTCATGGCAATGCCGGATCCTAAACCCACTGAGCGAGGCCAGGGATCGAACCCACAACCTCATGGTTCCTAGTCGGATTTGTCTCTGCTGAGCCATGGCGGGAACTCCTTCTATTATTTTATTTTGATTTTAATTTTTTTTTTTTGGTCTTTTTAGGGCCGCACCCGTGGCATATGGAGGTTCCCAGGCTAGAAGTCGAATCAGAGCTGTAGCTGCTGACTACACCACAGCTCATGGCAATGCCGGATCCTTAACCCACCAAGAGAGGCCATGGATACTAGTTAGATTCGCTTCCACTGAGCCACAATGGGAACTGTATGTGTATGTGTGTATATATACATAAAAATTGCAGAAGCCAATTGCTTGTGATAAATCTATGTATATATGAGATTTCTATAGCATATAGTATATAATATATATTATTCGGCATAATGTTGTATGATTTTTTATGTATATTTGGAGAGAGAACGAGAGCTATTACAAGGAATGACTTGCACGATTGTGGGGCTGGCCAGGAGAGGCAGGCAGCCATAGGGTGGGCGGCTGGCACCACAGTCATGGGTGGGATGGCTTCTTCTTCAGGGAGACCTCAGCTTTGCCGTTAAGGCCTCCCACTGGTTGGATGGGACCCAACCACGTCATCGAGGGTGACCTGTCCTTAAAGTCGCCTGACTGTAGATGTTACCTGCGTGGACAAAATCCCTTTACAGCTGCCCCTAGGTTAGTGTTGAGTAACTGGAGAGGAGAGCCTGGCCAAGCCGACACGTCAAACCAACCATCACACCCAGGTGCCAAGAGCCGGGGAGGTCCTGGTGGCCAGGGACCAGGAGCAGTCAGCCTCGGTGACAGTGGCTTTCAGGCCCGAGCAGCCTCCCCTAGACCGTTGGCCTGGTTCTGCCCTCGCTGCTCTGACCTGGCTACTGTGTGTGTGTGTGTGTGTGTGTGTGTGTGTGTGTGTGTGTGTGTGTGTGTGTGTGTGTGTTGGGGGTGGGTGGCAGGGGGTGTCTACTGTGTGTGTGTGTGTGTGTGTGTGTGTGTGTGTTGGGGGTGGGTGGCAGGGGGTGTCTGGGGCTGCACAGCAGCTTCCCGGACCCCAGGGCTTCACACAGACGCGTGCCTTCACTCCTGTACCGTCCGGCCTGGGGGGAGGCTCCTGATCGGAGCTGAGCTAACAGCCTGTGCTCAGAGCCCGTGTCTGACCAGCCCTGCGCCGTGGCTCCGGGCAGCGCCTCGGTCTCATGAACACAGCCCGGCTGCCGCCTGCCCAGGCCTGCGCCTGCCCACGCAGGAGAGGAGCCCAGTTCTCTTGCCCAGGGCCCCGCTTCCTCGCTGCAGGGGAAGAGAAGAGGCAGGTGCCGTGCGTGACCCAAGTTCTTTCCCTGCCTGCTGCCCTGAAAGTGAGGCTGGGCGGGAGCTCTGGGTGCCCATGAAAAGACACCCCTGGGCACACGTGTCTCCTGCCTGGAGCTTGCTCAGCTCCCCTCTCTGTGGGCCTCACGTGCTTGGAGGAGGAGAGCCGGCTGTGCTGGTGCCACCTCCCAGCCCGACTGCCCATCCTCTCAAGGCCGTTTACGGGGTCACGCTGTAGCCTGGCATCAGACACGGTGGGAATACATACACCACAGAAATCGGACAAACACTGCAGGTCAGCCCCCCACCCTCGCCCAGAGAGCTGTTTGTAGAGCAGCAGCCACGGGAGAGATGCAGAGGGAAGGCTGGGGTGCCAGGGTGGGGAGATGTTTATCAGTTATTGAGTATCCCCACCCCCCAAATACCGTAGTGGCTTAAATGACAGTGATTTATTATTTCTCACGATCCTTCGGGGTGAGGTGGTCCTGGCTGCAGTCACGCCGGCAGTGGCACTCAGGCCCCTGTCGCCAGCGGACAGCCTGACAGCGTGGTGGCCGGGTTCCCGGAGGGCAGGAAAGCAGAGGCTGCCGGGGCTCCTGAGGTCGAGGCCTGGGACTGGCACGGCGTCGCTTCTGGCACCTGCTGTCAGCCAAGCGAGCCGCTGGCCTGTCCAGATGTGGTTTGGGAGGGAACCCAGAAGATCACGAGGACGGGGAGGTGAGGTTCCTGGGGTGGTGGCCACCGGAGATGAGAAGAGCAGGTGTCAGCCGTGATGGGGGATTAGGGCTCCTAGACAGCCCACTTTGCGGTGCCGCATCCTGATGACATGGTGCCGTGAGCACAAGGGGATTTGTGCCCGTCCCCCTGCTGGGTGCCCACTGTGGCCCTGGGAGGCTGGCAGGACGGGCCTCTGTTTACAGATGAAGAAGCTTTGGATCCGAAGCTTCAGATCCTTGCTCAGAGGCTGCTGCTTCTCCCTGCTGGCTGGTGGGGGGGGGGTAGGTGGAGGAAGAGATTTCCAATCCGGGTGCCCCTTAGAGGGACACCGGGTCTCTGAAGGGAGTGACAGCCCGCTTAGGGAATGAAGAGAAATGGATGGAAAGAAGAGAAAGCTCATGGAAGCCAGAGAGCCAGTGCTGCTCCCCGGCCTCCCGTCCTGGACCACTGGCTCAGAGGGCCTCGGGCTGCATCTCTGTCCCCGCCTCCTTGCACTCACAGCACAGAGAGTGGAGGGGAGCGTGGTCCCCGGCTGTGTGCATCCTGCTGGGGGCCCCACGCCCCAATGTCAGACTCAGCCATCCACACCGTGGGACCATAAGCCCGAGGAGCAGGCTGGTGGCCTTTGAAAGTCACCTGCCCCGCCTGGATCTCGGTTTCCTGAACCTTCAAATGAGAAATTTTTTTTAAAAAAGTTAATATTTTTTATTTTTTTCATTATAGTTGGTTTATAGTGTTCTGTCAATTTTCTACCATACAGCAAAGTGACCTGTCACACGCACACACACACGCACACACACATACATACATTCTTTTTCTCACATTATCCTCCATCATGTTCCATCACAAGTGACTAGATAGAGTTCCTTGTATCAAAGGAGAAATTGAAATCACTGGTCTCTAAGAGCCGGCCTGTCTCCATATTGAAAATGGTGAGTCCACAGAGGAAGCTCCTCCAGTTCCAGACACAACGCATGTCGGTTCCGGCTTTCTCCAACCCCGTGTTCGCGACTCCCTTCTAAGCCAGCTTCCCTTACATATTTACTTACCAGGCCAGCCTCCCCGCCCCCAGGGAATCTGCACTGGTCCCACCCACTACCGGGCCACCCCCGCCACTGGTACCCACCTCCCAGCTGGGCAGGTGCCAGAACGCTGCTCACCTTGTTGTCTGGGCTCTGAGAGCCATGCCAACCCCCCACCACGGGGGTCCCCTTCGCACCCTCCACCTGGATGCTGCCCTCGCTCGGCTCTGATGCTGCGCCTGTGCTGGGCAGCCCCACCACGTGGCCCTCTGCCGGGTGGCCCTGTCTCACTGCTCAGGCCCCCAGCCTGCACCGGGCTGTGCCCCCCACCCCGACCCAACCACCTCCTCACCCACCGCACGGTGGCCCTCCTTACCCACACCTACACTAGGCCACCGTGTCCCCAACCAGGCACAGATACCTGCCTTGCTCAGCCTCACCTGAGCTTAGGGCCAGAGGTGAAGCGGGGGTGGCAGGGGTGGCGGGGGAAGAGCTGTTAGTTCTCAATAGAAGGAGGCCAGGTGCTTTGCGCGGGAGGGGCTCCCAGAGCAACCCGAGCGGAGCTCGCTGTGGGCCCCGCACCGCCCCCATCTCTCGCAAGCCCGCCAGGTTGGTTTTATCGCGACCCCTGTGTTCAAACTGCAGAAGCTGAAGCTCAGGAAGAGGTCAGGGACGCACGGCCAAGAGGGGCAGCACCCAGGCATCGGCTCCCAGGGTGTTTCTGTGTGTTTGCAAACACCACGAGGGTCCCTTTCTCACCTGTCCCACGTCCCCAGCTCTGGCCCGCCTCACCTGGGATGTGTCCTTTCAAGCTCTAGATAAGAAGGGCTTCGCCCAGGGCCTGCGGTCACCTTCCCCCCCACCCCGGCCCATTAGCCCCCAGGGGCTGTTCCTGCAGAGACTGGAAGGCAGGGAGAGGCCCAGCCCCAAGCTGGGCAGGTGCAGGAGCCTGGCCCGGGAGGGGTGGACCCGGAGGCAGCCTGAGGCTCTGAGTCCTCTGCCAGCAGAGTCCCCAACTGTCTCAGGAGCACCTCCCCGGCCCTGGGGGCCTCCGCCTGGCGATCACGGGGTCTGAGGCCAGGTCTGCAGGCACTAGACAAACACAGGAGATCTGATGGCATCTGACATCCTCAGGCCTCCACCTGGATGGGGGACCTTCCCATGACCCCGCTGTCCTCTCCAGAGGCTGGAAGGAGCCAGGGTGACCTCCCCAAGGTCCCACCCGGCCAGGGAGCTGCATGAGCCGGAGGCAGGGGTGGGGCTGGTCCCTGCATCCTCTGGGGAAGTGGCTTCTGCCCCCGAGGCAGGTGTGAGGGGGTTGGGACCCCCGTCCTCCCGCGTCCCCCACCCCTGCTCTGAGCTCCAGGGCCCAGGCAGGGTGTGGGGCTGGGGTCACCAGGCCCAGGTTGTCTGGTCCCTGCTGACCTGTCTGTGCCGCAGGCTCAGGTGCCGGAAGACCTGCGTCCATACCTGGGCCCAGCCGCGCTGCCGTGGCTCTCTGGCAAAGCCCGTGTGCCTGTGTTGTCACAAGCCTGAAGGGAGGAGAAGAGCCATCATGGTCTGACCTGAGTCCCCTTGACAGTTGGGGACCCTGCTAGCAAAGGGGTGTCTGGAGTGTGAGGGGTTGGGGAGCCCTGAGGGGCTGTGACCCTGGGTTTGGGACAGTGCCCAGGGAACTGAAAGCCGAAGACAGAGGCTGGTGCCACCGGGAGTGTCCCGTGAGGAGGACCACCCCCCAGGGGGAGACGGCGGGTCCCTGAGCCCCGCCCTCAGCCCCGACGGCCACGTGAGCAGGTGTCCAGGGCGGGGAAGGAGCCTGACGGTGGAGGACAGGGACCGCGGGCAGGCCCTGGGCTCAGGTCCCATCAGCCTCGCGGTGCCAAGCTGGCTCCACGGTCTGGCTCCGGCCTGTGACACGGCCCTCCTCGGGGGCCAGAGGTCCTCCCTGCTCACGAGAGTGGCTCAAGCAAGGAGAGGAGAGGCCGAGGAGGGCCCCGGGGCCCTGTGCCAGCGCATGTGACTCCCGCAAACTCGGGGACCGGGACTCACGTGGAGGCCAGGGCTGGAAGTGGGAGAAAGGTCACAGCGTCGCGCCAGCGGTGGCCGTGCACCAGGGCCAGAGGAGAAGGGCGGCCGGTGGCCAGCTGGGCCAGACACCCACAGGCCAGCCCCTGCCTGGCCGTCAGCCACCCAGGGAAGGCGGCCCACGCCTGGGGGAGGCCTGGCCAGCATCTGCTCCCCGGGGGCTGCCTCCACCCCCAGCGCTGCCCCTGACCCGGGATTCCCAGCAGGAGGGTTCTGGGAACAGAGCCAGGAGGAGGGGGCCCGGGTGGCCTGGGTAGGGGCCCGGTCCAGGTGTCCTGCCCTCTCCACTCCCCTGGACCTCCCCCTCCCGATGCCCCTGAGCCTGCCCGACTGGCCCCAGGGCTTCCTGCCACAGGCTGCCTTCCGCCACTTCACTTCATCGGCCTCCGTTACCACTTAGGTTGTTTCCAGATGCTTGCTGAGTTTGTTTCAAGCAGCAGATGTTAAGCCACGCTTCTGTTAAGTGCTTCCCAGGGCCCATCTAGAGCCCACCTGCTCCTGGCAGAGGCAGTGGTACAAACAGGATTCCAGCATCAGGGGGTCTGGGGGGCGGTGCCGGGACCGGGAGCAGAAGCAGGGCTGCTGGGGGAGCACAGGGCGGGCTGGAACAGGCTGGGGGGTTCGGGCTTAGCTAAAGGATAAGTAGGCATGAGCCAGATAAAAGGGAACTGGCCAGTTGTGGGAGGGGGGCTGGGCCAGGTGAGCAGCGGGGTAGAGGCTGGGGGGCTGTAGGACTACTGGAGCGGGAGGGGAGAGGGAGGGCCAGGTCTACTGGGACCTGGCCAGTGGCCTGTGACTTAGATTCGCAGCTTGGCGTCAGCTCCTGATGCTCGTGGGCTGGAGCTGTGGCTGTGGTGTAGGCCGACAGCGGCAGCTCTGATTCGACCCCTAGCCTGGAAACTTCCTTATGTCGCAGGTGCGGCCCTAAAAAGAAAAAAAAAAAAGAAAGTATGACTCATATAAAGGCAAAAAGACCAATCAATAGAAACCATCCCTAAGGAATCTCAGACCTCGGACTCAGCTATGTGAAATACGCTCACAGACCTACAGGAAGCCAGGTCTAAAGAACTAAATGCACGAGGCTGATTCTCATCAGACAGCACCCCTCTCGCAGTGGGCTGGCCTGGGGCCACCTGCACAGGTCCCCCCCTCGCATCCTCGGAGGGCTGCCTGGAGATGGTTGCCTTTGGAAACCAGGGCCGGGGTGGGGGGGTACTAGATGTGCCTCAGTGCCCCCACCCAACTCGGAGGGATCGGGAAGGGAAGCCGCTGGTACCGACTAAGGGGCACTGAGCTGGGCACACCTGGCTTGGAGCACAGACTCCACAAGAAGAAAAATGGGCAAAGAGTGAGCTTTTGGGAGCAGGTGGAAACTGGAAGGGCACAGCCATCTTCAAACAGCTTGTTTTCTTCTCTGTGAAGTGGTGATAACGACCCCCGCCCTCCCACCTTGCAGTGGCAGCACAGACTCTAAGGGCAGATTCCCGCCCCCCCCGCCCACCCCGTTTCTCCCCCAGGGCGCTCCTGGAGCGGGGCGGCTGTCCCTGACAGCGTGGCCCTCAGGAGCGGCAGCCCTCCCGTCTGCGTGGCCGGCAGGATGTCTGCTTGTCCTCCTCACCCTCCGCTCGCACACACGGGTGCAGGACTCCGTGAGGGCGCCTGGCAACTGGGCCATCGCGCTGCTGCCAGGCTCACCGGCGCTCCATCCTCCCGTCGTGGCTCAGCAGGTTAAGAAACTGACTAGCATCCATGAGGATGCAGGTTCGATCCCTGGCCTCGCTCAGTGGGTTAAGGTCCAGCGTTGCTGTGAACTGTGGCATAGGTTGCAAACGTGGCTCAGATCTGGTATTGCTGTGGCTGTGGTGTAGGCCGGCAGCTGTAGCTTTGATTCAAGCCCCAGTCTGGGAACTTCCATATGCTGCAGGTGCGGCCCTAAAAAAAGAAAAAAAAAAAAAATCCTGTGCTCCACCTATGTATTCATCATTCCCTTATAAACCCTAGCAACCACTGATGTGTTTACTGTCCCTGCTGTTTTGTTCTTTCCAGAACATCGTACAGGCGAAATCATACAGATGCTGACACCTTTCACTTAGTTAAATGCATTTCGGGCCCCTCCGTGTCTTTGCAGGGCTTGGTAGCTCATTTCTTTCTCGTGCTGAATAATACTCGACGGTCTGGACGCCCCTCAACTGATTTGTCCGTTCACCTACTGGAGGACTCCTTGGTTGCTCACAAGTTGTGGTGATTATGAAGAAGTTGCTGTGAAGGTCCACGTGTGGGATCTGACGTGGCTGTGTTTTCAGCTCCTCTGGGGAAGCGCCGGGGAGCACGACTGCTGGGCCACATCCATGGTAAGAGCACAGGCCGGACTCTCAGGGTGGCTGTACCGTTTTGCAGCCCGACCAGCAGGCAGGGGCGTTCCTGTAGCTCCACAGGCTCGGCAGCATCTGCCGCTGTCAGCGTTCTGGATTTCAGCCTCTCTGATAGGCGTGCGCTGGAATTTCACGGTTGCTTTATTTTGCATTTCCCTGATGACATGATGCGGTGCATCCTTTCACGTGCTCTTTGCCATCTGTGTGTCTTCTCCGGTGAGGTGTCTGTTAGGGTCTTTGGCCCATTTTCTAAATGGGTAGTTTGTTTTCTTATTATTGAGTTTTTTCAGTTCTTTGTGCATTTTGAATAAGAGTCCTTTATGAGATGTGTTGCTGCAAATATTTTCTCCCAGTCTGTGCTTTGTCTCCTCATGCTCATGACCCTGTCTTTTGCAGAGCCAAAGGGTTTTTTTTCTTTTAGGGCTGCACCCACGGCATATGGAGGTTCCCAGGCTAGGGGTCCAATCAGAGCTGTAGCTGCCGGCCTGCACCACAGCCACAGCAACGCCGGATCCTTAACCCATCGATGGAGGCCAGGGATCGAACCTGCATCCTCATGGATGCCAGTCAGATTCGTTTCTGCTGAGCCATGATGGGACCTCCGTAAGAGCCAGAGTTTTCCATTTCAGTCAAGTCCGGCTGATCAACTATTTCTTTCACCGATGACACGTTTGGTGTCGTACCTAAAAATGCCCCTGCCCACCCAAGGTCCTCTAGGTTTTCCTCTGCGTTATTTATGTTCCAGGAACCTGATGGTTTTATGGTTTGCATCAGGCCTGCGATCCCTTTGGCTCTAATGTCTGTAAGGCCTGTGTCTAGACTTTCTTGGGGGGATGCGCCTGCCTTTGTTCCAGGGGTGAAAGGTGAAGGGCCCTTGACACTTTCCTGCCCCTCCTTGAAGGCACCCCAGGCAGAGCCGTCTGCGTGATCAACTGCCGAGTTCTAAGCTTTGGGGGCCAGAAGGGGTTGCGTGTCACCCGTGCAGAGTCCTTCGCAGCGAGAGGCCGTCCCAGGCCTAGGTGGCCCAGGTGGCTGGGCAGCATGCCAGCTGGGACCCTCAGGTGGTGTCTCCTCCCATAATCCCCCTGGTCAGCGGCTGCGGTCTTGACGCGTGGGGAGGGACGAAGGGCGGGAGAAGGAGGAAAACCCGCAAAGGAAGAGGGAGTGAACAACAACTATCTTGCACTAGTTCGGTCTTTATGGTCTATGATTGTTCAGAGGGGCCACGCGACGAATGGAGAGGTGATCAGATGCGCCTGCGTGACTCGCTGACGGCCTCGGCAGCCCCCGGTCCAGGCGCTGCTGTGCACTGGTGTGTGAGGTGGCTCCCTCGGGCTCTGGACTTAATTTCCTCTAAAGAGTAACAGGGGAACCCGCACGGCCAGGGGGAGAGGCCAGAGGGGAACGTCCATCCAGAGCCTTGAAATGCTCTTCCTCTGAGCGCCCAACGGAACAGGTGCACGCTGCCTGGGGCTGGGAACACTTCCGGGGAAGAAAGCCAGATTTTCTTTCCTAATCACTGCAAGGAAACCCACCCAACCCAGCAGGCGCACTGCCCTCCGAAAAGGCTGCACAGCCTTGCTCTGCGTTTTATATTTGAACGAGAGTGAGGTTATTTTTTAAAAAAGGGTGACTTCCCAAAATGGAAGAACGGTAGGGTCTAAAGGGATAGTCTGTGGCCTCTGGGGAGTTGCACCTCACCCCTGAAGGGGCAAGGAGGTGGTCCCCGTCCCCAAGGGCACGTGTGGGTGGGGGGCCTCACGGATCCTCCTCCCAAGCCCTGCGGCTGCCCTGTCCCCGCAGGTGCACCCCGGGGGGCGGGGGGGAGGTGAGGAGGATGATGCGTGTGGGTCTGAAGTGGTCGACACAGGTGCCAGCCTTTTCTGGAGGCCTCTGGGGCTCACCCCTGAACAAGTCAGACGAAACCCTTGTTCTGGTAAAAGGAACATTCTAGCAAGGGAGGTGAACAATAAACAAAAACAATTAGCATTTTAACCAAGTATAGGGCAGGTTAGGAAGGAACACGTGCTATGGAAGAAACCAGAAATCCTAATGGCTTACGATTTTTGCTTTTCTTTTCTTTTCTTTTTTTTTTTTTTTTGTCTTTTTGCCTTTTCTAGGGCCGCTCCCTTGGCATATGGAGGTTCCCAGGCTAGGGGTCCAATCGGAGCTGTAGCCGCCAGCCTACACCAGAGCCACAGCAACGCGGGATCCGAGCTGCGTCTGCGACCTACACCACAGCTCACAGCAGCGCCGGATCCTTAACCCACTGAGCAAGACCAGGGATCGAACCCGCAACCTCATGGTTCCTAGTCAGATTCGTTAACCACTGAGTCACAACAAGAACTCCACAATTTTTTCTTTGGATGTGTCACATTTACAAAAAATTTTAAAATTTGGCTAAAAGATGTGAAGGGGGTGATGGCTGAAGGAGTTCAGGGCCAAGGGTGTGTAGGGTGTGAGAGACGGGAGAGACCTGAACAGAGAAGGAGCAGCCTGCGGGACTGTGGTTACCCCACACCTGCCATGACGCCCTCGGGGGAGGTGGGAGGTGTGGGTTCAAGGTCAGCTTGTATTCGCTGTATACTGGTGACCAGCATTTGCAGGTGAGCTACAAGCTTTGCCAACATCAGATGACACGACCACACCATCCCTGCAGGGTGAACAGCGCCTGGAGGCCCCACCCCAGTGGGCAGCCCCCCCCCCCTCACCTTCTCCCGTCACTCCTTCCCCATGACGTCCTGTCGGCCCCCCGAAACCACCTGTCCTGGGCACCATCAGGGGCTCTGCTCTCTGACTGCTGCCAGGTCGCATGGGTCCAGGTCCAGCCGCACTCATTTCTGAACTTCTAACTTCTAAACTGTCTCCCCGCCGATGTCTTGCAAGTGACGGGGCTCCAGGGCACCAGCCTGGCCCTTAATCACCGGGACAACCTCTACTGAGCACCTGCCAGGGGACTAGCACTAGGCTGGGTGCCAGGGATCCCGGGAGACGAGAGGCTGTGGAGGGCGGGCAGGTTTTGGCCTCATTGTGGGCTGAGTGCTGGGATGGGGCCCGGGCTCATCCAGCTGGGGGTCAGCGGAGGCCTTGGCCTCAGGGCAAAGCCAAGTTTTGAGGCAGAAGAGCTAAGGAATGGGAGGGGTACAGACCGCGGGAAGGCAGGCAGCATGAGTGGGCCTGTGCAGTGGCGGCAAGGAGAGGCCCTGGGAGGGGTCACACCCCGTGTCCCTTCTGGAAGCAATGGGTGACCGAGAACCGAGGCTGCCCCTCAGGTGTTCTGACTTGTGGCCCAGGGATTGGAGCGAAAGGTGCACAGGTGCTGTAGGAAATCCCTCAGGGCACTGGCTTCCTGAGTGTGGCCCTGCGACGTCTCTGAGCGCCTACCACATTCAGGTCCTGGATGACCTGACGATGCTCGCAATAGCCGTCTGCCGTAGAAGTTCTGATGGACTGAAACAGTATTTGTAGATTTTATTTTGCAGTAGGAAACTAGAAATTAGACATCCTTTGGTGGCCCTCTGGGGTATTTACATTGCTTCTCTAAGAAGAAAGTTGATGGGGTTTTTTGTTTGTTTTGTTTTTTGGCCACACCAGGCAGCATGTGGAAGTTTCCAGGTCAGGGATCAAACCTGAGCCCCAGCAGCAAGCTTGGCCGCTGCAGTGACATGCCGGATGCTAAACCCACTGTGCCGCAGTGGAACTCCTACTGGTGCATTTTTATTTTATTTTATTTTTTTTGTCTTTTTGCCCTTTCTTGGGCCACTCCCGTGGCATATGGAGGTTCTCAGGCTAGGGGTCTAATCGGAGCTTTAGCTGCCAGCCTATGCCAGAGCCATAGCAACTTGGGATCCGAGCCGCGTCTGCGACCTACACCACAGCTCACGGCCACGCCGGATCGTTAACCCACTGAGCAAGGCCAGGGATCGAACCTGCAACCTCATGGTTCCTAGTCAGATTCGTTACCCACTGCGCCACGACGGGAACTCCTACTGGTACGTTCTTAAACCAAACGTTTTCTATTAGGCTTTCAAAAATTAAGAACACTAAGATTTTAGGTCTGAAGACATCTGTCTTAAGCTTTAGTGGCTCAATTTTGGTAGCAGTTCAAAACATACTCAGGGCCCCCTCAGTTAAGCACGACTTGCAGCATTTCAGAGCCCTTTAAAGAAAAATTAAGAGGGAAGAGACCCAAGCAGACACGTTGGGGAGAAAAGGAGAAAACGCCAAGGTGATTCTTTTCAGCTCTACTGTTTTAGGAACTCGGATTTTGCTTTACTGAGGAATGAAAGGAAAACGCCAGACTGAGGAACAGGAAATGACATCTTACGAAATAGACATATAAAATTTAATCCCTTTGGTTTAAAATATGTCTTCAATGATACAATTAAAAACACATAAGACAAAATCGATTTCATAAAACACAATATAAAATATTGTTATATGACCCGTGTCCCATATCTTATCTTAGAAAACCAGCGATTGAGTTCACATACTTCATTTGAATCTTTTCATGGAAGAGCCTAACTATGGATCCTACTTAGACAAATAACCTATTCTAGCTCTCTGAACCGAAAGATACCTGCGATTTTATGTGTTACAAAATTACACTTTTGAGTTTTCTATATACTGAACCGTGTACAAAACGTTCTCCTGCCATCCTAAGAGTCTCATAAACCCACGCATGCTTTCGAGACTTGTTCTTAGCACACGAGGTCATCAGAGCTTGAAGGCTCTGAAGCATGAGAACACAGGAACCCCTTCTCCTCCCGGGACGATGGGGAAGACGCCCCTGCAGCCGGGGCCACCTGGTTCACGGCAGCATCCCAGGGACCGCAGCTCCTCTGTCCCGCGCGCGCCCGGGGGACCCACGCGCGCGGACAGGCGCCGCGGGAGGGTCTGTTTCTTCACTTCCTGCGTTAAGCAGTGCGGACCTCCGAAAGGTCACCTTCTCGGCAGTGCCCAGGGCGGCCGCTCGAGAAGGTTCTGCCCTGTGACGTCCACGGGGGCCCGGCGCGGCGGATGCGAAATAACTTAACCTCTCGAGAAGGTCTCCCGGGCAGACCCTGTCGCGTCCCCTCAGCCTCTGTACAGACCCCCAAATATATCACCTATTTAGCGGGGCAGCTATGTACACATTTACAGACGCGGCCCTCGCCACCTATTGCACTGACGCGCGCGCGGCTGCCGCTGCGCAGACGCACGCGGAACCCCTGGCGGCCTCCGGGAGGGAGGGAGGGAGGGAGGCGCCTCGGCCCGCCCGCCCTGCTGGAGTCACCGCCGACGGCGCCGAGGGGCCGAGGGGCCGAGGCCGACGACGGGGCGCCCTGGCCCCAGCCCGCGGCCCCCCCCCCGGGACGGCCCCGGGGAGCCGGCCGGGCCGCCAGCGCCGAGGCCAGAATGCGCTTATAAATAATGGAGCAGATACCCGACAGGTTCCCAGAGAAGCTATTAAATCTCGGAACAAAGTTGTCCCCTGTGATCCTAAGCATTTCTATCAAAACATTCAAATAGCAGAGTCTACGGTTTCTCGGTCATCGGCAAACGCCAATGCAACGTGTTCAAAGCCGTCTCCGGGCCAAGGGCAGCGCCACTGCCAGCCGCAGAGGGTCCCCTCCGCTGCCATCCACCCGCGGCCGGAAGGCGGCTGACGGGGGACTCTGCGGCTGCCCGAACCAAAGGGCCCATGGGACACCTTCGTGGAGCCCGCGGGGAGCGGGCCCAGGGCGCCCTCAGATCTCCGTGAGGGTGAGCCTGTAGGAGCCGGCGGCCTCCTCGATCTGCAGCTGGAAGGTGTCCTCGTTGGAGTAGTGCTTCACGATGTTGTCGTCCATGTTCACCAGGATCCTGCGGGACAGGAGGCCACATGCGTCCACCCACCGCCGCCCGCTCTGCAGTCAGAGCCAGGCCTCCCGGCCTCCCCGCCACCTACCCGCTGTGCCGCGGGAGGCAACCTGTTTCAACCCCTCCATGCCTCAAGCTCCCCATCTGAGCGTCGGGTACAGTAACGCTTCCTGCGAGTTCCCGTTGTGACTCAGTGGTTAACAAATCTGACTGGGAACCGTGAGGCTGCAGGTTCAATCCCTGGCCTCGCTCAGTGGGTCAACGGTCCAGCGTTGCCATGAGCTGTGCTGTAGGTCACAGATGCGGCTCGGATCCCGCGTGGCTGTGGCTGTGGTGTAGGCCGGCAGCTGTAGCTCCGACTGGCCCCCTAGCCAGGGAACCTCCATATGCTGTGGGTGCAGCCCTAAAAAGACAAAAAGCCAAAAAATAAAAATAAAAATAAGAGTTCCTATCTCACACGATTGTTGGAGGAGGAGGGATCCCAGCAAAGCACTTAACACACTGAGCACACGCGTCCCTCAGCGTGATAAAGAAAACACACTAGCTTACTTGTTATCTCAGCACACGCGGTAGCTGTTCAATAAACAGTGTCTATTAAAATGAACAAAATAAGTCTACGGAAGGAGCACTTTGCTGGTCCAGCTTTCGCAAGCACATCGATGAAATCAATCCACGGGATCTAAGTTACGGCCGCTGACAAATTACCTTCCCTGGCAAATAACCCTCCGGGCTGAGCTGAACTACTACCGAGTCCAATCCCTGCCACTGGAAAATTCCAACTGCTTTAGAATTAAGCCACAAAATTCTTATTCATACTCTGCTTACTCATGCCAAACAGCACAGACACTCAAGTAAAACAGTGTTAAAAATAATCTCTGGACAAAGAAGCAACATCCTGCGACTGAAAACACGATCCAGGGCAGGAGGGCAGAGTGGACCAAGCAGAGGCTGGGCAGTTGGTCACGAGAGACCTTGAATCGTGGCTCAGCACCAACCTGCTCCCTGATCTTGGACAAGCCACTGAGGCTCTTTGTGCCCACCTGCCTCTCTATAAACGACGAGTCTTAGGGCAACGTGAAAATCAAGGCCACATGGAGCACCTGGTTTAGTGCCTGCCTCTAGATGAGGGCTCAGTAGGACGGGTGGCGGCTGCTGTCACCCTCAGAGAATTTCACCATGTGCTCTGGAATCTGGGGCCACTGTGCTGCTGCCAAGCATGGGGAGAACACACAGATTCCACCTGGAAAAAAATCCACAAGCGGGAGTACCCATCGTGGTGCAGTGGAAACGAATCCGACCAGGAACCATGAGGTTGTGGGTTTGATCCCTGGCCTGGCTCAGTGGGTTAAGGATCCAACATTGCCATGAGCTGTAGTGTAGCTCATAGACATGGCTCGGATCCTGCGTTGCTGTGGCTGTGGTGTAGGCTGGCAGCTGCAGCTCCAATTAGACCCCTAGCCTGGGAACCTCCATATGCCGCGGGCGTGGCCCTAAAAAGACAAAAGACAAAAAACAAACAAAAAAAAAAGAATCCACAAAGGTGCCCTAGAAAGGCAAGTCAACTTTAGGTAGATAATTTCCTAAGGAAAAATGTCTTCTTCCCCCCTGTGCAGCCCAGGGAACGGCTGTGACTGGGGCGCCGTGCTGTACAAAAGAACTGGACCAAACGCTGTAAATAAGCTATACGTAAGTAACGATGATAATCAAAGAAAAAACGTGAGTTTGCATTGATGTTTCTATAACCGGTTCTCGACCAGACACAAATGCGCGTGAGAAACATCAGTGTCTCGTGATAGTAACGTAACTGAGAGGCGGCGCTCAGCACGCCAGCCAGTGCTCACCCTTTTTTACACTTCTTGAATATTTTCCCGATCTTGTCTTGCGGAACATCGTATTTGTCTGAGATCTAAAAGAACAAGAGAAAACACTTACAAGATGCTGTTTTCATAGCTTGACAAAGACACGCACATATTAACATAATGAACAGTCACTCCACTTTCCGCTTTTCACACAGGCACATGCAAAGCCACAGAGAGGAGCCCGGCCGTGTCCTGGGGAGGGGGTGCCGCCCGCCTCTGGGAGAGCTGGCATCAGGCGCTGGCAGAGGTCAGGAGGCTATGACACGGCCATGGTTTTTTTGGAATCAAGACTTCAGGAGCAGTTTCACGTTTAGAGAAAGCCAGCAGAAAGCTCGGCGCTGCCCGGCCCTCCCGCACAGCGAGCTGTCCTTGGGCTATGAGCCAAGGCTGCTGCTACAGGAGGAGCCTGCCGTCCCTGTCGGGTCCCCTCTCTGAGCGGCCCATTCCTGGGACTATGACACTTATCCGACTGGTACACAGAGGCCTTGACTGGGTCTCAGAGAGCTGACCCGAAGGCAGACGCTGGCTTCACTTCCAGCTGGCAGGTGGCCTTTAACCCGCAGCCTCGGCTGTAAGACAGCGAGACTCTCAGCTCACCTGCCAGAGGGCGGCTGCGGGGTTGGAGCGCACGCAGCCAAAGCAGGAGTTAATCTCCCAAACAGGGCGACGGGGAGGAAAAAATTATTTACTATCCAACCGCCCAGAAGGAACCTCAACCGCCCTGATCACAGCAGGAGCCTCTGCAGGTCCTGCCCACAGCCTCTTGAGGCGGGGGGCGGCGGCGGCGGGAAGGCAGCCCCTCTCCCTCGCATCCAGGGGGCGGCCCCAGGGCGTGATGACGTCAGCGCGTCATCTGAATCCTGGTACAGACCCCTCCCGTGCTGGGGGCACCACGCCCACCCTCCCTCTGAAGAGCAGGGCTCCAGGCGGCCCTGGGGGCTCTCAGATGACCCTCTTTCAGATGGCTTTCGGGCTAACAGAAATACACACCTCTGACCAAAGCCAAGCTCCCACTGAAGATGGAGTTCATTTCTTTTCCGTATCCCTGGGTAGTAACTTTTTTTGTCTTTTTGCCATTTCTTGGGCCGCTCCCGTGGCACAAGGAGGTTCCCAAGCTAGGGGTCCAATCGGAGCTGTAGCCACCAGCCTATGCCAGAGCCATAGCAACGCGGGATCCGAGCCGCGTCTGCAACCTACACCACAGCTCTCGGCAACGCCGGATCCTTAACCCACTGAGCGAGGCCAGGGATGGAACCTGCAACCTCATGGCTCCTAGTCGGATTCGTTAACCACTGCGCCACGACGGGAACTCCGATAATGGCTCTTTTTCTCTTTATGAAACCCCGCCCCAGGAGACGCGAGACTGCAGTGAATTCCTTACTAGTTGTGAACAAGATGTACTTGGCACAGTAAGTCTCCATTTTTTTCACACTCTCCCCTCCCTCCGCAGTCAAGAGGCTGCATGATGCTTAGGAAGAGAGGAAGGCTTGTCAGAAGACAAGGTAAGAAAGGGGACCCAGGCAAAATCACAGGAAATGACAGAGGGCCGGGTGCTGCCGGTGGCGCTGGCTGCCGCGCAGAGGAAGGGCCTAAGGTGACCAAGCGGTGGCGCCCCCTGGCCGCGGCCCCGCGTTATTGTCCTTCGTGGCGTTTCTTAGTACCTGGCAAATTACACAGGACTCTGGTTATTTATGGTCTCCAGCTTCCCAACTGGAACTCAAACTCCACCTGGCACCATGTCACTGACTCCTTTAACCAGTGCCCAGAGTGGTGCCTGGCCTAAGGCAGGCCCTTAACAAGGATTTGTGAAATTTTCTGTAGTCCGGGGAGCCAGGGGACAACCACTTCCAGCCCAGTCTTGTACCTGCTTTGATTCCAATTTACAAGGGCCAAGGCTGACCAACATCAAGGCAGAATGCTGATTCCCTGAACTTCACCCAGGGGCAAAGCCAGAATGGGGAACCAGCTGGCACCCCTTTCACATCTCTCATGTCCCAAAGGGCAGGCTGGGGTCCATTTGCTCGCTGGCCCTTTGCTGAGATCTCGCTGGAGGGGCTTCTGGTCATTTCGGGTCACACCTCTGAATTCTCACAGACAGGCTCTGGGCGAGATCTTGACCCGAGCACCGTCATTCCCCAAGAACAAGAGTTTCAAAGGCAGACTGAGCAGCCAGTGTCTCTGCGGAAGTTTTGAAGATTTTACTTGACTGTTCGCCTCTGAGAGTTTATGACGTGGCACTCTCCCTTCAGCCCTGGATGTGAACAAGAAACTATTCCACAGGTCATCACAAAGTCCCTCCCTTCAGGGGACTGGACACGGCGGAGTGACTGCACCTACCTACCAGGTGACTCAGGGGGGAGGCAGCGGTGTGAGATGGGGCGGCCCTGCTACCACCGAGGACCGAGTCGGGTGCGACACGAGTGGACCACGCCACAGGCGCAGACAAGGCGCTGGGGGGACTCAGGACAAGAATCCGGTGGCCGGGTGAAATCTGTTCCAACCAGATTCTACCTAAGTGTGGTCTGACTTTCAAAAGAGGATCATAAAGGTGCTGCTACTTACAGCCTCCATCAAGCCTTTCAAAGACGGAGTCCTGAGCATCAGGGCATCAAAGACTTCTTCCGACTCCTTCCGCACATAGAGCAGCACTGGTCCCCAGGCAGGAGGAAGCAGGGAAAAGAAAAGCACAGCTTAGTGACCAGGAGCAAAACAGAACAGACCGTGGGTGCTGGTTAAGATGCAGAGAGACGTCCACAACCAGGACGGCAAACACGAGCCAAGACAACGTCTGTCTTAAGGAACAGCTTCCAGCTCCTTCTGCCTCTGCTCCAAGTCCCAGCTCGAGCCAGGGGCTGGGCTGACGGAAGAGACACTCGCGAACATCCGCAAGGACAGGACCTGTTTGAGCAGCTTACGCTTTCAACGGATTCAGAGCCCACCTCCAATCCCAATCTCCCACTAGGACGCGGACACCAACGCACCTCGCTTTGGTTCTTCTATCCGGGAGAGCTTAGTGGGAGGCGGGATCCCAAAATCGTCCTCGGACCCGTACGGCCCCCTTTTCAAGTTGGACCTGTCAGGCATCCAAAGCACAGAGTGAGGGACCTCACCTCAAATCACTCGCAGAAACAAAAGGAGTTTGGGGCTGTCTCACCCAATTTTTTTTTTTTAATGACCTTCATTCTATATCTGGTCCGACTTCCTTATTCTGTGGATGAAAATCAGAGGCCTAAGGAAAGATGCGGACCGAACCAGGCAGGTGCCACTGGATGGCAGAGCGGGGACCACACTCGGGTGCCTGCCAGGCCCTTCCCTGCGCTTACACGGCTCAAGCTGCCCTCCCAGGAAAATACGAATGGAGCAGGTGGAGCTGAGACGCACTAGGAGACGGCCTGCCAAAAAGGGAGGGAAAAGCAGAGCCGGGCTGCCTGAGACAGAGCATTCCAGGGGAAATAAATCTAATCTGGAAAAGGCTGATCATTCAGCTCCGAGGAATTTTAGATTTTAGGTTGCAGATATCGGGGAATCTTTGCAGATTCTTCTGAGACAAGGACGCTGTGGTCAGTGTGTGGCAGAGAGCAGAGGGAACTCCAGGACCTACAGGCAGGAGAAGCAGCTGGGGACTTTGCAGACAATCCCAGCATACAATTCCAAAGGGTTACAATTCAGCAGTGTCAGCAGAAGGACGAAGGGGGGAGTGTTTACAGGCGCGTCGGAAGAAAGACACAAAAACATCAGAGGGATTGGCTGTCAAAGGCACAGTTACAGCGTGTTTGGTGCTGGGAGGTTCAGAGGAGGTGAGCAAGAAAATGGTGAAATAACTGATAAGGACGTTAAGTGCTTGTTTTTGAGCAGAATCATCACTTCTAGGACAGAGGTCTGCCTCGGCTTCCAGCACATCACCCGCCGTGGATGAAGGCACTGGCAGAACGTTGGCAGAACACAGAAGTAAAGAGGCGGTGGCGAACCTGCCTTCCGAGAGGCGGCCGTGGCCAGCGTGGGAGCAAGGCTGGCCCGCGAGGGGGACCAGACCCTCTACGTGGTAGAGCGCAGAGCGGGGAGGCTGCCAGGGTGGGCAGTCGGGGCTAGGCGGGCTGAGGAGGGTGCCCACGGGTGTGGGGAGCAGCAGCACCTCAACAGCAATGAGCACCCCTAGGGGCTCAGTTTCTAAAGCCCAACCTGCACCCCAAGGAGCCAGGGCTCCCTGGAGAAGAGGCTGCTTTCGGCTGGAGAAGGGAAAGCACAGGTGCCTGGAACACATCATGCCTGAAAGCGAGGACGTGCTGGGGGGCAGGGGCGCATGCCCGGGGCAGCCAGGAGCAAGCCTGAGGGACTCCGCAGCCCTCAGGGCAGTGGGAGCAGAGGAAATGATGCTGCTGGGTCACGACGGATGGAAGACAATGGGCACGCGTGCGTCCATGCTGATAGAAACAGGTACAGAAAGAAATGCCACGTTACCGAGGACTGAACTACTGACAAAGCTGCGAAGCGCCTCCCCGGGGAGGAGCCTGGCAGGCAGCACCTCAGTCAAGCCATCAGCGCCCGAGTGCTGTCAGCAAAGGCCGGGTGAGGCTCCACTGGGCCCTCCTTTGCCCAGTCAAGGAAATTCCTGGGACAACTGGCAGAGCCTGGCTGGGGTGAGTGGACTGGCTGGTACCAGGGCCGCAGCGGTAACATCCTGACCTTGCTCCGCAGGAGAACATCCTTGTCTGTGGGTACACACCACACACCAAGCTATTTGAGGATGAGGGGTCAGCAGTCTACTCTCGCACAGCTCAGGAAGAAGTCAGTTCTTTGTGCTGTCCTTACTCTTTTTTTTTTCGTCTTTTTGCCTTTTCTAGGGCCGCACCCATGGCATATGGAGGTTCCCAGGCTAGGGGTCGAATCAGAGCTGTAGCCGCTGGCCTACGCCACAGACACAGCAACGTGGGATCCGAGCCGCGTATGCAACCTACACCACGGCTCACAGCAACACCAGATCCTTAACCCACGGAGCGAGGCCAGGGATCGAACCCACAACCTCATGGTTCCTAGTCAGATTCGTTAACCACTGAGCCATGATGGGAACTCTGTGTTGTCCTTACTCTTAAACATTTGAGATTGTTTCAAAGTAAAAAGAATTTACTAAAAGAAAACAAAACATAAATCTTACCCTTCACCCTCCAATTCTTCCGAGGAAATGGGAAGGACCTAGGACCAAAAAAAAAAAAAAAAAAATTGACCGATCTCGCATAAAACCCTTTAGCTGTATTTTTTAAGGACCAGACGCTTAGGGGTGTCTTAAACTCCTCTGGCAAACTTCAGCCCTGGGCCGAGCCTGGCCCAGTGCCCGCTGAGGCCAATCAGGTCTTTACGGGCACACAGCCACGCTCACCGATGATGCGGTGTCTTCGGCGGTTTTAGCAGAGCCGCAGAGGCGGGCAGTCGCAACAGAGACCACCTGACCCCCGCAAAGCCCCAAAGATCTACTCTTTGGCCCTTTACGGCACAACACTGCTGACCCCTGCTCAGCCCAAAGCGTCTCTAGAAAGGGAATACCCTGGTGGCGGCTTCCTCCAGGAACTCGGCAAGTCTGCAGGAAGCCGCACAGAAGGGCAGGGCAGACGCCTTTGGGGTATTTCTTAGATCTCAGCCTGGAGGGACGCTCCACCCCACCCAGGCCTACTGAACTTTGGCTCCAAGCAGAGTGGGCCTGCGGATTTGCTAAATTTCACATCAGTTGCCAAGACGTGGCCAAACGTGTGCCAAAGAGGATCCACTATAGGAAGCCATGAAGCCGCCCGGAGGCCCCTCATGCCACTGAGGCTCCCACCCCATGTGTTCCTTGGCTTCCCGTCCTGTCCAGACCCACATAAGTTAAATTCATAAGGTCACAGACTCAGACTCCAAGTCACGTTACTATTCCAGTGTCTTTTTTTTTTAAAGGCCACACCTGTGGCATATGGCGGTTCCCAGGCTAGGAGTCGAATCAGAGCTGCAGCCGCCGGCCTACACCACAGCCACAGTGACGTGGGATCCAAGCCGCGTCTGCGACCTACACCACAGCTCAGGGCAACGCCAGATCCTCATCCCACTGAGCGAGGCCAGGGATCGAACCCCCAATCTCATGGCTAGTAGTCGGGTTCATTACTGCTGAGCCACGACGGGAACGCCCCGGTATCTTTGAAATGAGCTGAGACATGAATACATAAGATCGCACAGAATTAAGCTGCCGGGCCTGGGACCGCGGTTCCGAGGCCACAGCGCTCACACACCTGACTGCAAGGACGTTGCGTGGCCCAAACCAGGTACTCCCAAGAGCTGGCCCTGACACTGGTCATGGGTAAGACCGAAGCCCTTCTCTCTGCGCAGCCGTCCTTCCCTGCGGCCACCCTGGGATCCTGGTTACCTACGTGAGCGCCTCGCTGGAGGTTGGCGAAGTGCACGTCGGGGATGAAGAGGACCGGCTGGGTGTCCAGGTCAACGAAGGGCTTGAAGACCGTGACGTCCATGCGTTTGTGCGAGGGAAGCAGCGGCACTTTGACGTCAGAAACTTGAAAAAGAATGAGGGCACCACAATCAGAGCCTACACACACAGCCCGGCGGCGGCCGCCACCCGGCGTCTTCCTCCCTGTTTGAGAAACTTAAATTGCAGCAGAAGACGAGATACGGGCTGCGCCGCCGGAACGGAGAAAAACCACAGCTTGTGGGAAGGAGTGTGCTGTCTGCATTTACACAAAGATCAGCCGCGGATCTCCGCAAAAGCGGGAGAGACAAAGCCATGTGTCAACACAGACGGTCACGCAGAAAACCTGGATTGGAAGCAAAGCATGTTTGGGTTTTGTCCGAAAAGCAGAAACACAATTCAGAAGCAGTTTCCGCTTGGGCCTCCGAACTAAAGCACCTGGACAGTCCGCTCCAATTCAGAACACGCCCCTTAACCTCGGCGCTTCATCTGCAGAACCCAGCCTCAGGGAGTTGGGAGTTAGCACGACCGCCCAAGTTTTAATGTCCAGAATCACGGACTCCATTGTCCCGCAACGTCTGGCCCCAAAGGGCTCAGTGATGAGCCGTCTGGGCCAGTTAGCTCGGAAGTGACATGGCGAGGCTGGCCTGCGATGCCAGCAGGAGGGCCCTGTTGCACTCAGGCCGCTGGCCGCTCACATGCCATGGACCACTCACTGCCCACAAAGGGCAGCTTGCTTTTTCTCCTGTTAGCTGGGACCTAATGGGATTTTTGACCATGAATAATGGTCATTTGAAAAAAAAAGAAAAGAAAGAAAGAGAGAAAAAAAAAAAGCTTTCCCGGTAAAATGTCGAAAGAGAGGCCCTATAGATTCTGCAAACGTTGGAATATTTGAGTGCAGAAAACTACACTCATTGGGAATTAATTAAGACCACACAAATTCCAAAGGGCGCTATCATTATTCTTAAAATTCTAGACACGGTCCAGTTTCATCATCGGCTATTTGGGTGGAACTCGTAGTATTTTTCAGGACTGGAGCCAACGACCTGAGCCGCTGAGCCCGACCTCCGGGAAAACTCAGAATCCTTCCCGCAGTTCCCCAAGCGAAGCCCTGCGCCTCGCCCCTCGTCTGTCTGGCGTCTGGCTGCGGTGAAACCTGTCCCCACGCCCCGTCTCTGCTCGAACCCGCGCCTCTGTCCTGCGGGGAAAGGGCGAAAACCCCTGGTGGGAACACTTCTACTTACAGGCGTTCAACTGGGAGCTGGGGTCAGTACACTTGCCTTTTCTTTTGCTCTGTTTTCGTTCTTCATCCCTGATTTTCCGCTCAGCTCCCTGGGTCAAGAGAAGACGAGACGGGAATTTATTTATCTGTGCGCGTGGCCCCCTTGCAAAGATGGAGCCCTTCTCCTGCGCCCCCCGCCCCCACCCCCCACCCCCGTGCGGGGGGCTCGTTTCTGGAGATGTGCTGCACTGCTTGTGTCATCCGTGGAGCTTATCACAGTCGCCTCCTCTCAAAAGCCCTTAGGCTTAAACCATTTTTAATGACATGACGTCCCAGGAAAACAACACTCGTTCCAAGAACAGACATTTGCAGCAACACGGATGGACCTAGAAATTATGCGAAGTGAAGTCAGCCAGACAATGAGACACCGAAATCAAATGCTCTCACTGCCACGTGGAATCTGAAAAAAAGGACACGATGAACTTTGCAGGCCAGACACCGACGCACAGAGCAACTTACGGTGTCCAAAGGGGACAGTTTGGGGGATGGGGGGATGCGCTGGGGCTGTGGGACGGAAATCCTATAAAATTGGATTGTGATGATCATTGTACAACTATAAATGCAATAAACTACGAAAAATAAACTAAAAAAAAAAAAAAAAAAAGAACAAACAGACAGAGCAAACCCCCCCTCAGCGACAGCTACGGTTAAACGGAAACCTACCAAGATGGGCTGCTGTGACAGACGCTGGCTGCAAAGACACCAGTGACTTCTCCTGCTGTCTGGTAACAAGGAAACGAGACAACCCAAAGGGACCGGCTCTGCGTGTACTTCCCTGTGTGGCCAGCGTGGCCCGAGAGCTGTGCCGCTGTCCAAGGACTTGGCGCTACGTCAGTGACAGACAACGGCCAGGACGCCCCAAAGCCGACGCCGAACTAGAAATCCGCAGTGAAGTCACTTGGGAAAGTGTGCTCCCAGGCCTGTAAAGACGACACACGGACACAGCCGGCTCCGACCAGACAAGGAACGGCAGGGCCACACGACTGAAGCCACAAGCGTGTCGGAACAAACACGACCTGAAATTAAGCAAGCGCGATACAAACAAAACGACTCAGTCGTCGCTCTGACCGACCTATCAGCCTTTATTTCTGGATGGCACAGGTTTCTTTACCGAGATGTCCAGGTAAGCATGAGCTGGTGACCTTATTTTTCTACAAATGAATTCCCTGATAGCAAGAGAGCAAACAAAAACTCCAGCCCACTGATTCTGGCGCGATCACACAAGAAAGCCACTTGCACAACGTGGGAAACAAAACCACCTCCTGCCTCCTTTAAAAGGGGTTCCGCTGCGGACGCATCAAAACCACACGACCTGCTTACAAACGCTGCTGTGTGGTAATGACATAAATGTCACCTCCCTGACAGAGGACGCACAGGTGTCAGCAATCGCCTAGCCAACCAGAGACTAAGTTCACGTAAGCGGTAAGTTATACCCCCTCGGAGGTATTTTTACAAAACAGGACAATTCCTTCCTTACTCATCAGCTGTATCTGCGAAGAATGAAAAGGGGCTTCTGCTTCCCCGAGGATGGATCACCCCGGGCCACACGTACCCTCCGCTCAGAAACAACTGAAAAAAGACCCCAAAACACCTGCCAACAAGGATGTTTAAGGCCCAGCCGCCAGGCAGCAAAGAACAGCAATTCCTGAAACAGGAAGCAGGCGAGGTGAGCCCTCCAGGTGCCACGGCCCTCGGGGGGCATCTGGGAGGTTCCTGGCCTGAGGACGCAGGGGGGCCATGGCAAGGCCACGGCCAGGCCGGAGCAGCAAAGGGAAAGGTTCGAGACAAAGCAGCCCAGAGGCCTTTGGAGGGCCCCAGGGACCCCACGGAGCACAAGGACGCCACCCGCAGGGGGAGTGAAGACGCCCAAGAAGCCAGGAGAGCAGGGCCTGAAACTCACACGGGCCCACACAGCGCCTGTGCCCAGCGAGTGCCCGGGGCAGCGGGCAGTGGTCAGGATGCCGGGCCTCGGTACAGGAGTGAAACCGCCTGATGCTGAGCCCTGGCCCAGGCCCACCGGCCAACCTGCACACAGGAGACCTGAAAGGATGACACCGCGCCCAGGAAGATTCTCGGGGTTACAGAAACATCCAGCACCCAACAAGGTAAACCTCAGGGGCAGCAGAGGGAAGTGAATTTGACGGGCACAGGTCCTGGTACGTCGGAGCTCAGGAAGGAGAGGAGAGAGGATCACGGAGCCAGGGGACAGGGCCGCAGAGAAGAGGAGCTCGAACCCGGGAGAGACGACGCGCTTGGAAGCAGGAGCTGACAACCAGAGGCAGGAGAATCCGGAGCGGCTGTGAGGTCCCAGGGGCTGAAAGGCTCCAGGACCGTGAAAATTCATGACACACAGTATACACAGAATATTTTCTTCTCACGCGGGATTTCACATGAACCCTAACGGCGGAGATAAAACGGGCGCTGGGGTGTCTAAGGTCACCTGCTCTGTCCCCAGGACCCCAGGGCCCTGGCTACTGCACAACAGCGCCACATCCTCAGGCCGGGAGGGCTGGGGGCGGGGGAGGAGACCCACCGCCTCCCCCCCACGGGGCCCTCTCCTCCAGCCAATGCGGGAGGCAGGCAGGGCATGTTTGCAGGGGGCTTACAGAGAAGGCCCCCCAGAAGGCCACAGGGAGCACCCCTACACGCAGGTACCTGGTTCCAGCACGGCTCTGTGGGTTCTCCTTCCACCACCACAGAGCTCACACCCCACGGATGGAGACACAGCGACAGACGCTGGCCTGCTCACGGGACACGCGTGCGAGACCCTGGGGAGTGCAGTCCCATCACACGCGCCCGAAACACAGCGGCGGCCCCCAGACCTCACCCCTGCAACCCCGGAGAAAGGGCATCTGCTGCACAGGGCACGTCGGCGCCCGGGCACCCGGCACAAGGCTGGCTTCTACCTGCTGTGTGCCCGCTGAGTAAGAGGATGACGGGACAATTCCTGAAAGCTCTCCAGCTCTCCATTTCCTAAATCAGCTACCAGTACAGGGGTCCCCCTTGAAAAGGCTTCATATTAAAACCGAATTTGCTTAAGAGCCTCAATCAGTGCCGTTCCTTCTCCTGAAAACTGCTTACTCGGTTTTGACTGCCTGATGCGGGAAACGAGTCCCTGCTAACTTGTGCTGAAATCCCAGGCAGATCCCAAGTGTGACCTGCTCAGTCCATGAACGCTCAGAGTCTGAGGAAAGACACACCAGAAATTGGGCAAGCATTTGGAAAACAATTAGATTTTATATCTGTTGAGGCAAATAAGAAATCGGAGCCTATAATTTGTATGACTTCACGTTTCATTTCCTTTTTATAACAATTCATCTGAATTTTTCTTGTATTTTACAGAAGCAGAAGCAGCTCACGACAGATGAGAAGTGAAAACACGGGTCTCTAAGACGCCGCCCTGAACCTTGAGGAGAGACCCTGATGTGGGGCTGCCTCTGGGGGGCACTACTGCAGGTGCAGGTCCCGCCGGCCTGAGGGCCCCAGAGCAGGCCTCCTCCGTGGTTCCCATGTGAGGCCTGCCCAGTCTCGGCAAGAACAAACATCTTCAGCACATTCAAAAAATGAACTTATGGAGCTCCCATTGTGGCACAGTGCACACGAATCCGACTAGGAACCATGAGGTTGTGGGTCCGATCCCTGGCCTCGCCCAGTGGGTTAAGGATCACAGCCGCGGCTTGGATCTGGCATGGCTGTGGCTGTGGTGTAGGCCGGCGGCTACAGCTCTGATTAGACCCCTAGCCTGGGAACCTCCGTATGCTGCAGGTGCAGCCCTAAAAGGACAAAAGAAAAAAAAAAAAACCCAAATAGCAGATATGAAAAATTTTTAATTAAACCAATAAAATTTTAATTTCCCCCTAGATATTTAGAAAAAGAACATGGATATTCAGATAGTTTTTCTTTGACTGAAAAAAACAAAAAAAGAGTGTGGTATGAAGGGGAGAAACCTGACTTGGGTCGGAAAACCCCCCTCTTCAGCGCGTGCGGGGCGCTGCAGCCGCAAGCCGCGCTCCACCGCAGACACGACCTGGCATCTGCAAATCTGCGGGTGTAGACTAACGCCCCCCAAAGACGTTCATGCCTGACGCCCAGAACCTGTGACTGTCAGCTGTCACGGCAAAGGGGGGGGTGCCCCTTGGCCGACCTCAAGACAGGGACCGTCTCCTGGGTCACCTGCGTGAACCCAATCTAATCCCAAGTGTCCATCAACGAGGAGAGCCCGAGACGGGGGGCGAGGACGGCCCTGAAGCTGGGGGGGCCCCGAGCCAAGGACTGCGGGCAGCCTGCGGAAAGCAGAGAACAGGCGCTGGGGTCTCCCCCGACAGCAGAGGGAGGCGGCCTGCCAACAGCTCGGTTTCAGCCCAGAAAGACCCGGGTCCTGCCGAACTCTAAGATGACGGGCGCACGCTGTTCTGAGCCTCTGAGTCTGTGTCATCTGTTAACAGCAGCGAGAGAAAGCTAACACACCCGAGCACGTCCGGGCACAGGGCGGGGCTGAGCCTGGCGTCTGGGGAGGCCCTGGGGACCAGGCCGGTCTCAGCTCAGCCCCGGGGCCAGGCCTGTGCTCTGCATCCCCAGAGCTCGAGTCGGACACCGGGCCTCTGACGGCAAACACCCTTCCAGCTTTCCAGTACCTCCGAAGGAACCCAAGTAACAGAGAGGTTTCAACAGGATGAAGAGGGGCCGGCAGTGGGAGAGTCTGAGAGGGAAAAGTCCGTTCTTCCCTCTTAGCTCTGGGACGGCTCCGCCTAGGGCGAGGCCCCGGTGTCTCCAATCCCCAGGACCCCGAGGGCCCCCGAGTGTCTCTCTGGATTTGACCCAGCTGAGCCCCTGGCTCTGCACCTGCCCAAAGCGCCCATCTCTCTCCTCTGCACATGAGGGCAAAGAACTGGCGCCAAAACCACGCTCTTGCCCAGCCTCCCGGCTGCTGTCAGAGGCCTGCGACCCCGTGTCTCCTGCCCGCTGAGCTGGCTGACCACCTGCCGAGGGCCGGAGGGAGGTGAGCCGGTGGTGGCTGTCCGCAGGGCCCGCAGCAGAGCTCGGGCACAGCTCCACGACCCCGGCCACTGCCCGCGGGGCCCCGCGAGGGCTGGGGGCAGCGGGATGTCGCCCTCATCAGACCCGCCCAACAAAATGCGCTTGTTGCCCCTTCTGGCTTTTCAGTCGGAAGGAGATTATTTTGTTCCCCTGTGGGACCTAACTTGGCATGGCCAGAACATTTGTAGCTCATTGGCAATAATTTGTGTGTGTGACCAGCAAGACGTTCTCAGGGACTCAAACATTCCAAAGACGCTGGCCTTTTCCGGCGAGGAAGGCCCCGCCCGGGCCCCCGCCTCACCTTGTCACAGAAGACCTTGATCTGGCAGTAGGCCCGGTGCACGGGCTTGTTGCTGCGGTTGTTGTAACTGTAGGTGTCAATCTGAATGTTCAGAGGCAAGCCCTTCACGCCCTTCTGAGAAGAGAAATCTGTGCTCAAGCAGTTCACCGAGATGAAAACCTGCAAGGGAGGAAAAGCTTCCATGAGCAACAGGCCCCGAAGGCCGACTGTGCACAGCTTGTAAAACACCGGTGTCACCAACACTGTCCCCAAGCGCTCTAGACGAGAGCTCGTTTCTCATTCAAGAGGAGGGTTTTGTTTTACGGTTTTTGTTTTGGCTGCATCTGTGGCACGTGGAAGTTCCCAGGCTGGGATCGAACCCGCACCACTACAGCAACCTGTGCCACAGCAGTGACAACACCGGATCCTTAACCTGCTGAGCCACCAGGGAACTCCAAAAGGAGGTTTTGAAAAGAGATTATAAAAGGTTTATTTTATATATTTGTTTGTCTTTTCAGGGCTGCACCTGAGGCATAAGGAGGTTCCCAGGCTAGGGGTTGAATAGGAGCTGCAGCTGCCGGCCTACACCACAGCCACAGCAACTCGGGATCCTTAACCCACTGAGCAAGGCTGGGATCGAACCTGCATCCTCATGGATACTAGTTGGGTTCATTAACCACTGCGCCACAGCGGGAACTCCCATAAAGGGTTTATTTTAAAACCACCTTTGATCATGGGAATGGCAGACTTTAAAAGGGAAAAATTAGATAGCAGCTTTGACTCCTATCATTCTCCCTCCCAGAATATTTATGTAATATCACACAGTAGATGAGAATGGTTGTCTTAACGTCATTTTAAAATGTTCCAAATGGCCTAGGTTCTCTTTACAGCTGTTTTATAGATTATTACAAATTGTTTGGGAATCTGCCTGTATTTATGCCTATACCATCTCCTCGGAGAACCTGTAATACCTATGTTCTCATATTCTGGAATTTGTGAAACTAGTCTCAGTATTAAAGTGGTAATGAAGGCTGGTACTTAGACCCAGGTGAATCTTGTACGGAAAATGAATGTGCTCCATCCCCGCCCCCACCCCCAGATTTGTGATTCTAGATTCTAACCTCTGCACACACGGTCTCGAGGCCACTGAGCTCCCCTTCAAAGCTTTAGCGTTAGAATTTATTTCTGATGCACGCGCGCCACATAGCGGGTACTGCTGGAATTACAGTTTTAAAAAACAGGTTGGCACGTTTCAAAGACCCAAGACTCTGGATTCCTTTGAGCCCACGAGTCGACAACCCTGTCGCCCTACCGACCAAGGACAGATGGACCACAGTCACGTGGAATGCCAGCAGCTGAAGTGAGACCCAGAGAGGGAGAAGCTTACGTCAGAAGAGGGGAAAACCTACAAAAAGGCAGCACAGAAGGGAGTGGGAACAGAGGGTGACGAGGAAAAAGTTAGGGCCACGAGGACAAAGAACGCGCTCTAGAAGGTTCGCAAAACGTCGAACCAGGGTTTCCCCTCTTGCTCTGGTCTCTATGCTGTTTATGAGGAGGAGGAGACCAAAGCATCCTGAGGGGACTGAGACCTCGTCCAAATGCACAGATTTAAAAGTCGCCTCTCACCTGCTGTCCCTTCACCAGCTCCACTCAGCCGGGTCCACGCACCGCGCCTCCCCTCTGTCCTCGTCCCTCTTCCTCCCCCACGGCCTCCTGTCCCAGTCCTGTCGCCTCCACAGCTCCTCTCTGCCTCTGCCTCAAGGCCCTCGTCCAGAAAGTCCCCAAGCATCCCGCACTGCGACACGGGGCCGACGGCCGTGAGCGCGTCCCGTCTGGGGACCTGCGCCGGGCCCTCCCCTCGCACACACCATCCCGTCTGTCACACGGCCACTGCCTGGGGAGGGTGTGCTCTCCTGAGTTTACACGTGAGGCCTGGAGAGATTTTTTTAAACCGTCCCCGGGTAGAGAGCAAAGGGCTGGCATCCACACCCAGGACTCTCACGGCTCTCCTGCCACCTCTCTTCCCAAGGCGAGGGCTCACCCCGGACAGATGCCCTGGCGTTGCTTTACTACTTGGAATGGCTTCTCATTTTTAGTGTTTTTAAATTTTTATTTATTTATTAGTTTTTTAGGGCCATACCCGTGGCATATGGAGGTTCCCAGGCTAGAGGCTGAATGGGAGCTACAGCTGCCGGCCTACACCACAGCCAAGCCAGATCCGAGCTGCATCTGCGACCGACACCACAGCCAAGGCAACGCCGGATCCTTAACCCACTGAGCGAGGCCAGGGATTGAACCCGCATCCTCATGGCTCCGAGTTGGGTTTGTTAACAGCAGAGCCACGACAGACACTCCTGGCATGTCATTTTTAGAGGGGCTGTGTCTTATATTCCCGACCGGGCGGTAACTACCGAGCAGGCTGTGTCCATTTTCTCCCTCCTTTCCTGGTACTCGGCAGGGCTCCTGATTTCGGAGGGCCTGATCCAGCCTGATTTTTCTTGCCACTTAACTCATTTTCAGCAAATAAGCAAATTGCTTTACTTTTTAAAATACCTAAATCTAGCTATGGAGGCAAAAGGGACACATGAATTTCAAATCTATTACAGAAGCTTACTGCTTTAACTTTATATCATTTTTCTATTTATTTTTTTAAGTAACCTTTCAGGAGTTCCCTTTGTGGCACAGCAGATGTGAATCCAACTAGGATCCATGAGGATGCAGGTTTGATCTCTGGCCTTGCTCAGTGGGTCAGGGATCTGGCATCACCGTGAGCTGTGGTATAGGTCACAGACATGGCTCGGGTCCCCTGTTGCTGTGGCTGTGGTGTAGGCTGGCAGCTGCAGCTCTGACTGGACTCCTAGCCTGGCAACCTCCATATGCTTTGGGTGCAGCCCTAAAAAGCCAAAAAATAAAACAAAATAAAAAATGAAAAGCACTTCACGTACGATTCATAAATTGAAGTTAAAAGACAGCAGAGAGAACAGATGAAAGAAGGACAGAAAGGCAGACAAAAAGCCAGAGACAGAAAGACAGACAGAGGGCCGGCAGTCTATGCAGACAGCTGAGCCCACCCACGCAGCCACACCACCGCCTTTCTCATTTCACAACCAAATAGAAAGCCGGAACGGTTCCATCGTTCTAGGCCCCACGGCTCCATCCCTAACTCAAAAACAACTGCCCGGGAACGTTGCTGCCCCCCCAACAACTCCAGGAGGTCTCTGCCCAAAGTGAGTTTCCCCTCACCAGAGGATTCCACGGTAATCCAGCCCCACACCTCCCCAGGGTCGAGTTTCTAGTCAAAGCAGCAGGAAGCAGGAGGCAGACACCAGGAGCAGCACAGACTTGGAGCCTTCGGAGAGACGTGAACGCCCCTCGCCGCTACTCAGGATTCTCTGCGAGGCGTTCTGTTCATCTAGGTCTCATGTCAAGTCTTTCCAGACGGGGCGGGTCTCCACCTCTATTAGAGACCCTTGCCAGCATCTAAAAGCGCCACCTCGTCTAGACAGACGCGCAAACCCAGCAGTGAGGAGTGGCAAGACGTGTGCGGTCCAGGCCCGGGGACGGGAGGTCCAAGGAGAAAAACAGGGGGGACAAGAACAAGCCGGACACTCGCAGGACACGCTGGCCCGGAGGGGGACACGCGCGCACCGTGCTTACAGCTGGCAAGGCTTGCGAGGTCTGTTCCAGCCGGAGTAAGGGGGCCCGCAGGAAGGGCTTTGCTCCGAAAAGCAGCACGTCTAAGTTCTGGTCCCAGCCCGGGTCACCGGGGAAGGTTCGCCTCGTGTGGACAAAATGAATGCTCATCAGGCCGTTCGCACCGGGCAGAGGCCACTTTAGAAGGAGATCACGGGACAACCCGGTATCGCCTCCAGAGAGAGGGTGGGAAAGGGAGGAAGAGAAAGACGGGTCACCTCACGGGCAGCTCCTCTAACCACAGGTGCGTGTACGCACACTCGTGCACACGCACACGTACACACGCACACACACGTTCTCAAGTCTGAGAGGAGGCTCCTTCTCGGAATGATGTAAAGAGCTTTAGGAACTCAAACGATGCCCTCTCTCTATTTTCATGCTTCCTCGCCACTGATTTGGAGGAAATGTTTGATTTCATTCAAGCAATCGGAACATAAACCTCCAAAGATGAGCAATTACTGTTCCCACCCAAAACCACTAGACAGAAAGAAACTAACCACAAAAAAACAAAACAAAAACCTCGCTAAGCAGGTGGGAGACGCTCAGCAAGATTCCTCTTTAAATGTCCAGCCCGTTTTTCTAAGACGGTTCCTCATTCTTGGCCAGGAATTCATGCACTCCGAGCTCTGCGAGAGATTTCATTTTGTTTGCACACCTCCGTTTGGAAACGCGAAGAAAAGAACAAAACGCAGATGCGCATCGTCAGAGGATGAGCCTGTACGGATCGGGCGAGCGCGGAACCCCGGAGACAGCAGACCGAGAGCTCGTTTGCGGCGCTTCTCCCTGGAGCCACGACGCGGCCCACAGGCCTGTTCACCCCGCTGGCTCCTCCTCAGGTGGAAAAACAAAGAAAACAAGACGGAAGGAAAACCAGGACACGCTCAAAACACAGGCGGCCATCGCGCTTCATCTCCCAGCCAGCACAGCAAGAGCAGCCAGGAACCAATTTCGTGGAGCCCCCCAACATATCTCCGCCAACCTACCTGCCCCTGGGGACTTTCCTTCCCATCAATACCACAAACCAGGGAGTTCCCATCATGGCGCAGTGGAAACAAATCCGACCAGGAACCAAGAGGTTGCGGGTTCGATCCCTGGCCCCGCTCAATGGGTTAAGGATCCGGCGTGGCTGTGGCTGTGGTGTCGGCCGGCGGCTGTAGCTCCGATTGGACCCCTAGCCTGGGAACCTCCCTATGCCGCAGGTGCAGGCCTAAAAAGCCAAAACAATAAAAAAGAAATAATAATACCACAAACCAAGGCCCAATTCCAGTAAAACCTCTAGACTAGAGGGAGGAGTCGGGCATGTGGCTTTAACAAGTGCATTTCACCCATGGGGAGAAATCATAGGAGCATTTTTCACCCACCTAATTCACAGAAAGACAGCACTGACAAAGCGCTCAGAATTCCTCAGGCAGAAGTCGCAACAACTATAAGCAGTGGAGTCAGAAGCCAAGTGACGAAACCAACTTACTTAAATGTACTGTATTAGGGTAATTTTCACGAACAAAAAGGCTGTTCCTTTTTGCAGATTTACCACAAGAGGAATACTTGTTCCGTATTATCATTCACGTTCAAGAAAGGAAACTGACATCAAAATAAGAGGCTTCATTTTCTTCCCGCTGAGAGATTTAGGTGGAATCTTACACAGTATTTTAACACTGTTGTTATAATGCGTCAAACACTTGACCTTCAATATATGGTTTTCTCAATGAGGGGATGAAACATTTTACACACAAACAAAAAAACGAAGTTCCTGTTGTGGTTCAGCAGAAATGAACCGGACTGGTACCCATGCGGATTCGGGTTCGAGCCCTGACCCTGCCAGCGCGTTAAGGACCCAGTGTTGCCATGAGCTGTGGGCTAGGTCACAGATGTGGCTCAGATCTGGAGGTGCTGTGGCTGTGGTGTAGGCTGGCAGGTACAGCTCCGATTTGACCCCTGGCCTGGGACGCTCCATGTGCCGCGGGTGCGGCCCTAAAAGACAAAAATAAAATTTTTGTAAATAAAATAAAAAGCTTCTTCCAGTGTTGAGTATACTTCTTGTGATTCTCCAAATGCCTATTACTACGACATGCGGCTGCACTGAAAGCTGGTCATGAGACCCCGAAACACCAGGGGTAGAGAGAAATCCACCCATCATTCCAAATCCTACCTTAGGAAGTTTTGAATCCTCACAGAACTGTAAATACCCACAACCGTGGCCCTCTACAAAATCAATAAAAACACTCGATAACAAAAGAGCTCATGCAAATGTACACAAATGAACCCTTCTTTCTTCCAGCTGGAAGCGGGGGCCCTCTACACAATCAAAAGGCTACAAGCCGGGCGACAGCATGGAAAGGGAGCAGGACCGCTTCCCTGACGTCAGGCACTGGCCCGACACCAGTATCGCCACAGACGCAATCATTCATTCTTACACCACAGTTTCCCATCACTCACCACTGTCTGCGTGATGGACTAAATTCTCAGCACTCACACACGGCACGCGACACACCCCACCCTGCCGGCCCCAATTCCTACCACCTACAGCAGTGTTTCTCAAAGGAGAATAATACAGGCATCCTTTTTCAAAGAGAAAGAAAGCGGCCGAACCCACAAAAACATATCCAGATCCTAGTGTGAGAAATACTACTCTAGGAGTTCCCATCGTGGCTCAGTGGTCAACGAATCCGACTAGGAACCATGAGGTTGCGGGTTCGATCCCTGGCCTCGCTCAGTGGGTGAAGGATCCATCTTTGCTGTGAGCTGTGGTGTAGGCTGGCGGCTTCAGCTCTAATTAGACCCCTAGCCTGGGAACCTTCATATGCCGCGGGCATGGCCCTAAAATGACAAAAAAAACAAAAAAAGAAATACGACTCTAGTCAAACAGCCACATAACGTTGGCTCACACAGCACTGGCCTTTATCGGGCTCCAAGCTAGCACCTGAGCATAAACATCAGCAAGGAAACCTGCCAGCAAGTGGCAACCAGAATATACATGTGATTTTTAAAAGTCTTATCACTGAATTGAAAACAATATGAAAACTCTCGAAGAAACTCTACGCCCTTGGTCCACACTTGGTCCACAGACGCCAAGGGTCTGAGACGACCTGCTGGCGGGGCGAGGGCATGACGGGGCCTCGGGATCCGGGCCCTGCCTCCTGCCCAGATGTCCAGCTCCCCTTTAGCTCTGCGCGGACACAGCTGGGGTTCACAGGGTCGCGTGCGCGGGGGGCTCTGGGTGCTTGGCTAGGGCTTCCCATCCCCGAGGAGTCACTCGGGGGTCACCTCAAGGAAGTGTCTCTGATTCTCCTTTTCTAAAGTGCCTTTTTTGTGTATCTTTTTTTTTTTTTTCCCCCTAGGGCCGCACCCACAGCACATGGAGGTTCCCAGGCTAGGGGTCTTATCGGAGCAGTAGCCACAGCCACGCGGGATCCGAGCCGCATCTGCGACCCACACCACAGCTCACGGCAGCGCCGGATTCTAAAGGAACTTCTATTCTTCATGTTTACGTCTGTCCCTGCAGGTGCCACAGCGGCCACCTCCTCCACTGCATTTTGAATTTCCTGAGAAGGGGGCCGTGTCCTGCTCACCTGCAGATTCCCAAAACACCCTGGCAGTGCCTGGCCGCTGAGAAACACAGGTTCGCTGAATGAATGAGCCCAAACTCCAGCCACACGAAAACGCATGCTGCCGCGACATCCGAGTTCCGTCTGTCGACTCCTACCACAGTGGGCCTGACTCCTCGGCCCTCAAAACCCCCCATGCAATTGGCCCTATTCTGACCCCACTTCCCAGATGAGGCCCAGAGGTTGGATACTGTGTTGCCCAAGTTCACGGGTTACTTACGTTCACATCTTTCCTCCACGCAGACCTGGACACCTCAGTCACCCGGGTGAAGCCCAGACATCGGCCTCAGCAGCTTCGCTCTTTTTCTTTTTCTTGGTAGGGCCGCGCCCGCAGCACATGGAGGTTCCCAGGCTCAGGGTGGACTTGGAGCTGCAGCTGCCGGCCTACGCCTCAGCCACGCCAGATCCGTGCCATGTTTGCAACCTACACCACAGCTCAGAGCAACACCGGATCCTTCACCCACGGAGCGACACCAGGGATCGAACCTGTATCCTCATGGATACTAGTCGAGTTTGCTATCGCGGAGCCACAACGGGAACTCTCCCAGTAGTTTTACACACAGGGGACATTAAAGAAGCATTTGTTGAATAAGTAATTAGGGTGGCCGCATGTACCCCTCGATCTGGAAAAGACCATGGCAGTGAGAGGCTCACTGATGCACCTGCAGAGACCGCCGTGCTAAGTGCCAGGGCACGGGCAGGTCCCCGCGGCGAGCCACGGGGGAATATTCTGCATCCATTCCCTTTTGTACTTCGAGACGTCAGCGACAGTGACCAGCCTTCCTTTACAGGAATGTCAGGCACCTAACAGTCTGTATTTGATCATTAAGCTTGCCATCCTTTCACTCGTAGCTTCGGGTCGTACGGACGGCGGGGTGGGGGGTGGGGGGGTGCAAGCTTCAAGTTTTGCAAAAGACAAGTCCCAACCCTGTTCCCTGCACCCCAGACACCAGGACCTCAAGGCATCAAAATGCCTGCGTGGACGAAGCTGTTCCAGGCGCCTCTTTCCCACTTAAATTCACAACAGCTACTCTGTGGAGGAAAAAAGGTCCAAAGAGCCTTTGTGGAATATTCCACAGCCGCAACCTCCCAAAGCCGGTGGCCAGTGTCATCTCTTCCATGAAGCCTTCGACTCTCAGAGCTGGAAGCACCGCTTTTCCTGGAACTCTCAGGCGCATTTTTATTTTTATTTTATTTATTTATTTATTTATTTTGTCTTTTTGCTATTTCTTGGGCCGCTCCCGAGGCATATGGAGGTTCCCAGGCTAGGGGTCGAATTGGAGCTGCAGCCACCGGCCCACGCCAGAGCCACAGTAACGCGGGATCCGAGCCGCGTCTGCAACCTACACCACAGCTCACGGCAATACCGGGTCGTTAACCCACTGAGCAAGGGCAGGGACCGAACCCGCAACCTCATGGTTCCTAGTCGGATTCGTTAACCACTGCGCCACGACGGGAACTCCTCAGGTGCATTTTTAAACCTCACTTGTGACCGGTATCGCCCCCCAGAGTGTCACCTCTTCTAAGGACAGCCTGGATGCCCGCGTTGCTCTTCACTCCCTCGCGCGCTTGCGGGGAGCAGCACCGTCGCTAGTGCGCTGAAGGAGTGAACAGCTGAGAAAGCCAACGCTCTGCAGCGGGCCTTCCAGGCGGTTCTTCCACGAGGTAGCAACACGGCATCTGCCTTGCGCAGAATTTCCTGGGAGGACGTTAGAAATGAACTGAATTGATCGATAATGACAGGAAAAAATTTTCAAGGGAGAATGGTGTTCTGTCCTCTTAAGACAGATGATATACACCGGGCTCTTGGAAGCGTCAGCACACAGGGCCGCGAGCACGCCTGACCACCTGTGGCAACCTCACACGCGGTCACTGGTGTACCCTGTGTCCAGTGAGACAGTTCAAGTGAGTTCTAACTGCCTGGTAAACACGTGCAAGAGAAAAGAAAAGAGATGGGAGTTCCTATCGTGGCTCAGCAGTTAATGAGCCAGACTAGTATCCCTGAGGACACGGGTTCAATCCCTGGCCTCGCTCAGTGGGTTAAGGATCCCGCACGGCTGTGGCTGTGGTGTCGGCCGGCAGCTGTGGCTCCGATTCTACCCCTAGCCTGGGAACCTCCATATGCCGCAGGTGCGGCCCTAAAAAGACAAAAAAGAAAAGAGATCTAATAGAAGGAGGAAAGGAAGAATGGGCGGATGTCATTACGAAGACGCTTCAGCAAGTTGGGAACTTGTTCCACGTACACGGCGAACGTCCCGCAAACATCTCCCTTTAACACGAGCATCCCGCGGTTCGGAATCTGGAGACTCGACAGCTTCCAACCCAAGAGAGACAGCGTCCAGCTGCGGCCGAGAGCCCGTCAGTGAACGACACACGGCAAACAGACCACGAAGCCAAAGGAGGCCTGTGCCTCCTGCTCCCCGTTCACGCTCTTGAACCCACAAGGACACAGAAAGCCTGAGGAGTACCTGGTGCCTTCCTGGGGAAGCAGGAAAGCGGAACACGGTCACTCCCAGGCGGCTGCGGGCAGCAGGTTCTTTTCTGACCACGAGGCAGGAAGGGAAAGGTCCCGATATTCCAAATCAAACAGGAGCCTGTGCCAAGGTCCCACCTGACTTCCTGTAAGTCAGGCTCGGCCCCGTTAGACGGCGGCGGCCCAGGTACAGTCGCCGCTGCCTCTGGGGGCATCTGTCACTTTCCCTGTTCTCCTGTCAGACTCCCACTTAGGCCAACAAAGAGGTCATGTGCACAACCTCTTTCCTGGACTGTAACTGATCCATTACACTGAAAGGAGAAACCCTAGAACAAATCTGAATTTACCCCTCCTCCCTATCAGCCAACAAGACCGCTCTCAAACATGTCCTAGTAGCTTTTCTGAGTTAGAAACTCCTGACAATGGAAACCACAACGGGAGGTCAGTGCCAGTGTCTTCTCGCCCCAGGTCCAAGAGCACTAATTAAAGGGAATAAAATCACCATTTTCCTGGTATGTTCACATGCAGTTATGTCAGCTGAATCCGATGCAGCAGGAGACACTGCAAAGGAAGGAAAGAAACCAAGACCCGAGTCTGAAGTCTAATTAGACGGCAATGCTTACTCAGCACTACACGGCAGACCCTTTAAACATTTTTTCTATTATAGCTGACTTACCACGTTCTACCAGTTTCTGCTGTATACAGCAGAACCTTAATCAACATTCCTGGAGTTCCAGTCGTGGCACAGTGGTTAACGAATCTGACTAGGAACCATGAGGTTGCGGGTTCGATCCCTGGCCTTGCTCAGTGGGTTAAGGATCCAGCACTGCCGTGACCTGTGGTGTAGGTTGCAGACACGGCTCAGATCCCATGTTGCTGTGGCTGTGGCGTAGGCCGGCAGCTACAGCTCCAATTAGACCCCCAGCCTGGGAACCTCCATATGCCGAGGAAGCGGCCCTAAAAAAGGCAAAAAAAAACAAAAACAAAAACAAAAAACCCAAAACAAACAAAATTCCTACCTCCAAAAGCCAAAAAAAAAAAAAAAAAAAAAACCAAACCCAAATCAAACAAACTGTGATTATCTTAGTTCTGTATGAGCCTCGTCTTTCCCCTACGAACTCCCGGGAGGCAGGCCTCATGCACTGATGAAGCCCGGGAAGGTATCGGAGACCCAGGCACAGACTCAGAGGCGGAACCCGACTCCACCACTGACTCAGCGGCTGATCCCAGGAAAGTCGCTTCCCCTCTGCTGGGGATGGGAGGTGATTCGAAAACCCCATGACAGAGTGACAGTGGCATGAAGCGAACGCCTGCCAACGGGCAACGGCGACGTGCGTTCTTTCTCAGACGATCAAGCTGGAAGGCGGGGGCGGCGAGGGCGTGGGCAGAGGGGAGCGCCGCCCTGAGATCTTCTCACACCAAGTGGGGCGTTGCCCTGAGGAAATAACAAGGAGCCAGTCCAGCCACCAGCCTTCCTGCTGCCACGGCGCTGCCGCCCACACCGCCCGCACGATGGCTTTGGTCTCTGCGTGGATGGCAGGGAGCCGGGGACAAAGGCCCCGGGAGAGATGGGGACACTCTGGAGGACCTGCCTCCACCTACTCTCTGCCGCATCCTGCCAGCGGCACCTGGGGAACTTAGGGACACTTGGCAGATACGGTGCTCTGGCACCTCTTGTCCCAAATAAGGAGAATGTTTGTTTGCAATACGCAGATGGGGACGCAGATGTGACACCAGGAAAACACAGACCTCCTTCCAGCGTCTCCCGGCCCAGGACAGGGGGCGCGGGGGGTCACAAGGGGACGACCTGGCGGGCGTGCTGACTTCCAGTCAAAACGTCCAATTAGATACTGTGACCTTTCAGAAACAGCTCCAGAAAAAGTCCCAACTGAGTACGGAAGGCAGGGCGCGCTCGCGCTGCCCGCAGGACTTGGAGTCTTGTGTGAAGCGCTGCCCTTTCACACGGAAACCTCACTGCCCGGGTGGACTTGACCACAGCTAAGGACGTCTGGTCGGGGTCAGGGCTCTCTGGTCCGGCTTACAGGGGGCCACTCCGGCAGCAAGGACAGAAAACCACTCCAAAAGGAGACCCCAGGAAGGCCCCGGGAGAAGGACAGTTCATGGGACAAACTGTCAAAGAAGAAAGTTCTAGAGAGAGGCTGACTGTTTCATGACCGTGGCAGCAGGGTAGTGGGGGAAGGGGAAAAATCTGACCGACCAAAAAAAGAATAAAAAACACGTTGAAGTGGCAGCACAAGGGGTGACCGCCTGACTAGACGTGGTGCCTCAAACCCGTGTCACTAGGCGCAGGTTCCGCCGCCCAACGGAGACGCTCCTCCGCTGCCAAGTGTCCTGCGGGTCCAACGGAAAACAGCCCGCCTCGGGCCTGCACGCGGCACACGTGGGCGACTGTCACCGCCAGCTCTGCGGTCCCCCGCATGCAGCGCCTGTCATTTCCTTCGGGGAAGGACCTCCCGCCCAGACACCGGCGGACCCGCAGGACGCTTCCGGCCCGGAGCCCCAGAGCCCTGGCTCCTCAACGAGAAACCTGAGGAGGCGCAGGGAGAAGCCTCCTCCTCGTGATCAGACCCAGAGCCCTTTCTCCAGGGCGGCTGCCCACGGCCAAGCACGCGCCCTCGGCTCCCGCTAATCACAGGCGTTCTCCCAAGTTCCAATCCAGAAAGACTTCCTGGCATCAAACCCTTTCGCTCAAGACCCTTTGTTCCCTGTAGACGAACGTGACCATCTTGCTGGCGCCAAAACGACTCTTCTTCCCTCTGACAAGTAGGGGAAGGACACCCACAGGAGGACAGCCCTGGAGTCGAAAGGAGGTCAGCGCAGAAGCCTCCTGGGCCACCTTGCGTCTCCCTGGAGTCTGAGGACAGGACCCCCGGGGGTGGGGAGGCGGTGGCCAGGTCGGCGGAGTCAGCCTGCACCTGTCTGGTCTCTAGCGTCTCTTCCCTTCGTTTGAAAAGTAACCACGCTGCCTGGCTTCCTTTTCGACGTAGGCCAGGGAGGATACGCCTGCGTTTAGACCTCCTGCCCACACTTAATGGCAACGGCAAGCAAGACGTTTGACTCACCTGCCTCCTCCCATTCACATTGGAAATTTAAAGTTGAGAAACAAACCAAACCTGTCCCTGCTTCATGCAACCAAACTGGCAACGCCTTCTTTTACTGGAGCCCTTGACTGATGCTTCACCAGAATGGAATTCCTATAAATGTGAGCAATACACTCAGTGCAAACAAATTAAAAATTACTCTCACAATGAATTCCAAATATTATGCTTAGACAAAACAACAAACTGTCATTAAACTCATAAACCCGAAGCCCGCAAGCACTCACTCAACGTCTGAAGTTCCAGTTCCTGGGATGGTCACACCACCCCCGCCTCAATCCCTCGACTCAACTCTGCGACAGGAGCTCCATACACTTGGCTGAGACAGGAGACCACGGGGAGACGCCAGGGCTCCGACCCAAGCGACCCAAGCCAGGCGCTCGCGCTAAAGCCCCTGGGTGTTCCTGTCGCCTCCACTTTCTACTTTAATCCTCTTTCTTGTGTAACACGAGCCTCTCCACGACATACAAAACGTTCGGTCCGAGGGGCGATCCTGCAGAACAATCCCCCTCGGAGCCGATGGATGATAATGAAAAGCGCGGAGTCCTCCCACTGCGAGCTGTGTGTCCCAGTGCGTGGAGCCACGCTGCTCCCAGGGTGTCCTCGCCCTTCCCACAGGCCAAGGCACCGCACTGACGGCGCGGTGGGTGAGGGAACAGAACCGGGAAGAGACACGAGTGCACGGACACTGGTTCTCTCGCCCCAGAGCCCAGAGGCTGCCACGAGGAAAAGACGCAGGTGCACCTGCCGGCGAGAACGCTGATCACACCGCAGCGCCTCCTGCTGCAGGTCTGACCAAGGCACCAGAAAGCACGCGGGGTCCACAACCACACCGCCTGCCAAACACCCAAATCCTTAAGCCACAGACGTGTCATCCAATAAACGAACTCAGGCTCCACACGGAGCGCCTGCCCTGAGACGGCTCACTCCCGCGGGAGCCTGGTGCTGGTCTGCAGGCACGTTCTCTGCTGTTAATGTTTAAAAAACAAAACGTGCGCATCCAAAGGCAGCTGTACCCCGACCCACCATCCAGGAAGGACTCAGGTCACCTCTGGGAAAGACGTGTTCGATAGTTTGCACCCCTGGGGTTTCATCACATCTTTGGAAGGTTGGCTTCATGTGCACGAGGTCGCAGCCGTGTTCGGAGCAGCAAGGACACCGTGCGCCCCGCTCTCACTGTACCTGTGTTCCTGGTTCCCTACTGTGCGCTTGGCGACACCAACTGGTCCCTACGCCCTCAGCGGACTCCCCTTCCACTGGCGTTCGCCTGGCCCACGGGGCTCCCTCACAGCTGGCGGCCCCGTCTTCAGCGGAGGCCATGCAGCTGTTTTTTGGTTTCTACCTTCCACTCCTTTGCAGATACACCTCACTCACCCAACCACCAGTGTCAAGTCTCCCCTGTAACAGGGGTGCTCTCCTGCTAGAGGGATTCAGAGCGACTCCATCCTGCTGCTCTATGAACGAGGACTTTTCAGTATCCTCCCCTGTCAGCAGCACTTTCCGTCCATTTCAAGGGGCAGTCTTGCCTCCCCCCACCCCGTGACCTCGTTCCCATGACCGAGCGGCAGGTGTATTTCTGACTGGAGGACTAAGTGCTTCCTCCTGGGTACTGAGCACCAGCACTGCCTGGGTAAAAAGTGCGAACCCAGGGGAGGCATCTCAGCACAGTGCCTGGCATCACACTGGCATTCCAAGGACTAAACTCTCTCTCCCTGACTTCCTTTTCTTCTATTTATTTTAGCTCCTCAGGGTCTGAGAGGCCCTTGCTTCATATCGCCCACCAAACGTCACGCTGTTGTAAACACCCTTGGATTTACAATCTAAGCAAAAAAATTAAGCCCTAGGCCCTGGAGTGGAGCCTATTCAGAAGTACTCACTTGGTTCTGGAAATACTGAGACTAGAGCAGAAGCGATAGCCCAACCTCTAAGTTACTTGTGTCTCCAAAGTTTATCTGTACAAGCTTCCTCTCCTTAGAAACAGGACGTTACAGCCTTAGCATGTCAGGCCACGAAAGCCTACTTAACCCACAGGACAACCGACCTCCAACACCGGTGTCTCGGGGCAGCTCTAGCACAGGCCATGGGCACAGCCAGCGCGTGGATGTTTGCTGGACAGCGCCCTGAACGCCTGCAGGTGGGGGCAAGGTGCGCAGCTGGCCCGGGACGAGATCTTTGCATTGTCCAAGTCCGTGTTTACCTCCCCCTCCCCATCTCCTAACCCTCTCTCCCCAGCTGACTGGTGTCGCCCTCCAGCAAATTCTGAACGTCAGCATCTCACCAGCGCGCCACCTTCCAGTGTCGCAAAGGAAACTGCTGCTTCTCACTGCCAGAAGGACCTCAAGCAACTGATCTCAGCCGTGAACCAGGAGGGAAGAAATCGACTGGCTTCTCAATGAGATGGGAGTGTCAGGAACCTGAATTGTCTGTGGATTTCTGACCCTTGAAAAGATGCCCGACTACCCAAACAAACCTAATTTTGTGAGGAGTACGGCAAAATGAATGAAATAAATCAATACAATGGAGCTATCAGGGCCACTGGGGGGACCCATCTAAGAAATTTTTGCTTTCCAAGGCAGCTTTCTTCTCCCCTGCTGCTGTAAAACCTAATGATTTTTCTTTTACAAGTTTCATACCGGCTTCAAGTTTCCATGGTAACAACAAGTATGCGATTATTCGGATACGTGGAGTGTTTATAGGGACAGGATGATTCTGGCCTGGACGGCGCTTTTCCCAAATGGGAACATGAGCCAGGTGTTCAAGATTCAACCCGAGGAGTTCCCGTCGTGGCACAGTGGTTAACGAATCCGACTAGGAGCCGTGAGGTTGCGGGTTCGATCCCTGGCCTTGCTCAGTGGGCTAAGGCTCTGGCATTGCCATGAGCTGTGGTGTAGGTTGCAGACGCGGCTCGGATTCCACGTTGCTGTGGCTCTGGCGTAGGCCAGGGGCTACAGCTCTAATTAGACCCCTAGCCTGGGAATCTCCATATGCCGCAGAAGCGGCCCCAGAAAAGGCAAAAAGACAGAAAAAAAAGACGAGATTCAACCTGAGATGTCCTAAAAGCAGTTACCTCCAGAGAGTGGCAGAAACTACAGATGAGATTCTCGTGTTGACACGGGGCTGGAATTCTGGCCTTACTCCTCCTGGCCTGGCCAAAAAGGTACATTCAATAGCTTGAAAAAACCAAAAAAGTGTGGGAAGAGGGGAGTGACGCCCACCTCCGATAATCCCTACGTCTGTGGGAGAGGAGGAGCTGGAATGAAGAATTCATACGGGTCCTCTAATCCAGAACAAGACAGTGGGATGCTCTCGGGAAAAGAAGTTCAAGAAAAATTCTATACAGGATCCTGCACGTACCTTTGTTCCCTCGAGTTGCCCTGGGGCATCAATTACGTTAAGTGTAAAACAGAAAACATCAACTTGGCCAGGGAAAGCAAAATACCCACAGACTTAATTTCAACACATACTTGAAGCGGATGCCCGATGCCAGCTTCAAAAGGCAGCAGGCTCATTAAGAAATGACACGAGCCCCATCTGGGAGCCGGCAAAGGCTTTAAAAAATCCAGTCTGTGCTGGGGGTCTGGAAGGGGGAAACGAGACTGAATCTACCTGCACCCACTCCCAATGCGCTTAAGGCTACCTAGGACCCGCCTCCAAATAAGTTTCTCCTTAAGACGAACGCGCCGAGGGCCTTCGGCGTTAAACTGGCCATTATTCCCGCCCCCCCAGCGCCCCGCCCGGAGAGTGACACATCAAACAAACAAAGCACCCGGCCTACAGGCAGGCCTTGCCGCCAAGATCGCCACGCACTGTGACAAGTGCCTATTAGTCCCGATGACGCTCCAGCAAAGAAGAGAGCTGGTCACCATGGCCTTTTTATTCTCGGGGGACACGGGGGCACAAGGAGCCAGTGCATCGAGGCGCCAAGCCCAGGTCACAGCTAAGTCAGAAGAGAGAACTCAGGGCTGAGAGGCGAGGGTCCCTCGGCGAAGGGGAGGCCTGTCCCTACTCGGACTTCGGAACGAGGCAGCGGGGGGAAGAGAACCAGCTGTTCTCACAGGCCGCGTGCACACGGAGTCCTACCATGAGATTTAATTTCCAAATAACCAGAACGACAATGCTCTAAAATGAAAAGTTTACTTGTCCTTCTACCGGCTTCTCCGTGGTGAATTCACTGTTTAATCGAGCTCCAGACCCTGAGCTCAGCAGCCCGAGGTATCTGCGTAGGATGGAGGTGGTCGGCCGGAAACCCTTGAGGCAATTACAGTGCCTAAAGCTTCCTTTACAGACTGGCGGACCCCACTCGCCACAGCCTGCACGCTTTCATTTTTGTGCCTTTTTAGGGCCACACCCGCGGCTTATGGGGGTTCCCAGGCTAGGAGTCGAATCCGAGCTGCAGCTGCCGGCCTCCACCACAGCCCAGCAACGCCAGATCCAAGCCACCCACGTCTGCAACCTACGCCCCAGCGCACCGCAACGCCGGATCCTTAACCCACTGAGCGAGGCCAGGGACGGAACCCGCAACCTCAACGTTCCTCGGCGGATTCGTTTCCACTGTGCCACTGAGGGAACTCCTCTCCTGCACTCTTGAGACACACTGTAGCCTTAGACGCCACGGCCACAAAGGGCAAGGAAAGCGACTGCAATACAAACTTAACGTGTTTTCTCAAGAATCCAGCCACGTGATTTTTAAAAGCCATCCTAGGCAGTAAAAAATTCTAAAGTACTTAGCACCAAATGCAGGGTCTTACTCCATATTGTTAAAATCCTTACTGAATAAATAAATAAAAGAGAGGCTGAGAAGGGACGAGAAGGCGGCGGTAACTTTGCGCCTGGTCCTAGATGCAGAAGAGTATTCCCGACACCACAACAGACCCTGAGGGGACCTTGTCACCAACTGCCCTCAAATGAAGGTTTCCACCGCATTGCCCGAACTCTCAATTTTTAAACTAATGCTTAATTTTTCTTAAAAGGTACCCAAAAAGTCCCCAGTACAAGTATCCAAAGACCGTCTGAGCTGGAGGCCAGCGCGCTCTTGCCCGAGCCCGAGAGTCAGGAGCCTCGCAGGAGGGTACCTGGAGGGTGGCGCCGTGGGGTCGGGCACTGCCACCAGGACAACCTGTGCTCAGGCCCTTCTGCAGACAGCCTGGCAGCTTCACGGGCGCAGCTCCAACTGCGCTCTGGGGGCAGCGCTGGGGGCGGGAGGAGATGGGCATCACCTCTGCTCTGCACAGGAGGAGACAGAGCCCCGAGAGAGAGAGAGACGGACAGACAGAGCCGGGAGCCACACTCCGGCCGAAGACGCCGCCCTCTCCGCAGCCGTGGCCTCGGGGAAAGGTGCAGCGGGGGCCGGCCGGCGGAGGAGGCGCCCGGCTCGGGACAGGCTGGGGAGACGGGCTGCTTTTCCTCCCAAGCCCTGTCCTGCTTCGAGCCCCTTGTGTCTGGGGCTGTGACCTGCCTTCCCAGCCCTGCACGCTCTCCTTACGCCTTAGCAAAGGACTGAGAAATAAAAAAAAAAAAAAATCGGGGCTCAAAGCACTAAGCTCCTCCCACTCCTGCCCAGAGAGCTGGTGCTGTCTCCGAGCTGCCAGCTCCTCCGCCTACCTTTGCTTCCTCGTTGATGTCCCAGGTGAAAGAAATGGCATTATAAGCGATCTCCTCGATGTTGCTGATGGTGTTGAAGCTTTCTTTGTAATCGGCTACACAAGCGATGGGAAAGAGAAAGAATTTGTGATTTCCAGCTTCCGGCATGAGATTATAGCAGCTCAAGGTGAGAGTCAGCTCTTCGTGGTATCACCGCTGGGTAATATTTTTTGGCCACACCTGAGGCATGTGGAAGTTCCCTGGTCAGGGATGGAACCCTCGCCACGGCAGTGACCAGAGCCTCGGCAGTGACAATGTTGGATCCTTAACCCACTGAGCCGCGAGGAAACTGCATTGATGGAAAATATAAATTCACATTTTGCTGGGTTGAAAGGAGTTCAAGAGATGAAGAAAAAGAGTAACAGAGGCAAGCTTAGATATATTTAATTTTATCCCATTGTGTAAAAATAAGGACAGTGAGGTCTAGAAAAGTTTAAATAATTGTCCCAAGGCCACAAAACTAGTCCAAGGGATCAAGCCTGGAACTCAGTTCTCTTAATTCTTCCGCGAGAGAACTTAAACATTTCCAAAGGCAGAGAAAAGAAGAGACACAGAGATTCAGAGCCATCTTGTGAAACGCACAATGCTTTTATGTGAAAACCACATACCCGCCAAGAGGAGCGGTCTTCACAAGCCACCTGACTGACCGTGGATCTGCACAGGTCTGTGCTGTGCCCCACGTGACACACCTGCGGGTCCATTTGCACACGGAAGAGACTGGCACGCAGTCGGGCGCGTTAATGGGGGAGGACCGTGCGACGGCACCTCGGCAGGATTTTCCTTCCCTCGTTTTTTTTCCTCCACCTTATCATCATCTCCAGATAATCAGAATCTCTTAAAAACGACGTTACCCCTCAAAAAAAAAGTGTCACCCTGGAGTTCCTGTTGCGGCAAAGCGGGTTAAGGACCTGATGTTGTTTCTGGGAGGATGTGGGTTCAATCCCTGGCCTTGCTCAGTGGGTTAAGGATCTGGCGTTGCTGCAAGCTACAGCGTATGTCACAGATGTGGCTTGGATCCCTCGTTGCTGTGGCTGCACATAGACCGGTGGCGACAGCTCTCTTTCGACCCCTAGCCCTGGGACCTGCCATATGCCACGGGTGTGGCCCTAAAGAGGGGGAAAAAATGTGTCGCTTGAAAAGCAGGACACTTGATGTGAACTGGCTCTACAGCCCCTGGCCCCAGGGTCACATGGGGAGCCACTGCACGCGGCCCGTATCCTCATGAGGGAAGTAAGATTGAGAGCCCTGATTCCAGGAGGCCAAGGACAGGGCTGGGAACACATCAGGGGCTGGCACAAAAATTCAAATGCGTTCGGCAGGAAGCGGACGGCTGCCAAAAATAATTGGATGGAGAACACGGGATGCCTGCAGCCCGGGAACCGAGCGGCCGGGCCCTTACCTATGTCAATGCACCTTTGTTTGGCCGTGTGCTGCCGCGAGTGCCAGTACTTCCAGTGCCGCAACTGGTCCTCTCGGCTTTTGTCCTCGGCAAAAACCACCATGACGACACTCTACGAGAGAGGGGGGCCGCGGAGCCATGTGAGGACGCGGGGGCGGGGGCCGCAGGGAACCCTGCCGGGGTTTCGCCTTTGCCGGGAGGGCCTCCCTCGGGGCGGGGGGGGGCCTCCGCCCTGGGGCGAGGCGGCTCTGCCCAGCTCCCCCGACGGCAGGACGGGCGGCAGGACTCACCCGGACTTTGCTGATGGGGTGGTGGATCCCCTCGCTGCTGCTCACTTCCTTCAAGGTCACGGGGTAGAACTGGCCCTTGTTCAGGTAGGTCATGGTGCAGTCTCCCGGCTTCTGTCGCAGCGACTTGGAGGCTTCCAGGGTATACTCGAAGTTGTTCCTAAAGAACAAAACAGGGTCACGACGCCCTAATCCGGGCTCTCGGGAGCTTCCCACACCATGCGTGCGCGCCAACCTGAAAGGCTTCCGTGTGGACGGAGGCAAAGAGACAGCCGACTGCCCACGTCGTGTTATTAACAGCATCTGCTGCTTTTCCCAAAATACACAGAATCTCAAAGAGCCCCCAGTGCTCAGAGGTCTCAGATGCGGGCCTACCAAGTGCCCGGCTAGAAATTCTCTGAAGTGACGTTAACAACGGAGAGTCTGGAGGCGAAGGAGGCTGAAGACATGGATGAGCCAAAGGGCTCTGGAAGAGGACTCCCGGGACGGGCTGCCGAGCTGGTATTTGCCCTGCGAAGGCTGCAAACGGCAGGCGGGGAGGCCTCTGATTACCTGGGAGTTGGCCAGCAGAAACAGCCCTGTTTGAAACTGTTTTTGCTCATCAGTTATCATCCCCAGATGGCATTCGACAGTCTTCGACCGTTTCTATGGTCTTACAGTCCGGGTATTCATCCCCCAAGGCTGCTTCATGAGGCCAGGGGCTGGCGAATGACACTTACTTTTATAAATAAAGTTTTATTGGAACGCAGCCATGCCCTCTGATCACACATGCTCTGTGGCTGCTTTCGTGCCACAGTGACAGAGCGGGGCAGAGCCGGGCAGTTGCGACAGAGGCTGTGTGGCCCGCAGAGCCGAAAATATTTCCTATCTGATCTTTTACAGAGTTTGCTGACCCCTATCCTAGATCCCGAAGGCATCTGAGTCTGTGACCCCTGTCCCTCGAGGCAGGTCTTGAAGGAAGTCTTACTCCCCATTAAATCCTAGACTTTTCAATAAAACTTATTTGAAAGCATAACACACGTAGGAGTGCATAAAACAATTACAAAATGAAATCCTAGACTCAAGAAAAAAAAAATCTGAAGAGATTTAAATATAACTTGGAAGAGGAGTTCCCGTCTTGGTGCAGTGGTTAACGAATTCGATTAGGAACCATGAGGTTGCGGGTTCGGTCCCTGCCCTTGCTCAGTGGGTTAAGGATCCGGCGTTGCCGTGAGCTGGGGTGTAGGCCAAAGACGCGGCTCGGATCTGGCATGGCTGTGGCTGTGGTGTAGGCCGGCAGCTCCAGCTCCAATTCGACCCCTAGCCTGGGAACCTCCATATGCCGTGGGAGCGGCCCAAGAAATGGCAAAAAGACAATAAAATAAAATAAAATAAAATAATTTGGAAGATATGCATCTTCCCAGGGAGAGGTGCAATCTTGTGGCGTATAAAAGAGGGGTCAGCGCCCTACAAGCGGGCTCCATTTATTTTATCATCAGTGAGACTAATACAAATATAAAAGCCTCTATCCACCTGATGCTATTCCTAAAATCTCACACGATTATACACTTGTGGGAACAGAAGGGGCCTCCGAGCTCTAACCGAACCCCTGGATCTCGTCTCTGAGACGCCAGTCTTCCACCGTCATATACAGAAACCAAAGGACAGAAAGAGCACCAACACCAAGAGTCAGGGAAGCGTGAAGCCGCGCTCAGAGGTCACAGCCGAGTGCACCAGAGCTGGCGCTGCGCAGCGATGCCCACAGCGACTGCGGGAAGACAAAGCTGAAAGGCGAGGAAGCCACCTCTGATTTTCCAAGATCGAATTAACGAAGAAGAAGGGAGTCATAAAAGCTGAAAGTTAAAGGTCAAATTAAAAGACAACTGTTACCCAGAAACACTGTCAAAAACATAGTCCTCTGAGCTCATGCCAGGCATCCGCAGACTGAGGTCCGAGGGGAAGAACACCTGAAACATCAACGCAAGAGGCCACAAGGTGCAACTGGTTAGCGGGCTCCCCACAGGCCGGCCTCTGGTACAGCCTCAGAGCACGCGGCTCTCGGCAACCCACCGCCCCGTCCACGCTCGTCGAAAAGAAAAACCGGACTCTGCCCACAATCTTAAGAGAAAATGAAAAGGGAAACGACAGTGGATTTTCCACGCCACCCGATGAAACTCAGACAATCTGGGGAGGTGCTCCCGCAAAGCGCTTCCTCAGCCTCGTCCCGCGTCTTCCCCACACACCCCCATTCTGTTCACAGGGAACGTGCGACCCCGATCTCGGGCCCTTCGGGAGTCGGCTCCATCATCAGCTCTAAAGAGGCACCAAGTTAAAACACCGAGTCGGGTTCGCACCCTGGCTGGCTGGACTGGTGCACGCTCTCCTGGCTGCCTGGGGGAGTCATTTGCCCCCTGGTCCCACGAGTCGCTAAAGACGGTTCCAAATGCCTTCTGTCCCCGACTTGCACCGAGTGCCGCGCTCGTCACCACAAAACCCTCAGCCGTATTTGGCATTAGTTTGAAAGGGTCACACGATGCGTGTGTCATCAGGACCTCCCTGTGCCTCCCTGACAATGCTACCAACCAAGAGACACCCCGCAGATACCGAAGTCATTTTAGAGAAAGACCAGTTGCACAGAGCCTTGGCTTGGTCTCGGACAAAAGCTGAAAACAGACCACGTGGAGGTATCTGCTGTCGACGGCAGATTATAGACGCGGCTCTCTTTCTCCAGCAAATCACTAAGCTGAAATCACGACTGTTAATTCAGCTGCTGGTAAGATGAGCCATGCGCCCTTGATAATAATTTCTGGTTTTATGGGTTTCGTTTACAAACGAGACTCATGGGCCTTTTTTCTTAAAAGAAAAATCTTTTGTTCCCCATCCATTCACTTGGGGCTGAGTTTCAAGCTTACATAACCGGGAGGAGGCGGAACCCAATACTTATATAAACACGCGGCGTCTCAGGAGGATGCTCGGGCTTCCTGTACCTCCTGCACGCCTTCCTTGAAGGTCTCCGAGAAGGTGGAGTCTGGAGTCCGCCTCTGAGCGTTCGGGGGCTGAGCGCCAGAGCTGAACTGGTCGGTATTCAGGTTCCGGTCGAACACCACCACCCGCTCGGGGGGCTCCGGGTGGTACACGGTCGGGGGGACGCCCACCGCGAAGCCGTGCGGCTGGGTCTCCGTCTTGATGGAGTGCGTGGGCATCGCGGCGATGGAGACGGTGACCGTGGTGTCGGGAGCCGTCGGGTGGCCTCTCTTGTCAAGGCCCAGCTGACTGCCGTGCGGAAGGACTATGTTAAAAGGCACGTTTTTCAGCACCTGCACTCTGTTCTCCCCGACGGACACGAGCGGCTGCTCGCCCACGTTTGGGACGCTGCTTCTTTAAGAGAAGAAAAGAACACCGTGTCGGGACTCAGGGCTGATGCGCTACCTGGACACTTTGTATCCTCCTAGTGGCCCTGGGTCCTGCGCAACAACAACACACCCGGTCAAACCCGAACACATAGGAAATGGCACAGCGACCAATTACACAGAGGAAAAAACAAACCAAAACACTCCAGAGTTACAGGTCAAGTGAAATCCCAAAGCATTAAGTAAAATTTCATTGGACATGCTGAGAACGCAGAGCCTTCCTCAACTGTATTTTACCTCCCCTAATCCTAGTAAAATGATCATATTTTATCAGAAGTCTGAAGCTACAAATGCGATTAGGAGCCATGCAGGCTGGTGCTTCAAGTACCGATTCTAGCGTCAGGCAACGCAGGCTGAAAATCTCTCCGTAACCGAGTGCTCTTCTGTAAGATGCGGCTAATAACGGTACCTAACCTCACAAGGCTGTGGTGAGGATGAATCGAGGACCCACTGAAAGGCGTGGAAAGATGCTCAGGAAGCGTGGTGGCTGGTACCCAGCCACCATCTTTCTTAGCACGGGGCTTAGACGCTTTCCCTTTCACCAAAAAACCCCCTCTGAGGACACTGTACCAGCAGAAAGCGTTGCATAAAATTACTCTTGGCTTAGTAAATATCCTGGTTCATAGAAGACAATTTGCAGTTCAGGGTAAAATTAACAAAACTTCAAAGCCCCCTCAAATCAGATGGGCTGATGCCTACAAGGAAAAAAAAGCAATCGCGCACATTTCGAGATCAATAAAATACTCAAACCTTAAGCCCTAAATTCACTCCCAAGACTTTGCCTTAAAGAAATTTCTTTAGAGAAAGAGGGGAAAGCTACGCAGAAAGCTGTGCATTATCGCCTCTGTGACGGCAATGTTACAGATAGTTAGGGACTGCCTTAATGTTAAGGAGAGTTAGGGTCTGCTTTAAAATACTCCAGCAAAAATAAAGGAAATTTCAAAATTAATTAAAAAGTTGGAAAAGAAAGAAGAGTAGGTCAAACAGGACGAATTAGATTGATGATGGTTGAAGCCGAGTACCTGCTGGCTTATGTTATTTCTCTACTTTTTATTATGTTTGAAAGCACCCGTAACAAAACGTAAAAAAATAAAAGCCACAAGCCCTTTTCCAAATCATAAAGAGTAAAACAGCAATATGGAAAACACTTATGAAACACACAAGGTAGAAGAAAGCCTACTACAATTCCTGTCTGTGAACACAACCAGAGCCACATAAAATGCCCCCGCACACCCCAACAGTAAGCAAACGAACTGTTAGGCTACCAGGACTCTGAGTGATCATTCTTTCTTTAAACATGTTTTAGTCCCGAGTTCCCTGGTAGCCTAGAGGCTAAGGACTTGGCATTGTCACTGCTGTGGTCCAGGTTTAATTGCTGGCCCGGGAACTTCCTTATGCTTCTTCCTTCATTACGAAAAGAACGCAGGGCAATTTAAAAGGTATATTTAGCTTCTTTCCACGGCTATAAAGTCAAGCCTTAATTTCACTTGCTGAAAGTCTTAACCTAAAATACTTCAAAAATAACTTCAGTGGAAGTTTGGAATACAGGGGACCATACTTTCAAAAGTCTCACGTAGGTGGGCAGTTATTCAGGATGATTGGTACTTTTTTCTTTAATGGACCCGCACCACTGCCTTATGCCATATCCTTCTTCAGAGGACAAATAAGCCAACATTTCACCTACATTATTACTAAAAATATCCCTTTGGATGAGGAGAAAGTCATGGTTTTCTTAAAAAAGGCCACTACACCTAAGGAAACTGGGAACTTCTCAGCCATAGAATCCTAACTAGTAAGAGGCAAATCCGTAACGAAATCTGAATGCAGATACTAAGGGTCCAGCCCTCCCATCTCTTCCACTAGCGCCTGTTCATTTAACCCAACTCGAGCCTTTCTCCCCCCCACCCGGAACCCTGGCATTTTCCGAGCGCGCTGTTTTCTGCTCCAGAGTGAACCTTACCTTTTGCTGTGATCTGGCTCGGGGAGCTCCACGTCTGGCTTGGCTGCTGATGACCTTCTCTCTCTGGGAACCTTGACATTGACACACAGGACCACACGTGAGTTCTTGCTCCCGAAGTACGAATACAGTCCTTACTTCCCCGGGGAGCTCAACCGTTCCCAGGGCCACCGACTGCCTCCCGAGCCCGGGCCCTGAGGATGCATGGCAGTAAGACAGCGCCTGCCCTCAGGGAGGCTCCAGTCTGGCCGCCGCGTTGATATGTAAAAACCAACTTTCATTTAGCGGCCCAATAAACTTGGAACACCACCCATTTGCTGTCATTGCTTTGTTTGGGTTTTCACCGCTTAAAAGAAATACCTCTGGTCTGGTTTTACCCATTAATCTACATAACGTAATAGAGAAGCAGCTACTGGAAACCCAACTGGGCTCTTGCCACTTCCCCCCTGCTCTTCTCGGGTCCCCTCCTTTCAGATCGAATGCAAAATCAGCTGACTGCCAAGATCCGAACGCTGGCTTCAGAGGAGACATCGCTTCCGATGCTTTGGGACTCACACTGTCCGATACCCAAAGGACACACCGAGCTCGGCTGGTCCCCCTCCTTTTTGGATTCTGCTCCTCTCTGCATGGGGGCTGAGAGCAGGCCGGCGTCGCTGAGAGCACGGCAGGCGGCAACCCAACCGAGACGAAGGCCCCACGCAGATGGCAAAACTGCTAAAACGTCTGTATTCTATTCCTACGTTCTTGTTTTACCCTCAGAGACAACATAAATTATTGCTTCATGTACGAACAACGCGATTTTAAAGCTTTACCGAAGTTATCACGTAAAAATGACTGGCAGCTACATCCAGAGACTTGGAACGAGCAAGTCAGTTTATTTAAAGAGGAAACTAAATAACCCCGTGGCTGTTGCAAGAAGCCCGATGGGGAGTCAGTCCCTTGAGACTGCCGCCCCCAATGGACAGCCCTGAGGATTTACCTCTTCCTAAGATGTAAGATTCTTCTAGGTCCCTTTATTTAAAACACACACACACAGGAGTTCCCGTCGTGGCGCAGCGGTTAACGAATCCGACTAGGAACCATGAGGTTGCGGGTTTGGTCCCCGCCCTTGCTCAGTGGGTTAACGATCCGGCGTTGCCCTGAGCTGTGGTGTAGGTTGCAGACGCGGCTCGGATCCCGCGTTGCTGTGGCTCTGGCGTAGGCCGGTGGCTACGGCTCCGATTCGACCCCTAGCCTGGGAACCTCCATATGCCGTGGGAGCGGCCCAAGAAATAGCAACAGCAACAACAAAAAAGACAAAAGACAAAAAAAAAAAATATGACACACATACGACCACTGCCGTTAGTGTCATTAAATAGATCCTTCCGGCACTAAACTCACCGAATTCTCCCAAGTTTCAGATAAAGACAGGTAACTTCACACTTCATGACTAATACTTAGGAACCTGCGGTTTTTACACAAAGTCCATGAAATGAGTCATGAGAGGAAGGGATGTGTAAGTTCCACTTGGAAGAAGCCCGGTTTGCGGCCACAGTCAAGGGAAAAGAACTCAATCCCTCCAACCCAACAAGCTGGACACATGACCTCGTCCCAGAAAATGATGAAATCTTTTCTTTAGGCCCCCCCCTCCCTGATTTTGATAATCAAACTATCTTCTTTGCTTTTCTCCCCTCTGCAGGTCTTGCATTCAGAAAAGAAGACAGTGTCAGGATGTAACAAAAGGCGGGTAACTGGCGAATCTGGGTGAAACCATCTAGGAGTTAACTACCTCCGTGTTTCAAGTTTTCTGGAGGTTTGCAAGTTTTAAAAACAGAAAGATGGTAACAATAAGCCGTGATATACGGCCATCCCCACGTACCAGGGGCTGGTCAGAAAGAAGGATGCCAAAGTGAACACAGCAGGCAAAGCCTGTGCCCCAGGAGACAGCAAGGCGCCCTGAGAGGGGACATGGTACAACCTGAAATCCTGGCTGTTACACGCCTAGGGGCTGTGACCTGAGAACTTTATTTTTATCATCTGTAAAAGGGGGATGACACCACATTTTTTGCAGGGTTCCTGGAGGCATGGGAAATAACGTGCATCCTGGTAACAGGTCCGGTGTCACGCAGGTCATCAGCAAGAGGGAGCCAGTATCACGAGGATAATGACGATGACACAGGGAGAGGACAGAGCGTATCTCAGTAGGACTCATCGGGATCTCCACAGACCGGCAACAAAATATACCCTGATCTTAGAACGAGAAAGTCGAAGGCTAGAAGATACAGGTTTGGGGTGTGTTTTCTTTTTTTCCTTTAGGAACCCCACAGTCAAATCAAATGCTCTGTACGAGCATCGAAGGAAAAGGAAACCCCTCTGACTACAGAGGAATAAAGGTCAGAGCACAGGGGAACGAGTCCCGGGCCCCTCCCGGTGGTCCTGAGAACCACCTCTGGAGAAAGCATCCATCTCATTAAGACACAGCTCCCATCTTCTTTTGTGGCAGCTTCACCTTTCAGCTAGAGCCAGAGCAGCTGGCTGCTTCAGAGGGTTTAAAAACAGCCCTTTGATTCTATGATTGTAGATTTTCGGCTTTGAACCACCGTAGGTCAAAGCATTCATTAAACTATTTATAGTCACTACAGAAGCACCTTGCATCACGTTCTCCCAGCAAACGACTGTTTTATATGCTGTTGAATCAAGCGCATCTCGGGCTGCGGTGGAGGGTTTTCAGAGGGCAGCCGAGCCTACCTTGTAGTAGTCGTAGAGCAAGCCCAGCGCGGCGGCACTGTCTTCATCCCCGTTGATGCTCATCATGGCTTTGGTGGCTGCCGTGAGAGGGTTTTCCAGGAACGACTTCCAGGCTTCATCCTCGCTAGTGTAGGAGCGCCGCTGTGGATAAAGGGCTTCATTCTGAAGAACCAGCACCGGCCGTTTGCTTTAGAGGAATTTTTTAAAAAAAAAAAAAAACACGCCTGTAGCTCTCACTCACATCTTTTTTCTGCGGCAAGCCACCATAGGCTACTTTTTAAAAAAAAGCGAACCACCAATTCCTTGAGTTCCAATAACCCCGTCCATCATCAGTCCACCCATGACCCTGGGAGAGTAAGTGAAGACGAGGCCGGAAGATGCCCCACGGACATGCAGCCCGGTGGGCCACCCAGGAAAAGCTAGAAGGTATCGAAGCAGCCAGGGAACCTGCAGTTAACCCACGCATGGAACCCAGGACACCTGGGTTCACGAAACCCCAAACACCAAAAGACAAAAACCCACCCAAGAAAAGAGCAGGCTCCTCAAACACTTTGACACACACAAACACAAGGGCAGAGGAAAGCAAAACAGAGCATTCACTCTCCCCAGACCTAGACACCCACGGCTGCACCCTCTTAAACAGACTCTATACGGCGCAGTCGTCATGCTGCTACACGCTACTTCCTGCTTTCTCCTGGTGACACCAGGCCTTAGAGGCGACCAACAAGGCGGGGAGGAGGAGGGGACGGGGGAAAACGGAATACTTGGTTCAATCCTCGGGGGTATATGAGAAAGTCAGAATATTCTACTGATTGCCAGCAGATCGAGCCTGGAATGTGGCCAAAGGGGACTGTACATCAATACGGAGGCACAGGTTTCTGGCCTGGGAGTTACCTGTTTATCTTCCAGATAAACACTGAAGAATCTACGACAGTAAATGAAGCCACTGAACACAAAGGGATTTTTAAATCTGTGTCTAAGACTCTTCGCTGGTGTTCCCCACGGGGCAAGAACCGTCTCACTTGGACATGGCAGCTTGGTGGGAAAAATCCAGCAAATCCACGGAGAACTCCACAGAGTCTTACAGAAGATTTAACTTAAAAGATGAAAGCAAACAGGGCTGATTCCAAAAAAACTTGAAATGTAAACAGTCTCAACCACTGTCCAGCTGGTTCTGTGTGGTAAGTCAGTAAAGAGAAAAAGTGGAACACTGCCTCCAGCAAAATCGAGTAGGGGTGTGTGTGTGTGTGTGTGTGTGTGTGTGTGTGTGTTTTAAGGGAAAAAAAAATGTCAGATATTCAGAACTACGCTGAATGATCACCATTCTAACAAGCAAACGAAAGGCGCAGTTCTTATTGCAACACACAAATGAAATATGTAAATGGCCTGAAGGTGACCTACCCACTTTAAAAGTGAATGTAGAAAGATTGATTATCTTCGCAAGTAATCAACAAAGGTTAGGGTTTGGCAGTCACCCTGGCCCTTTACAAACAGATACGGATTTAGAAAAAGGAGAACATTTTTGAAAAAGATGGTTGGGGGGGGAGCGGACAGCCAACAACTTAACTTATCCTTAGTCAAAATTAAGTTGCACTTCAAAGCCAATGTTTTCACTGAGGACTAGGCTTTAGGTCCTAGGAGCTCACATTTGGTAAGAAAAGACATCTTGAGGGGGTGCGTTATTTTGTCATAAAACAAACGCAATGGATGGTCCAAAGCACGTGGCTGGTTTAAAAAGGCAGACTTTCTACAAATCTCTAATTTAAAAAAAAAAAAAAATAGGAAATAGACAAAGGGTCATTCCCTGTGTCATCAGAAGGAGAGAACAAAAGCTACTGAACCAGTGGTACCTTGGGGTGATTTGCTGGTGTCCTGCTAAGCTATTATTAATAGGGTAATAGCTGCTTCCAGAAGATTATGACAGCACTTGGCTCATTCAATTCCCGTAATGCTAGTTTTTCAGCTTCCTTTCTTCTCCCACCCCCATCCCAAATCTGCACGAGCAACAGAAAATATTTTTTTTTTGCAAATGGTTTTGTTTGCGATCACCCTGGAGGTGTCTTCCATTTCCAAACTGCGCCTAAGGCCAAAATTTCAGCTCTGGAAATATGCCTTATCTGAACTCTAAGTCAAGAAATAAATACGAAACCAGGTGTCTTTTTCAGTCTACTTCCTCATGACAGTCAGGCTGGTGCTGGTCCCTAAAGGTTCATCACTGCCCTCTCTGTGTCTTAAACTTTTCATCAATGGTCTCTACTGCGAAGATGCCTGAAATACATGTCAAGCCATACTTTATCTGCGTATTCTACAGCACAAGATGAATCCCTTTAAATGAGTCCACACATAATAATATCTGAACCTCTCATCCAGAAAGAGAGCAGCCTCAACCGAAATAATCCTCAGCAAACAATTATAAAGACAGGGCAAGCTCTGCCCTGGATTTGCTGATCTGAAATATATTGATTGGTTTGGTGCGATTTACTTTTTGTTTTTGTTCTTGGAACCACTGTAAAGCTGCAAAGAAAATACAGAAATGTCCCTCATCCAGTGTTCCTTACTCTTCACATCTTACATTACCGCCCTACACTTGTCACAATATTTCTTTAATCGCAAAGGCCAAAAAGCCTATTAGGAAGCACAGTGCTTTCTAGCTTACCGTCCTGATTGCAGTTTCATCCTCTTGATATTTTCTGAGCATTTTTAATTACAGTAATCTGTAATTACCATCAATGATGCAAGGGGCAAAATAACTCCTACAACAATTTTCTCACTCTCAGAGCCAAGCCCGGGAAAAGAAAATGCCGGGACAGCAGAGCACTTCAACTTTTCCCTAAATCTCTCGGAAGTTCTAGCAGGCTGGCCGACTGACACGGTTGAGCGACAGGAGATTACCTGAGAAGTCTCCCTTTACAGCCGCGGAGTGCGTCCCAAAGAGCCCCATAGGCTCCACGGAGCAAAAATCGCCCCGGCTGGGGACACGGAGCCGTCGGCGCGTCAGAGCCACAACCCGCGAGCGGGGCGCCCCGAAGCTCCCTCCGCGTCCCCGGGGCCACGGGAGAGCGGAACCGGGGCACGCCCGTGGGGTGGTGCCCCTGCCCAGGTCACTGAGGCCGGGGCCCCCAAAACAGGGCTCTCCCAGGGGGCTTCGGTGGAACAAAGGCGGGGCAGGGGTCCCCAGGGGCAGAGGCCGCGCCGTAGATGAAAGTGGACGGCGAGACGCGCGTCCCCCGCGCTCCCAGCCTGGCATGGGCGCCCCTCGCCCGGCCTCGCACCCACCCGGCCCTCGCCTCGCGCGCCGGGCCTCGCGGCAGGTGCGGCCGGCCAGGCGGACAGCAGCGGCCCCGGCCGCACGACCCGACTCGCGCGCCGGCGCCCTCACTCACTTGTCGTACTCCTGTGTCATCGCGCTCGCTCGCCGCTGCCGGGCCGCAGAACTGGACTTTCGGGTTGGGACAGTACACCCGATCCGGGGGGAGGAGGCGGCGGCGGCAACGGCGGCGGCGGCGGCGGCGGCGGGTCCGGAGCGGCGGCCCCGACGGGTTGGGTTCGCTTTTCTCGCTCTGAGCCGGCTCCGCGCGGGCAGCGCGCACTGGGCGCCCGAGGAAGGCCTCCCATTGGCTGGCGGCGCGCCCGCACGGGGCGGGTCCTCGGGGCCAGGAGGCCGGCGGGGCTGCCTGATTGGCCGGCGCTCGGGGCGCCGGGGCGGGGTCGACGGGGCCGAGCGGCGCGGGCGGAGGGCCGCGGCGCCGCGTGGCCGCGCTCCGCGTGGCCGCGGCCGTGTGGCGCGCCGGGCTTTCGCGGCCTCCCCACCTCCTGGACAGGCGAAGCCGCGAGGCTCCCGGAGCGCGCCCGCAGCCCCTCCGCGGGCCTCAGCGATCCCACCCGAGGGAGGCCAGGCGCTAAGTCTCAGCCCCGCCCCGCGGTCACAGTCCCCCGCCGCCCACCTGCGGGACCGGCCGTGGCCCGGCGCCGCCTTCCCGGGTGCTGGGCGCGCTTCCTTCTGCGCTCTCCCACCCAAGCCCTCTGCTGCCCCAGGGATGGAGCCTCCCCGGCCGGCGTCCGCGACCCTCCACGTGCCCCGCCGTCCGCCGCTCGGCGGCCTCGGCCACCGTCCCGCCTGGGATCTGCGAAGCGCCCCGCCCTCCTCTGCCCCATTTCACCTCTCAGTCCGCGGCCACTTACTTACGAGGCGCGGGCTTTTCCCTGGGGAAGCTCAGATGTCCCCTCCTTGTCTTGCCCCCAGAAACTGTCCGGCTTCAGAACCTCCTGTTCATCCATTTCGGATTGTCCACTAGGTGACAGTCCCTGGAAAACTGCCACAGTCTCCTAACCCGTTTCCCCTGGCGCGGCCAGGTGGGTGCCCACGGAGGGGTCGCCCCAGCCTGGGCTGAGCCGCCTCCCTCCGGTGCCTGCTGTCCCCACCCCCCACTCCCCCCGCCCACCAGGCTCGAACTTCCATCTCTGCCTACCTCTTGGCCCTCTTAGTACCGCATGTGGACTTCACTTCCCCGCTCCACGGCCCTCTCCTCCCCCACTGCCGCCCCTCCCAGCACCCATAGTGCCATCTCACTCCTCTCGCCATCCAGCTTGCGCTGGTTTCCACCGCAACTGCCCTTTCTGAGCTGAAGCTCCCTTCTCCAGGGTCTGCTCATTCATTCAGCAAATATTACTGAGATAACTGCGCTCTGCCAGGCACTGTTCTAGATGCCAGGGAAACGGCAGCCAACAGAGGGGACAAAATTCCCTGCCTTCCTCCAGGATCCTCCTTGGGGAAACAGACCATAAACCAAAATAAGTACATTGTGTATTAGGTTAGAAAATGGCAGGTTCTGAGGGAGAGAAAAAAAAATCAGGCGGCTGAAGAGGGTGGGGTGGACGAGGCCAGGCCTTGAGGAGGAGGGGACGGGGTGGTCCAGGCGCCTCGCTGCGCTGCTGCCCATGGTGTGGTGGGGCCTCTCTACCTGGTGTGTTCCCTGCAGGCGCCCCGCAGGGCCTGAGCACAGGATAGGGAGACAGGGCCAAGGAGGGAATGGGGGCAGGGACCCGGTGCGTGGGGCGTGCAGGCCCTTGTACAGACTTTGGTTTTTCCTGACAGAGATGGGGAAGCATTAGAGGGTTTGGGGTTGGGGAGTGAACCCACTCATGTTTTACAGGAATTAAGCGGGCTCTTGGGTGGTAAGGGGGACAGATGTGGCAGCAGGGACACCAGGCCAAAGATAATAATTGCTTGGCTTAGGGTGGTAGGGTGGAGTGGTGAGAAGTGGTCAAATCCTGGATCTATTCTGCAGGAAGAACCAACTGGGTTTCCTAAAAGAAAAAGAAGGAGGGTCAAGGACTACACGATTTTCCATTCAAAGCTGGAGAGAATGCTTTGCCATTATTGAGATGGGGAAATCTTTAAGTATAGAAGGACAGGGGTCTCCTTTTGGACATGTCACGTTCCAGATTTTTATGAGAGATCCCAGTGGCTGTATCGTAGATGGTTGGCTGCCTATGGATCTGAGGCCTTGGCGAGAAGTCTGGGTTGAATGGACTTCTGGGAGTCATCAGCACAGAGATGGTCTCAAAAGCCTGGAGATGAGATGGATCTCCATGGCAACGGGGGAGGACAGAATGGAACCCACACTGGTTCATGGAGCCTCCAGCACGGAGAGGAAGAAGAAGGTCCTGCAGAGATGACAGGCCTGTGGCGGGGGGCGGGGGGCGGGGGGGGGGGGGAGTCACTGAGGGAGGAGGAGAATGGAGCGAGGAGGAAGGCGTAGTCAGCCAGGTCACGTGCTGCCCGGAGCTCAAGGGAGATGAGGATTGGACAACACGGAGGCCGTGGGGTCTTTCTTCAGTGCCACTGACCCCTCATCTGTTCCCACCCACCTCTTGCTCCCTGTGTTTCAGGCCTCTTGGGACCTTAACCAGAAATCACAGGTACTTCTCACCATCCCCTTCTGCCGTTTCTAGTCTCTGTCCTCTAGCCCTGAATAGGATGCTGGAGCCAGGGAGTCTCTCTTCGTATTCACTAGCTTATTGAAATAAATTGTATTTTTAAAGTGAGCTAACTTTTTAAAAGTTTAAGTAAATGGAGTTCCCCTTGTGGTGCAGCGGAAACGAATCTGACTAGGAGCCATGAGGTTGCGGGTTCGATCCCTGGCTTCTCTCAATGGGTGAAGGATCTGACGTTGCCGTGAGCTGTGGTGTAGGTCGCAGACCAGGCTCAGATCCTGAGTTGCTGTGGCTGTGGTGTAGGCTGGTGGCAACAGCTTGGATTGGCCCCCTAGCCTGGGAACCTCCATATGCCTCGGGTGCAGCCTAAAAAGACAAAAGACAAAAATAAATAAATACATAAAATAAAAATAAAAGTTTAAGTAAATCATAGTATAGGGGGTCCCTGGATATGGTGCAAATCAGCAGAGTAGAGCTGCGGCCGTGACCCAAGTTGGGAAACCCTGTCTCTTTTACCTCATCCTTCCGTCTTCCTCTAATCCATCTCCAGATGTGGCCAGGTGACCTTTATAAAGCAGGCAATTTCGATCAGGTCAGGATAAAATCCAGGCTCCTTAGCACGGACTGGGACCGAACAGCTTAACCTGCCCTTGTGCGATTCTGCGCGTTCCTGCGCTGCTCTCTGCTGAGAACCCCCCCAATGCCCCACTCCCCCTCTTCCCGCTTGGCAGCCTCGTCCATTCAACCTTCCAGGCTGGGCTAGGACCGTCATGCCTCCAGGTGGCCTCCCTGGCCTCTAGGCTGAGATAAGTGACCCATGTGCACCCACAATCCTTGCACACTCCCCATTTCCACATTCCGTTTGCAATACTCCTTTTTCTTTCTTTTTTTCTTTTTATTTTTTTGTCTTTTTTTTTGTCTTTTCTAGGGCCGCTCCCTCGGCATTTGGAGGTTCCCAGACTAGGGGTTGAATCAGCTGTAGCCGCCAGCCTACACCACAGCCACAGCAATGCAGGATCCGAGCCATGTCTGCAACCTACACCACAGCTCATGGCAACACCGGAGCCTTCACCCACTGAGCAAGGCCAGGGATCAAACCTGCAACCTCCTGGTTCCTAGTCGGATTCGTTAACCACGGAGCCACGACGGGAACTCCCTTGTCTTTCTCTTTCTGACTTACTTTACTTCGTAGGCGAATCTCTAGCTGCAGCCCATGTGGTTGTCAACGGCATGATTTTGTTCTTTCTTATGGCTGAGGCAGGACTCCATTTTCTGTGTGTGTCTGTCTCCACCACAGTGGGAGCTTCTCAAGAGAGCAGGGGTTGCATGGCTTTCCTTTCACGTCCCCCAGCCTCCTGGTGTTCACACAGAGGGTGTCCAGGAACTGTTCCCTGAAGGGACCCGCTCCTCTGCAGCCTCTCTTCTGCCTGTCAGTCTCCTCCCTCCTGTGCCAGGCCTGGGACTGGATTCACTGACCCTCCTATTACGGAAGATGTGTGGCCTCTGGCTTCAGCCCCAGTGCCTGATACACAATAGTCATGAAATAAACATGGGATGAATGAGTAAATCGCAAACCACAAAACCAAAATAAGAACCGTAAAGGCCTGAGGTAATTAGAACTTAGATGCATTAAAGAAAAATATCGGGTTTATTTTCTAAATCCAAATTTTTTTTTTTTTTTTGCTTTTTAGGGCTGCACCCACAGCATGTGGAGTTTTCCAGGCTGGGGGTTGATTTGGAGCTGCAACTGCTGGCTTACACCACAGCCACAGCAATGCCAGATTCAAGTAGAGTTTTCGAACTACACCCCAGCTCATGGCAACACCAGATTCCTGACCCACTGAGCAAAGCCAGGGATTGAACCCCCATCCTTATGTATACTAGTCGGATTTGTTTCTGCTGTGCCGCAATGGGAACTCCTGAATATCAGCTTATTTAGTTTGTCTATAAGAGCTCTCTAAAACAGAAGTTAAAATCCATATCTCTGGAGTTCCGGTTGTGGCTCAGAGGGTTACAAACCCAACTAGTATGCATGAGGATATGGGTTCGATTCCTGGCCTCGCTCAGTGGGTTAAGGACCCAGTGTTGCCATGAGCTGTGGCCACAGGTCACAGACTGCAGCTCAGATACTGCGTTGCTGTGGCTGTGGCGTAGGCCGGCAGCTGCAGCTATGGTTCAACTGCTAGTCTGGGAACTTCCGTATCTCTCAGGCGAGGCCCTAAAAAGTAAAAAAAAAAAAAAAAAAAAGTGTGTATTTGTTTAAAAAAAAATCCATAACTATGAGCTGTTGGCAATACTTTAAGAAATGTTTTACTCATTTTTATTTATTTATTTATTTATTTATTTATTTATTTATTTATTTATTTATTTTTCCTTTTTGCTATTTCTTTGGGCCGCTCTCACGGCATATGGAGGTTCCCAGGCTAGGGGTCAAATCGGGGCTGTAGCCACTGGCCTACGCCAGAGCCACAGCCACACGGGATCCAAGCCGTGTCTGCCACCTACACCACAGCTCATGGTAACGTCGGATCGTTAACCCACTGAGCAAGGGCAGGGACCGAACCCGCAACCTCATGGTTCCTAGTCGGATTCATTCGTTAACCACTGCGCCACGACGGAAACTCCTATTCATTTTTAAATTATAAAAGTAATACATGAAAGAGTTCCCATCGTGGCGCAGAAGAAACGAATCTGACTAGGAACCATGAGGTTGCAGGTTCGATCCCTGGCCTCGCTCAGTGGGTTAAGGATCCCGCATTGCTGTGAGCTGAGGTGTAGCTCACAGATGCGGCTCAGATCTGGCGTTTCTGTGGCTCTGGCGCAGGCTGGTGGCTACAGCTCCCATTAGACCCCTAGCCTGGGAACCTCCACATGCTGCAGTTGCAGCCCTAAAAAAAAAAAAGACAGACAAAAAAATAAAAGTAATACATGAAAAAAAAGAAGGAAATGTTGGAGTGCAGAGTCGCCCCTCCTCCACCCCATCCTCCCCAGAGAAAAACACTGTTACCCGTTTTGGAGTCACTTTCCAGGTATTTCCCCCGCATCCACAGACAAAGATGTTTTATTTCTCACACAGGGGGACTCATGCTGTGCTGGGCCCGCCTCAGCTGCTGTCACTTACTATAGGGTCTTCCACATTTTTCACGTCAGCACATGTATAGTGACTGCACTTGAATGAAATGGCTGCCTGGGAGTTCCCACTGTGATGCTATGGTTAAGGAGCCAGCATTGCCACAGCTGTGGTGGAGGTCGCAGCTTCGACTCGATTATCCCTGGCCCAGGGAACGTCCATACGCCATGGGCGCAGCTAAAAAAGAAAAAAATAATGGCTATATATTATTTCTTTGTATTGATGTATGATAACGGGTAAGCCATTAGCGTTTTTATCTCCCGTTTTTCGTAATTACAGAGATTCTGCCACAAACGTCCTTCTAACCATATACTTTGCACGTTTGATCAGGTTCTGCCATAGGACAAATCCGCAGAAGCGGAGGCGCTGTGGAAAAGGCACATGCACCATTCCCATGTTCATAGATCTTACCCAATTATCTTCTAAAAGGCTGCCCCTTCTGGACTCCTACCCACGGGCTAGGGCCTTGTCTAAAGGGCCCACCCCCTGCCAGCACCACCAACCAGGGGCATCTTCAGACTTTGCTTTGCTAGTCTGCCAGACAAAAAGTAGTGTCTCATTGTTTTTATTTGCATGTTTAAAAATTGTGAGTTGTGTGGCAATGACATTTTTAAGCTCCAGGCTAGGGTCATTTTTTATCGTTTAAGAGGAGGTGGATCATTGCGATGCTTTCCCAGGTCAGAGCTTCAGAGCAGGGAAGGCATCAGGGACCCCTTTCCCCACGGGAGGGTCTCACTGAATTGTGGAAACGAAGAGGCCCGTTGGGAGGTGGATTGGGAAAGTCAAGACCTGGATTCTAGCCCAGGTCCTACTGACCTGCAAGCTGACCTCCGTAGAGTCACTTCCCTCTGGACCTCAGGAAAAGGAAGGGGCTGCACAGGTCACCTGCTCCCTGCCAGCTCCACTGTCCCCCGACTCTAGGAATGGTTGCTAACAATCGTTCTGATCTTAGCTGCCCGCTGTTAATAGACTCAAGTCCAAGATCCTAAGGCTGGCGTTCCACTCCCATCCCCACTGGGCCCCAACATACGCTTTCAGATTGATGTCCCAGTTAAAAGCCCCCAGGGCCCTGGACCCCATCGCAGAGCTCCCTGAATACGTCCTGCAGTTTCGAGCCCCTGGCCGCCTCTGCTGGTCCTGCATCTCGCCACCCCAGCCCGGTGTCACCTTTCGAGGCCAGCCTCCAATGCCCTCTCCTCCAGGAAGCCTCCCCATCCCAGAGGGTTCTCCCCCAGCTCCCTGGCTACCATTTATTCGACCACGCATCACAAGCGTCTCTGCCTTTTCTTTCATTCATTCAGTTCTGCGTGAGTTGGAGGGAACACCTTTACGTCCATCAGACCTGGATTCAACACTCAGATCTGCCTCCTCTTTCTACCTTGGCAGCAGTGCCCAGTTTTCTCCTCTGTCAGTGAGGAACACAGCATCACGTTTCGTGGAGTTAAAAAGGATCGCGCGGGCGAAGAAGCTCACGCTGTGCCTGGCTCAGACCCTGGGTGGTTGGCTTCCATCCTCCTTAGAGATCAGAGGTCCGGAACCCTGTCCATTCCCTCCAAGGACTTGTCTGTTGGCCATGCGACCTAATCGTGGGCTCGTCCCAGGGAGGGACCTCCTCCTGATGAAACAGCCTGCGCTGACGGGCCAGCCGAGGCACCTGCCAGACGATGGGGCAGCCTCCGTGCCTGACAGCCAAGAATCTCTACCAGCCGGTTCACCAGAGCCCTGGAGGCGTGCCCTGTTTACCAGTGCCTCTTGGGTGACATGAAAGTCTTCCTCTCTGGACAGACGGGGTGGGGAGTCTCCACCCTTGCCTCCCAGCTCTGTGACTTAGGAAAGTCACGGCACTTCCGAGCTTCAGTTTCCTCGGCCTGGGAATACGAGACCGTGACCCCTCTCACCAAGGGTCGACTGGATTGGTTTGTTTTGTGTTGTGAAAAGTGTTTCAAGCGGGGAGGTCCTGTCATGGCGCAGCGGAAACAAATCCAACTAGTATCCATGAGGATGCAGGTTCAATCCCTGGCCTCGATCGGTGGGTCGGGGAACCCGAGTTGCCATGAGCTGTGGTGTAGGTCGCAGATGTGGCTCGAATCCCCTGTTGCTGTGGCTGTGGTGTCGGCCGGCAGCTGCAGCTCCAATTCAGCCCCTAGCCTGGGAACCTCCATGTGCCGCAGGTGTGGCCCTAAAAAGCAAAGAAAAAGAAAGAAAGTGTTTCATGAATGCCAGACCTATTAGAACTCAACTTATTAAATATTTCATTGCCCCATTTTCCTCACTACATGATAAGCTGCTTAAAGAACAGAAACTATATGTCATTTTTTGGGGGGGGGGCCAATGCTGCACCCAGGGCATATGGAGGTTCCTAGGCTAGGGGTCTCACTGGAGCTGCAGCCGCCAGCCTACACCACAGCCACAGCAACGCTGGATCCTTAACCCACTGAGGGAGACCAGGGATCGAACCCGCATCCTCATGGATACTAATTGGGTTCGTTAACTGCTGAGCCATGACGGGAACTCCTATATGTCCTATTTTTAAAAATCCCTCATCGTCTAGCACGGGCATCAGCACGTTACACAGGATTGATAACTCACGCAGGGTGGTAGGGACGGTAACCTTTGTCCGGCAGTTTCCGTGGTCAGAGCGACGGCACACCCGCGCTTAGCTGAGTCTTAAAGCAGCCCTTTGAAGCAGCCAGGGTTAAGTACACGGAGGAACGAGGTCCCGAGATCCAATGACACCTTCAAAGTCTCACAGCCAGCAAACTGGGGACATGAACCCAGGCGTCCTATTTCCAGACCCCCCACTGTCCCTCTAGGTGGCATGTGAGAGTTTCTGCCTGATATTCTGGGTGTCTCCTGGAGCCAGACCACAGAGCAGTCTGGACCCTTTTAATGTGGCCGAGCCGCGGGCAGGGGGCTCCTAGTGACAGCATCTGGCTTGGGAGATGGTGTTTGACTGTCCTCTAAGTTGGTTCTCAAGCTCCACGTTTTGGCAGCCACACGCTCTCCTTTCCGACGATGCCCTTGCTGGCACTGCTGGGACCAGGCTGGCTCCTGGCGGCTCGGGCCCTCCCCCACCCCACCCACCTGTCAGGCCAGCGTGACTGCAGGCTGGGGTGGGTCCTGCCGACTGCCTGGCACTCGACCCAGACCCTCTCCCTGGTTCTGAATGGAGGCGGAAGAAGCTGGGTTGGTTGGGTGTCACCCTCTGCCTGGCAACAAGAGCCCAGATCTCTCACATTCTTCTCTTACAGCTTCACTGCCCATCGATCATGCCATGAAGGCGCAACAATTGCAACAGAGCTGTCAGCAAACTGTCGGCTCAGGAACACTGGTCTTAACCTCCAGGAAACCTCTCTCGCCTGTGACTCACACCGTGGGAGGAGGAGTCATGATGCTTTACTGCCACTTCAAGAAAACGTCCCAGACAAGGAGCTGGGAGGCCGTGGCTCTGCTCGCTGGCTCACATACTCTTCCAAGAAAAGGTGTCCAGCGGTAAAACATCTCCAACCATAAAATAATACCCATTTAAAATTGTCATGGAGTTCCCATTGTAGCTCAGTGGGTTAAGAACCTGGCTAGTATCCATGAGGACACCAGTTCAATCCCTGGCCTCACTCAGTGGGTTAAGGATCCGGCGTTGCCGTGAGCTGTGGTGTAGGTCCCAGATGTGGCTTGGATCCTGCGTTGCTGTGGCTGTGTTGTAGGCCGGCAGCTGCAGCTCTGATTGGACTCCTAGCCTGGGAACTTCCATATGCCATGGGTGTGGACCTAAAAAGCAACAACAACAACAATGATGATGATGATAATAATTAATAAAATTGCTGTAGCATCTCATCACATTTCAATGCACAAGTGATATTATTCTCACTTAACAGTAGGAAACCAGGAAAGAGGGATTAAGTCACTTGCTCAAAGTTGACCTTTCATGACCTTGATTTTTATGTGTCGACACACTCACTCACCTTGGTGTATCTCTTCTACTTTGTTTTTGGCCCCGCCCGGAGGCAGCCAGAAGTTCCCAGGCCAGGGATGGAACCTGTGCCACAGCCGTGACAAGGCCAGATCCTGAACCCTCTGCACCTCAGGAGGACTCCTGTATGGATTTTCGAAACCATGAGACTGTCAGTACCCATATCTGGACTTTTGAGTTACGTCTGTCCGTGGGGGATCAGAGAAGGGAAAATCCAGAGGGTGCCAAAGGGAGAAGGAGAAAGTAAGACAACTTTGCAATGAGCAGCGAGGGAAAAGCAGAAGCAGGCCCCGAAGGGTCTCCCGTAAGGGGGCGGAACCGGTGTATGTTTGGTCTGAAATTACTGTGGCCTCGCTATGGAAATGGGCAGCGGGGGTGTGTGTGGGGGGCATCACCTACTTAGTCCTCCTCCATCCTTTTATTTTAATGATTTTTAGTTAGTTGGTTTACAGTGTTCCATCAATTTCTACTGTGCACAATACTTCTATTTTTGTTTTCTTTTGTCTTTTTAGAGCCGCACCCACGGCATACGGAAGTTCCCAGGCTAGGGGTTGAATCAGAGCTACAGATGCCAGCCTACACCACAGCCACAGCCACGCCAGATCTGAGCCGCATCTGCGACCTACACCACAGCTCATGGCAATGCTGGATCCTTAACCCACTGAGCAAGGCTGGGGATTGAACCCACATCCTCGTGGATAGTGCTAGGGTTTGCTAGCCACTGAGCCACGACAGAAACTCCTGTTTTCTTTTTCTTTTGTGTGTGTGTGTGTCTATTTAGGGCCACACCCTCAGCCTATGGAAGTCCCTAGGCTAGGGGTCAAATCAAAGCTACAGCTGCTGGCCTACGCCACAGCCACAGCAATGCCAGGTCCAAAACATGCTTCTTCTCTGGTATGTTGCCACATTATTTATGTCTGTGAACTCTGCTTTCCACATAGGGTCTCGAGGGTCTTTTTTTTTTTCCCCTTTTTTTAGGGCTGCACCCGTGGCATATGGAGGTTCCCAGGCTAGGGGACAAATTAGAGCTGCAGCTACCGGCCTACACCACAGCTGCAGCAACACCAGATGCAAGCCGCATCTTCAACCTCTAGTGCAGCTTGCGGCAAGACCAGATCCTTAACCCACTGAGCGGGGCTGGGGATGGAATTCTCATCCTCATGGATACCAGTCAGGTTCTTAACCTGCTGAGCCACGATGGGAACTCCAAGGTCTCAGGCGTCTGAGCCTGAGTCTCCCGCCCAGCCCTCGGTGTCCACGCACACGCCTGACTCACGGTCTGGCAGCCACATCGCTCCTTCTGGAGCCCCAGGCACTTGGCGCCGGTGCTGTAAATGCCCTAATGATGTGTGCGCCCTGCGCTTTGGGAAGGATGGGTTCTGTCTGGGGAGCCGAGGTGGGGAAAGTGGAGGAGATGGGGTTTGAGCAGGCTTCATCGAGGAGGAAGAAAGGTTCTCCTGAGCGGAGGGAGGCCACTCCTGACAGAGTAGAGCCCAGGGAAGGGGAGCCGATTGCCCAAGAAGGAGGGGCAGGGCCAGGGTGTGACCAGGGAAGCTTATGTGGGAGCCACCGTCTAATGGAGCCCAGGCCAAGCCAGCAGGTTGGAGGCAGCGGGGAGCCACTGAAGGCTTTTGAGCCCCAGAGTGTTATCACATCTATTTTTGGAAAGGCACTGGCAGAGGAATGAGACATGTTTGCAGAGGTGAGAGGTTTTGCAACCTACCAGGCGAGAGGTGATGGGGGCCTGAGCTGGGCGGTAGCTGGGTGGACAGAGGACTGGGGACTGGCCTGAGAGGTACTTGGTGGGGGAACCGCCCGGGCTGAGCGATGGATGAGATGCTGGGGTGACAGTGAGGGCTTAGAGCTGGGCGAGGAGTGGGATGGCGCTGTGGTTGAGAGATGGGAGGACACGGAGGCCAGACAGGTGTGGGGGGAGGCTCGGCGAGGGCGTTGGTGGGGAGAGACGCCAGTCACCCAGGCTGATGCTTTCCTCTTCCTGTAGGGTTTGGGTTCCTTAGATTCCAAGCTGACATCATCGGGGTGAGGTCCTCGGGAAACAGCGCTGTAAGTTGGCAAAGCCCACAGATTCCGGCGCGCGAGGCTCCCCAGGACGGGACCGTCTCCACGTCCTTAGCTACTACAAGAACTGAACGAGGTGATTTGTGTCAAGTGCTTAGAACAGTGCCTGGCACATGCTGGGCACTAGATAGATATTGGATGAGGCCACAGGTGCACTGTGGGTAAAAGTTATGCCCGTGTCCCCCTTCAATTTGATTCAGAACCAACATTTGAAAGGCAAACAACTGAGTTCATTAAGTAGCGATCATTGCACCACAAGTAAACTGGTAAGAATTTAGCTTTTTGTAATTTTCCCTTTATCATCACTAGTTTCATCAAAGGCACTTTATTTATTTATTTTGGCTGCACCCGGGGCATGTGCACAGTCTGGACCAGGGATCGGACCTGTGCCACAGCAGCAACCCACGCCACTGCAGCGACAATGCTGGATCCTTAACCTGCTGTGCCACAGAGAACTCCAAAGGCATTTATTGAACCTGAATCTAGGGTTCCATACGGAGCCACGAGAAACAGCTCCCCCCCTCCGCCCCGTCTCAAAGTCTTCCTGCCTAGGTAGGACAACAGCAGCAGCTAAACTAAATGCCCCCCATAGGTTATGCTGGGGGTGTAGAGAAACCGAAAGAACGGAGCGCCCCTGACGCCTCTTCAGACAGAGGGCGGATGCAACGGGTGGAGGTCAGGGAGGCGGGAGGTTGGGTGGTGGGTCGTCCCTGCCCTCTGTGCCTGGGGATGGGCGCTGGGGTGCAGGGTGGTAAAATGCTGACTGCGAAGCCAACCACCCTCTCTGGTCCTCGGGCAGTGCTGCGGCGGGGAGGCAGGGGCCCCGGCTGTGCTCTGCACAAGCCCCATCTGGATGGACGCAGGTCCCCGGCCTGCGCTCTAAGACACCGGGGGTGGATGGGCGTGGAGAGGGGTTGACACGTGCAAACTGTGGATGGACGAGTGGGGCGTGCGAGAGGACGCCCCCACCTGAGGGCCCAGCTGGGGGACTGCTTAGGGTGCCAGGGAGATTTTTATTTTAGTCTAGTGTGAATTTCCAAGGAGACAAAGGTGAAAATAAGAAACATGTTTTATAATATTTTCTCCTCTAACATGGTAAAAAAATATATATTTCCCCTGCTTTCATTCTGGGATTTCTCAAATTCAGAGACCACCTTTTTTCATTTTAGGTAAAGTTTAACTTAATCATTTCATCTGGCTTAACATGGACAACAATGAGGACAAAAGATACTTACATTTAAGTGGCATTCTAACTTAAAAATTCCTCTGGGAGTATCTGTGAGTCACCCTGTTCGACTCAAATATCCATAAAACACGTACTAATTGTTCCAGAAGGAAATCACCGCTGCAGAGGGCAAAAGGCCAAGGGAGCTGAAATAGCAGGCTCTTAATTTATGGTCAATAAAAGGACTCTTGTGTGAGTTCTTCTCAAGTCAGAGAGTATTTGTCAGGTTAAGTCTGGCACCCAAATCATTTGATGCTTAAAAACTTCACGAGGGCACAAAACAAGGGAACCTACACTAAGGGCTTCTGGAAAACACTGTGAGACTTAACACTGTGAATTTACTCAGCTTCCAAGAAGGCAGAGGCATTTTACATTTTAAAATGTCACCGGCTACCTACTCAAGATAAAAATACACACTTTTAAACACTGTTAACTCTGCAGTATATAACAACTCAGAGCTTTTACAGCTGCTGCACTTTGCAAATTCTAGTCAAGATTGTCCTTGAGACTCAGAAATAATGCTCCTTCTCTTCTAAGCAGTCCAGCTTTCTGAGCCAATAGAGGGTTGAATTCGTACTGCTTTAAAAAAATTTTTTAAGTGGCTTTGTGCCAATGGGGGGCGGGGGAGCAGAACACAAAGATGACAAAGAACTACAGAGGCTCCGAAGGTCACTGCCCGGCCTCCTTCCTTTGGGCTACAGCAGTGCCACTTGTGAGCGGCAGTGACAGGCCTGCTGCTTTCCGTCTCAGAGAAATGCTACCCTTCGCTGCGATCAGGCGCCCGTGGCTCCTCGCCCTGCGAACTGTCAAGTACGTTCCCGTAAGAATGTTGACGGATCCGAGGCAAGAGGAGCCAAAGCTGGCAGGTGAAAAGCATCCCCGTTCCTTTTCAGTCTAACACAGCACCTCCGACTAAATGCCTAAAGAAACCTGCATTTTTTGAAGGATTAAAAAAACAACCCCCCGCCCAAGCCGACAGAACTATGCTCAAAGTGTAGGAGCTGTCTGACTAGGGCACTCTTTGGGCCCATGTTCTGTATTCTTGTGGGAAGAGATGCTAAGGCTCTCCCTGATTTAAATTTCTAAAGACAAATGTTAACACGTTTAAAGTTTTTGCTTTTATCGACTGCGAGCGAACCTTTAAAGGCTAGAGTTGTGGACGGCTGCATATTCATCTACACACATTAAATGAGAAAGCGCACAGAGTGTTCTGTAAGCAGAGAGGTGCTTGAGCAATGTCTCACCACTGTGCTTTCCACAATGTTTTGATAATCTAAGACAATTACACACAGGAAATTTAGGGAGTTTCCCTGGTGGCCTGGTGGATAAGGATCCAGTGTTGTCCCCGCTGTAGTACCAGTTCGATTCCTGGCCCAGGAACTTTTCTGCATGCCATGGGTGTGGCCCAAAGAACAAGAAAAACGACTGTGAAATTTAGTCAGTTTCAGCACATGTATTCTATATTTGCATGGCCATGAGCTTAGACTGATCATTGAGAGACGAAATAATTTGAGGACTCTTCCCCCCCCCCACCCCGCCTCCAAAGTAGCAGCTACTGGATTCTATTTCCAGCCCCTAGAAGACCTGATTCACCCGATTACAACAGTTAGTGGATCTGAGACCATGTGAAATCCTCCTTGGCTCTATTTCCCCTTCGGGTAGAGTCACCTCAATCATGAAATTACATTTCACTGCAGTGGTAAGTAATTTAATTAAAAAACCCAAAATTTGTTCGTAAGAGAGATTCCACCCAAACCAGCAAGCCACTTGTCACTCTAGAGGCAAAATAATGTATTTCTTCCCTGAAAGGGGAATCAACTGGAGAAAATTTGATTCCCACTCTCGGCAGGGGCAGCCTGCCGGGCCCCCGGCTCCGGCTCCCCCTAACCCTTCAGGCGGTGTAGACCTTGCCCTCTGCTAGCTCCTATCAGGCGCTACTTGTACAGCCACTGTGGCACTCAGCCTGCTTCTGCCTGACTTCCTAGCCGTCCTCTGCAGTTTAGAAACAGCTGAGGCAAGTACTGAGGGCTGGAGGGTGCCCTGTGCCAACATGGGTGGGTGAGGGCAGCACAGGAGTAGCAGCCCAGTCTCCAAAGCAGCCCCCACAGGTGGAAGGGTCCAGAGGCATCTCCATGCTCCCATGGCTCAGGAGGAAGGCGGCTGGTGGAGCTGAGTGCCAGGGGTCTTGTGGATGGCCCGGGGCCAGTGGTTCTCACTTCTGCTGCCAGCAAATTCCACTCTTTACTCAACTGAGGTGCCACAGTGCTTCCAATCAGGGTGTTGATTCCAGAAAATTCAAGTAAATATTCAAATAATTTTCCAGATCAGATCCTTGGAAAGCAGCTTTTTAAGTTATAGAAAGATGTTTCTTATATACCCCCCCAGCCCCACCCCTGAGCAGAGGCGCTGCAATAGTTGGGTTCTCTGCAGAGCTGCGCGGGCTTCCATCAGGTGGCTGCACCATCCCCTTCACCTGGTGATGGCCATTCGGCTGCTCAAGATGCCAAGCGCATCTGCGTATAAGCCTTCGTGGGGAAAAATGCTGTTATCTTTCTGAGTAGATGCCTAGAAACAGAATGGCCGGATCATAGATATATTTTCCACTTTTGAGAAACTACCAAACTCTTCTACTGTGCTCGTACCATTTTCCATTCCCACCGGCAGTTGCGAGCACAGCTGCTTCCAATCCTTGTCAATACTGTGGACAGTCTTTTAACATCTGAGTCATTTGTGTGTGTAGTGGTCTCTCCTTCTGGTTTTAACTTCATTTTCCTAATAACTAACGACATTGAGCGAGCACCTTCAAAGCGCTTATCTGTTCTCTGTATATTTTCTTTGGTGAAGCGTCTGCTTCAATCTGCCCATTTTTAATTGGGTTGTTTGCTTCTTATTGAACTGTAAGAATTATTTGTATAGATGAAGTCCTTTATCAGATATATTTTGCACATGTTTTGCCCAGCTAGTGGTTAAATTTTCGTTCTTTTGAACAGCAAAGCTTTCCCAAGAAGAAATTTCTTTCCCAAGAAATAGATAACCTCAATAACCTGATAGATAATAAAGACCCTGGACCTGTAGTTGAAAACCTCCCCACAAAGACAACCTTTTCAACCCAGACCCAGAGGAGCTTCAGGCAGTCCCCACTTGCTAACAAATTCCATACACTTAAAAATACTGAGACAGACTGCTCAACGCTAGGAAAGGTTTTGGGTTACCCACAAAGAAGGATTACTAATAAGGGAGGAAAGAGAAGCAAAAAATAAGGTTTTGCATCCATTTCAACCTTATGAATGACCTTTAAGCCTAACCAAGAAACGTTACTTCTTTAGGAGTGAAGGCATTCACAGCTCAATCTACTCACCCACAGGAGACAGGCCAGCGCAGTGAGAACATTCGATCTTTAGAGGCTTGTTCAGCGCTGGAGTCCGGGTCTAGCATGTGCCTGGCAATACACACGCTGCTCGATAAGGGCTTATGGCATGGATAAACAAACCAAATCAGAATGCCGCATTTCCAACACACGTACTCCTAATACATATACAAAATTATAATGTTTAGATCTTGGATCCATCTGGGATTTACTCTGGGGTATAAAGAGTAAGGAAATAATCTAGTTTAAAAAGCAAATTCAGCTTTCAAATACAACGAAGACAAATTTCTGAATGCCATTTCTACGCCACTGCTATTTTAACAATGAGAACATTCACAATTTAAAAAATAAATTCAAAGTTCACCTCTTTTCCAGTAAACATTTTATACGCAGTTTAATACATATGTATGTATATATGTGTGTGTCTATGTATGTATGTGTGTGCAATTAAATGCTATTTTTCACCATTCTCTGGAATGCATATCACAATTTGACATTATTATCACTATTAAAATATTTCTGGAAGCTCCTTTGTGGCAGAGCGGGTTGAGGATCTGGCATTGCCATGACTGTGGCACAGGTTCCATCTCTGGCCCAGGAAATTCCACATATCATGGGTGCACCCCTCCTCCCGCCCCAATTTCTCCATTTGTTTTTTCTCAACTTTTTCTCGCTTTTCTGGATCTTGAAGATTTCTTTGTTGTTTTAGTGTATTTTGTTTTAAAAAGTCTCTTTTCAATCAAGCTTACTTCTTCATGGAGAAGGGAGGTCTTTATTCTTAGCAAGAAGGAGAAGAGATTTAGTATAAACTGATAACTCTGAGAAAAATTCGATTCTTCATAGGTTGTCACATGTTTGCAATAGCTAGAAGGGAAGAAAAAGGAAGAGGTTACATTTAAAGGGTCATTTAGAAACGTATGGATCTATCCTGTGAACACCCCAAATAACTTAAAAAATATGTATATGGTGAGGCTTCAAATACAAATACACTCTGAATTGGAAGGAAACCTGGAACCATCAGGAAGGAAATCTCAACTTTAGCAAGGAGAAAATCTTAGCACTGTCCCTGTCCCTGGCCACCACGCAGGGGACACAGGTGGCACAGAGCCGGGTGTCACACCTCCTCCTCCAGTCTAGGTGGGTCAAGGCAAACAAAAGCACGAAGGGGGAGAGATTCTGGACATATTTTGAAACAGACAAACAAACAAAATAATCCCCAACTCCCATCCAAAATAAGACACCAGACTGAATAAATAATGTACGTTGCAATTCTGTATGTGTTACAGAAAGAAGCGTTTACAAAGTGATTTTGCTAATTTGGGAGTAGGAGAACCTGAATCTGATGAAATCTGTAACTACCATCCAATCTCCCAAACACTAATTGAAACTGCTCACTAACTCGACCAATCTGTCTACACCGGGGCAGCAGAACATGTAAGTGATATTCTGGGCTGTAATCAGCCACATCTAGACAAGGGGAAATTGCTCAGGACACATGACCTGCATTACTCAATACGTAAATTACAAGGGGGAAGAAAAGAGATAGCGGGGGAATTTATGAACCCAGACGCTCCAGGGAGATCTCGACCACCTGCCAGGTATGGACTTTCCTCGGATGCCGAGTTATTTAAAAAATGACGCGACAATCAGGACAATCTAGACACTTGACTGACGCTTGACGTTAAGGAACGACCGCGAGTCTTTGGCGTCTGACGAAGGAGAGGCTGCCGTGGGGGACCCGCACCCTCCCCGCCTGCGAGTACAGGGGCAGGAGCGAGCGGGACGCGGGCGAAGCTGGGCTAGACACGCTGGCAGTTGCTGGCGTGGGGTGGCGATGGCTGCAGGGGGTCACTGCACTGTGCTCGCTACTTCGGAAGGTACTTGGGACGTCCCGTAACACGGGGGTTTTGAAACCAGTTCACCGTATCCAGGCACTGGGACTGTACACCGCCTACGGCCCTAAACTCCTGAGAGGTTTCTGTCTGGACCACCGAGCTCTGCAGTGACCGAGGATAACGAACCACTCCTGGTTCTTTCATCTGTAGAACAGGAAAAAACAACGATATCTCCTCACAGGACGGCAGAGGACTGAATGAGAATATATAGCAAGCACTTCCCCGATGGTTGGCACACGGCAAGGGCTCAAAAATACTCACTTTCCCTACACGCCTTTAAAGGTGATTTTTTAAAATTTCCACTTAAAATCTTAAGGCTACTTTAATAATATGCAAAAAAAGCTACGGCCTACTATGTTTACTGCTAGGCGATGTAAAAGCCTCAATTGCTTCTGTGCTGATTGTTTTAATGGAAACAAAATATATAGGGATTCTCACCAAAAAAGAAGAGCCTCTTGGCTTTTCTTCTTCTCTAATTTCACTTTATTTTGTTTATTTTATCTTTTGTCTTTTGTCTTTTTAGGGCCTCACCCATGGCATATGAAGGTTCCCAGGCTAGGGGTCCAATCGGAACTGCAGCTGCCAGCCTACACCACAGCCACAGCCACTGGGATCCGAGCCGCGTCTGTGGCCTACACCACAGCTCACGGCAACACTGGATCCTTAAACCACTGAGCGAGGCCAGGGCTCGAACCCACATCCTCATGGTTGCTAGTCAGGTTTGTTAACCACCGAGCCATAACAGGAACCCCCTTCTTATCTAATTTTAAATTTTAGCTATCTTAAGAGAGATTCTTTCAGACAGTATTATCCAAGGAGGGGAAAACGACGTTTCCCTTACCTAGGGACTCTAGGGAAAGCTCTACTTCTACAAGAGAAAGATAAGAAAAGGTATACGAAGCATTTGCTACCGTAAGGACTTTTCATTTCTAAGCTGAATCAATAACAGTATCTTTTAGGGTATACATTCTTTATCATAAACTCAGAAAATTATCCCAAAGTTGTAAGTGATAAAATCAAATATACGATAATTTACATTGATTAGGAAAGTTAGCTCCGCCTCAGACAAGAAGGATCAACCGCCCGGCGGGTCTGGAGGCTCACGCAGCCTCCCCTCAGTTCTCGAGGCTTCGGGGGTTCTCACGGTTATTCTGCAGCACAGTGTCCGTCTCTTCCGAACCCTCAAAATGAGCCCTCAGCGTAACACGGTGCTCCACATAGCTGAAGATCCGCTCTCTTAAGCACCAAAACCTTTCGTTTTAACCATTTGGGGTGGAAATCTTTAAAAACTGAGTTATACATTATTTGGTTATCTCAGAGCACATTCAGCATGTTCTTTTAAAGCGCTTTTATTACATGGTGACAAGGTATCCACTTTTACAGTGGTAAGAAGAACAAACCCCACCCAATTTTGGGACCACGCTCCACCCTCGAGCTGGGACGCGGTCAGGCTTGCTTGGCTCTGGGCAGCGATCCCGTGTCTCTGAAGGGCCATCTGAGTTCTTTGGTCTGCTTCTGCGCCAGTTCCTACACTGTCTGTCAAAGGACTAGCACCACGTTTGCTGTCAGGACGCTTATCAGCAGAGTAGCTCTCAGCCTCTCTCCTACTCGGTTCCTCTTGAAGAGGAAACTGGAAATCAGACAGCTCAGCCACACACACACACACCCAACACACACCCACACACACACACACACACCCCTCTGGACAGTGCGCGGGCTCCGACAGCTCAGCCACACACACACACAGACACACACACACACACACACCCTCTGGGCAGAGTGTGCAGGCTCCGAGTCAGGGGCTAAGGGGTATCCTGAGAAAAGCGTATACGTTTTAGTCGTGGACTTGGTGACCTTTTTACCAAGGTTGGCTAAACCCTTTTTTGCTCACCCTGTGGTTCTAGGCTGTGGTCTAAATAGACAAGGCGGCGGTCCCCGCTATAGCACAACGGGTTAAGGAGCCGATAACAGCTCTGCAGCCACTCAGGCTGCTGCTGAGGCACAGGTTTGATCCCCAGCCTGGTGCAGTGGGTTAAGGATCTGGCCCTGCTGCAGCTGTGACCAGATTCGATCCCTGGCCCAGGAACTTCCACATGCTGCAGGTGTGGCCCAAATAAAAAATAAGTAGATTAAAAATAAATAGGCAAAGGTAACCGGACAGCTTGGGTGCTCAAAGTTACGGCCTCACTGGTGCTTCATCTACACAGTGTGCCGTGCTCCGCCTTCAAATGCACGCAGGGAAAAACATCTCGACAATTTCACCTCTGACTCCACCAACGTCTCTTTATAACCAACCGTCTTCTATTAGGGTATTAAACCCATGAAGAACATCTAAACTATGGATCATGTAAAAAGCATGAAGGTGTCGCCCCCACCCCAACTCCTCCAGAACCAGCTCTGCAGGCAGAAGAGCAACAGCGCCTCAGGTCCCAACTTCCCGGTCCCATGGGGCGCGGCGGGGATGGGGATGGAGCCCGCCGGCCAGCATTATAGCTTTTCCCTTCCACTTGATGAAACCTTAAATCTTGAAGAAGCCACTGCACTGACCCCTCGAAGGACTGTATCGCCCTCAGATGCAGAGCTGACCCAGGGGTTGGGATTCTGGCCTTTCACTGCTGCTGTGAAGACAGGGACACCCCTTAACCATTCCAGACTCTGCTAAACTTTTTTTAAGCAGTACATTGTAATGCAGATGACTTCATTTCATTGTCTTCTACTGTGTTTTCTACACTTTACTCATCTTTGATTGATATTCAACTCCGGAAGTTAAATTCTAATAAACATTATTTTGTTAAATCACGGTGATCATTTACTGCGTATTTACTGCATGACAGACACACCCATCTCGTTTAACTCTCCTAAAACCATACGAGGCAGCTTCTGTCTTCCACTCACTCACTCAACAAACACTTAGGAGTTTCTGTTGGGCTCAGTGGTTAACGAACCCAACTAGTACCCATAAGGACGCAGGTTTGATCCCTGGCCTTGCTCGGTGAGTTAAGGAACCAGTGTTGCCGGGAGCTGTGGTGTAGGTGCCGTGTGGCTGTGGCTGTGCTGTAGGCCGGCAGCTGCAGCTCTGATTTGACCCCTCGCCTGGGAACCTCCATGTGCATCGGGTACAGCCCTAAAAAGACAAAAACCAACCAACCAACCTTAGTGAGCACCTACTATGTGCCAAGCCCTGTTCTAGTCCATAGTGTGGGAAGGCAGATAACTACACGGAATAAATACATAATCACACAACACATTCCCTCGTGACACAAGCTACAAGGAAAACGAAAGAACAAGCAAGGGGGACAGAGAGTGATGAGGTGTGTGTGTGGGTGTGGGCGTGGGTGAGAGTGACAGCTGGTGATATTTTAGACACGATGGTTAAGAAAGGCCTCTCTGAAGAAGTGAAATCTGAGCAAAAACCTGCAAGTGAGCCCAAGTAGAGACAGGGCAGAAGAGCGTTCCAGGCTGAAGGTACGCCATGTGCCCAGACCCGCCGTGGAGTGCGTCAGGCAAGTTCGGGAAGAGCCAGGAGGCTGGTGTGAACAGGGGTGGTGAGCAAGAGAAGAGGGGGGCAGGGGAGGTCAGAGAACAGAGGGGCTTGCAGGTTCCAGGGGGGTCTCCCGACTTCACTCTGAAATGAGACGGGAGCCGCCAGGGGTTTTGAGAGGAGGAGCAAGGTCAGCATCGCCCCTCGTTTCCCAATCAGGGCAGCAGAGCTGGGGAGCTGGAGAACAGCTTGCGCACCACGAGCAGGGCCGGGATGCGGGCAGCTGCATTGGCCAGCGCATCCCCTGCACGACTGTGGGGACCTGCCCTGGGGACAACGCCTGCGTCGATGTGGGAAGGAGATCGGTGTAAAGACCTAAGATCACAGCGAGAAATGTCTTTATGATCTAAAACTTCATCCTGCTTTGCTGACGTATCATTGACACACAAGCTATGTCAGTTTAAGGCTACAACAGGATGATTTTTTTTTTTTCTTAATCATTTTGGCTGCACCTGCAGCATGGGAAAGTTTCTGGGCCAGAGATTGAACCCACGCCACGGCAGAGACCTGAGCCACTGCAGTGACAACGCCAGATTTTAAGCTGCTGAGCTGCAAGGGAACTCCACAACAGGATGATTTGATGCATGTCTCTATTGTGAAATGACTACCGCAACAATCAAAGGTAGTTAACACCGCCATCCCTAACACTCACAGACAAGACGCGGTGTGTAATTCTGATGGTTCTGATTATAAGCTCACCATCTTCTAAGCCCATCAAACAACCTACCTGGCTCTTATTACAGCCTGACTCCTTTAGAAGATATCCAGCCTATTTTTTTAATTAGCAAAGACTACTACTTCACGCCAAACGAAAGAGTTCGTCTTTTTTTTTTTTTTTTTTAAATCCTGTCATTTCTTTCTTTCTTTTTCTTTCTTTCTTTTTTTTTTTTAGGGCACACCCGTGGCATATGGAGGTTTCCAGGCTAGGGGTCAAATCGGAGCTACAGCTGCTGGCCTACACCACAGCCACAGCAACGCTGGATCCCAGCCGCGTCTGCGACCTATACCACAGCTCATGGCAATGCAGGATCCTTAACCCACTGAGCGAGGCCAGGGCTTGAACCCATCATATCCTCATGGATGCTAGTCGGATTCATTTCCACTGAGTCAGACGGGCGCCCCTATCCCGTGCTTTTTTTTTTTTTTTTTTTGGTCTTTTTGCTATTTCTTGGGCCGCTCCCGCAGCACATGGAGGTTCCCAGGCTAGGGGTCCAATCGGAGCTGTAGTCACCGGCCTACGCCAGAGCCACAGCAACGCGGGATCCGAGCCGAGTCTGCGACCTACACTCCAGCTCACAGCAACGCCGGATGGTTAACCCATTGAGGAAGGGCAGGGACCGAACCCGCAACCTCATGGTTCCTAGTCGGATTTGTTAACCACTGCGCCACGGCGGGCGCTCCTACCCCGGGATTTCTAAGAGCATCGCACACACCTTCTACAGAATTTCTGGGTACTCAGCCAGTACAGGGAATTCTTGGTTGTCAGTAACTGGCCTTTCTGCTTCAGGACCCCCTGGAGGCTGTGTTCATGGAAACAGGTTCTATCACTGTCCTCTGCGGTCCAGTTGAACTGAAAACTTGAAGGGCTTCTTTTTTCAACACTGGGTGTGGAATCAATCAGTGTGCTAAATTGTTTTTGGAGACTCACCACCATTTCTGGAAGGAAGGGAAAAAAAGAAAAGGAATGAAATAAAAACTAATGTCAAATCACAAATAAAGACTGCAGATTACCTGACAGTAAGGTACCAGAGCTGGCGTCTTAGTTTTGACAAATGTACAGCAAATGAAAGGCAAGAGGGTAACACTGAGAGGAAACGGGAGCTGGATGAGGGGCGCCCTGAAACTCAACTTGGAAAGGTTTCAAACAGTAAATTTTATGCCATGTATATTTTAACACAAGTCTTAAAAAGAATGAGAACGACAACCAAAAGCAGTTCTCCAAATGAAGGGTCTGAAAGTCACAGACACACAGCATTTCAGATTTCGTGGGAACTTAACTTCCGTTTGGAGTGAGACACTGCTCCTGAACTAGACACTGAAATTTCTTTTGGCGGTGGCGTTCCTTGGGAGTGCGCTTTGGCGCCTTGTTAACGCAGTGGGGAAGCACGTCTGTGTCTCCCTTCAAGTCAAGACACCCAGCTTTTCCGCCACTGTGCTGCTGCTCGGCGGCGACGGGAGGAAGTCCGACTCACCTCTTCTTTTACAGACCACTGGTTTGTCGATGGCCGAGTGGTAGAGTGGCCTTTCACTTTTCCACAGATACCTGTGAACGCAGAAAACCATTTGGAGCAGGGCGGAGAAGAGATGACCCCAACACGCTTACGACGACCCCTGAAACTCCTGAGACTCGGGTAGAAGGACCTCCTGCAGGACACAGGTCTCTACAGAGGGTACGACCCAGAGGTAAGCAAGGAGCACCGCAGGAGGCAGCAGTCGCAGCCGACAGAAGGCCCTGCTCCGCCCCAAAGCCTCCCAGAGGCCACACGATCCCCAAGAAGCCATTCGTTCCACAAAACCGCAGCAGCGGTGTCCCTCCCCATGAAATCCCCTTGCTGTCCTCTCAAAGTGAAGCCGCCTGAGACATAACCGCTGCCCCCGGCCCTGGCCGCGCGGCGGCCTGCGGATGCTGCCGACCTGTCAGCACCCCGGAGAGGGCACCTCTGGGCGGCCGAGGGGCAATCACCTAACAGGCGGGGCCTTCCCGAAAACCCCGAGTGAGCTGGACTTGAACGAACCACACAACACGCCAACTGTTCAGAGGGCTTGCCGTTTGTGATTCGTTCAAATACCTTTCCGTTACATATTTTACCAAATAATAAAAGCGACAATATACCCAAGGTAAAAAAAAAATCTCTAAAAATACAGACGTTCCCTAAAGATTCTAATCCCACTCCGTAGATAAACCCACTGTTACAAATTCCTCACGAATACCTAATACAGATAGGTTCTCTTATGAATTTATAGTAAACCCCTGTACGGGTGGCAACCATGCCACGGTCAAGGAGGCCGTATCGCCTCCTTGGGGTCGCATGCCCGGAAGATGGGGAAGGTGGGTGGTCTGAGAAACGCTCTCTCTAGAACCTTCCTTAAAAATTTACTTTACTTCTTCCCCCAACTGCAAATGCTACAAAAGACAGAGGCCCACTATCAAGTCCTCATATTTCCTCCAGGATGTCACCAAGTCTATTTCCACCGGGATGCCTGCCTCGTCCAGCCTTCCCAAATATTTCTCGCCCCACCGTGAGAAGTTAAGGCACAGTTTTCGTGTAGGAAAACGGACCCGCGTCAGTGTGCGGCTCTACCAGTTTTGTTAAACACGCACAGTGTGTGTCACCACCACGGCTCATCTACAGACCAGCTCCACACACCAAGGCCCCTGCATGTTCTTGGCAGTCAACTCCTCCCCAACCCCCCAGCTAAACTTGATCTCAGATAAGCCCGGATGTGTTTTTCTTCTTGTTTTTTTCTTTTTAGGGCCACACCCACAGCATATGGAAGTTCTCAGGCTAAGGGTTGATTGGGAGCTGCAGCTATTGGCCAACACCACAGCCACAGCAATGCCAGATCTGAGCTTCAGCCTATACCTCGGCTCATGGCAAGGCTGGATCCTTAACCCACTGAGCGAGGCCAGGGATCAAACCTGCATCCTCATGGATGCTAGTCGGGTTTGTTACTGCTGAGCGACAATGGGAATGGCAACTGATGTGTTTTTCTCTCCCTATCGTTTAGCCTTTTCCAGAATGTCATATAAATGAAATCATACCAAATGTAACCTTTTGAGTCTTGCATTTCGTACAATGTATTTACAATCCATTCACATTGCTGGCTGTATCAGAAGGTTGTTCCTTTTTATTGTCAACAGTAGTCCACCTTACAGATATGCTACAGTTTATCTATCTCCAGCTGAAGGGCATCTGGGCCGTTGCCAGTTTCTGGCCACCACGAATGAAGCAGGTGCAGCTACATACATTCATACATAGATTACTGCATGAACTTAAGCTTCTATTTCACTTGGGTAAATACCTAGGAATTAAATGAGTGTATACACTGCCAAAGGTTCCAAAAGAATTGTCCCACTTTGCATTCTCACGTTTGGTACGGTCAGTTTTCTGTTTCACTGTTTGGTGGTTTTGATTTACATTCCCTGCTGACTGATGATGCTGAGCATCGCCTCGCGTGCCATCTACACAGGCAATCTGGTGAAGTATCTGTTGGAATCTTCTGTCCATTTAAAAACCTGAGTTGGTTGTCTGTTTGCCTATTGTGTGAGAATTCTTTATATATTCTAGATGCAAATCTTCTATCAGATACGTGACTTGCACATATTTTCTCCCAGCCTGAAGCTTCTCGTCACAGGGTCCTTTGAAGAGCAGAAACTCTTTCTTCTGATGAAGTCCAATTTATCTTTTTTTTCTTTTATGGATCATGCTTTTGGTATCATATCTAAGAAATTGCTGTCTAACCTAACAGGCGGCAAAGAGCTTTTGCTCACGCTTTTAAACTTTCCTCCATGTTCTTCTCGACATCTCCGGGGCGGCTGCAAGGTCCCCGAGCAGTCTCTGAAGCTGTTTTTAGGTTTTCAGCGATTGCTTACTCGTGTTTTTTATAATCACACGCGCAGGGACCCACGCCTAGCTAGAGACAATGCTCTAGTAACTTTCATCTGACAATACGGAAGATGACGCTGTCCAGACAGAGAGAGAAAAACTAGAAATGTGTCACCGCTGGAGGTGGGGCAGGGTAAAACAGGAAATCCGCCGGCACTGGGGCTCTGCCCAAGGGCCAGGCAGCAGTGACGTACATGAGTTACCTCCCTCAGCCCCAAGCACACACCCTGCGAAGAAGGATCTTCGGAACGGGTCCTCGGGACAAGCTCTTCCCTGAGGTCTGCTGTCTGCCTGGAAAATGACATTTCGCAAGTGGACGTACTTTCTTCGGTCACTCAATTCTTCCGCAAAGGAGCTAGAAGTCAGTAGGTCTTCGAGGTGTCATTGACTGTAACACTGCAATATGCGTTTGGGCTCTAAGAGCTACGCCCGAAGGGTATGCTGGAGCCCGGTTTGAGTTCATGAGACGCCCGAGTGGCCCAGCCCCGAACCCCGAGTCTTCAGTGTGGTCAGGCCGACGCCAGCTGGCGGCAGAAAAGGAAGGTCCAACAGCTGATTCTCCAAGGCAACCTCAGCAAACGAACGCACGTGTGCCGCTGCTCTCACACCCACTGAGATCCAGTGAGTAATGACAGTCCTTCTCCAGCAAGGAACAGCGAGGACCCAGGTTCCTGGTGTCTGAGGCCGCCAGGTTCAGTTCACCCCCACCTCTCCTCGTTCATTTCTGCGTATCCAACCTCAACAGTATGAAAATGTGAATCCCTTCTGCCCCGTGGCAAGGATTCTCTCTCCCACGGTGCTTTATTCATTCCCGTAGGTCTCTTCCTCTATTTAAAAGTTCTCTAAAATTTAGAGGAAAATATCTAACTCTACTTGAGGAAACTGAAACTTCGCTCTTAGTTAAGAGTGTAAAGCAAGCATTGTCATCCCTACGGATATGAAATTTTTTGATCAGATGAGTTGTTATCATAGATTTACTTAAAATACAGAGATACTAACTTTTTCTTCAAAGTCTCATAGAGACTCAAAGTTCTAAGACAAGACAAAAGCCATTCAAATCAGAGATCTATAACAACATATTTTTTCCTTGTCTTTCCTTTTTTTAAGGGCTGCAAGTGTAGTATATGGACGTTCCCAGGTTGAACTGGAGCCACAGCTGCCAGCCTACACCACAGCCACAGCAACATCAGATCCAAGCCAGGTTTGCAACCTATACCCCAGCTCGTGGCAACGTTAGATCCTTAACCCATGGAGTAGAGCCAGGGATCACCTTCTGGAAACTTGTCAGGTTCATTTCCGCTGAGCCACAACGGGAACTCCAACGACGTTATCTTATATCATATAAGACACAGTGTTTCCGAAAATTTATGAACTAAACTTAAAGACTTAGCTATAAGACATCACACCATAAAACCCCTAGAAAAGAACACAAGCAAAATACTCCAACATAAGTCGGAGCAATGTTTTCTTAGGTCAGTCTCCCAAGCAGTAGAAATAACAAACAGCTAGGACCTAATCAAACTTATAAGCTTTTGCACAGCAAAGGAAACTATAAACAAAATGCAAAGACAACCTACAGAATGGGAGAAAATATTTGCATGTGATTGACAGACAAGGGATTAATTTCCAAAATAAACAAACAGCTCATACAGCTCAATAACCAAAAAACAAATAACCCAAGACCTCAACAGACATTTTTCCAAAGAAGATATACAGATGACCCACAGGCACACCCACAGGCACACGAAAAGGTACTCATAGGGAGTTCCCGTCGTGGCTCAGTGGTTAACGAATCCAACTAGGAACCATGAGGTAGTGGGTTCGATCCCTGGCCTCGCTCAGTGGGTTAAGGATCTGGCATTGCCATGAGCTGTGGTGGAGGTCGCAGACACGGCTCAGATCCCGCGCTGCAGTGGCTCTGGTGTAGGCCAACAGCTGTAGCTCCGATTAGACCCCTAGCCTGGGAACCTCCATATGCAGCGGGTGCGGCCCTAGAAATGACAAAAAAAAAAAGAAAGAAAAAGAAAAAAAAGAAAGAAAAGGTACTCGTATTGCTAATTACTAGAGAAATGCAAATCCAAACTATACGGAGGGATCACCTCACACTGATGAGAATGGCCATCACTAAAAAAAATCTACAAATAATAAATGCTGGAGAGGGTATGGAGAAAAGGGAAACCTCCTACACTGTTGGCGGGAATGCAAACTGGCACAGCTACTATGAAGGACAGTATGGAGCTTCCTTAAAAAACTAAAAACAGAGTCAGCATATGCCCCAGCAGTCCCACTCCTCAGCACGTGTGTGGAAGAGACGACATCTCTAATTAATTCAAAACGATGTCCCACCCGATGGTCGCAGCAGCACTACCCACAACAGCCGAGACTCGGAAGCCACCCAAGGGTCCGTCAGCAGACGCACGGACCGCCACCCAGCCGCAAAAAGAGGGAAGTCACGCCATTTGCACCAACATGGATGGATGAGAGATGATCATACTAAGAGAAATAAGTCAGAGGAAGGCAAATACCATATGATAGCACTGGTATGTGCAATACTAAACGCTGTTAAAATTGGACTTGTTTTAAAACAGAACAGACTTACAGAACATAGAAAACAAACTTTCCCAAAGGGGAAAAGGGGGGTGAGGAATAAATGGGGAAATTTGGGATGCGTAGATACAAACTACTCTATGTAAAGGAGAGAAACAGCAAGTCCTACTGTACAGCACAGGAAACTATATGCAACATCTTATAACGAACTACAACGGAAAGGAGTCTGTCAAAGAATGTATGTATAACCGAGTCACTCTGTTATATACCAGAAACTGACACGCCTATAAGAAATTAGCTATGTTTCGATTTTAAAAAATTTCCGAGCTAACTAAATTTGAGTGCACTTTGGCTTAGAGGTTGAGTAATTTGCCCATGGTTGTACAGCGAGCTGTTAACACCAGCAGGATTCAAACCCAGCACTGCTGAATCTGACGCATGCTCTTTCTACGCTGCCACAGCGGATCCACATCAGAATGAGAACTCAGAGTCAAACGGTGAGACTGACGGAATTAAACACACTCCTCTTTCTCTGCTTTCCTTTGTGTTGATTTTTATAGGGATCTTCATGTCTATTTTTTGGCCATGCCCATGGCATGCAGAAGCTCCTGGGCCAGGGACTGAACCCATGCCACAGCTATAACCAGAGCCATAGCAGTGGCAATGCCAGATCCTTAACCCACTGAGGCACAAGGGAACTCCTAAAGAACCCTATAGGGATTTTTATTTGGGGGGAATATTCCATTATATATGTCACGGGTTTACATTTATAATCTTTATAATATTGGGGAGGATAGATGGGAAATGACCAACTTTGATAAAGGGGAAGAGGGAGGATTATTAGCAATGAAGATGAGACTCATGCAAAGTACAAAAAGTTAATTACTAAGTAGACTCTGGTGCCCTGGATTGGTCCTGGATCAGAAGGAAGACACTAATAAAAAAGGATATTGTTGGTTCAGTTAATAGCAATGTAAAAAAGAAAAAAGTGAATTCGGAAATAGGAGCTAGCATTTTTAGAGAAAAATGTCCCAAAGCTGGTTAACCCAAACTAATGAAACTTCAGCTTTCAGATGCAAAGTAACAGACTTAAAAATAAAGTAAATGGAGTTCCCGTCGTGGCGCAGTGGTTAACGAACCCGACTAGGAACCATGAGGTTACGGGTTCGGTCCCTGCCCTTGCTCGGTGGGTTAACGATCCGGCGTTGCCGTGAGCTGTGGTGTAGGTTGCAGACGCGGCTCGGATCCCGCGCTGCTGTGGCTCTGGCGTAGGCCGGTGGCTACAGCTCCGATTCGACCCCTAGCCTGGGAACCTCCATATGCCACGGGAGCGGCCCAAGAAATAGCAACAACAACAACAACAACAGACAAAAGACAAAAAAAAAATAAAGTAAAATCGTCTAAAACTAAAAGAGGTAACATACTTCGCCCTGGCTTCCTCCCATTTTTGCTTTTTCTCATCAATAGCTTTCTTCATAACTTGGTACCATTTTCTGAAATCAAACCACGGCTTATCTGAAAGAAAGGAAACCCATGATTATTAACCAAATACGGCACTTTATAACAACATACACGGTTCATCCGAGTCTTCCTTCACCGACATGACAGCCCTTGGAGACTGTCTTCATTTTCTCACGAGACTCCTGCTCGACCCTCGCTCCCTTCCCCGAGGTCGCGTCTGTACCGTGGCCCTAACTGGACGATACCGAGACGGTCTCTTTGTACATCTGTCTCTCCTAGATTCGACTAGAGCCTCCCTGGGACCGGAAGACATGCTCTGTTTGCGTAGAAGATTACACCATCGGGCCGCCTGCTCCTGACTCAGCAACACCCAGCACAGTGCCTGGCACAGGGTGGGGTCCCAAGACGTCTAAGAACACGTGAAGTAAGGAACAGACGATGGGAAAGCGTGTGAAAGCACTGTCGTGGCTGCACCGGGACTTCCTGTTTCTGTCCTTTCTAATCCTAATCCAAATTCAAAGACTCTAAGATAAGTAAGAGCAGACTGAAATGGACAAGTGGTGTGAGTGGGTGTGCAAGCCGCCGAGGATAGAGAGGCAACAGAATTGAACACAGTTAAGCATAAACCTTTACTCCTCACTCTTTTATTCAATTCCTATGGGGAGATGGGAAGAATAGGGAGGGGAAAAAAATGAAAGTACAGGTAACAGCAGAAAGGAGGCTAAGAGAGTGAAGGAGTCTGAAGAAGGGAAGGCTTGGGGGGGACGGCTGAGTGAAAGGCTGAACTGTTCTCACTCTCTGATGGAGCCAGTGTCCCTTCCACGTCTAATTACAGAGCTTTTGACGGGCCAAGAGCACCCCCGCTTAACCCAACACGGCCTTATAGGCCATACAGCTGCAGAGAAGGGCCAACCACTACAAGAGCTTGAAAGGAAGGAGGAAAACTACAATGATTAATGGAACCCAAAGTTCTCTGACCTTAAGTGAGTCACAGCTTCTTAAGCCTCAGGTTCCTCATCGATACTGTGCTTAAGCAGGGGACAGAGGACAACAATCCCTGCCCTGCTGACAGCGTCAGTTCATTATGAGGCTCGAAGGGAAGAGAATACGTCAAGGCACACTTTAGACGTCCACACGGTCCATGATGACCCTTTAGCATGACAAGACATCTTTTTTTTTTTTTGCTTTTAGGGCCACACCCGAGGCATATGGAGGTTCCCAGGCTAGAGGTTGAATTGGAGGTACAGTTGCTGGTCCACACCACAGCCACAGCAACACAGGAGCCAAGCCTCATCTGTGACCTACGCCGCAGCTCACGGCAATGCCAGATCCTTAACCCACTGAGCGAGGCCAGGGATCGAACCCACAACCTCACCGTTCCTAGTCGGATTCGTTTCTGCGCCACAATGGGAACTCCCGCAAGACATCTTGTCCAACCTTTGACTCTATGTAGAGGTTAACACGAAGCGATGTGCAGAAGAAGTATTTTGTCCATATCCTGGAAAGAACGCACAAACTGACTGCCACCGTTAAATCCAAGCTCCTAAAGCCAATCAACAGGTGATCCCGTTGTGGCCCAGTGGATTATGAAGCTGACTAGTATCCATGAGGATGCAGGTTTGATCCTGGCCCTGCTCAGTGGGTTAAGGATCTGGTGTTGCTGTGAGCTGTGGTGTAGGTTGCAGATGTGGCTTGGATCTGGCATTGCTGTGGCTGTGGTGTAGGCCGGCAGCTACTTCTCCGCTTGGACCCCTAGCCTGGGAACCTCCACATGCTTCAATGCGGCCCTAAAAAGACTACATAAATAAATAAACAAATGAATGGAAGAATGAATGACACATAAATAAATAAAACCAAGAAATATATATGCGGAACCTTTAAAACCTCATAGAAACAGAGAGAAGGAAAGTGGCTGCCAGGGGCTGAGCCGGGGGGAGAAACAGGGAGCAGTGGTAAAGGGGACCGACCTTCGGCTGGAAGGTGAGGAAGCTGAGGAAGCTGAGGAAGCCGAGGCTCTGACTGGACCATGCCGACTGCCGCTGATAAGGCGGGGATGCGGGACTGACATCCGCTAAGAGGGGACCTAAACATCCTCACACACACAACGAGGTAAATACGGGAGGTGGCGGAGATGCTACCGGGCGGGACGGGGCGGATCCTTCCCGGTGTGTACACATGACAAATCGCCGCAACGTACACAGTAACTACCTTATAATTTTTTGTCAATCATACCGCAATAAAACTGAAATTAAAAATAAAACAATGATCATAAATTCTAGGAAGGACATTAACACACTAGAGTTGAACTGAAGAATTCACATATTTACCAAACTTTAATGAGTTGATCTGAGGCCAGTCACTATGTTAGATACTAAAGATACATTAAAAAAAAAGTAGAAAAGATAAGGTCCCTCCCCTGGAAGCTCGAGCTCGACCCGCTACCTGCCTGCTATGCCTACAGTACCCACCAGACGCCAGGGGTCCCAAGCACTCTACGAATACTGACAGACACCCTTCGTCCACCAGTTTCAACGGGACATGTTCACCCACTAATGGGCCTTTGGACAGGAGTGGCTGGGGCAGGAATGGGTAGCTCCGACCTGGGAGGGGGGAGGTGAGGGGTGGATGGGAAGAGAAGGGAGGAGAGGGTCTTTACGTCACATCTGAAAGAAGGCAGACGGGTTCGCCAGGGACAGAAGGCGTCAGCAGGTAAGAAGGAAAGACTGTTTCAGGTAAAAGACCAGTGTGAGCAAAGGCTGCAGGCGTTACAATAGATGGTACAGTTGCACAACTGCCAGTAAGCTGATGGTTTAGTGTGGCTAGTGAGTAGCAGCCAGGCCTTACAAAGAGTAGGAAGAAGTCCCCGAGGTTTTTTTTCAGTGGCCTTGAGACATAATTAGATAATTACATATAAAAAATTTCTGGTACAAGGCACAGTTTATATACGTGGGTATATGTGTGTGTGTGTGTGTATTTTTCCAAGTTTCTTCCTTGAATTTATTCTGTCTTTTAATCCATCATTCACAATCACTATGAATATGACTGATAACAAAATTAGGTACCTTCTTTGTTGCCTTCATTATGCTTCTCTGCAATGTTAGACAAAGACCTGGAGAAACAGATAAACAAATTGATTTATTTAGAAATCACTTCTTTGAAGACAGTCACATTTTGACGTCTTCTGAAAGAAAAGTATACAACAAGACTTGAAACCAAAGCCAATTTTTAATGGAGGAGCAATCACTGAAACAGGAAAAACACCATAAATACTGCCACTCTTTGTTGGGGTCTGGGAGCGGTGACATTTTAAGATTCCTTACTTTCCAAAATAATCTTTGAAGACACGTAGGGCCAGGAGCCTAAAGGTACACAAAGGGTTTGTGTGTGATGATTTAAAACTCAGAAATCAGGGAGTTCCCGTCATGGTTCAGCAGTAACAAACTCGACTAGTATCGATGAGGACACAGGTTCAGTCCCTGGCCTTGCTTAGTGGTTAGGGTTACAGTGTTGCCGTGAGCTGTGGTGTAGGTCGCAGTTGAGGCTTGCATCCTGCGTGGCTGTGGCTGTGGTGTAGACGGGCAACTGCAGTTCAGCTCCAATTTGATCCCTAGCCTGGGAACTTCCACATGCTGCGGGTGCAGCCCTAAAACGACAAAACAAAACAAAACACAATCTCAGAAAGCAGAAGAACAATGAAAAACATGTGTATCTACCTAAAAATAGGAAGAAAACATGACCCCAACACCGTAGTAAGGGAGAATGAAATCTCTGATGATCAGCGGAGTCAAAATATCATGTAAGAAGCCATTGCTGCTACTAGTCAATGTTCAGTGATAACCGAGGGTCTCTTTTTCTATTGAGATGGAACATTGGGATTCCTTTACTCCGAATAACCAGGTAGAGAATACAATTTTTGCTCATAAAGTTGATGTACACTTACCATTCTAAGCTGTCATCCAGTAAAAAGAGCAGCTTCAGCGCTGCTATGATGACAGCTACGGCCTGCACATCATATTTAACAGCTTTTCCCTTTTTAGCTATAGGATCAAATGTTAGAAAATCCACTTCTCCTATTCCAGTCACTTTGACCACTTGGCAGGTTACATCATGCATTTCGACTGTCGAAGAATAAAACAATAAAATAGGAATTAACTCCTTTGGCCAACAAGACCACCCTAACGTGTATATCCACAAAAGCAGCTTTACCTTAAAACATGACGCTAGAACTCCAAGACACGTTTGGGGAATAAACTGAAAAATGGCACCTGAAGAGGAAGACGAATGGATAGGCGAAGCCTCTCTTCTCCTATCCCGACTTCCCCGAACATCTACTACCTGGGGACACCGCTGGGCACCCAGCGCACAGCCACACTCGGTTTTCATTGTTCCAGACGTATTTCTTCCCTGTGTCTCTAGAGCAATTTGCATTGACCTGAAACGGACTCCCCTGTGGGACTCACTCGCTGGCAGGAAGCCTGGCTGGCGCGCTGGAAGCCCCTGAGTGCATCTCACTAGATGCACGGCTTTCCCAGAGCAATCACATGCTCAGCACAGACTGGGTCTGTCATTCGAGGCTGAACAAGGTGGGGCTGGGAGCCAGGAATCCTACAGCCTCTGCATTTAGGCTTCCAATCATTAGCTTTGCGACTCTGGGTTAGAATCACTGCACCTCACTTTCTTCATTTGTAAAATGGGTTACGGTGAAGGGAAACAGATTAAAGAAGATAATGGGAATGGATATACTCTGAAAACTCTCAAATTTCTGTGCTCACTAGTTTAAGTACCTAGGATGTACCGCATTCTATTGTAATTAAATTCAAGTAGAAGAGCTGTTATTTATAAGAGCATAATAAACTACTGAATCTCCTACCCGCACTCAGCCATCACGCGCTACTGAGTCGATTCCCGCAGCGTAGTATACGTACTCTAAAAAATAACCTTATACATGGTATACATTGCACATAGCATATATATTATTATGTATGCAGTATATGTTATGTACAGAATTATTATTACTGTAAAGAATGGCATTTCTTAACATAGCTCCCTTGTTTATTTAAAACTAATATCTGGACCATCTCTCTTATGCCTAAAGTACAGAGTAATAATAAAGGAAGAAATTACCAGAAGGAAGCAAGGACAGTAGAGAAAAACTAAGGCGTCCAGGCTTCTGAACAGAGCATTAGGTGGACAGAACACCAGCTCTGGGTGGGAGGACCGGGTCTACCAGGCGGGCGTCACGAAGCTCAGCTCTGTCTCATCTGCACACAGCGATACCCAGCTGCCCTCCCTCCATCTTCGCAAACGAGGTGCTATGACGGAGGCACTTTGGAAACGCTATAAAGTCCCTCGCAAATTATACATATGATTGTGAAAGCTGCCAGAAATTCTCTCTGGCAGGCCCGTCAGTCCCAGTACGAGGGACAATGCTAAGAAATGCGTTTGGAGTGCATTCAAAGTCATCAAAGAGGCGGTGCTTACTCATCCTCAGTGAGGGCATGGGTCCCACGTACGGGCACTGAGGAGGGGCACCTACAGCCCCCGCCTGCTTAAAAGCACTTTTAGCTTTCTGGGAGCACTAAAACCCATCCTTGTAAAAGGGCCAAATACCCAGGCCTCTTCTTCTTCTTCTTCTTTTTTTTTTTGTCTTTTTGCCTTTTCTAGGGCCGCTCCCACAGCATATGGAGGTTCCCAGGCTAGGGGTCGAATCGGAGCTGTAGCCACCGGCCTACACCAGAGCCACAGCAGTGCGGGATCCGAGCCGCATCTGCAACCTACACCACAGCTCACGGCAACGCCAGATCCTTAACCCGCTGAGCGAGGCCAGGGATCGAACCCTTGTCCTCATGGATACTAGTTGGGTTCGTTAACCACTGCGCCACCATGGCAACTCCTGATTTTTTTCTTTTAAAAATATTTTAAAATTACAGACCTAACATTTAACATTTGTGTTACTATTTGTAAATGTTAGGTCTGTGTTACTACTGTGTGTTAGGTATGTTTATTTTTAGAGTTAAAGGTATACTATACATACAGTTTTATACACTTTTGCTTTTTTTGGGTAACATTTCCTTTCCTATTAAAAACACATTGAATCGCATTTGTTATATTGCTCAAACAATAATGTAGTCATAACCATGTTTGTATTTTCTGTTAAGAATAGAAGTCCTGCATTTCTCACATTTCTAGTTTAGCAAGAACTTCAAGAGTGAATTCCACGGGCGGACTCCACTGGGGTGACCTGCGAACAAGGGCTAGTCAGACCGTCTTCGCATTCTGGGGTTCATCCCACCAGACTCTGGTCTCCGCTTGTTGTAGAGACGGGGAATAGTGTGTTACTGAACAATAAAAGCGCTACCACAGATTAGCTTGCGGGAGGCTGAAAGTTAGAATTCTTTATATAATAATCATGCTCCTTGCAAATGGGGGGGGGTGCCTAGGGAATTAATACCACACACTGAAATATTTGTTACTTTACTCGTGCTCAGCAAACTTACTGTGGAAGCAAACACATTCTCTTAAGCTTATCCCTCACACCCAAATAGAACTCAGTATTTCTCAACGGTGTCCTTTTAACCACTGGAAATGGTCCAAAGTATTTTAAGAAAGGATTCCGAAATCAAGCTTCATGACACTGTGGACCCCGTCAGGTGGATCTAAACACTCTGTGATGTGAGAGGATTCAATATATTCTTCCCAACGACTGAAGGCGGCAAAGCGTCCTCGCCATGCACACCACACCCTTACCAGGGAGATTGACCTCCATCAGGAATTTCACACACAGGATGTTGGGATGGAGATAGCAGTCCTCAGTTATGTCTGGAAAACGCGGCAAATCTAAAAATGTGGCCACTTCAATTACTTTTTTATAGATGTCTTCATAGGTAGGCCAAGACTGAAATGAAAGTGATAGTCAAGGTAGCAATTTTTGCAACATACATTTTTTTCATATTTTCTGATTTTTTTTTGTCTTTTTTTTTTTTGTCTTTGTTGTTGTTGTTGTTGTTGCTATTTCTTGGGCCCCTCCCGCATCATATGGAGGTTCCCAGGCTAGGGGTTGAATCGGAGCTGTAGCCACCAGCCTACGCCAGAGCCACAGCAACGCGGGATCAGAGCCGAGTCTGCAACCTACACCACAGCTCACGGCAACGCTGGATCCTTAACCCACTGAGCAAGGGCAGGGACCGAACCTGCAACCTCATTGTTCCTAGTCGGATTCGTTAACCACTGCGCCACGACGAGAACTCCATATTTTCTGATTTTAAAAGATATATTCATTGACTAAAATTTGGAATGTAGAGGAAAGCATTAAGGGAAAATACTCATAAACCCCAAATAATCCCAACTAAGCAGTTTTAAAGAGTCATCATGCTGAATTCAAAGGCCACTAAAATTCGATCTGGCTCATAAAACTCTTACGGGCCTTACCCATGATACAGTGAAACTGTTACCTCTTGCCAACCACGGAAGAATCTGGGGACGGGGAGAAAGCTGCCCCCCAACCGGAGTCACAGTGGCTCATCGTTCATTACCCAAAGCACTACTTACGTCTCATTCTCCTTCCCTGGGACCTTTAAATTCAGTCTTTAAATTCCCAGCTAACAATTTTAGCTGCTTCACTGTTACATAATATTCACATGCTTCCATGTGGGAGATGACACTAGGGTTTAGTCTGATAGTTAAAAATGCACAATTTTGGGGAGTTCCCGTCCTGGTGCAGTGGTTAACGAATCCGACTAGGAACCATAAGGTTGCGGGTTCGGTCCCTGCCCTTGCTCACTGGGTTAACGATCCGGCATTGCCGTAAGCTGTGGTGTAGGTTGCAGACTCGGCTCGCATCCTGCGTTGCTGTGACTCTGGCATAGGCCGGTGGCTACAGCTCCGATTCAACCCCTAGCCTGGGAACCTCCATGTGCCACGGGAGCGGCCCAAGAAATAGCAACAACAACAATAACAACAACAACAAAAGACAAAAAAAAAAAAAAAAAAAGCACAATTTTACCTTCTAGTTTCCCACATATCATATAAGAACCTCTTATAGAATTCAGGAAAATCGATAAGCTAATATTCATAAATTAAATCTGTTCATTTTAAGATCACCCTTATAGTTTATCGGGTATGCTATTTTTAAAATTTATTTACTTATTTTATTTTTTAATTTTTTCGGCTACGCCTGCTGCATGCAGAGATTCCTGGGCTAAGGAATCAAACCCAAGCCGCAGCAGTGTCAATGCCAAATCCTTAACTGCCAGACCACCAGGGAACTCCTGGGTATGCTATTTATATTTTTGCAGTTTCCGAACATTTTTCATGTTAATACTACATATAATTTTTCCTCATTTACTCACTCATTCACATTAAAATATTTAGAGTTTATTCTATGCAAGTACTTTGGGAAATACAAAGATGAATAAAACATCAAGGAGTTTATAATCTAGAAAGAGATAAGGTATACAAAAATAACTACAAGATGGAAAGTTACTATTACAAGCAAGATTTGTTTCCTTAAAGGCTTATGAGATTTTAGAAAAAGTAGTATTTCCAATATGGTAGGACCTGTTAAAATTGGGCCTGAACACAAACGTACTGGAAACCTGTTTGGCCATAATATCTACTAGAGTTGAACATGCACACCCTCCACAATGGAGCAATTCTGGCTCCACAACCCAAGAGAAACACACATGCGCGGCCACGGTAAGACATGCACTGGAATGTTCACAACAACGCCATCTGTAAAAGCCCCAAGCTGGAAACTACCCAAACGCCATCAACAATTGAGTAAACACAGGAGAGTAAATATCCAGTAAATGTGGACACAGTCTCGCAATGGGACAGACTCTAGACAGAAAAGAAATGGACTCTTGGAGTTCCCGTCGTGGCGCAGTGGTTAACGAATCCGACTAGGAACCATGAGGTTGCGGGTTCGGTCCCTGCCCTGGCTCAGTGGGTTAACGATCCGGCGTTGCCAAGAGCTGTGGTGTAGGTTGCAGATGCGGCTCGGATCCCACGTTGCTGTGGCTGTGGGGTAGGCCGGTGGCTGCAGCTCCGATTGGACCCCTAGCCTGGGAATCTCCATATGCCGCGGGAACGGCCCAAGAAATAGCAAAAAGACAAAAAAGACAAAAAAAAAAAAAAGAAAGAAATGGACTCTTCTGTGTGCGATAATACGAATCTTCAAAACATCATGTTAAAAGCCAGATGCGAGAGAATGATTCCAGGTGTGTGAAGTACGAAACTCAGCGACTCGGCAGGCAAGGAGCTTCTCTAGTCAGAACTCAGGAGACTGCTCTTGGGTGGAGGAGGTAACGACCGGAAGTGAGCATAAGGGGGGAACTTCCAGGGTGCTATCAAGGTTGTTTCTTGATCCAGGGGCTGGTTCAGGTTATAAAAATTCATCAGGTTTTCGTACATTTGTGACACGTTCACTTTTTAATGTCGCTACTGCAATAAAAAGTTTTTTAAAAGTGGTAGGAAACGGAGTTCCCGTCGTGGCGCAGTGGTTAACGAATCCGACTAGGAACCATGAGGTTGCGGGTTCGGTCCCTGCCCTTGCTCGGGGGGTTAATGATCTGGCGTTGCCCTGAGCTGTGGTGTAGGTTGCAGACTCGGCTCGGATCCCGCGTTGCTGTGGCTCTGGCATGGGCCAGTGGCTGCAGCTCTGATTGGACCCCTAGCCTGGGAACCTCCATACGCCGAGGGAGGGGCCCAAGAAATAACAACAACAACAACAAAAGTGGTAGGAAAGAAAGATACTATCACTTGAGTAAGCTGTTCTGTGTAATAGAAACACTGGTACATCACCTTGCAGGAGAAATAACCTAATTGGCAAATCAGAGTTGGAAGGAAGGACCTTTCGAAGTATATGGTCTAACTTTACAAAATCCCCAGGAGATGTCTGCCCTTCTTATAAATCTCCAGTGATGGGAACTCAATACCTTCCCTGACAGTGGTCTATTCCATTTTAAATGGGTTTAATTATTAAAATGTTCTTCCTTGTTCTAAGTGAAAAGCTGCTTCCCAATTTTAGCCAATAATACCATTAAGTCACGTCTCGCCCATCTTCTAAAAGTGTGAAGGTGTTTAGGAGCCAGCGGGAGGAATGCATTTCTCTGTTAAATGTCACTTGCTACATTCGCTCATGCACAATCATAAAGCACAAGGAAATGTCTTACGTAATGGTACATGCGTGGGCTTAAAGAAAACAATCAAGCTGTTACTTTCTAGAATTTAAACTATGCCTGATTATACTTTGCCTAAAGTTACGACTGTCTTTGTAGTATCTTTATTTTGATACCACTGTTTCAATGGCTCAACTCTTGAGTTCCTTATGAGAAAAAAAAAAAAGGCTTTCAGTTTATGCTATGCTATTAGCACATGACTCATCTGCAGCTGAAGAACACAAAGTAAATTTCTGTCAATCCAAAGCAGCAATACAGTCTTTAAAAAAATTTTTTTAATGCTGAGATACAGTAATTCTACCTGTACACTAAAATACTATTAATTGTATGCTGGTGTGTGAATTTAAAAGAGAAAAATGGAAAATATAAATTCTCAGCGATCTTTAGAAAAAACTGTCATTTTCCTTTATCAAATTAATTTACTTAGACCTCTGCTTCATTTTCCACAGAATTTGAAGCATCTTTTCAAGCTGAAGCAATTTAACATTACTGACAAGATTTACGGCAACTCTAATCCTTTTTAATTTATGCAGGTAGGAGACGCAATTAAGTATTTTTATCTGCAAATAAACACTAGAGCAGTGAATGTTCCCCTTTGAAAAATCATCATCTCAAAAAACCAACTTAAGGGATGATAAATGCATGACAAGTAACTGTAAGGTCAAGAAAGAAAAGGAATCTGGTGGGCAAGAAAGATTTAATGTATCTTCAAAACAGCCACACAAGCATCAGCCACCTTCTGCCTCCAGCGTTCCTTGAAGGGGTGGCCCAACTGTCCCTCCAAGGCTTGGCTCTGGACTAACCCCCCCAGACTTCTGCTCCTACTCACACCCAACCCCCCCACTCCGGGGGGCCTGCATTGCTGGCTGAGCCGAGTGTCTCAGCTTGGGCAGGAGGAGGGAGACCTGCTGCCCAGCACCGTCTGCGAGAGTGTGTCAGTGTCACATTTTGTTTCTGTCCCCCTGTCCTTAGCCCTGGGAGGGGGAGCCAGGCTCTAAATTTGACAGGACCCTGAAACATGGATAACTATTATATAATAATGCCAGTAAACACGTAACGCCTGGGTTAGAATGGGCTTCTTTTGACTTTGAGAAAATGCATTTAGGGACAGAACACACTCAAGGCAAGGGTCTCTCAGAAGCTACTGGAAATCTGTACTGTACTTTGATGTGGTGTGGGCGCGCTCCAGGTGTGAAGCAGGAGAGAGGACCACCAAAAGCCCGTTCACCACTTTACAGGTTCCGTAAATTGTAACAGTATTTGGTTTCATGTGGTCCTTTGTTCATCTGCTAAGTAGTCTAATTTCACCTCAAATTTTGGGGGAAACAAGATGGAATAACAACAGAAAGAGGCAGAGATGATAAGGCTAGTCTGTACTGCTCAAAGCACCATTTCTATCAGAACCACGTGCAAGAGGCTTATTTAAAATATCCTTAGATCCCACACCAGACTTAGAAATCCATCCCTGACATTAGGTCTAAGAACCTGTAGTTCAAACAAGCTCTCCACAACATTCTGCTGCACAAATAAGTAAAATAAAATAAAGTGCCTCTCGATCTCGTTTTTCTCTTGTAGCCTAGAGGAGACGCTCGGGTGCTCTGACTTCGCCAGCTTGATGAGAGCAGTACACCCACAGATTCCAGCGATGGGCAGGATGTCGTGGGCAGCCAGGACAAAAGAGCACACCAGCGGGTTTCCAGTCATGCTGCCTGGCAGCAGTCATGCTGGCAGGGAGTGGGAATGAGGGGAACACCTGTTACCATCACACTTGCCTTCGTCTCCCTCGGGCAGATGTCGAGCCCGGCAGATGACTATTCCAGCAAAGATTGCACAAGCAATGCCTAGAACGGCACGCGGCCCACAGTGTGAGACGATGAAACATCTAGAGTAAAGTCTGAGGCCTCAGAACACATTAGAACCTGATCCAGGACGACCTTCACTCGCTGGGGCTTAGAGAGGGGCGGACAGCTCTGGAGGAGTCTTTTTTTCCTCCTTCGGCCAACAGGGACCTAGTTTCAGCAAGGGCGTGAGACTGCGCCACGGCAGAAGGACTCGTCGTGGCAAAGCGCCACGCCGTGGGTTTGGCTGCGCCGGCACCGCAGCGTTTCCTTCCACTCAGTCAGAGAGATGAGAATGTTGTTGATCAACATTCAAAATGCTGGGGATGTACTTTGGAATGAATTTCCAGTTTCCTCTTTATCACTTCTTGCTGAGTCTAGCGAGGGGTGACGAAATGACTCATTCTTGAGAGGATTTAGAAACACCCCGTCAAGGAAGGACGACGGTAGAAGACTACGTATGCAACACATTAACTACTGAGAAACTGGTCTGTGCGTTTCAAATGCCAAAAAATCAAGAAAATCAAGGCTGAAAATACAGAAGGAGCCCTCCTGTCCGAATAAATACTACACTGTATCTCTAGCAGAGACAGAGTGTCTAGGCCCCGCTCTGGCTCGAGCAGCAATGTCATCATCTGGCCCTCCACAGAGACGGTGTCCCCGAAGAAGAGTGGATCTGCAGTGTATTTTACCAGGGGAACTGAGGGGGTTTTGCTAGAAGTAAATGACGCTTTGCATCAGCACGGTACTTTGCCAACTTGACTCAAAAATAAAGCAGCAGAAGAGGCAGAGGCAGAAAACGGAGGAGGAGGTTATCTTTAAATAAGCAAAGAAAATGAAATGGCTTTCGGCCAGGAGTTGGAAGCCAACAGCTCAGAGGGAGAGAGATGGTGGGAAATACTGACACGTAACACGCACACCTGTCTCCTCTCGTGAGCTCTGCTCTTAAATCAGCGGACGGCTCGCGTGGAAAGAGAAACAAACCACGTCAGTGGTCTCGGGGCTCTGTTCCGCTCCCCTTATGTTTTCGCTGAGTTTTGTCAGATGTGTTGTTTTTGGGACGGGGGTGCACTGAAGTGCTAACAGAACAGTATAATGGAAAGAGATATTCACACCGGATAACGTTGAAGGGCCTTTAAAAAGCCCCCCCCCCCTTTGGTGTGGTTTTAAGGTGTGCTCCACATTCTGGAATAACAAAAACAGAACCAAACCAAACACAGAAGCAAAACAGTCCCTAGCAGCCCACACACACAAAACTCCGCTGGCATCATCTTCATCACCATCTCCTAGAACAATTGCACCTTTTGTCGTTTCTGGTAGAGGAACAGCTGCTGAAGAAGCCAAGACTTAGTAGAGAAAGCTAAGCCCTGGAAGGAGGGAAGAAAATGCTTCCTTTGTTAATGAAAAGCTGTTTCATTTAAAAGTTTCAACACACTAGGACAAGTGAATGCACTTTTGTGAACAAAGGCAAAGCGTACAATGAAGAAAAGCTGCCTGTCACTTCCATAAAGAGTCATTTGAAGACATCCCCAAACGTCCCTGTTTTTCTCGAAAAGGTGGGGGAGAGCAGGGGAGGAATGTGGACTATTACTAGACCCGGCTGAGCAGCGAAAGGCGTGCACACAGGGCATGCAGGGCTTCTAGAGTGCTACAGATTCATTTAATTACACCACTGAGAAATCACAAGAGAAGGAGGTTTTTTAAAAGACCACAAGGCTATAATAAATTGTTCCAGCATGCATTAAAATGGAGCGCTTGGGAAAGCATTTTATTGAATTTCACAAATATTCCAGTGAGTTTATTTTCCTTCATGAAGCAATGCCTTGAGACAGGTAAGGACAAGCTAGAGTTTCTGTTACACAACTGCAGGCTCTTGTGATAAACCTGATTACAATACCCTGTCAGAGGTGAACTTCCTGCTTTGCTATTAAAAAAAAAAGCACAGTGCCTCACCCTTACTTGTTCTTATTGTTGCTTTGAAGCAGAGATTCAGCTGAGAAAAAGCTAATGCTACCTGCACCTGTTAACCCAAACTTTAAGACTTTCTATTGCAAAGGAAAATTAATAAGGAATAATAGTACGTCAGAAGAAATGACAAAGTACTGTGATATCGCATTTATGGAGCAAGGATAAAATGATTTCCCCATGTATTATGATTCGCAAAACAGTTGAACTTACATTTTTAGTCTGCTAGAATTATCTTAATGGTTAGAAATCTATCGGTAGTTACAAAAAATACTTTTTTATGTTCAAAGTCTTATCTTCTGCAAGTTTGTGGTGAACACATTGCTTTATGTGAAACAGAGGGTTGGTCCTGAAGATAAGACCACTTCAGACACATGCTGTCAACTTGCAGAGACCAAGACAAACCTTACGAACAAACACAAATTTATGAACTGATGACCAATTGAACAGGAGGCAGTAATCCGTTTTGGTCCCAGGATCGAGCTGGGAAAAACCTACGGGAATCCTCCTTCTTAAATGGACCTATTCTCCAAGTATTCTGCTGACTGCGGCATGCCATGCCGCCTGGCGTTCAAGTTTCACATATCTGTACTAAAGCAGATTAAAAGCTGGTATCCAGAAGAGCAGATAATCCCCAAATAATTTCCACTTGAGCTTGGCAGGGTTACCTGATTGTTTCTGCAGCAGGCTAATAACCTTTGTCATTATTCCGTTTTCCTCAGGCCCCGAGTAGAAAACCTGGTTCCCCGTTCCCGTTCCCTTCTCCTGGGAAGCAGAGGAAATGGGAGACCTGGACGGGCCATGCTGGGCACAGGGGCGGGGGGGGGGGGGGTTGTGTGGCACCGGCACAGGATCAAGCTAAACCTCAGATAATGCACGTGAAATCACTGGTTTCATGTAGCAGATATTAAGTATGATTCTCTAAAAAGAAGCATCAAGCCTCAAACACATTTTCTGTGGGTAATTTTACTGGTTTTCGTACATTAGTGAACATTACAAATACCTGACGAGATTATCACCCCACACCCAGGTTTCCAGGAGTGATGATGACACACCCAGAACTCAAAATTTTAAATGTCCTTGCTTGTAAGCAGAAGTTAAATCCCTTATACGTTTACTACTCAATATCTAAGTGGAATACTTTTTTACTTTTTCAATCAAATACCGCTATTTAAGAGCCTCCTGATGTATTGTATGAGAAATACATAAGCAGTCTGCAGGTTTATGACTTAGGTGAAAAAAAATCCCCAACAGATCTACTTGAAATCTCCTTTAAATAAAGCATTAAAACTAATCCTGCTTTTTAGCTATTTCAAATCATTTAATCAATAAACACAATCCTGACCATGTATACAGAAGTATATTACATTTTAGGCCTTATGGATGATAAAATAGAAGCATCTCCCATTCTCAAAGCATAGCTGGAGATACAAGAAATCTATGAACCCATGCGTCCCATTTTGCCTTTGTAACCTCTGTTTTAGAAATTCGTTAGACAACATCTTCTGGCTTCCTTTAAAATCTTGAGAAATACAAACAATACATGTAACACATCTGTACGCTGTGGAGCAGGATAATGAAATGAACACAGCCCACCACCAGCTGAAGAACTGCCCCGTGACCAACACCGTTGGACCTCCCGTCTCTGGTCTCTGGTCCTCCCTCTGCGCCTCCCCCTCCACAGCTGTCAGCTAGCCTGGATTTTGTTCACCATGACCTTATTTTTCTAAAAATAGTTTTTTCGTACACATAAATCACTCATATGTTTAGCTCAACTTCTTTTTTGAGCTTAACAAAAATGGTATTACACTGTTTGCAGTTTCCCAAGCCTTGCCTCTTACACTCAACAGAATGTTTCTGAGATTCTTTTGTGTTCCTTGCGGCTGCAGCTGATCCATTTTCATAGTTGTTTAATACACTATGTCTATGTCACATTTTATCCATTTTCCTACTGGCAGACATTTAGATTGTTTCCTGTTTTGTTTTAATATCTAGCTGCCTTCTTTAGCCTTTTATCCCACAAACACAAAACTGCATCAATAGAGAACTAGTCAGAGGTAAGCTGTGGCCTATCTATACTGTGCAGCTCCTAGAAAAATAAAAAGTTCATCAGTAAATTGCAGTTATATAAGAGGACATTCCTATTCTTAGAAAATATACACTAAAATACTTAGAGACAATGTGCGTGACAGAGGTAACCTGCCTTCAATGATTCGGAAACAGAACTGCACGGATAGACAGATGAGGAGAACAGCTCAAATGATAAAACAATGGGATGAAATACCAACAATGGTTGAATCTGGATAAAGGATATAGTCTTACTTTTGCCGCTTTTCTAATATCATAATAATGTAATAATCTAAAATGATTCCAAAATAAAAAGTTTATTTTTTTAAAAAAGCTAAGATACAAAGTACAATAGTTATTTTTACCAAGACATCACCTCATATTATTTTAATGCTTAATATTTTCTATCAAAATCTCTACAAGAAATCACTCCCCTGTTTTACCCATTTTCTCACTCAAGATTAATTTTAAAAAAGTCAACACAAGAGATTATTACTAAAGCAAATATTTTGTATAAACGAAAGCCTATAATTATGACCCTCCAATAATATGGTCCATCTGATGGAAAATTCTGAAGCAAAGATCAGACAATATTCATGAATCAGGAAAATACTTAAAAAAAAAATCCAAAAACGAATGAGCAATGAGATACTTTCAGGCATTCAACAAAGAACTGTTTAGGTAGCACTCAGCCAAAGAGCATTTGAAAATCGACTCTATTTCTAATGTCTAAAACTTAGTATTTGGAGCACTTCTGTTAACCCATGGAGGATTAACCACTGCCGGACCTGAGTTACCACCATAAAGAGAGAGCTGGAAGACATCTATGAAACAACAGTTTCAACTGTCAGACAAGCAGCAGCACAGGACTCTAATCCCGGAGAGAAGAGAAACAGAGGCCCCAGGCCACTGCCTAGGGGGAGCCTCCAAGCTGCAGTGCGGGAGCAGCCGGTGAAACGGGAGCAGCCGGTGAAACGGCGCCGTGGCCTTGGCCTTGCCGAGGTTAAGGAGAGAGAGGCGAGAGTTCCTGGAAGCAGAGGTGGCTACGATGTGCAGGTGGCATCCCAGTGAGGAGAAAGCCGCACAGACAGGGAACTCCAGAGTCCTCTCAAGCTTTTGGCAAAGGGGTCCTCTCATGTCTTTGGCTAAGTATCAATCTGTGCATGTGTGAGAAAAAAACCTGAGGCCTGGGGAAAAGACAAATTGGATTTTTTTCCAATGAATCCAAGCAGTTCTTAGAGTTCACGTAAGCCATCAGCTGGAGTGGAGACTTCTTCATACTGGGGGCACCGGGAATCTTTCAAAGAGACACACACCTTAGTAGTGGCTAAGTTAGTCCTAGAATAAAGGATCTGGAAGAGCCATACAAAGCGTCTAAAGGATCAAACTGATGATCCGAATTACCTAAGCATACACCAGAACAAAAATCCAGTACTCAACAGCTAAAATTCACACTGTCTGCATCCAATCAAAAATTGCCAGGGGAGTTCCCGTCGTGGCTCAGTGGTTAACGAATCCGACTAGGAACCATGAGGTTGCAGGTTCGGTCCCTGCCCTTGCTCCGTGGGTTAACGATCCGGCGTTGCCGTGAGCTGTGGTGTAGGTTGCAGACGCGGCTCGGATCCCACGTTGCTGTGGCTCTGGCGTAGGCCGGTGGGCTCCAGCTCCGATTCGACCCCTAGCCTGGGAACCTCCATATGCCGCGGGATCGGCCCAAGAAATAGCAACAACAACAACAACAAAAGACAAAAAGACAAAAAAAAAAATCGCCAGGGGAGTTCCCGTCGTGGCGCAGTGGTTAACGAATCCGACTAGGAACCATGAGGTTGCGGGTTCGGTCCCCGACCTTGCTCAGTGGGTTAACAATCCGGCGTTGCCGTGAGCTGTGGGTAGGTTGCAGACGCGGCTCGGATCCCGCGTTGCTGTGGCTCAGGCGTAGGCCGGTGGCTACAGCTCCGATTCAACCCCTAGCCTGGGAACCTCCATATGCCTCGGGAGCGGCCCAAGAAATAGCAACAACAACAACAACAAAAAAGACAAAAGACAAAAGACAAAAAAAAATTGCCAGGTATGCAAAGCAGAAGGAAAATATGACATATCATCAGGAGATAAACCAAAGACCAGAACAGAAATAACAGAGACAAGAGAATTAGTAGATGGGAACCTTAAAACAGCTATTGCAAATGTTGTCAATGAACTTGAGAATGTACAAGAAAACATAATGAGAGAAATGGAAAAAAAAAAGACTGGGGTTCTCGTCACGACTCGGTGGTAACAAACCTGAACTAGTCACCCACGAGGATGTGGGTTTAATCCCTGGCCTTGCTCAGTGGGTAAAGGATCCAGTGTTGCTGTGAGCTGTGAGTGGGTGAAGAATCCAATGGTCAGAGGATCCAGTGTTGCTGTGTGGGTGGCAGACACGGCTTGGATCTGGCGTTGCTGCAGCTGTGGTGTAGGCTGGCAACTGCAGCTCTGATTGGACCCCTAACCTGGGAACTTCCATATGCCAAGGGTGCAGCTCTAAAATCACACACACACGAAAGACTAAAGTGGGATTTTCAGAAATGAAAAATACAGAATAGGAAATGAAAAATATACTTGATGGATTTAACAGCAGATTAGATAAACTGGAATAACCTTAACCAAGGAGGTGAAAGATCTGTACATGGAAAACTGTAAACTGCTGATAAAAGAAAGTGAAGAAGACACAAATAAGCGGAAATATATTCTGTGCTCATGGATTGGAAAATTAATTCTGTTAAAACGTCCATCTTACCCAAAGCAATTACAGAGTCAATGCAATCCTTATCAAAATTCCAAAGGCATTTCTCACAGAAATAGAGAAAACAATCCTAAAATTTATATGGAGCCACAAAAGACCCCAAATAGGCAAAGCAATCTTGAGAAAGAAGAACAAAGCTGGATGCATCACACTCCCTGATTTCAAACTATATTACAAATCTACAGTCATCAAAACAGTATGGCACTGGCATATAAACAAACACATAGAAGGATGGAACACAACAGGGAGTCCAGAAATAAACCCACAGATATACAGTCAACTAATTTACAACAAGAGAGCCAGGAAATTCCATATGCTGCGGGTATGGCCAAAAAAGAAAAAAAAAATGGCCAAGGAACTGAGTAGAAATTTTTCCAACAAAAACATATAAATGAAGGGGGAAAAAAAAAAGAAAAAAGAAAAAAAAAGGAGTTCCCGTCATGGCTCAGTGGTTAACGAATCCAACTAGGAACCATGAGGTTGCAGGTTTGATCCCTGGCCTCGCTCAGTGGGTTAAGGATCCAGCGTTGCTGTGAGCTGTGGTGTAGGTTGCAGACACAGCTTGGATCCCTCATTGCTGTGGCTCTGGCGTAGGCCGGCTGCAACAGCTCCAATTGGACCCCTAGCCTGGGAGCCTCCATATGCTGCAGGTGTGGCTCTAGAAAAGACAGAAAGACAAAAAAAAACCCCCAAAAAAACAAAAAAAACACATACAAATGGCCAACATGTAGATGAAAAAGTGCTTAACAACACTAATTATCAGAGAAACGCAAATCAAAACCACAATGAGACAGCATCTCACACCTCTTACAATGGCTACGATCCAAAAAAGACAAGAGGTAAGTTTGCCAAGGATGTGGAGAAAAGGGAACCACTGTACACTGGGGGAATGTAACTTGGTGCAGTCACTGCACAAAACAGTATGGAGGTTCCTCAAAAAATGAACACTACAACTACCATATGATCCACAAATCCCACTTCTGGGTATACATCCAGAAGAAATGAAAACAGGACCCCGAAGAGATAACTGCACTGCAGGTTCACTGCAGTGCTATTCACAACAGCTCAATAACGGAAACGACCTAAGTGCCCACCAGCAGATAAACGGATCGAGAAGATGTACGTATACAATGGAATATTATTCAGCCATGAGAAAAAAGGAAATCTTGCTGTCTGCAACAACATGGATGCAACCTGAGGCCATTCTGCGAAGTTAAATAAGCCAGACAGAGAAAGGTAAATACTGTGTGGTTATCACTTACATGTGAAATCTTTTATTAAAAAAAAAAAGAACTCCCTGGTGGCCTAGCAGTTAAGGATCCAGCATTGTCCCTGCTTTGGTGGGAGCTGGATACCTGGCCTGGGAATATCTGCGTGCTGCTGGCACAGCCTAAAAGGAAAAAAAAAAAAAAATCAAGCTCATAGAAACAGAGTGGGAGAGCGGCTGCCAGAGGCTGGGGTAGAACAGGGAGAGGCTGATGGAAGGCACCAACGTTCAGCGACAAGATGAGTAGGGGCTGAGGATCTAATGTAAAACAGGATGACTGAAGTCAGTAACATCGTACTACATAGTTCAAACTGGCTGAGAGAGTCGAGTTTAAATGTTCTCATAAAAAAGACAAATACACGGGGGGGGGGATAGATATGTTAACTTAATGGGGGGACTCCATTTGCAATGTATACACCTATCACATCACCACAATGTACACTTTAAATAGTTGCAACATTATTTGTCAGGTACACGTCAATAAGCCTGAAAGATAAAATACTCAAAAGAAAAGAGGGAAGGGAAGGGAAGGAAGGGAAAAATAAATCAGGCAGTCCTGTGGGGGGAAAAACAACACTTTTAAAGTGTTGGAAGAAAAGCACAAACCCAAAATTCTGTACTAGCGAAAATGTCTTTTTCAAAAGTGAAGGGAAAACAAAGATTTTTTTTAGACCAAGAAATTCACTGCCAACAGATCTATACTTAAAAGGTGTTACAGGGCTTTTTAGACAGGAAGAATGCCAGAAATGGCAACTATGTGGGTAAATATAAAGTTTTTCTCATTTTAATTTCTTAAAAAAATAAACAACCTTTTAAAGCAAAAATAATCCCAACGCATTGTACAATATCTAGCAAGTAAAAATGAAATGTCTAACACTAAGAGACCCTTATATTGCTGTAAGGGTCTTACACTACATGTACTGGTACGTTATTATTTAAAGTAAACTGTGACAAGTTAAAGGTGAACAGAACAACCTCTTTAAAAAAGAGGTATAGTTAATAAATCAATAGTAGAGATAATATTGAATCATTAAAAAACAATTCAAAAAAGGCAGGGAAAGAAAACAGAACTAAAGACTAGACGGGACAAATAACAGCAAGACGGTAGATTTAAACTCAACATTATTATAGTTACATTAAATGTGAATGGTCTAAACACTATAGTTAAAAGGCAGAGGTTATGAGACTAGATGAAAATAATCAAGACTACATATTATCTACCAGAAACTGACTTTAAATATAAAGAAATAGATTAAAAATAAAAGACTGGAAAAAGACGTATTGTACAAACATTAATTTTTTTAAAAGTTAGAGTGGCTATATTAATATTGGACAAGGTGAATGTCAGAACAAGAGACATTATCGGGGGGAAAAAAAGGACATTACATAGTGATAGAGGAGTCAATTCATAAAGAAGACAAATATCCTAAGTACTATGACCTAGTATTAGAGCTCCAAAAGACCTGAAGCAAAAACTGATAGAATTTTAAAGAAACGTTGCTATCATAGTTAGAGATTTCAATATTCTTCTCTCAGTAACTGACAGAATAAGTAAAATTAGTATTTGAATGGTTTCAGAGCAAAAACAAAACAAGCAAGTAGATGAATAAATAACTCACTTCACCTCAACTTACAAAACTTGTATCTTGGGGCAGAGAATGGTACAGATTTGACACAACACTGAGAAGGTAATATTTCAGGTTGAAACCTTGAATTATCACCAGACAGAAATGTGTATAACGCAGTTCTCTTGCGGCACAGCAGCTTAGGGATCCAGGGCTGTCACTGCAGTGGCTTGGGTAGCTGCTGTGGCACAGGCTCAATCCCTGGCCGTGGAACTTCCACACACCATGGGTGCAGCCCCCACCCCACCCGCCCCCCCAAAATGTGGCTGTAATACTTGTAGGGACTTCTTACCATACTGTTCACAGGAGGGCAATGCAAATATTAAGCAAAGGCTTAAGCTAAGCTTCTGGAAAGTATGAGCCACACTGGCTATTACAGTAAGACTCACTTGGGTCTGTGCATTATATGTCACTCTTGCAGTCATTTAAACATTTGGTAATAATGTAATCCATTACTATTTGAAAGGACACAGAATAAATTTTTTAAAATAATTATTTTTACTGAGTGAAGTCTGAGCGTCTTTGTGAGTATGCATAAAGTGAAACTGAATTCCTTAATTCACAAGGAAATTACTAGTAGACACCATATAAACCCAGCCAAGGAAGCAATATCCTTTGTAAGCTGAATTTATGATAACCAAAATTACAAAACACCTTAATGAAAAGCAAGAGTCATATCTATGGACTTTGTAGAACCTACTTTGAAAAACGTAGAAATGGCACATTCAAGGTGGTTGTTTTTTAATAGACCTTTTTTGTGTGCGTGTGTGGCTGCACCTGTGGCACATGGAAGTTCCCAGGCTAGAGGTCAAATCAGAGCTGAAGCTAAGGCCTACGCCACAGCCATGGCATATCCAAGCCACATCTGCGACCTATACTGCAGCTTGCAGGAACACAGGATCCTTAACCCACTGAGTGAGGCCAGGGATAGAACCCACATCCTCATGGATACTAGTTGGGTCCTTAACCTGCTGAGCCACAACGGGAACTCCTTAACAGACTTTTAAAACAAAAACTTTATTTTCCCAAACTGATACATACATGTTTTTTTCCCCAAGCAGCTTGATTATCCTCTTAATCTCTACCTTAGAGGAAAAGTTTTTCCACCCTGGAGCCCGGAAGGAAGCCTATTACCATTTCAATGTCTGTGATATGTCAGTGATAGGTCTGCATTTTGAATATACTGTCTCTTGAAAACCCCAATGAGGTGAGGTTTGTTATTCCCAAGTCACATTTCTTCTTGAAAAAAATAAGAGGCTTGGGAGTTCCCATCGTGGCGCAGTGGTTAACGAATCCGACTAGGAACCATGAGGTTGCGGGTTCGGTCCCCGACCTTGCTCAGTGGGTTAACGATCCGGCGTTGCCGTGAGCTGTGGTGTAGGCTGTAGACGCGGCTCGGATCCCGTGTTGCTGTGGCTCTGGCGTAGGCCGGTGGCTACAGCTCCGATTCAACCCCTAGCCTGGGAACCTCCATATGCCTCGGGAGCGGCCCAAGAAATAGCAACAACAACAACAACAACAACAAAAAAGACAAAAGACAAAAAAAAGAGGCTTAAGTGATCTCTAAATTTCCCTCCAGTTTTAATATTCCATGACTATATAAAATGCTGATGTCTATTCCTGAGAAGCTTACAATTTGGTTAGGGATTTTAAGACAAGCAACAGTAAGGTGCCAACAAAAAGTACAAATAACCTCGACCAGGAAAAATTTCAATGTAATCTGAGTGATGAGTGGCTCTGAGAAATCAGGTTAAAACCCAGTCAATAAGGATACAAGAAACAGAACGGACAGGAGATGAAATGAGAGGAAAGAGAAGAGAAGAGAGGAAGAGCCATGGAGGAGGGAGGAGAGCAAGGAGGGAGAGGAGAGACAGGGCCGCCAAGGCTGAGCGGTCCCCACGGGAACGTACCACTCAGTCCCCTTGGTCCCTCTAGGGAAAGTCACCAACCAAAGACACCCCTAGAATCACTGAACTGAGTAGCTTTTCAGAAGAACATTTAAACGAGGCCCGTTTAGCAGCTAAATTTAAAATTACGAATTAATGAATTTTACAGATTTTCAAATCAATTATTTAAACTCCTAAGTGACAGTTTTGTTTTTTGTTTTTGTTTTGTCTTTTTGCCATTTCTTGGGCCGCACCTATGGCATATGGAGGTTCCCAGGCTAGGGTCGAATCGGAGCTGTAGCCGCCGGCCTACGACACAGCCACAACAACGCGGGATCTGAGCTGCGTCTGCAGCCTACACCACAGCTCACAGCAATGCCGGATCCTTAACCCACTGAGCAAGGCCAGGGATCAAATCTGCAACCTCATGGTTCTTAGTCGGATTCGTTAACCACTGCACCATGATGGGAACTCCCTAAGTGACAGTTTCAACAAACATCAATGTTGTCCAAGGCATGCCCAGGGAATCCAGACGTGTCCCACTGAGCATGAGCACATGATGCCATTAAAAAAGATGCAAAGCCAATCAATTTTGAGGCCAGGCTAGTTTTGATACAAAGAATGTGTGTTATTCATTTTCCAGCTAACAAGCGTTTACATCTCCGCTTTTACCCAATTTCAGTGATTCCACCACATCTCTCCTAGCTCTGGGGTTTGGAGGGCTGACTGGCACTCCGGAACATGTCCTCTGCATCCTTCAAATAAACCACTGCACCTACTCAAGCTGAGAAACAGACTAAGCTGGCTTTTCATTAGCTGCGCCTTGCAGGAAGGCTGCCCTGGCTAGCCAGCCTTGCCTTGCACCAGAACACATGCACCTGCTACTCCACTGTCACTACTAGCCTGGACCACCCTCCAGCTGGATCCTCTATTCCTGCCTTCCAGTTCTGGCTGCCATCTCTGCCACCACAGAGCTACCTCGAGGCTTTGGTAACTGGAGGCTCCTGTTTCGGCCCCGATAACCCACCCTCACCTCCTGAGCCCAGTGACCCCTGCCCCATCCCTCACCCAATCCTCACTGCTTGGTACGGCCCCTCTCTGGGTCTCCCCGCAAACCAAGGCTGCCTTGGCCACGCCGGGTCACGTTCAGAGTGAGAGTACCAGGCAAGTTATCTTATCGCTTTGTGTCTCGGTTTTATTACCTGCAAAAAAGCGGTAATGATAATACCTACTGCATAGGGCTAGTATGAATGAGACATGAGTTTGCAAAGCATTTAAAACAGGGTCTGGTATATCCTAAGCACTACGATTACTGCTAGTTCGTTTTTGTTTTTTTCACGTCAAGTGGCAGCTGCAGCTAAGCCTTCCTCCCTTGTGCTGCCTGGGGATGGACGCCGCTGCAGGGGCAAGCACAAGTGGACTCTTCCTACCCCTCCTGGGTATGACACTAGCGATCGCTACACGAGGCGACTAGGATCTGACCTAGAAGCTTGCTTTCCACTCTAAAAATCTGCAGCAACTGTTCCTGCAAAGTTGTTCTGAGAGTGGAGCCATTTCTGGTTTAAAAAATCTCATGTTCTCTACACATCATTCAGAGGGACCAATATTCTAACTCAATGCAAAATACTGCTAATATTTAATAAGCTCAGATGGAAAATGTTACGGAACGTTGCAAGCATATTTATCTCTATTTCCAACCGTCCATCTCCTTTTGGCTCAATGCTTCAACATGAGCACTTTCTAGAAGCACGGCGTCATGATGAGCTCATCATATTTCCTGGCACCTCTTTAAGTGTCCGAAGAACTAGGATCATGAGAGGCAAAGTGGCAGAGAGACAGAGCAAAAGACCACGGGATGAGGAAAAGGCTCATTATTAGCACTACGGTTCCAGGTCTGAGGCTACCATCCACACGACCTTGGCAAAGCACTCTACCTGTCGGAGGTGGTTCCTCACGTGCAGAATCAGCAAGAGAGCAAACCATCCTCAGGAGGGGGTTTAGTGAGGGTCACAAATGTCTCCAGAATTATACCGAAAATAACGTGAAGGCTGCGGAAGTCAGGAAGCCCCATGAAAATGATTCCAGAAGTGGGCGAATGAAGGGCGACACTTACACTCACACTGACCACCTAAACCCTCCCAATGAGAGCAAAGGGAAGGGAACCTGTGAGTAGATAAACAGTGACAAAGACCCTGCCATCAGCGACACATGAACACAGACCCAGAGGAAGACGGACGCGAGCAAAGGACTCACTGGTGCCTCTGGACACAACGCAGTAACTTTCTTCTTTTCGCCAAAGCAACACAGTGTGCAAACAACAACAAACATTTTTTAAAATTTGAAATTACCTAATGGTCTTTGTACAAAACTTCTTCTGAAGTTTACACTCGACCACAGACCAATGTGCGATGCATACACCCCACACTACAGCTGTATTTTTTTTTTTTTTTTTGGCCATGCCCACAGCACTCAGAAGTTCCTGGGCCAGGGACGGAATGCATGCCACAGCGGCGACCAGAGCCACAGCAGTGACAACACCAGGTCCTTAGCCCACTGAGCCATGACGGAACTCCTGAAGCTGTATTTTGATGATAACCTAACGGATTAGAAGAAGCCACATAATAAAAAATAATAATTCTACTCTTCATTAAATTGACTAATGTTCCATATTTGAATAGAGCAAAGCCTAGTATTTTTTTTTTATTAAAACTCGACACCAAATAATAAGTCAGAAAAGGAACGTAAATCACCATGATACTCTTGTGTCTTATGACTGCAAAGTACAAAGAAAGGAACTCACCTCTATAGCAAAGATTCCTTTGTCACGCCCGTAGAGTTTCATCTCTTCTGGAAAATGCTGAAAAGCATTTATGTAAGGGATACAGTCCTCTTCTGCAAACCTGCATTTTTGAAAAGAAAGAGTTTCAGTAAGGGATGTGAACGAAAAAAGAGGTAAAATGTATCTCAAAGACAAGGTAAGACGCAGTTGAGTATATACCCTATAACCTAAACATTTTTAAGGATAATCCTGCTGAAAATAGATACTATGCTCTGTAGCCACGTGTGCAGAAAACATTTAGTTGCTACCCAATAAACTCTTACACTTCCGGGTAAATAGATACAACAGTTCTAGAAGGTGCGTTTACTCTGTCTGTTTCCAGCAGCTTGCAGACATGGCAGTCCTGCCTTCTCTCCCGCGCTGCCCTCACACGATTCGCTCCTACCCATCTCTTAAGCCACTTCTTCAGGGAGTTCGACCTTGACCCTGTTTCTCCTGTTAGGGTACCTCCCTTGCCCACCATTCCGTCCCCAGGACCGATGACACTGCCTGGAAGGACCTGTCCCGGAAGAACAGTGACAGGAACGTGTAGACATTCACCACCCATCTCAACATCCAGGACAGAGCAGCTAATCCAGCATTTCGAGTAAAGCACTGAAACTGAAGAGAAGAGCGCGTGTATAAATAAGCACATACACACACACACACACACACACACACACACACACACACACACGTACCGATCACTCACTCACTCAACAGAAATGTACTGAGCACTGCAGCCCCAGCATACTCTAGGCTGGGGTACAACCGCGAGCAGAAGAGGAAAATATTCTAGTTCCTGTGGAATTTCCATTCTAGTGAGAAGAGAAAGAGAACAAACCAAACAAATAAGTGAATCTATGGTATGTAAGTCGGAGAAAATAGGAAGAAAAATAGAGAAGAACAGAGAATGAGAGAAATGGGGTATAAAAACCTGTGCCCCCTCCCCCCCACGGCTATAGATTAGGTTTTTGTTTTTGTTTTGTTTTTTCTTTTTAAGGCTGTACTTGCGGCACATGGAAGTTCCCAGGCTAGAGGGCGGAAGTGGAGCCGTAGGAGCTGTAGCCGCCAGACTACGCCAGAGCCACAGCAACGTGGGATCGGAGCCACATCTGCGACCTACACCACAGCTCATGGCAACACTGGATCTTTAAGCCACTGAGTGAGGCCAGGGATTGAACCTGCATCCTCATAGATCCTAGTCAGATTTGTTTCCGCTGAGGAGTTCCTGTCGTGGCTCAGTGGAAACAAATCCGACTAGGATCCATGGGGATGCGGGTTTGATCCCTGGCCTCGCTCGGCAGGTTAAGGATCGGGCATTGCCGTGAGCTGTGGTGTAGGTCGCAGACGCGGCTCAGATCTGGCGCTGCTGTGGCTGTGGTGTAGGCCAGCAGCTGTAGCTCCAATTAGACCCCTAACCCGGGAATCTCCATATGCCATGGGTGTGACCCTAAAAAGACAAAAAGACCGAAAAAAAAAAAAAAAGATTCGTTTCCGCTGAGCCACGACGGGAGGTCCTGATCATTTGACTTATGTATGTATTTGCTCATCTGTTTCCGCCTCTAAAACATCACGATAGCAAGGACTTCATCTATATGCTTCACAACCGTATTGCAAGGGTCTAGACTCTAGAACACCTGCATACAGTAGACGGTCCATGAATATTTGTGGAATGAAGATACGTGGAGGCTATTTTTATTTATTACTGTTACTTAAGCAGGCAGGGTCCTTTAAAGGCTATTTTAAGGGTTGTGAATTTATGCTAAGGACTACAGATGCTGCTAAAGGGTTTAAACAGGAAAGGGAGGGAGTTCCCATCGTGGCTCAGTTGAAACGAATCCGACAAGTATCCATGAGGATGCGGGTTTGATCCCTGGCCTCACTCTGTGGGTCGGGAATCCAGCGTTGCTGTGGCTGTGGTGTGGGTTGTAGACGCGGCTTGGATCTGGCGTTGCTGTGGCTGTGGTATAGACCGGTGGCTGCAGCTCCCATTGACCCCTAGCCTGGGAACTTCCATATGCCGCGGGTGCGGCCCTATAAGGCAAAAACCAACAGGGAAGGGGCGCACAGGGTCACTATAAGAGATATGGGTATGGTGGCCAGGCTCATGCTGTATTTCCTTCAAAAGGCAATATTGTTAAATTGGTTTTTCAAACTTTGGCAAGAGTAATTCTCAAACTCAGGTATCCATAAGAATCCCCCTGGAGGGCTTATTAAAACAGAGATTGCCAGGCCCTGTCCCCCAGAGTTTGATTCAGAGGGTTAGAACAGACCCAAGAAGTTGCATTTCTAACACATCCCCAGGTGATGCTGATGCCGCTGGTCAGGGACCACACTTTGAGAAAGTGGGACCTAGAGCTCTTTTCCAAGAAGGGCAGAGAGAGACTCAGCAGTGAGGTCTCTTCTCCTGCTCCAAGCACTTACACCAGGGCCCAAACGTGTCCCACAGGGCAGAATAAAAGCCCTCCAGCTAACGAGAGCTCATCTCCTCAAAAGTACTCTAGACTTCCCCTTGGAGGGGGAGGGAGGAAAGGACAAAGAGAGAAGGGCAGCGGGGAGAAGCAGAAGGAAAGGGGGGGGCGAGACAGAGAGACAAAGGTGTGGGACCTCATCTCCATCCTTCCAACCACACGTAATATTCTGAGAAGGATTGGGGGCAAATACTATTTTCTTCATCTTGTTAGACTTCTGGGCGTTTTGATGGCCCCTTACAGACTCCCCTGAGTAGGATGGCTGGCCCTTTATCCAGCTCCAGGGACATGATCAGACTGCTGTTTCTGCAAGATCCCTCTCGTTCTCGGGAGGAAAATGGATGGGGCGGCACAAGGCTCACTTGGGGGGTGAGGGTGGAGACAGGAGGAAGGGGAAGATGAGAGTCATCCCGGAGGTACAACTGCAGGACGTAACGATCACCCGGCTGTAGAGAGAGCAAAGGGTCCAGGAGGCACCTTGGGTTTCTGTACGGGAGGCACCAGGGTGCAGGGTGCCTATGAAGAGCGGAAGCGCTGGCTCCAGGAGAAAGAGGATGAAGCGGTGTCTAGCAGGCCGCTGTATATACGGGTCTGGCCTCGGGAGGCAAGTCTGGGCTGGAAATAGAGGTCTGGAGTCATCGTGCAGATGGTAATTAGCGCCTCGGGAAGATGAGATCACCCAATGAGAGCCTTCAGGCCGAGATGAGGTTTTTACCTTAACAGTAAAACTCCCTGAATCACCGGCCATCTGCAGGCAGAGTTACTCACATCGGGGAAAAGCCTTGTTACTTGGTTGACGTGGCCAAATTCAAAAGCACTGTCCTCGTTTACCAGGGGCACGTCACTCCATCACGGGCCGAGCGCCAAGCATCAGGGGAGGACGGAGGGGACCCTGGGTGCCTTTCCCGCGCACGAGCCACGGAAGGTCTCAACCCTGCAGGCAGCGGTCACCACTGGCCTCACGTTACCGGTGCGGAAAGAGGCAGAGACAAGGACAAGACCCCAGGACAGAGGCAGGAGTCAAACCCCAGCGTCTGGTTCTAAATCTGTGTTTTAAGACCACTCTGCACACTGATGAAGCCCAGGTGCTATTTAGAGCACACAGGAAGCACGGAAAACCGAAGACATTGATGATTTGACGTGTCTTGGATTTGATGAGACGTTCTTACATGGGACATCAGAATTTATCTTGAAAAACGTAACTGCTGACTATCTACATAACAGGCTCCTCCAGCAGTTTTGTTTTCAAGTTTAGCTCATAAACATAAACGACCTATACTTTAGCTCTCACCACCCGCAGTGTATGCTTCTGGGCAACCACGACTAAGCATTTGCCGATGCAAGGGTCATCGGTCTATCCGCTCTCTTAAAAAGGAAAAATACTTCATGTTACTACTCAGGTACGTAAACGTCACTTTTTACCTTCGAGGCATTTTACTCACGTTATATAGCGACGTTTCCGGTACACCCGCAAGATAAACAGCGTTATTTCCACGTACACATAAGGAAACCAAGGAGGTGACCGACTCGCCGAGGGCGGATTAGGTTTCGCATTAAAACGCGGACCACCTGCGCTCTGCCTTCCGGAGACCAAGCCTCCTTGTGAAAGGCAGACCGTCCAGAGGCCGCCCTCCAGGTCACACCGACCCTGGGCCAACGCGTCCTGTGCGGGAGAGGCCAGCTCACCTCAAAAGATCCGAGAGAGTAACTGTCTCTCTCTGCCAAAGCAGGGACAGGTAGCAGAAGGCCAGCGTCCTTGGCACTGTCATCTTCACAATGTCCTTATCCTTTCGAAGCGAGTACTCAACTCCGTCCAGGGATCCAGAACACACAGATGTTTCTTGAGGGAAAAAACGGAGGGTTTTTTGTTTTAAGCGCAAGTCGCTGTTTTGAACCACAAAGGGAGAAAAACAGCAAGATCCAAAGAGGTATTTTGTGCCGCAGGCCACGGGGAGTCCTGGAGAGGCATTTTAAACACCTTGAAATGACTGGCTATCATCTCTACAAAGAGCAAGCTGGCAATAAAAAGCAATGACAATTTAGGAAAAAAACTGCCCAAAAAAGGTAATTGCTGGTTTTTGGTGAGAGAGGGTGAGCTGAGCTTCTAAGGAGGGATCTGCTCCTTGGAATTATTTTTTAGGAGCGAACACGACCAATTTTTTGTGTGAACAGGAACAACTTTTCAGGTGAATGAAAGGAGAAATGCCGACAAAGCGAAGCAAAAAAGCGGGACTGCTCTGGGTCACACCTCAGCCGACCCGGCCCCTCCCCGGAAGGGCATCACTTCACCCTCGGCTCTTTCACTCCGCAAATACTGATCCAGCTCCTTCTTTGTGCCACGCTTCTGGGTCTGGGGAAACGGCAGCGTCCGGGATCTCGTCTATCTTAAAACTCACACCCCAGCAATGGGAGACAGTCAACGAACCGAAAAAGAAAAACCTGCCCCGACAGACGGCGGTTGAGCGCAACACAGAAACACGGCGATGGGGGGGGGTGGAGAGGCACGTGCGGGTTCACCCGGGGGGTCAGGGAAGCCTCTCTGGGGAGGGGACATCTGCACAGAGACCCGGATGAATTCGGAGAAGAAGAATGCCAACAACACCGGCAGGGTCACCGTGAAGGGCAAGCAAGGAAGCCAGCGTGGCGAGAGCACGGTGGGCGAGGGGAAGGTGCTCGAGGGGAGAGGAGAGCCTGAGCAGCCCCAAGGTTAAAGGGCTTTGTCGGGCCTGATTCGTACATTAGTTTGATTCAAGGGACGATAAGCAGTTGCCGGAGGGCTCTAAACAGAGGAGCGATATGAGCTCATGCGTGCTTTTTAGACGGCTACTCTGGGAGTTCCCCGGTGGCCTAGTGGTTAAGGATCTGGCATTGTCACTGCTGTGGCTCCAATTTGATCCCTGGCCCAGGAACTTCTGCATGTCACAGGTGCAGCCAAAAAAATAAAATAAATTTAGAAAAGGAAAAGGTTACTCTGGCTGCCGGGAGAATGGGGTTACAGGACGGCACACAGGCGGCAGCCACTCCAGGTCAACAGTGATAGCACGTGTGCTAGAGCGGCTGGATTCTGGACATTCTTTGAAGGCAGAGTAAAGAGGATTTGCTATTGGATTGGATGTGACCTATGAGAAAAAAAGAGAAGACCAGTAGGATTCTAAGCTTTTGGGGCAGAACAACAAGAAAGAATGGACCTGCCATTTACTGAGACAAGAAAGATGGCAAAAGAGCAGGTCTGACAACAGCAATCAAGACATCAGAACTGTACATGTTAAGTCTAAGATTTGATTCAACATACAAACGGAAGTGTTGAGTCGGCAGCTGAATATAAAAATCCTATAGCTGAGACGTTGGCAGGAGATAAGAATTTTAGAGTTAGGATATAGCTGGTGTTTAAAGCCACGAGTGAGGGGAGATAGAAAAGCAGGACTTGGGAGTTCCCGTCGTGGCGCAGTGGTTAACGAATCTGACTAGGAACCATGAGGTTGCAGGTTCGGTCCCTGCCCTTGCTCAGTGGGTTAACGATCCGGATCCAGCGTTGCCGTGAGCTGTGGTGTAGGTGGCAGACGTGGCTCGGATCCCGCGTTGCTGTGGCTCTGGCGTAGGCCAGTGGCTACAGCTCCGATTGGACCCCTAGCCTGGGAACCTCCATATGCCGTGGGAGCGGCCCAAGAAATAGCAAAAAGACAAAAAAAAAAAAAGAAAAGAAAAGCAGGACTAGGAATGACCCTGAAAGACCCCAAGTTTCTTGGGCAAAAACTCTCCAAATTATCCCTCAAAATCCCCTTTTCCAAATCTGTAAATCCTTTCTTCGTGGCATGTATTAGTAACTGAATGTTTCTTTTCCACGTGTGCGTTTGTTGTCCAGCTCCTTCCACTACAATCTAAGCGCCTTGAAGACGGACGGTCTTGCTCACCACTCTGTCCCCGTGCTCACCACGGTCCCCAGCACACAAGAGGAACCCAAGAAATATTTGGTAGCAAACCTCCAAGATTTCATGCTAGTGAAATGATTTGAAAAGCACGCAAAGATTCAAGGTCAAGGCCCGTTGTGGCAATACTGTTTATAATATGAAAAGAATTTAAAACAATCTGAGTGACTGGAATAGAAATTTAACTAAGTAGCTCCATGCAATGAAGCCGCACATAACGATTTACCTGATGCTTTAGATCCATGGTTCTCAAAGGACGGCCCCTAGACCGGGAATAGAGGCCTCACCTAAGAACTTGAGAGCTCAAGATGAGAGGCAAGAAGTCCCCGTTTTAAATCAAATTCAGGGAGTTCCCGTTGTGGCTCAGCGGGGTAACAACCTGACAGTGTCTCTGAGGATGCAGGTTCCCTCCCTGGCCTCGGTCAGTGGGTTAAGGATCCAGCACTCCCACAGCTGTGGTATAGGTCACAGAAGAGGCTGGGATCTGGCACTGCGTTGCTGTGGCTGTGACGTAGGTCGGCAGCAGCTCCAATTGGACCCCTAGCCTGGGAACTTCCACATGCTGCAAGTACCATACAGAGACAATGTACCTTTTTAAAAACTGCACTGAGATTTCACGTAGTTCACCTTTCTCCTTGCCACATGATTTAACGAGTCATTCCGCTCTGCTAGGCCAAGTTCCTTTCCTTGGAATATGAAGAGGTTGGACTAAATTTTTTTTAATTGAAGTATAGCTGATTTACAACTGTGCCAATTTCTGATGAACAGCAAAGTGACTCAGTGATACACATATATATATATTCTTTCTTTTTTTTTAAATGGCCTCGCGCACATAGCACATGGAAGTTCCCAGGCCAGGGGTTGAATCTGAACCACGGCTGCGCCCCACAACACAGCTATGGCAATGCCAGATCCTTTACCTCACGGAGCTGGGCCAGGAAACAAACCTCCGCCTCCAGAGCAACCTGAGCTGCTGCAATCAGATTCTTAACCCATTGCGCCACAGTAGGAAATCCGGTATGTCTTAGATAGAAGGTTTTTTTTTTTGGCTGCAACCATGGCACGCAGAAGCTCCTGGACCAGGGATCAAACCCATGCCATAGCAGTGACACTGAATCCTTAACCACTAGGCCACCAGGAAACTCCGTGGACTGGATTATTTTAAGATGCACTGCCGGTTTCAGAATTCTAGGTAGTGTGATTCTCATTTTACCTGAGTGTGATGCTTTGATGATGCGGAAAGGCTTTTGAGTGTGGACATCAGGCTGAGACTCTGCTCCACTTTCAACAAATGAAGGACAACTGAAGTCACTCAGCAGCTCGGGCTCACTATCCCAGTCGGAATGGCTTGGATTATCTTCTAACACCTAGTTGGTGAAACAATTACGTCGTTACTGCGTAGGAACTTACACCACAGTTTCCACCAACGGAACACTCCTGAGCATCACAAACAGGAGAAAAGGAACCCATCCGGAGACCTGCAGCCGTCTGCCCAGCCCCAAAGCCAAAAGACTGTAGCCTCTGCATGTGCTCCCCGCACTGCTTCTCAGGAAAGGACTCCAGACAAGCATGAATGTGCGCGAGGAAGCAGGCTGCCAGCAGACGCAGCAGGCCTCCTTCTCCCTATGACTGATACCTCTCTGTAGCTCTAGCAGCTACATCAATAAGACAAGTTGTGTGTGTGTGTATACACAAGTTGTGTGTGTGTGTATATATACCTACACACATACATAGATATTTTTTGCCACACCCATGGCTTATGGAAGTTCCTGGGCCAGGGACTGAACCCTTGCCACAGCAGTAACCCAGGCCTCTGCAGTGACGGTCCTGGATCCTTAACCCACTATGTCATGAGAGAACTCCACAGCAGCTATATTTTAGCAGTTTGCTTTTAACTGCCTTATAAATGGGCCATGGATCATTACACTTGAGGTGGGAGACGAGTCCGCCACTGAGAAACACAGGTTTGCTATTTTTTTAAATTGTTCCTTTTTTTAATATTTATTTCTTAATAATGATTTTTATTTTTTCCATTATGGCTGATTTACAGTGCTCTGTCAATTTGCTGCTACACAGCAAGGTGACCCAGTCACACATACACGTATACATTCTTTTTTCTCACATTCTCAGGCTCATCACAAGTGACCAGACATAGTTCCCAGGGCTACACAGCAGGATCCCGTTGCTTACCCATTCCAAAGGCAATAGTTGGCACTTATGAACCCCAAATTCCCAGTCTCTCCCACTCCCTTCCCCTCAGGTTTGCTATTTTGATGGGTCTGAGGTATGGTCCTTACTCTCCAGGGCTGAGAAGAAGTTCTCAATCTATTCGACACACATTTGTTAAGAGCTTGGCAACTTGGCCAAGCATTTGTTTGGGGGTCCACAGGTTCCACAGGCACCGTTTGGTGATCCAGCAGTGAAAGGAATGGGTGCTATGAATGAGAAGGTGAGAAATAGCACGTGGAAAAGGACTGGTGATAGTCCGGTTGGGAACATACGTTTGAGACAGCTATGCGACATCCAAGAGGAAATGTCAGGGACTCGGATAAACGAGGCTGCGGGTGAGGAGCGAGGGCTGGGCTGGAGACAGATATTTGGAAGCTGTCAGTTGACACTGTCATCAAATCTAAAGCGCCACTGTTTGTAAAATGCCCCACTATTTTAAGAACCCTCAAGAAAGAAGACAGTGCTTCCAGCTAAACTGTGACATCCACTGACGGAAAGCTACCTCCTGAGCTCAGGGAGCTAAAACCTGGTGGGAGGGGAGTGCGCTTCAGAACGGAAAGCACCTGCGTTTAAAACCTCAGGACCCGATGACCTCCCTGAGGAGGCAGGACAGCAGAGGACCAAGCACTGAGCTCTGGGCCAGCCCGGGCTGCGGATGTCTGGGACAAAAGAGGGAGCACCATGAGAGGCAGGTGGAGAGCCCAGGAAGGGAAGGGGCGTCTGCGATTCAGGACCAGAGGGTGCGACTGGCTGTGAGACATGCGGCCTCCAGGTGAGGAAGGAAGCAGGCTGGACACTGCTGAGTGGAGCCCTGGGATCAAAAGGTTGACTGGGGAGGGCCCGCTGTGGCTCAGCAGGTTAAGAACCTGACATCGTGTCTGTGAGGATGCAGGTCTGATTCCGGCCCTTGCTCGGTGGGTCAGGGGTCCGGCGGGGCTGCAGCTGCAAGCGGGGCTGCAGCTGCAAGCGGCACAGAGGCAGCTCAGAGCCAGCCCTGCTGTGGTTGTGGGGCAGGCCGGCGGCTTCAGCTCCGTTTGACCCCTAGCCTGGAAACTTCCATATGCCACAGGCACGGCCCTAAAAAGGAAAAAAGCTTGACGGGAATGGGAGACAGAGAGGAGAGGAGCTGGAGACAGCAAGTTGGGACCACTCGTCCAGGGCCCTCTGCCACGAGAGGTGCAGAAACTGCATCGCGGCTGGAATCGACGGGAGGTCTTTCCAGTGGAATTCACGCTGGTGTCCTGATAGGAAGGGTCTGGGAGAGCAGAGCTTCCCGACGGACAGAGAGCACAAGTGAGTGATCACCTCCACGCCAAGAGGGGGAGGGACGGAGCTCCGAGGGAGAAGCAGACGCCCGGAGGGCAGGGCGAGGGCCGGAGGGCACAGACAGCTGCCCGCGAGCCTGGGGGCTGCTCTGGGCGTTGCGTCCCTTTCCTCCGTGGCTCTCTGCTGGTCAGCCCGCTTTAGGGCTGCCGGGCCGCTCGCAGGCCCTCCTGTGGGGCGGGGATGGACTGACAGAGACACAAGCATCGTCCCAACCCTCACCTTCTGTTTCAGTCTCTTGTGAGTTTCCTTCCTTCCTTCCTTTTTTTTTTTTTTTCTTTCTGCTTTTTAGGGCCTCACCCTCGGCATATGGAGGTTCCCAGGTCAAACCAAAGCTACAGCCGCCAGGGAGCGAGGCCAGGGATCGAACCTGCATCCTCGTGGTTCCTTGTCAGATTCACTTCCACTGCGCCACGACGGGAACTCTGTGAGTTTAACATGGGTTTTTCTCATAATATGAAGAAGTTGCTTGGCCTGCATGGCTGAGAGCCTGGATTTTTGACTGTGATCAGTTCCCCAAGGTAATGTCACTTAATGAGACCTGTGGGCCGCCAGCCAGACCTTTCTTAGGGACAGTGACCACCAGGTCAGCAAAACGTGTGTGGAAAATGAACCACTGGGGAGAGACAGTATATCCTCGCCGAGCAGAGCGCCCGGAGTCACTACTGACAACCTGGTGATTCTACTGGTGTCGATACTAGAGCTACGAGACAGGTGCCAGTCCCGGGAGACGAGGCCTGCGTCATACAACTGCTCTGATGGACGGTGGCAGGGCAGTGAAGCACCCAGACTTATTGTTTTCACACAGAGGCGTCTGAGAAGAGATGACAACTGAACGGAACCTCGGAATGCAAGGAAAAATAAGCAGGTGTTCCAAGCAAAAAGAATAACATATGCAAAAAAGGTTTTGACAGTACCATGACAGAATCCCCTTAAGCTTCCATTCGGAAACTCAACCACAGATTTCTTATATCTCAACCGGTCACATAACAAGTCAAAATAATTTCAATGTCTGGACCAACGACCCGGTCCTTCTGGACTAGAGAAGAAACCTTCACTGCAAATCCTCTGACAAGCATCAGGAACTCAGGTAAGGCTGGACCTCTCCACCTCTCACTAGAAATGCCTTTCCGTCCCACCGGGCAGACGCGTGACTTACCGTAGTTTTCCTTCTGCTGGTATGAACTGGGTTTTTACAATACGCTTGCTTGCTTTTCTGAAGGTACCGCTTCCAAAAATTATGTAAGACTTCATCCTAAGGTGGAAGGGAAACGAGCTTCAGGTCATGATGACAAATGCGCCGGCACGACCACACCACAGAACCTCCACCTCTGGTGCTGTACACACTGCCTTCCGTTTAAATGTATTCTTACCTTTCTTACCTGATTCTCCTTAAAAAGAATGATTATTTCAACATCAGGTGTATCGGACACACTCAATCAATTCTTAATCTTAGACATTAAGGAAGGAAGGGACTAGCTCCTTAAAGTCACTTTGTCGAAGGCTTCCTTTCACAGTTATAAGCAAATGAAGATCCAGAGAAAAAAACGCATCTGATGTGTGACTACCTGTCTAGTTAGGGCCAAAGCTGCTTTTGGCTCTAGTGACCTACTGACCTGCGACCTGTCCCCTGCCCCCCGTGGTCCAAGTGAAAGTAAAGTGAAATGAAACAAAAAAGCTTTTCCACTTATTCATTACCCACTAGGTACAAGGTATCCATAAGCCTGAAGATAATCCTGCAAGATAGCTATTATCTTATTTTACCACTGAAGAAACTGAGTCCCTCTGCCAGAACGACCCAGCCACTAAGTAGAAAAGCCATGACAAGGACTTGGAGTCAGTTCTGATTCCGGAGGCTGTGTTCTTGTCACAATGCCACTCCTGCACCATTTAACTGGTCAGTTCCAAACTCACTGGTTAATTTTAGCGAAGCTGTTTTCAGGATTCATTCTGATAAAGTAGGTAAAAAGCTATATAGATGTGAACTCTACCGATGCTATTTGGTGTAACCACCTGAAACTACTTACGAAAAAACACTTTCACACAGGATAGGCTGACTCTGCAGGGAGAAACCGGATTCACAGCCCCCAGGCTACCCAATGCAGTGACGGCCGGGGCAGGGCTCAGAGCCCACTTGAGCCACGCTCTGGTCTACGGCTCATTCTCCTCTGGCCTGTCCCACACACTGGCTTGAACAGCAAAGGCTACTTTATGAATCTTTTCTTGGTGGCTTCAGTAGACAATGATCTCTGTCCCTGCTCTCTCCTCTCCCTGTCCTGAGCATATCATCTAATTTCATGTTCACTTACTACACATGGGCATCGAACCCTCTCTCCAACTGAGCCGAACCTCTAAGCCCTTCGTTTCCAGTGAAAGATGGTCAACAACCACTCGTTACTAAATAACCGGCTTTTTCAAGAATTCCGGAAGGGGCTTCAACGGGCCGAGGGGATGTGACGTTCCCGTGACGGCAGGGATGCCGTGGTTCTCCTGAGAGGCAGCAAAGTCGAGTCCAAGGGTGGTTGCTCGACCAGGAGCATCAGTGTCACCTGGAAACTTGTTAGAAATGCAAATTCTTGGGCCCTCCTCCAGACCTACTGAATCAGAAGCTCCGGGATGGGACCAAGCAATCTGTGTTTGAAAACAAGCCTTCCCCGTGATTCTGATAAGCTCAAGTTGAAAGGCCCCTGGTTTAATGAATCGCTTCCCAAAGTGCGTTCTGAGGAACCCAAGCCCGGATGGATGCTAACCACGTACACACGCCCAGGGATTCTGTCCTCGAGCTGTGGAAAGGGCACACTGCATCCCCTCAGAAATTAAAACGCACATAAAAGGCACCCACGAGGGGGCAAAGTTATTTGTTTTACTTTAACCTAATGTTTCCTAAACATCTGAAGCCTAAAAGCTTTATTCTTTTGGATGCACTGCTCCTCATATCCTGTAGCAGACACTTTGGGAATTGCTAGTCTAGTAAAAGAATTAAAGCAAAATCATCAGAAAAGTGATTCTTCCAGCAGGCCTAAGGGTCCCACCGACAGCCCAGCTACTCCCTTCCTTTCACTCTAAATCTGTCAAAAAACAAAATGTAAAGCTAACCTCTAGACACAAATAGGCTTACCTTTAACTCTGGGCCCACTCCCAGGGTCTGCAAGGCTTCCGCTTGCTGACAAAGTATATGCTGAAAACCTTCGCACACGTACCAATCCCAGCCTTTCTCTAAATGACAAATGACATGTTTCAGACACTGGCATTCCTAACTTACTGACTGCAATGCTACTACACAGTTACAGTTGTGTTTTAGACGCTTCGACTGGACTGTTTTCATACCCCTGAGTCGAATTTCCATTCTTACACTCTCGTGCTTCCAGTCTGGCACATCTGTACACAGATGCTAACTCTCAACACCACTTTTAAATCAATCGGATTTTAAATAATGTATAATTTTTCTGAAATATTAGTGTAAGAGGCAGAAAAACAGTCACCATGTTAAAATTATGAAAGAAGTTTTACACATGTTTACTGTTCTGACCACTGCCCAGCAGAATCCTAAAGGAAAGGAAACTTGACACAGCCTCTGCTCGTAGGCGTGTCACAGAGAACACACCTCTGTGCCAACCCACAAGGAGAGGGAACAGTGCGTGTCTGGAGAACGAATGGACGAAGCTGCGATGCGGAGCACCCAGACCACGGGAAAGGGCAGTAAGAGCAAAGCAAACAGACTGTCCCACGGCGTCTCCCTTCCTCGGGATGGTTGGAGGCGACGGGGTAAAACGGAAAGCAAGGAAACTAAGATTCATTGAGCTTGGCCTCGTCACCAGATATTTTACGTAGGTTATTCTCTTCCAACCTCCAAACAACCTTAAGGGGGGTTCTCTTGAGGCACAGAGGGTTAAGAAGCTGGCTTTGGCGCTGCAGTGACGTGGGTCTGATCCCTGGCCTGGAAATCTTCACAGGCAGCAGGTACGGCCAAAACCAAAAAACAAAACCAAAACCAAAACCAAAAACAGGCAAAGCTACATGTTTAAATACAACTACCAGTTAAAGAAAATGTTAAAACCAGTTAAGACCCCATGTTTTACCCTTCCCTGCTGGACAAACACCGTACCCTCTCAGAAAAGTGCGTTCTCGGCACCTGTTGCACACAGAGCTTCTGCGGTCTGTTCCTACGACGCCAAGATGCCCTCTGCCCGCAAAAGTCATAGGACCCCTGGTCCCCTCCCTCACCCTGGGGGTCACAAGGTCTCCCCACCCCTGCTGACTGACTCACTTTCTGGAAAGGGTCTCAGGTCGTATAGGAATAAAATAGAAAGCTGGTGATTTTGATGCATTCTGAAGGTGAGGGGGTTTGAACCCTCTGAGCTGCATTTATGCACGCTCCCCCCTTCCTGCAGCCTTTTCCGACCAGCTGATAAAGCCATATTTTAAATTCCGAGTCTGGGCTCCTATTCTATATGACAAACGGTACTACAGTCCCACTTTACAGATGAAGGAACTAAGGAAAAAGAAGCTGAATATAAGGCTCTCAACATCTAATTTGAAGCCCCTGAAGTTCTTATAGCACTTTAAGTTTAAACTATACAATTTTAACTATTTATATTAAGTCCAAATTAATCAGGTTTTATGCTACTAATATTGAATTAAAATTAATCAAGTTTTAGCCTAATAAAAAGTCACTACTAAAGGTTAAGCAGGAGCAGGAGTTGGCATTTAGGCAATGTATTCCTCACGCGTGTACCCTCAAGGCTTCCTCGGGTAGAAGAGTCCACCATTATCATGAGCCCAGTTTCAAATCTGAGAATCTGGCTCTAGCTAATGAGTCTCAGAAATAAAAAGCATCAGCTAAATTTTACCTCAGATCCTTCTCAGTAATGTTTAATGACACATACTCCCTGGATTAATGAAACAGATTACCTTTCGAAGCACACCCATGCTGAAGTTACTTTAAAGGAAAAGACTTTTCCCTTATTTTAAAAGGGCGTGTTCAAAATTCAATGCATTTCTGAAAGTTGACTATCATGTTTAACTCGCCTAACCTGACAACTCCATAGTTGAATCATTTCAGAAAACAAGCATTTTTCTTAAAAGCACAGAAAATCGTATCCTAGATACCATGTAGAACAGAAGAACATATGCCAACAGATAAAAAGAAATATACTCCCTTTGCTATTATTGTTTTTTGCATAACAGCTGCTCCACAAGAAAATCAAGTTATCAACAATCAGCAGAATAAAAAATGGCTATGCTTTTAGACGTCTGCTTCCAATTTTACCATCATTAATTACTCACTTTAATTCTATGTTGGATTACCTGCTTAAAATTCTGGCAGCTTTTCCAGAATCTATTTAAAGTTCCATCCCACATTCCTAGATCATGAAGGTGACCACATGACCAGAAGACATTAAGCACACGTGGAGGCAGAGCCAGCTTACCGAGTTTTCGTTTCCTTTTGAGTCCCCGGTTGATGGCTTGTATTTTAGTGTTAGGAATAGCCCCAGTGTTTATCACTTCCTTAGATCTCTGGGGAAACAGAAGCAGACTGTTTAAAAAGACCACTAAAAGACAGCTTTACATGGCCCGAAATATATTTCCAAGCATGCTCTGGGATGTATTGAACCAAACTGTGAGTGCCAGGACCAGTGATGATGACATTTGGGGAAAATATTAAGGGTGGAGTTGCATCGTGGCTCAGTGGTTAATGAATCCGACTTAGGAAACATGAGGTTGCGGGTTCGATCCCGGGCCTTGCTCAGCGGGTTAAGATTCGGCGTTGCCGTAAGCTGTGGTGTAGGTTGCAGACGTGGCTCGGATTCCACGTTGCTATGGCTCTGGTGTAGGCCAGTGGCTACAGCTCCAATTGGACCCCTAGCCTGGGAACCTCCATATGCCAAGGGAGCAGCCCAAGAAATGGCAAAAAGACAAAAAAAAAAAAAATTAAGGGTAACATTCTGGTTAACTGCAGTGGTGTGGGTTCGATCCCTGGCCTGGGAACTTCTGCATGTTGTAAGTGCAGCCAGAACAAATAAAAAGCATTAAGTCTAAATGATGGGAAATGGTGAAGACTTTTAACCAAAGGGGATATTTATGTGTTTGTCTAAATTTAGAGATACAGAATGAAATTTATCTTCAGTTTTCATTAAGAATAAAAGAAATGGGGAGTTCCTGTCATGGCTCAGCAGTTAACGACCCGACTAGGATCTGTGAGGACACAGATTCGATCCCTGGCCTTGCTTAGTAGGTTAAGGATCCCACATTGCTGTGGCTGTGGTGTAGGCTGGCAGTTGTAGCTCCAATTCTAGCCCTAGCCTGGGAACTTCCATATGCAGCCCTAAAAAGAAAAAAAAAAAAAAAGAATAAAAGAAATGTTTCTAACAACAGGATTTTTGGAATGATTTCTGTTTAGTCACGGAAACCACATTCAAAGCAGTTCTCATGGACTGGGTTGGCCACAATGTCAGAACACACACCAAGGTAGTTACCTAGCAAAAACAGGCAAAACCTAGTAAAAGTAGGCAATAAAAAAAAAAAAAAAAGGCTTAAAACATGGATTAGACTAAATGTGAAATAACTAAAAGCTGTAGAGAGCTAAGTATCCAAACTGGAGCTGTAAGTAATTAAGTCACTGAATGGTTATATTGCAGAATATTTATACAGTCAAGTAATATGCCCACCAATGTTTGGAATAACACAGAAAAATACTTTATTAAGACAGAAGATTCAGCAGGACTCGCCCACACCCCCTTTCCCTTCTTATACACAAGGAGAAAAAAAAAAAAGACTAAATGGAAGCTATTGAAGTGTTGTGTGTTGAGATCACTGGCGACTTCAGCTTTCACTCAAGAATGTGACGCTCTGGACACGTCATTCCCCACACGCCGATGTCTTTCAAAGGTGGAAATCATGGTATTAGGATCCTTCAGGTTCAAAAATGACGGCAGCCGATTTTATCAGACAGAAACCAACAGAAACATTATCAAAGACAGACATAAAAGAAAGCAATTAATGAGTTTTACTTTCTACAAAAACAGCAAGCTGCCTTCCATCTCCAGGTGATCCTCCTTCGCCGTGTTTGCATTTGCCCTGCGGGCGCACAGGCCAAGCTGTTCATGCCTCAACATACAGCCCAGCAAAGGGCCAAAGGGCCACCTTTAAAGTGCACCGTGTAATGTGTGCGTACATCCAAGAAACCATGGCCATAATCAAGCAAACACACACATCCATCACCCCGACAACTGCACTGAGCGCTTATCTCATTAACATTCTGCGTGACCACATGGGAAGCAGGCCTAAGGACTTCTCTGCAGCCTGAAGAACAGTGATTCTCTCAGGAAAAGCTCTTGGGGGACTGAGCTGCAAGCTAAATCAACTTTCCCCAAGAAAAAATTTTTTTTGCTTATTTCATATATTTTGTCCAGGTTTTTAGTTGCTTAAGGTAGGTTCCTGTTACTCCATCCTGGCCAGAAGTTTACACAGTTGGTTTTGTGTGTCCCGGTTCACCTTTCTTAGGCCTGCCTGGTGAAGGCAATGCATTTGCTCCTTCCTGACTGTGACTTTGAAGCCTTTTCCACGGAGAAGCATCCTGGCATATTCAGCCTATCCAGGAGCAGGCTGTCCGCAGTCTCGATTATTCTGGTTTGGGGCCCTGAAGGTGTGGGAAGCAGAACAGGACAAAGCACATCCAGCGTGAAGGCGGCCTCGTTTACCAAGAACACCAGGCCGATCTCGCTCTCTCTCTTTTTAATATTAAAAACCACACTGTAATTGCTGTTACAGGAACATTCCCAAATGCTGTGGAATTCCAGGAAGTATAGTTAGGGAAGTGGTGAAGTGGTTACTGCTATTTGATTTGGGGCTTTTTTTTTTTTTTTTTTTCTTTTATTAAGATATACTCTATGGGGAAATAATTATAGTTTGACAATACTGAAATATGTACCTTTTAAACATTTAGTCAGGAAAATGTACTACCGACTTAGTTTAGACCAAGATTTGAAGAAATGATTTTGTTTCAGTCTCTACAACGGAGGCTACGAAAATCTCTTGCTTCACTAGCATAAGAAATGGTTATACTTCTCATACCTTAAAAGTGTAAGTTTAAGGGAAAATGAGCAATAATCTCTATTTTAATCATACATAGGCAGAGTCTAGCTTCATAATATCATACATTTTGTCTTACTGTAATTATTTTATTATTTAAAGCTATTCTCTATCTTGTCTATGTAATTCTCTTAGTTTCATACTTGCAAATGTAAATTTTACTTATTTTGGAGGAGTTCCCATTGTGGCACAGCGGAAACGAATCTGACTAGGAACCATGAGGTTGTGGGTTCGATCCCTGGCTTCGCTCAGTGGGTCAAGGATCAGTGCTGCTGTGAGCTGTGGTGTAGGTTGCAGCCGTGGCTCGGATCTGGCGTGGCTGTGGCTGTGGTGTAGGCCAGCGGCCACAGCTCCGATTCGACCCCTAGCCTGGGAGCCTCCATATGCCACAGGTGTGGCCCTAAAAGGACACAAATAAATAAAGAAAAATTTTTAAAAATAAATTTTACTTATTTCAACATCAAATGTGCTAGCATTTTTTCCAGTCTTTTATTCACTTATTTTCATTTAATTTTATTGGACTATAGTTGACCTACAATGTATTAGTTTCAATGTGTATAGCAAAGTGAATCAGTTACCATATACACACACATATATCCATTCTTTTTCCCACACAGGTTATTACGCATTCTTGAGCAGACTTTCCTGTGCTGTACAGTAGATTCCCGTTAACCATCTCTTTCATACAGGGGGGGGGGGGGTGTTATTCCCACCCTCCAAGTCTTCCCTCCCCCCAACAGTTTCCCCTATGGTGACCATAAACTGGGTTTTGAAATCTGTAAGTTTGTTTCTGTTTTATAACTAAATTCTTTTGTGTCGTATTTTTTAGGTTCTACATATGATATGTCTTTCCCTGTCTGACTTACTTCTCTTAGCATGATCGTCTCTAATAACCCACAGAACAGAAGAAAATCTTTGCAAACAAAGTGACCCATAAGGGATAAATCTCTCAATCAGACAAACATCTCCTGGAGCTTTACCTCAAACAAACAGAAAATCCAATCCAAAAAATGGCAGAAGACCTAAACAGACATTTCTCCAAAGAAGACAGACAGATGGCCAAAAAACACATGAAAGGATGCTCAACATCACTAATTATTAAGAGAAATGCAGGTCAAAACTCCAATGAGGTATCACCTCACACCAGTCAATGGCCATCACCACAAGTCTGCCAACAATACATGCCGGAAAGGGTGTGGAGAACAGGGAATGCTCCCACACTCTTGGTGGGCATGTAAATTGGTGCAACCAATCTCTGTCTTACGAGGCAGATACGGTGACTAAAATGAACACTGGAGTCAGAAGGCCTCGTTCAGGTACTTACTCAACAGTTTCTATTTACGTGAGGTTGGCATTGACTGACAAGCCTACTCGCCCCACCTACAGACACAGGCATAACAGTGTAGCTCACAGGTTATCAAGAGGAGGAAATGGATCAACAGACAAGAAAATACATCTCACTGAGTAAGGTACTGCACAAAGGTATGATGATGACGAAGCATATTTCCAATACTTCCAATAGTCCTTAATCTTTCTAAGATTCCATCTCCAAACAACGCATTACGAACTCTTAAAGAAGTACTAACTAATAAAAAGAAATGTATCATTTAGGTGCAATTTTAATTATTTCCCCTTATACACATACTATACAGCATGAATTGGGAAAATATTCATATATATGGCCCAATGTAATTTCAAAAGCTCATCCTAAATCTACTTTACAAATTCTTTAACCCTTGTATAAGCACTTGAGGATTGCTTACATTCTTGGAATTTGGGCATTGTCTGAGTGATAAAAATAACTATGCCACATTACTAGGCTGAAACTGCAATTTTAATTTTTTCATTTTTTATTGTGTCTTTTTAGGGCCGCACCCAAGACATATGGAGGTTCTCGGAGTAGGGGTCGAATCGGAGCTGTAGCCTCTGGCCTGCACCACCGCCACAGCAATAATAGATCTGAGCCACATCACGGCAACACCGCATCCTTAACCCACCAAGCCAGGCCAGGGACTGAACCTGCGTTCTCCTGGATACTAGTCAGATTCCTTTCCACTGAGTCACAATGGGAACTCCTGAAACTGCACTTTTTAAAGCACAAACAAATTCATAAATGAGATCTGTTACTTACTTCTGTAACATTGTGGCAAGAAGTACAATAATATTTGCCTTCATCAGTAAGTCCCCAAGACACTGCAGCACACTGAGTACATCGCTCTTTGAACTCTTTCTGTAGGAGAAGAAGAAAACCACATTCAATATGTCATTCCTAAACCCTGCCGTTCTACTGAGAGGACTCCTGGCCCTTTTACTCTATAAATAAAGAATCATCCAAAACAGAAAATATACCAGAGAGATTTATAATCAAGAAGAACAGGCATTTCGTCTGAGCAGTTGGAAACCGGATTGAACCATTAGAGAAACGTTTCTAAAATACGCAGGGGGAGGGAGAAAAAAAAAAAGGTGGTAGAGGTGAAGAGAAGGAAAAAAAGGTGAACAAAACTCCTTGAAACTGCTGTGAGGAAAGAGTTGCCGAGATTTAAAGACAGAGAAGACTTAAAAAATAGAAATAGTGTATCATTTTAAACCTCCTCCAGGATACTAAGAGCAAATACCACAAAGGAGCCAGAGTTTTATTAGGGTTATTTCAAGTTTCGATTTGTTCATTCGGGAATCTAAGGAGTACCAACTCCGTATGTAGTGGGCACTTAACGAGGTGCTGGGGATTCATCAAAACAGAGCTATGATCTCTACTCATAGCCATACAGGCTAAGGGTAAGTTCTACTTGTTAATTTCATTAACTAGTGTTTATAGACGTTAACTATTCATCATTCAAAAAACAGATTGAGCAGCTACAATGAGTAAGACCTTCTATCACCATAATGCTGCTGTACATATATAGACGGGCACCAAACTGATTCCCAACTCTTTGGTGTCTGAAGTCTTATTACCATTGATTCAAAGACCGAATTTTTTTTAATACCGTCAGAGTGACATTTTAGGTAGTTCTTTCGACAAGTTGGTCAAGTTTTCAGTGACCCCCCAGGTTGATAACTACCATAACCTCCGAGCGCCCCCAAACCCGTATTTGGAATCCTTGTACCAGACCGTGGCGAGGATTCCCAGGGACCCGCAGGTGTTCCTTGGGGGCGCGCGGGTTCCAACCCCAGCCCCCCTCGCCCAGCCTCCAGCATCAAAGAGAACTGTGGGTGGTCCCGTCTCGAGAGGATGAGCCACGTGGGTGGCCACCCCACAAAACCTACAACTCCATCCTCCTCCCGAAACACACCCACGTCGACTAACGCCCCACCCCCGCTTCACCCAAAATCTCGCCGAGCAAGAAACTCCGGCCTCTTTCCCAAACAAACACGCGCCCTCGTGGCCCGCCAGCCCCATCCCTTTCCCCGCCCCGCCTCCCTCTGGCCAGGGGCCTCCCGCACAACCAGCCGGCCTCCTCCGGCTCCTTCTCAGCCTCCCTCCCTTCCCGCCCCGCCGCTCGGCCAGCGCAGCACACGGCTTTCTCACCGCCTCCTCCAGGTCCATAACGGCGCTGGCGCCTCCGACTCCGCCGCGGGGCCCGTTACCCGGGCAGCGAGCGCGGCTTCCGGGAGCGGCCGGAAAAGCCCTCCGGGCAGAAACCCAGACCCTGGTTTTGAGCTTCCGGCTCGTGCGGCTCCGGGAAGGCTCGGCCAGCTCCAGGCTGAAGCTCCGCTAATCCGGCATCACCCTCCCAGACAGCATCCCTGTTCTAGTCCAAGTAATTAAAACCCATCAGTAAAAAAGTGGGCGGCGCCGACAGCTGAGCGGATCCATTCTCTCTCTCTTTTTAAAATTTTATTTATTTTTTTCCACTGTACAGCATGGGGACCAAGTTACGCATCCATGTATACATAATTTTTCCTCCCATTGTCGTGTTGCGATGTAAGTATCTAGACGTAGTTCTCAGTGCTACACAGCAGGATCTCATCGTAAATCCATTCCAAGAGCAATAGTTTGCATCCGATCACCCCAAGCTCCCGATCCCTCCCACTCCCTTCTTTGTTCAGACAGCCTTTCATCCCAGGCCGCTCTCATTCAGTCCGGCTCCTCCGGGGGAGGCATGGGGCCCGCGTTCCCACGCGTGGACCCGGCCGCTCCGGCCTCCTCACTTCGTTCTGGCTTTTGACAGCACAGAAGAAACACCAGGTTCTGGAAGAAAGAAACAGGTTTTTGAGTTAAACCTGGGTTTCTAATCACGGCTTTCCTGCCTCTTTGTGCCCCAGTTTCCTCCGCTGTAAAATTAGTTATTCCCTGCGACTCTCCTCTAAATGAGCCTCAGATGGTAAATGCTCATTAAATTTAGCTTTATTGTTGTCCCTTCATTGGCCATTCATTTCTTGGTTTGTTCATCAACCAGGCACTGTTTTAGGTTCTGGGGATTCAGCAGTGAGCAAAGTAAACAAAAGTTCCTGCCTTCATGGAGTTCATATTCTGATGGGGAGAGATAAACACAAATAAAGTACCCAGTATGTTAAATGGGCATGAGTGCCAAGGAGAAAAATAAAGCAGGAAAGGAAAGGACGCTATAAGGTGGTTTTGATTTTAAATGGAGCTGCAAGAAAGGTCTTCCTGAGAAGGTGACCTTTGAGGCAAGGAAGCCAGAGCCATGTTGGGACTGTCCTTCCAGGAGGAGGGAACAGTAAGTGCCCAGGCCCTGGACCTGAGCCTCATGGCTGTCATTTAAGGGTCAGCAAGGAGGTCAGTGAGTGGCCGGAACCATGAGCTAAAGGGAGACTAGAAAATGAGGTGGATAGAGTTCCCACTGTGGCTCAGCAGGTTAAGAACCTGACAGTGTCGCGAGGATGCAGGTTTGATCCCTGATCTCAGTGGGTTCAGTTCTCAGACATGGCTCGGATCTGGCATGGCTGTGGCGTAGGCCAGCAGCTGCAGCTCTGATTCGACCCCTAGCCTGGAAACTTCCATATGCCACAGGTGTGGCTGTAATACAAGAAAGAAAAAAGAAAATGAGGTGAAGGCAAAATATGGTTGGAAGGACCTAGCCTTGGAGAGGCCATTGGAGGAGTTATGCAATCTGATATGCTTAACAGATCAATCTGGCTGTGGTGGGGAGAACAGACTGCTGGAGGCAAAGGTAGAAGCTGGGAGGCAGGTGAGGAGACTGTTACAATAGTCCTAGTAGCTTGAACCAGGTAAGGGCAGTGGAGATGGTAAGAAGTCGACAGATTCCGAAACTACGTATTTTGGAGGTAAAGGCATAAGGTTATCTTGATGGAAAAGAAACCCATCAAGCATCTGTAGAGGAAGAAAGGAGGCAAGGCTGACGTCAAGATTTTTGGCTTGAACACCTGGAAGGGTGAAGCTGTATTTGACAGAGTTGGGGGCAGACACTGGGTGGGACAGTTTGGGGGGAGGGGGGAGGAGGAATCAGGAATTCGATTTTGGAACTTAGATACGATGATAAGGCATCCAGGTAGGAAGAGAAGGCAACTGGATGTGGGAGCCGAGCATTCAGAGACAAGTTCTGGATGGAGAGATACATTTGGGCGTTATCTGTGTGTTGATGGTATTTAAAGTCATGAGACTGTATTAGATCACCCACTCCTCACTCACTTGTCAATTAATTTCTTTTACACAGTCATTAAACACCATTCTATGCCAGGCCTTGTGCCAGCAACTGGGAAACGAGAGATAACCAGGACAGAGTCCCTGCCTTCAAGAGGCACCTAGTCCAGCGGGACATTCAGTTTATCATTTTGTTCTACCACTAGATAAATGCTCTTCTCCAGCTGCGTCACAATGTCATTTACCAGGCTTGGCTTTGCAGCTTTAGACCCTTTGCAAAGAAACCTTAGCCACCTTCAGAGTTTATCAAGGATTATCATATAAATACCTTCATTATAAGCCTCTCCTTTTCTAGACCAACCCTGATTTCAGATGTTGAAATGTAAGAATGGGAAGGGGCCAGTGCTGACCGCCCAACTAACTAGGAGGTAGTGTTTTAAAATACGAGTACCATGGCATCGGAGAGTTTTTTGTCTTTTTTTTTTTGCATATACCCAGGGCCTAGGACAGTACTTAGCTTATAGGATGTGAGTCACAGATTTTTCCAGCCGTTCTTTTGTTTGTTTGTTTTAGGGCCACACCTGTGGCATATGGAAATTCCCGGGCTAGGGGTCGAATGGGAGCTACAGCTGCCAGCCTACACCACAGCCACAGCAACGTGGGATCCAAGCTGTGTCTGAGACCTACACCACAGCTCACAGCTATGCCGGATCCCCGACCCACTGAGCGAGGTCGGAAATCGAACTCGGATCCCTAGCCTGGGAACTTCCATATGCTTTGGAAGACAAAAAAAAAAAAAAAAAAACTTTGGCTCAGATGCCACTGTTGGCTTGTCAGGTGGGCACAGATGATTTTTGTCTAATGGAAATAATCAGTGGCCAGAGGACTCAGTGAGATGGAGTCTGCCTTGTGCTGCAGGTGAGAGTAAACATGGGCATATCGCTGGGAAATAGGTCAGCTGCATAACAAGTGGTATAGTTGCGCAATAGTGTCTTTTTCTTTTTAGGGCCACACCCATGGCATATGGAAGTTCCCAGGCTAGGGGTCAAATCAGAGCTGCAGCTGCCCGTCTACACCACAGTCACAGCAACATGGGGTCCGAGCCGCATCTGCAACCTACACCACAGCTCACGGCAACATGGACCCTTAACCCCCGGGAGCGAGGCCAGGGATTAGGCCCACATCCTCACAGATACTGAGCCACCATGGGAACTTCCTGGTTCAACAATATTGAGGCAACCCCAAGAACAGGAAACAGGGAAATAAAATTAGAATGGAGGCAATAAACTCTTAAAGGAATTGAAGCATCACTGAGCCAAGATTTGATAACACCAAGGCCTAACTGAAGGTACTAATATATCTAGAGAAAGAGAGGTATAGCCCTTCAATCCTAACAAGAAAGATCTGACCACACCAGCACCCCTACACACTATGATCCCCGAATAGTTAATGTACCCAAGGGACCACACCTCTTAAGTGACAGACACAGAATCCAACACAGACCATTACTCAGCTCTGCCCCTAGGGAGAGAGGGCACTGACCATCAAGGATGTTTTTTCAGGGTGTAGATGCTGGATTCGTCGTTGTTCTTCCAGCCCTCTGATGATATGGTTCCATTTCTTCTATCTTCTATCTTTTTCTCTTGAGAAGTCAGCTACCAGTGTTATCAACTATATGCTAAGTAACAAGAAAATTCCCAGCTGTTTGGAAATTAGTCAATAAACGTCTAAGTAACCCATTTGAAAGACCAGTCACAATGGAATGACAGAACACTTGGAACTGAATAAAAATGGAAATATATCATATAAAATTATGAAATTCACTTAAATCTAGAGGGAAATTTATGGCCTCAAACTCAAGTATTAGAGGGAAAAAAAGAAAGACTGAAAATCAATGATAGAGATATACATCTCAAGAAGTTAGAAGATTGAACTAAAAAAAAATAGATGGAGGGAAATAAAAAGAAATGAATGAAAGAAAAAGCAAACATTCAATAGAAGGGCTCCACAAAACTAGTATTAACGGTTTTAAAAGATTCATAAATTTAATAAGCCCTGGAGAGACTGATTAAGAAGAAAAGCAAAGCTGGAGTTCCCACTGTGGCACAGTGGGTTAAGGAATGCAAAAGAGGAGGCTTGGATTGCTGTGAAGGCACAAGTTTGATCCCTGGCTCGGTGCAGTGGGTTAAAGATCCTGCATTGCCACAGCTGTGGCGTAGGTCACAGCTGCAGCTTGGATTCAATCCCTGGCCCTGGAACTTCCATATTCCATGGGTGCAGTCATTAAAAAAAATAATAAAACTAAAAAAATGAGAAAAGCAAAGTTACCCAATATTAGAACAATTAAGGTGGCATCACTGCAGATAGCACAAATATTAAGAAGGTCATCAGCGGGTACAAAGGGAAGCCAGTAGCATGTGGTCTCCTGGACACCAAGTGAAAATATGTGTCCAAAAGAAGGAAGCCATCAACTCGATCAGAAACCCCTGAGAACTACAGTAGGACGAGGCCTGGAGAGTGACCTTCAGATCTGAACAGTGACGTCATTAGTGACCTTGACAAGAAAGTCAAATAGAGTGTGTCCAAGAGCGGACACCCCAGAGTTCCCACCTTGGCGCATTGGGAAAGAATCTGACTGGGAACCATGAGGTTGTGGGTTTGATCCCCGGCCTCGCTCAGTGGGTTAAGGATCTGGCATTGCCATGAGCTGTGGTGTAGGTCACAGACGTGGCTTGGACCCCAAGCTGCTGTGTCTGTGGTATAGGCTGGCAACTGTAGCTCCGATTTGACCCCTAGCCTGGGATCCTCTGTATGCCACAGGTGCGGCCCTAAAAAGCAAAAAAAAAAAAAAGTGTAAACCCCATTTGTGAGGAATTCTGTTGCAGACAGAAGCAGAGGAACAGTAGCTGATAGGCATGTAAAGTCAAGAGAGACTTTTAATTGTCTGTTTTTCATTCTTTCTTTTTTTTTGATTGCACTCCTGGCATGGGCGGCAGGGTGGCGGTGTTTATGCCAAGGTTGGAGGAGGGCTCAGAGGTATGATAGCTCTTAGAAGTGGAATAGTTAAGCCAGAAGTTATTAAATTGTCGGGCAGCATCGGGAACCCCCAGATTTCTGAGATCGTAAATATAAAGATAAGGCCACCCAGCCATTCAGTTGCTCGCTTGATGAAAATGTCCCATTTACTCCAAAGGGACAAATTAGGTGTATTCACAATTTCAAAAATACCTGCCAGGCAATGTACTACGGAGAGCCACCTGTCATCGTGCATATAAATCTGACACTTTCCTTTTTGTGTGGAAAAAAAAAAGAGATAACTCATCTCTAAGTCTGACGGGTCTTTTAAGTATGTTGCCGTGAGATATCCAGCAATCTTCAACACGAAATAAGACTCTCATGGGTATTCAGCCATTGCAGGCCATGCAATGGTCCTGTGACATCTGAAAGGCCTTTGTTTATAAAATGACACCCGTGCCATCCTATAGCACCACACACCCGTCTGCCTTCAGCCTTTGCTGCCACTTCCTGCTGCTGAATGAGGCAACCTGATCTCAGGGTTCATCTGCTGTGCAAGTCACAGCAGCCTCTCCTTCGATATGGATGCAATTTTACCAAAATTATTGCTCTTGTAAAAGAAATTATTTACTGTTGAGGATATATGCTCCCTGGTCCAACATCCCGTTAGCCACTCCTCGAAAGTAATTCTTTCTACACTTCATTTTTGAAACAATCTAGAGACTGCAATGCAAGGAACTTGTTAGAAGTATCTAGATTTTATCCAACTGTATAGCAAACCTTCAAATTGCAAACCCGTTTGCTTTGTTCTAATACTTGTATCTTCTAAATTTTCAGCATTTTCTGCATCTGCCAGCATTACTGTTATCTGTTATTTCAGCCATATTTATTATAGTGGAATGACAGAAAACTGATAAATATAAAATATAACTTTTTTTTTTCTTTTTAGGGCTGCCTATGCAGCATATGAAAGTTCCCAGGCTAGGGGACAAATCAGAGCTGCAGCTGCCGACCTAGGCCTCAGCCGAAGCCACGCAGAATCCTTAACCCACTGAGCGAGGCCAGGGATGGAACCTGCATCCTCAAGGATACTAGTTGGGTTTGTTACCACTGAGCCACAACAGGAACTCCTAATATAGAACTTTAAAGACTAGATAGATGCTTTTAAAAATACAGCTGGGTTGGAGTTCCCGTCGTGGCTCAGTGGGTAACAAATCCGACTAGGAACCACAAGGTTGCGGGTTCCATCCCTGGCCCTGCTCAGTGGGTTAAGGATCCGGTGTTGCCATGAGCTGTGATGCAGGTCACAGACGCGGCTCGGATCCCACGTTGCTGTGGCTGTGGTGTAGCCCGGCGGCTGCAGCTCCGATTCAACCCCTAGCCTGGGAGCCTCCATATGCCTCGGAAGCGGCCCTAGAAAAGGCAAAAAGACAAATAAATGAATAAAACAAAACAAAACAACAACGACAGCAAAAATACAGCTGGGGTAGGTACATGCCGTGACTCGGGTAGAGGTGAGTGAACAGAAGTTTTATAGGGTCGTCGGGGAGATGTCTCCAAAGAAGGGCCAGGGGAGCCAGGATGAGAACGCAATGGGAACCAAGCAAGACGATGGTGGACCGTATCCCAGGGAGCGTGGCGAGGCTGAGGCAGATCCAGGCTTGTGTGTTTGAGGAAGGAAAGGAAGCCTGTGTGGCTGGAGGGTAATCAGTGACAGGCAGAGTCATTGGCCCGGGGCCAGAGGGCGGGACAAGGTCTGATGGCTGATGGCCGAAGGACTTCTGGGTCCACAGGGCTGAGACCAGGCCAGTACATCCGCACAGCCCATTCCGCGTGTTACACCAGCTGTCCCTGGCAGGGACCTCCTGGCCACCATCATTGCCTCCCACCAGGGAAGGGACCTGGAGGCTGGCCAGCTGGCCATGGCTGCCTTGTATTGTCCACTTAAGCTGGGCCAGTGTACGGGAATAACAGCCTTCATGGGATTGTGGCTCAGAGAAAGTGGGGCGAGGCTTGGGGGGGTGGCAGAAAAATGGGGGTCCCACACAGGCACTGGCCAGGCACTGGGGCTCCACTAGCATAGGCGTTTTCCACAGGAAGGAGGCTGTGGAGGAAGGAGGGGCCTGAGGACACCAGGGTGCAGCCCCCTCTTCTCAGCATCTGCTGAATTTCACTTCTATCTAAGGCTCCTTCCCCTGGAAAGGACATGAAATTACATATTTTGAAAGAGTCAAAGGAAAAGGAAAAAAACTTCAAACACTAATCCTTCAATTCAGATTTCATGACCCAAAAATGCCTAAAGACCAAATTGCCTATGTTATATATTTTGGAAATACCGTGATGAGAAGGTGGAAAGAAACATTATAAAGTTGGTGACTTTTAAGTCAAAATGAGAGGACATTCGAAAGGAAGCAATTTACTAAGATGAAACCTGAGCCTTCCCATCAAGGGCACTAACAAGGTTGGTTTTTCCTAGCGTGCGAGACCGGTGCACACCTGGCATTTTCTGGGCCTAAACATGTTAACCCACTGGACCATTAGCAGCAGCAGCCCCATTTTACAGACAAGAAAACAGACACCAAGAGATTTTAACTTTCTCTAAGTGGCTGATCCAGGAGTCAAAACCTAGTGGCCTGGCGGAGAAGGCAATTTCGGCTGCCATCCCCTGACCCTCTTGGGAAGGACTGGGCTCAGTCTCATTAAAGCTGGCACTTGACAACCGATTTTGGTGGCTTAGCCACGAATAAGCTGTTGACTATGTAAGAACCTTAGATGATATTGTCAAGGTCAGAAAATGTTTGAATATAATTGCTCTTAGTTCAGCAGAAGCGGAGGGACAATTCCACACCACAAAGCGCTAAGATTTTATTAAGTGCAATTCTCTCTTTTGAGACTGCATGTTACCTAGGGGCTATTGATTTAATGGGCCATTGTTGGGAAAGTCTGATGCCTTTTACTCTGTCAAATCATAGCTCCAGTTGGAGTGTTATTTAATTAATGAGGATGTATCCAGAAATGACTTCGAAATGATTAGATTGGATTTGATGAATGCCCTGTGTGTCAACTCACATGAGCTGTAAACAGCTTTATTATATACCGATAGAGTTTGGTTTATTTAGAAAATGGACGGAAATGTATTTTTAAATTATGATTTACATAGAAACTTAGACATGAATATATATTCCCTACCAGTTGTTAAATAGAGGTATTTTGACTCTTCCTTCTGAATCCATGGACGGCATTTCAGTTTAATTGTAAATGTGATAAGAAGTCAATGAAAGATTTTGAACCAAGAAGTGACAAGGTCTATACTTTAAACTGTTAGGTCTCTGTATGGGGAAAAACCACAAGGCATAAATGAGGAATGAAGATGGCTAATTGGAAGTGTCGACTAGAAAAAAAAAAAAAAGCGCAACTTAAAAGTTGAAAATTATGTTTTATTCAGTGGACATTCCGAGGACTGAAGCCTCGGGGAGACAGGCTCTCAGATGGCTCTGAGGGGTGGCGCCAAAGACTCAAGGAAGGAGGCAGGATTTAGAGGAGTCCCCCCCCCCCTTTTAGGGCTACACCTGCAGCATATGGAAGCTTCTAGGCTAGGGGTCGAATTGGAGCTACAGCAGCTGGCCTACACCACAGCCATAGCAACTCGGGAATCTGAGCCACGTCTGCAACCTACACCACAGCTCATGGCAACACCAGCTCCCGACCCACAAGCTCCCCGAGCAAGACCAGGGATTGAACCCACATCCTCATGGATATTAGTCAGGTTCGTTTCTGCTTTGCCACAACAGGAACTCCCGATAGGGGAGTTTTTACCAAAAATATTCCAGGTCGTTGGAACATCAAAAGATGACTATTAATTAAAGAAAAACCAGAATCTGAGTTAATGAATTTAACGCTTTTCTATGTATGGGAAGATGTAGGAGTCTGGGCTCCCTGAAATAATTCCCTTGGCCTGCACCTTAGCTATCTATCGCCAGTATCCTGGTGTTTCTCCTCCTCCCTGAAATCCCCTCGGGGGCACTGTGGGAGGGGCAGCTGATGGCTTGATGGCCACATCTTTTGTTTACTGATAGGGCAGGCAGCATTTTCTGTCTACAGGAGGCGCTTACAGGAATTCAGCCCATGATGACAGAGCTTGGACACGGGCACCAGAGTGGGCAGTGGGAAATGGGTAGATGTTGAAGATGGAGCTAACAACAGATTAGGTGTAGCGTTAAGAAAAAGGGCAGACTCTACGATATCGTGGTGAGGCTGGTGGACTAAGATGGTTATCAGCAGGTTTGGGGTGAAAATCCAGATATGGGACACGTCCAGGTGGATACAGCTGTTAGAAATGCAAGAGGAGATATGGCAGGGCAGTGAATCCGGAACTCAGAGATATTCTGCCTGGAGACGGGGATTTGGGCATCACGGTCAGTGTACCAGGGAGATTTAAAGCCCTGGGACTTAATGAAAACCCCTGGGGAGTGAGAGCGCCCAGTGGATGAGAAGAGAGAGCCCAGCGCTGAGAGGAGGGCAACGGGCAGAGAATGGTGACCAAAGCCCCTTGAAGAGTGTCAAGAAAGGAGACCTGGCACCTGCTCCCAGGAAGCGGGCATGGGGTGAGCTGGCGCAGGGCCTCCCAAGTACACGGGGTTGACAAGATGATTTCAGGGTTGTGTTCCGGTGACAGTTGGACTGGCAGGGTCAAGGCGGAGCTGGAGGGAAAGGGGAGGCCGTGAAGACAAGGCCTGTGAGGAAGAGCAGGATGGTACCGAGGGGTGAAAACGAGAGTGACCGCTGTGTGGTCACATGCCATCGGAAATGAACTACTGATTAGAGAGTGGGGGTCGCGATGACAGGAGCGACGTCCTTGAGTGGGTGAGGTCAGATCTGGCCCCTGATGAGGCCGCCCTGAGGGGCTGTGTTATTCTCACCTGACCAGGCTGTGGAAATCCCTGGAATGTGGCCACCGCTCAGCCAGGCCAGGGTCTGTGGGGTGTGGCCACATCCAAGCTGGTTCCCCCCACCTTCCTGATCCCCACCCCCACCCCCACCCCACCGCCTGTACTGCCCACATCCTAGGGCTTGGAGCCCAGGACAACTCAGCTAAAGTTTAGCTAAGAGGTTCTGCTGAGTGTGGAAATAGCTAACTACTATTTCTAGGAGCCCACGGAGCAGAGACTGCAATCAAGAGAGATTCGAATCTTGGCCCTGAAACTTCACCTGCCGGCGGTGTGCCCAGGACAGGTCACGTCTCTGCGTCTCAGTGGGAGAGGAGTCTGCAGTGTGCAGATGGTAACTTTATCCAGACACCTACAGAGAGTATGAGGTGCAGGTGGGGCAGTGGGTGTGCAAAAGCCGTGCCGAAGCTCCGTAAACGGGAACAGATGCCATCAATTGTCACGTGGCTTCGCTTACTGGGTCATCCCCCGCCACCTCGTAGAACAGGCACAGCTTGTAGGGGAGGCATTTCTTTTTTTTTTTTTTTGGTCTTGTCTTTTTGCCATTCCTAGGGCCGCTCCCGCGGCATATGGAGGTTCCCAGGCTAGGGGCCGAATCAGAGCTGGAGCCGCTGGCCTACACCACAACCAGAGCAACTCGGGGTCCAAGCTGCGTCTGCAACCTACCCCACAGCTGACGGCGAACCCACAACCTCAGGGTTCCTAGTCGGATTTGTTAACCACTGAGCCACGACGGGCACTTCAGGGGAGGCATCTCTAAGGACATTTCCGGTGCCACCCCTCTCTGTGGGTTTACTTTTCATAACTAGACTTTTAAGGTTTTTTTTTTTTTTTTTAAAAGATAAGAGCGAGCCTTGGCTCCTTGGGAGAGCCTCCGGATTTCATTACAGACTTCAGGATATCGTGTCAAGATCCTTGGTTGAAAGGCAGGGGAGACGTGTTATTATCTTCAAAGCTTTCTGGGACCCTATTAAATGCTAATAACAAGGGACAGGGTTAGTCCAGAGAGCAAACTCCATCCTGGACGCCTCTCTCCCCGGGCTCCACACACCTCTGCGGGAGGGAGAGAGAATCGAGCGCACCCGACAGACCGGCCCCCCCAAGGCCTCCAGGGCCTGCCACGGCCTGGTCTGCCCATAACTGGAGCTGAAACGCGCTGTGGTTCTCGTAGAGCTGGGAGAAGGGCAAGAAGCCGATGCTTGCCGGGCAGAGGGTACGCTGGGCGCAGTGCTGGCCCATTGAGCTGGAAGGCAATCGTTCTCTTCTCCTCCAGGCTCAGGGGGTCAGATCTGGTCACGTGGCCAACAAGAGCCAAAGGCAGCCGTCTTAACTCGTGTCTCCCAGCTCCAAGGAGCCCGTGCTCTCTATAAACAGAGGAGGAGCTTCCTAAAGGTTTTCTTGGTGGCAGAATGAACAAAATTCTCTGGATGCAAAGGTGCCTCGTCAAAGGACATCTGCGGCCAGAAGGCACAGCCCCCATTAAACAGAAGCAAAACTACCTTCTTAGGTTCAGGTGAGGTACTCAGAGCGTGGCTGACACAGCTCAGGAATTTCCCAAACTCTCCAGTGATAAGATCACAGGCAAGTCGCAGAACCTGCTGGGGGCTGGTTTCTCCATTTCTCATCTTGGGGCAAAAACATGTCTTGCTCCCTCCCCCTCCCTCCCAGGAAGCAGCGTTAACAGAACCCAGGAGCCGTAGCTCTGGCCGTGGGCCTTATAGTCCTTGCAAGATGAGCCCCGACTTGTGACCATCCCGTAGCCAGTACTGGCCCCATAAATCAGGGGCCCGGCACAAAGTGACAATGTGGCGCCCGCAGATCAAGAATGACTAAGAATTTCAAGACGGTGACATCAGAGAGTTAAACCGAGCCTGGGGCCCTTCAGAGTACGTGGTCCCGTGTGACTGCATGGGCTGGACACCCACGAAGCCAGCCCCACCTGTGGCCTTTGATTCCGGAGGAGGGAAGGACAGATCATAAAAGGAGATTGGTGGGACACCTTGGGAGCACCAAACATAGGACAAATAAAATCGCCATGGCGGTCTGGTTCCGGTTGCTTGAAACACAATTTCAGAATAGAAAGAGGTTTTAAAATCCACGTGGTACTAGTCTCCCATGTTACAGATCAGGAGATGGAGACCCAGGCAGGAGCAGCGCCCTGGGGAGTCCTGGGCGCCACAGAGAAGGCGGGTCCTGGCTGAGTCTCCTTTAGTCTCCCTGCCACTGAAACAGCGCAGGCCTGATGAAACTATGCATTTTCTTTTTCTCTCCACCCCCCACTAACCAACAGTGAAATAAAAGGGTTAAGTCCCCAAGGACCAAGGAAATGGGAGAAGAAGCAATGGGAATTAAAACGGGTTTGGGAGTGGGGTTCCCAGAAAGGCGAAAGGGCTGAAAATCTGGATCCTGCCGGCCCCTCCCCCTTTCCAGAATGCCAGTGGCAAGTTTGGTGTCCCCCCCAGGGAGGAGATAAGAGTCTTCTCTGGAGTAAATCCCAGACGCTACCATTTGGAATTCTTTTTTTTTTTTTTTGGTCTTTTTGCCTTTTTCTAGGGCTACACCCATGGCATATGGAGGTTCCCAGGCTAGGGGGCCAATCCGAGCTGTAGCCACCGGCCTACACCACAGCCACAGCCACGTGGGATCTGAGCTGCGTCTGCGACCTACACCACAGCTCATGGCAATGCTGGATCCTTAACCCACTGAGCGAGGCCAGAGATCGAACCCGCGACCTCATGGTTCCTAGTCAGATTCGTTAACCACTGAGCCACGACGGGAACTCCCCCATTTGGAATTCTTTACAGGGAGCTGTTTTGAAGTTCAGTCCTGTTAGACTGAGGCCCTGGGACCCGTGTGGCTTCTGTGCGGAGAGCTTTCTAGGCTCTCAAGTGAGAGCCAAGGACAGAAAGACAGAAAACAAAACAAATAAAAGAATTGGGAGAAATCAGAGACAACTTCAAACGGACAATCTACCTAAAAGGAGTGGGGGCGAAATTGTATCTGGGAAAGAAGAACCAGAAGAAATTTATTTTTTATCTTTTGGCTACGCCCCCAGCATGCAGAAGTTCCTAGGCCAGGGATCGAACCCACACCACAGCAGCCACCAGAGCCACAGCGGTGACAATGTCAGATCCTTAACCCACTGAGCCACCAGGGAACTCCCCAAAACTTTTTTTTAAAAAGCTCCCAAACAAGGAAAACTTCTGGAAAGTTACATACATGAGTCAAAATAAAAATTTAATATAAAAAGTAAATTTAGAGAAACTTTCAGAAGATAGAACAGAAAGATGGAATATAGCAAAGATAAGATAAAGCAAGAGGGTAAGTCTAGGAAGTTGCAAGCCAACTGCTAGAGATACCAGAAAGTGAGCCAAGGGGACAAAATCATCAAGGAAATAATACAAAGAAATTCCTCAGCGCTAAAGCACGAGTTTCCGACCCCAAACAGCTAGCTCAGGGGATGTTCTGAGCACAGAGGATGAAGAAGACCCAGGGTCAGGTACCCCACTATAAACTTTTTGAGTATTAAGGACACAGAGATACTGTAAACTTCTAGAGAGAAAAGGAAGAGAATCAGGGAGTTCCCATCATGACTCAGCGGTAACAAACCCAACTCGTATCCATGAGGATGCAGGTTTGATCCCTGGCCCCACTCCGTGGGTCAAGGATCCGGCATTGCCGTGAGCTGTGGTGTAGGTCACAGATGTGGCTCAGATCCTGAGTTGCCATGACTGCGGTATAGGCTGGCAGCTGATTTGACCCCTGGCCTGGGGACTTCCATATGCCGTGGGTGCAGTCCTAAAAAGACAAAAAAAAAAAAGAGAGATCGAGAGAGAAAATCAGAATCCTTGGACCTCTCAACAACACTTTGGGATCTAGTGAGCAATGGGCAATGCCTTCAATATCCTAATTAATATCCTACACTTTATATTCAGCCAAACTGCTCATCAATGAGGGGAGAATAAGATATTTTCAGACATGCAAGAACGAAAATCGCTTACTTCCCTTGTGTGTTTAGTGAACTGGTGCAAGCAGTGATCCGCTAAAATGAGGAACCAGGAAAAGAATACATGGAATCCAGGAAGCAAGGGATCCAGAGAGTGAGCGGCAACATGAAGCCTCACAACCGCGGTGACTAGAAACTTCCAGGTGATGTGGCACAGCATCCGGTTGAGATTGGAGAACTTGGAGGGAAGGCTCTAAGAAGAAGGGCTCAAAGAGTAAGAGGACTAGGACGTGTTAGCAAGTATGGGAAACATTATTTCTAGAAGTGAGGCAGCCTTTCTTAGGACATTAGGACAAATCAATGATAAATGAAGGACTAAGTGGGCAGTTCAGGTGGTTCTCTAGTGATTGGCATTTGCACAGTCGTGATACAGTGGGTCCTGCTGTAACTGTGGTGGGGGGTAGGGAGGTGGAAGTGGGAAGGGGAGGGACGTCTGAGTCCTTATTTACCATTGTGGGGACTCCTAGCAGTGGCTCAAAACATAAATTAATATGTTAAAAAATAGGGGTACATCTAGTCCTGATTGTTAATATCATCTATAAGACTTCCAAGTTTAAGATGGTGAAGGAAAGGGGTTCCCACTTTTTTCTTCAAAAAAAGAAAAAAGGAATATTCCTGTTGTGGCTCAGTGGTTAATGAATCCAACTAGGAACCATGAGGTTGCAGGTTCGGTCCCTGGCCTCACTCAGTGGGTTAAGGATCCTGAGTTGCTGTGGCTGGGGTGTAGGCCAGTGGCTACAGCTCTGATTAGACCCCTAGCCTGGGAAGCTCCATATGCGGTGGGTGCAGCCCTAGAAAAGACAAAAATAAATAAATAAATAAATATTCAAAAAACCACCATGAGTTCCCATTGTGGCTCAGTGGAAACGAATCTGACTACTATACTTGAGGACATGGATTCGATCCCTGGCCTCTCCCAGTACATTAAGGCTCCAGCACTGCTGTGAGCTGTGGTGTAGGTCTCAGACAAGGCTGGAATCTGGCATTGCTGTAGCTGTGGTGTAGGCCAGTGGCTACAGGTCTGCTTTGACCCCTAGCCTGGGGACTTCCATATGCCGCAGGTGTGGCCCTAAAAAGAAAAAAAAAAAAGAAAAAAAAAAACCCACCAGAATTTCCAGGAATTTCTCCAAAGAAGATATACAGATGGCCAACAGGCATATGAAAAAAATGCTCACCATCACTGAATATTAGAGAAATGCAAATCAAAACCACAGTGAGGTACCACCTCACACCTGTCAGAATGGTCATCATTAACGAGTCAACAAATAAATCCTGGAGAGGGTGTGGAGAAAACGGAACCCTCCTACCCTGTTGGTGGGAATGTAAATTGGTACAACCACTATGGAAAACAATATGGAGGAACCTAAGAAAACGAAATATAGATCTACCATATGACCCAGCAATCCCACTCTTGGGCGTATATTCGGACACAACTTTCATTGAAAAAGATATGTGGGAGTTCCCATCGTGGCGCAGTGGTGAACGAATCCGACTAGGAACCATGAGGTTGCGGGTTCGGTCCCTGCCCTTGCTCAGTGGGTGAACGATCCGGCGTTGCCGTGAGCTGTGGTGTAGGTTGCAGACGCGGCTCGGATCCCACGTTGCTGTGGCTCTGGCGTAGGCCTGTGGCTCTGGCGTAGGCCTGTGGCTACAGCTCCAATTCGACCCCTAGCCTGGGAACCTCCATATGCCTCGGGAGCGGCCCAAGAAATAGCAAAAAGACAAAAAAAAAAAAAAAGAAAAATATGTGCACCCATATGTTCATTCACAATAGCCAAGACATGGAAACAATCTAAATGTCCATTGACAGATGAATGGATTAAGAAGACGTGGTAGGGACATATACACAATGGAATACTACTCAGCCATTAAAAAGAACAAAATAATGCCATTTGCAACAACATGGATAGAACTACAGACTCTCAAACTATGTAAAGTAAGAAAGAGAAAGACAAATACCAGACGATATCATTTATATTTGGAATCTAATATCTGGAATCTAGCATAAATGGACCTTTCCACAGAAAAGAAACTCACGAACTTGAAGAACAGACTTGTGGATACAAAGGGGAGGGGAGGGAGGAGGATAGACTGGGAGTTTGAGGTTAATAGATGTAAACTATTGTATTTGAGTGGATAAGCAATGAGATCCTGCTGTATAGAACAGGGAACTATATCTAGTCAATCGTGATGGAACATGATGGAGGATAATGTGAAAAAAAGAATATATATATATATATATATGTATGACTGGGTCACTTTGCTGTATAGTAAAAATTGACAGAACACTATAAATCAGCTATAATGAAAAAAACAAAAATAATAAAAAAGTAAAAAATTTTTTTAAAAATAAGAAAAATAACAAACAGAAACACAAACTCTAGTCTTAATGCCAGCAGACATTGCAAATTGAATCAGTAAATGTGAACCACTACGTGGCTGGAAGAATGACTGAAAAGTGAACAAAGATGAAACCAAGTGCCAGTAGAGGTATAATTTATTTGTAGTAAAAATTCACCAACTTTAAGTGTCCATGATGAATTTTGACCTGTCTTTTAGTGCAACCGCTACCAAAAAGACGATTTATAACATTACAGTCGGTCTGCATCTCCAATCCCCAAACCCCTAGCAATGTCTTATCTGCTATCATCACTTTAGATCTTCCTCTTCTAGAACTCTGTATAAATGCGTATAGTATGTAGTCTTTTGTATCTGACATCTTTCGCTTAGTAATGCTTTTATGATTTATCATGTTGTATATATAAGTAGTTTATACCTATTAATTACTGAGTAGTATGCCATTTAGGTATAGATTTTTCTTTATCCATTTATCAAACAATGGACATCTGGATTGTTTCCATTTTTGGTGACTGTAAACAAGGCTGCTATAAATATTCTTGTACAGATCTTTGAGTAGACACTTTTTTTCACTTCACTTGAAAAATGCCCAAGAGTGGAGTTTCTAAATCATATGGTAAATGAATGCTAAACTTTGTAAAAAATGCTACACCATTGCTCCATAGTCTAGTCAACACTTGGCATTGTCAATCTTTTAAATTGTAGCCACTGTGGTGGATATGGAGTGCTATCTTCATTTGGTTTAAGTTTGCATTTCCTTAACAACTTATGGTGTTGGACATATTTCACGTGCTTATTTGACATCTGTTTTGTTTTGTTTTGTTTTGATAAAACGTTTAAATCTCTTGGCTAATTTTGATTGTCCTGTCTTAATATTGAGAATTCTTTATACACTGTAGATGTTAAGTCTTTAATTTTATGTCTGTTTGGCAGCCATATTCTCCCAAACTGTGCCTTGCCTTTTCTTTGTCCTAATTGTGCTTTCAAAGAGCAGACATTTTAAATTTTGGTGAAGTCCAAGTGATTAATTTTTATTTATTTATTTATTTTTTGTCTTTTGTCTTTTTTGTTGTTGTTGTTGTTGTTGCTATTTCTTGGGCCGCTCCCGAGGCATATGGAGGTTCCCAGGCTAGGGGTTGAATCGGAGCTGTAGCCACCGGCCTACGCCAGAGCCACAGCAACTCGGGATCCAAGCCGCGTCTGCAACCTACACCACAGCTCACGGCAACGCCGGATTGTTAACCCACTGAGCAAGGGCAGGGACCGAACCCGCGACCTCATGGTTCCTAGTCGGATTTGTTAACCACTGCGCCACGACGGGAACTCCTGATTAATTTTTAAATTTTTTATGTGTCCTAGTTTTAGAGTCTTTGCCTAACCTAAGAGCGCTAACATTTTCTCCTATTTTTTTTTTTAAAAAGTTTTATTGTTTTAGCTCATTTTTATACATATAGGCAGCAACTTATTCTTTTGTTGAAAATATTTAATTGTCTTGGCACCTTGGCTAGAAAACCAATTGACCACATATACATGTGGATCTATAGCTGGACTTTCTTGTCTGTTCCATTGGTCTATATGTTAGATTTTACTTGAGTACCATTCTATGCTGATTACCTTAGCTTTATAGTAGGTCTTGAAACCAGATTGGGTAAGGCGTCTTACTTTGGTCTTTTTTCATGTGGTTTGGCTATGTTATATGCTTTGCGTTTCTACATAGACTTTCTTTCTTCCTCTCTTTCTTTCTTTTCTTTCTTTCTCTTTCTTTCCTTCCTTCCTCCCTCCCTTCTTTCTTTCTCTCTTCTCTCTTTCCTTCCCTTCCTTCCCCTCACGGTTCTTTCGTTCTCTCTCTGCTTCCGGTTCTGCCTCTCACGTGCTACTCTATGCGTTCTTGCAGGGCTCGCTTTCTGTCCGCTCGTTCTTTCTTTCTTCTTCTTCTTTCTTTCTTTCTTTCTTTCTTTCTTTCTTTCTTTCTTTCTTTCTTTCTTTCTGTCTTTCTTTCTTTCTTTCACCACAGTGTGCAGTGGCTTGAAGTGGGCTCTCAGTTCCCAGACCAGGGATTGAACCTGGGCCACAGTGATGAGAGTGCTGAATCATAACTGCTGGACCACCAGAGAACTCCCTCCACATACCTTTTAAGATTTGCTAAATTTGTTCCAATAACCCTGCTAATATTCTGAATGTCCTGGTGTTGAATTGATAGGTTAATTTGAGGGAACTGACATTTTACCAATCCTGAGTCTTCCCATCCATGAGTATGGTATATCTCACTATTGGCACCCGTCTTGAACTTCTCTCAGTAACGTTTTGTAGTTTTCAGAGCACAGTTACTACATGTAGTGTGTCCCTTTTTCTTAATTGTGTGCATAAGTGCTTGTGTGTGTGTTCAAGGGAGTGAGAAAACGAGGGAGGGAGAAAGAGAGTTTCCTTTATGTTCCCCAAAGTTGAGCAAAAGAAAATTGGTTAATTAAGGACTGTGGTTAGCTGAATTCCAGTTAAGTAAGATTTTACTGTATTTGGCATTCACACTAATAGCTCTGATTATGTCATGCCTCATGTTCAAAAACCTTCATTGGGAAATAATTATGGGATGTGCTCAAAGAACATAATATCAACTTACAAAGGGAAAATTGGAAACAACCGAGCAGGCTGATTATCTCGGTGATGCTGTGCTCTGACCATGCAGCTTTAAAAATGGTCTTATGCAACAGCAGCTTTCAGAATGGGGTCAGGGTGACTTATGGGGTCAGGCAGGCGTCAGGGCCCCCACTTCCATTCTCATTTCAGAGCTCTATTTACATCCCTTCTGACTTTTGAGGTTCCTGGTGGGATTTTGTTTAAAAACAGTGTTCCAGTGCGGAAAATGTTTCAAAACTACTATTGCACAAGATAAAATTTCTTTTTTATAACGACCAAGAGAGATGTTAATGGCAGTATAATCAGATTAGAAGAGAATATGTGTTTTATGTCCCTGTTTGGGGAAAAAAAGAAATTGGAAGGTTATATGTGTTTCCAGATATGAACAGCAATCACATCTGCATTGTCAGTTGGTGAATTATTTCTGAACATTCTCATTTGTATTTTACTAAAAATATGTACAGTATAAAGTGCATTATTCTTTAATGAGAATAGAATAAACGACAGATTCCTTAGCCTGTCATTCAAGGCTCTCCACCATCTGACATTAAGGGTCTTTTTAGACTTCTTGCTAAACCTCACCTCATCACAAGATTAGCCTCACCGCTTCCTGAACACACCCTGTGTTTTCCTGTCCCCACGCCTTTTCCCCTGGTCCCCACACCTTAGTCCAGAATTTCCTCATCATACACCTGCCGGAATTCAACCCACTCAAAGTGAATGTGATAAAATGTAAGTTAAAGGGGAAAAACATTCAAAACTCTGTAGAAAATACCACCTCGACTTGTTTAAAATGCAGGACGGTGGAAGGAACAAAGTGATGGATGTATGGAGGCAGCATCTCTGTGTCAGGTAATAAAACTTTTGTTTGTTTGTTGCATTTTATTATACTTGCCAAAGCATCTACAAGGATCTATTAAAATGATAAAAAAGGAAAAATGTTCATCACCATTTTAAGACCTGGATGAAATGCTAACACCTCCAAGAGCCTTTCACACACGAAAAATAATAATGTCTTTTTTAAATTCTCCAGCCTGCGTCTCTTAACAATTTAACTACATCTCTGTGTTGCCTGTAATACAGTGGAGAGCCCTGAACCTGTCGACAGAAGACCCAAGGTTGATCCCGGCCTCTCCTCTTGCTGCCCTGTGCTTGGCAAACCTCCTCCCTTCTCTGAGAGTCTGAATCCTCCCAGGGCTGTAGTAAGGGTTACCCGAGACAGCATGAATAAGCTCTGTAAACTGTAGAGTGCTGTTCCAGCCTATGCCGAGTCCGATACTCCTACGAGGCTGGAGCCCAGTCACTGCAGATTATCTTCCGTAGGCGACACCTGGCAGAGAGCTGTTGATTTAAATTTCCCAGCACTTCCAAAAGAGAGCAAAAATCTCTTTGTATCTCAAACTGTTCCCAGTAGGCTGGGATTTAATAAAGGCCTGTGCTCCAGAGAGCCTATGATTTTCATCGAGTTTTGGTTTTCCTTGGCTGCTCCCAGGACCTGTGGCCTTAATAAGCCATGCAGCAGTTGGTGGGCTCCAGCACAGCCCGGGGGCCCTTTTCAGTTAAGAATAAGAAATGACAGGCGTTCCCGTTGTGGCTCAGCAGGTAAGAATCTGAGTAGTATCCGTGAAGATGTGGGTTCGATCCCTGGCCTTGCTCTGTGGGTTAAGTATCTGGCATTGCCACAAGCTGTGGTGTAGGTCGCAGATGCAGCTTGAATCTGGTGTTGCTATGGCTGTGGCCGGCAGCTGCAGCTCTGATTTAACCCCTAGCCCGGGAACTTCCATATACTGCAGGTGCAACCCTAAAAAAAGACCAAAAAAAAAACCCAAAACAAAACAAACAAACAAACAAACCAAAAAGGAGAGTAAGATATGACAGGCCAGAATGACAGTGACACTGAGGTTGGCTCAGCCATATAGGTAGAGTTCCTTCGCTGCCCAGCTCTCTAAACCTGGTGACCCAGAACTGAGCCAGCATGCAGGTCGGCCCAGCCATGGCCTTTATCAGCGGGACTCTGGGAGAGACCAAAGGGACAGCCTCTAAGCTGTCTAGTCAAGGCCCTTATTTCTCAGAGTGGGCACCGCAGTCCGAAGAGGGGAACTAGCTTGCCAAGGGCATGTACTCATTAGTGACAACTAGTCGGCACGGGAACTGGAGTTCGCATGTGTGTTGCTGGGTTCAGCTGAGATCACTCTGAGGCCGCAGGAATTCCCGTTCCACTCCACACCCCTCGGCGCAAACAGAGCCTGGCATAGCCGGTCCTCTGTAAACGTTTGCCAAGGCAGTTGTGCACCAGTCAGCACGTCTCTCTCCCTGAGACCCACCCAGTGTCCTTACAGGAGGTTCTTCCCAGACTGAGAAAGACCCAGTCACCTGTCCAGAGCTTCATAAACCGCAGCCGATCGTGCTTCTCTTACAGGTGGAACCACAAGGATGCGAGCCAGACGACGCAGAGAGAAGAAAGCAAACAGCTCAGCTAAACAGGGAGGAGAGGCTGGGTTGGACCCCACGCTGCCAGAGCGTCCAGATTTTCTTTTTTTTTTTTAATCTTTTTAGGGCTGCACCCATGGCACATGGACGTTCCCAGGCTAGGGGTCAAATCGGAGCTACAGCTGCCAGCCTACACCACAGCCGCAGCAACACCAGATCCAAGCTGCATCTGTGACCAACACCACAGCTCAGGGCAACACCGGATCCTTAACCCACTGAGAGAGGCCTCATGTTTCCTAGCTGGATTCGTTTCCGCTGTGCCACGATGGGAACTCCAGTGCTTCCAGATTTTTTAAAAAGACATCCTCCCTTTTAAAGAAGTTGCTGGATTCTAAAATGCTGGCTCAAGACATTTAAAAACAGTGTGTCAGGGAGTTCCCGTCGTGGCGCAGTGGTTAATGAATCCGATTAGGAATCATGAGGTTGCGGGTTCGGTCCCTGCCCTTGCTCAGTGGGTTAACGATCCGGCGTTGCCGTGAGCTGTGGTGTAGGTTGCAGATACGGCTCGGATCCCGAGTTGCTGTGGCTCTGGCGTAGGCCGTGGCTACAGCTCCGATTGGACCCCTAGCCTGGGAACCTCCATATGCCGTGGGAGCGGCCCAAGAAATAGCAAAAAGACAAAAAAATAAAAATAAAAATAAAAACAGTGTGTCAGGCAACTGTATCCAATATGTAGCATTGGGAATTATGTCCAGTCACCTGCGATGGAACATGACAGAAAAGAGTATGAGAAAAAGAGTGTGTGTGTAGGTGTGACTGGGTCACTTTGCTCCACAGCAGTAATTGACAGAACACTGTAAATCAACTAAAATAAAAAAAGGTAAAAACTTGGTATGTCCGCCCTCAGTAGCCAGAGTGCCTACACCTGCCTCTAGGATGGGCATCGTCCAACATGTGGCAGGTCGGGGCGGGTGGGGGGGGGGCCTCCCCAGGGCTCTGTGGGGTGGGGGAGACTAACTTCCTCTGGGTCCTTAAGAAGGAAACCGGAATACCCACTTCAGGGGGTGTTGGGAGTCATAAGGCCATGCAGAGAAGAAGTTCTTTGTAACCAGTACAGCAAAGTACCAAGAGGTAATATACAAATAGTAGGAACATGTAATCTCTTTCCACTAATGAGGTTGGGTGGTAACCCCAGGAATTAACTCCTTGAACTGCATTCGAACCCCAACCAAGAAGGTTACAGAGCGCTAGGCATCTGTGAGCTCAGAAAGAACGCATCCAGGGTGAACCCCGCACTTTGCCAAAATTCAATCCCCATGTGGTCGCCAGGGCCACGCGTCCCTGGCTAAGTTCTTTCTTTGCTCTGGGCCTCAGTTTCTCTCTCAACAACACAAGCATACTGGACCAGCCTGCTTCCAGTTCTAAAATTCAGATGCTGGCGTCCCTGTCAGCCCAGCATCCCAGCGCTCCTGTCTGTGCCCTGTGTGAGGACCCAGCCTGCGTGACCTGGTGCTGTCACATCCTGGCCAGGGCCTTTGCCTTGTCCCCAGGTACAAGTGACCCGGTATGCTGAAACTGATGGAAGCTCAGTGGGTAGGGGTTCATACAGAGGGATGGGCTGACCTAGGGGCTGAGTTGGCTTCTCAGACTAAAATCAGACAGACGAGGGAAGCAGATAAACACCAGCCAGATGGAGACTCCATGGGAAGTAGACCCAGGACCTCCCGAGGCTCTGCTTTTGTAGGGGAGGCAGGATCTTCCTACCCTCAGAGGGCTTTTCAGCTGGGCCTGAGAATCAAAACGACATAAGATAGATCCACAGGGAGTTCCCATTGTGGCTCAGCAGGTTAAGGATCCGAAATTGTCTCTCTGAGGATCGGGGTTAGATCCCTGTCCTCACGCAGTGGGTTAAGGGTCCCATATTGCCTCGAGCCATGGCATAGGTGCATATGCTGCTTGGATCTGGTGTTGTCGTGGCTGTGGCATAGGCTGTAGCTGCAGCTCCGATAAGACCCTGGCCCAGGAAATTCCATATGCCGCAGATGCAGCTGAAAAAAAAAAAAAAAGACAGATCAACAGGAGAAAAGCATATGGATTTATTTGACAGAAGTTTTATGTGACATAGGAGCCCCCAAAAGGAAATGGAGACCCCAGGTGGCAAAACCACCTCTGTACCTAATGAGATAGAACAGAGAGAAGAAATTATGGAAAAGGAACTACAATACATGGAGAAGCTAAAGGAAAATAAGAGTGATTTTTTTTTTGTCTTTTATCCTTTTAGGGCTGCACCTGCAGCATATGGAGGTTCCCAGGCTAGGGGTCCGATTGGAGCTGCAGCTGCGGGCCTACACCACAGCCACAGCAACGCAGGATCCTTAACCCACCAAGCGAGGCCAGGGATCGAACCCGCATCCTCATGATTCCTAGTTGGAGTCGTTTCTGCTGCGCCACGACGGGAACACCTAAGAGTGATTTTAATAAGGCACAGAACTCTCTGCTCGCGACTGCCCGTCCGTGGTGATAAGCACGTTCCATTCTCACAAGCGTGGAGGGAGGGCATTTTTCACGTGGGAATTCATCTTTTACTTTTAAGAACGAGAAGGAGGGTTAGGGTGTTCTCCCATCTGCTGTTTTTCAAGGGCCTTTAACTGAAAAGAATCAACCTGCCAGCGCGGCATATTTGGGGATGGCGTGTTCCGACGTCTTCCTTCACTCGATGGCAATGGGCCGGATCTTTCCTAACAGCGATCATCGCGTTGGGCCCTGGTCTGCGCTCCGCCGCCACGAAGTGCTCCCCCCACGTTGCCTGCTTAGGTGTGAGTCTCCTTGACCGTGAGGTACAGGCTGGGAGACAGAGAGGCTGTGAGAGTCCCCCCAAGACAGCATGCCGGGGGGGCATGGGTACGGTGGGCCAGACTCATCTCAAATTCCCATGGCCCCTGCCCCTGGGCGGCACGCTGCCCTGAGTCTGTGCGTCTTTACGAGTCACGAAGGAGGAAACCCCAACAGAGATGGAGCGACTTCCCCAAGTCCACGCAGCCAGTGAAGGCCGCTAAGGGCCAGAACCTGGGTGCGTCCACGTTGAGCGCAAGCTCCTAAGGCCGCCCCCTCGTCCAGCGCCTGGAGGAGCGGGGAGTCTGTCCAGGAGCCAGCATTCTGATGCCGTGACTTCATCCGTGATTTCAGTCTTGGGCTCCTGGGAAGCCTCCTCCGTTTGCTCTCATGACCTCACCTCTTCTCTCTTAACCCCAAAGCCAGAACCCGTGGCATGAACTGACTCTCTTCTGCAGGACTCTGGACGAGCCCTTGGCCGCTCTGGGAGCGGCTTCCTGGTCTGTGAAGGGAGAAGCCTGCTGAGGACCCTGTGTTGTGGTATCCTGTGCTCCAGTGTACGCTGGTGTGTCCCCCTCAGACCAAAACCAGTGTGAAAAACAAAGCCAGGGAGTTCCCGTCGTGGCGCAGTGGTTAACGAATCCGACTAAGAACCATGAGGTTGCGGGTTCGATCCCTGCCCTTGCTCAGTGGGTTAACGATCAGGTGTTGCCGTGAGCTGTGGTGTAGGTTGCAGACGCGGCTCGGATCCCGCGTTACTGTGGCCCTGGCCTAGGCCGGTGGCTACAGCTCTGATTCAACCCCTAGCCTGGGAACCTCCATATGCCGCGGGAGCGGCCCAAGAAATATCAAAAAGACAAAAAAAAAAAAACACAAACAAAGCCAAAAATCCCTGCTCTGCTTCTGAAGAATCATTGGAAGTATCAAGGAAGAATTGGATCCCGATTGGCCAGGAGTCAAGTAGGCCCTTGAGACCCATTCTAGAAACTTCTAAAAGTCCCAGATTCACAAAGGCCAGCAGGGCACATAACTTCTCTTATCAACAAATGCCGAAAACCAGACCTGAAAACATCCCGGGATCCCCTGGAGCTTTAGTGAGCACAGCGTTGCTGCACAGGATCCACCTGGGAGACCCTGGCTCTGGGCGCAGCCACCCAGCGGCACTTCCAGAAAATGACACGGGGCCGTGTGTGGTGTGGCTTCCAGGGTGGTGCGTGCAAACCAGACTCTGAAGGCAGGAAGCCACCTGGGAGACTTGGGGCCCTGCAACCTGGATACCCTCACTCCCAGCAGCCAAGAAGCCTTTTGCCATATTTCTTAACAATATCTCAGGGTTCTTGTCATGGTGCTTCGGAAACAAACCTGACTACGGTCCATGAGGATGTGGGTTTGAGCCTCACCCTGTGGGTGTCCCGGGGTGGAATGGCTGAGTCCTCTCCGGGATGACCCTAATTTGAGAACCAGATGAAGGAACCAGATTAAGGGTTTCCAACTCAATCCGGGGGTTGGATGGACCAGGTCATGCTCCCACCACACACTTTGAGGGGCCTCTACCCCCCTTCCTGCCCCTCCCCGGCTCTTGGTTCCTTCAGCCCTTTGCTGGGAAATCAACCTTTTATTTCCCGGGTTTCCTTTTCTCTGGTTACTGATGCGTTTCAAAGAATATGCTTGCTTGCCTTTGATGGCTCTTTTGCGAAATGCCAGTGTATCTTGGAGTAGATTATGCAGAGTTAGGTAAAGAACAATTTGATTTTTTTCTTCTTAGAGTGAGCCAGCTTTCCCAATACCATTTATCTTTGATAAAATCTATCATTTCCTTATTGGTTAGTGATGCCAACTTATCTCAAGTTGCCAAATAAAGATAGGTCTGAGGAGTTCCCATCGTGGCGCAGTGGTTAACGAATACGACTAGGAACCATGAGGTTTCGGGTTCGATCCCTGCCTTTGCTCAGTGGGTTAACGATCCGGCGTTGCCATGAGCTGGGGTGTTGGTTGCAGACGCGGCTCGGATCCCGCGTTGCTGTGGCTGTGGTATAGGCCAGTGGCTACAGCTCTGATTCCACCCCTAGCCTGGGAACCTCCATATGCTGTGGGAGCAGCCCAAGAAATGGCAAAAAGACAAAAAAATAAAATAAAAAATAAAAAAAATAAAGATGGGTCTCCATTACATTGCCTTGGTCCATCAACCTGTTTTAGGGCTATTTTTATTAAAATGGCTTTATAGGAGTACCCTGGTGGCTTAGTGGGTTAAGACTCTGTCATTATCACTGCTCGAGTCACTGCTGTGGTGTGGCTTTGATCCCTGGCCCTGGAATTCTGCATGTGCTGGGCACAGCCAGAAGAAAAAAGTTGAGGTACCTAGTCAAGGATCTTTTTGACTTCTCTGTAAACTTTGGGATACATTATAAGCTTCTGTAAAAAAAAAAAAAAAAAATCCCATTCTTTTAATCTTCCAGATTAAATTTCTCAGCCTTTCTTTTTCTTGCAGGGCACTGACACATTTGATGAATTAAAAACTCATTGTTGTGAGACCATCCTTCCATTTGCAATTGTTGGATTGTTTCCGCAAGATCTGATGTGGATGTCGCAATTTTGGCAGGAAGGGTGCGTGAGCAACACTGTGTTCTCAGGGCAGTACACCAGGAGGCACATGAGGTCAGAGAGTGTTCTCAGCGTTGATGCCAATTTTTTGACCAAGCGCTGAAGGCAGTGCCCTCCACCTGCGCCACTGTATTTCTCTACCATAAAGCTAGCCTCCGTTTCTCTTTGTAATTGTGAAGTAGTCTCTGAGAAAATACGTTGAGATGGTAAATATCCGCTTACCCAACAACTTTGCACTCCGTGGTTTGAGTATTTATCCTCGTTTGAATCAGTTACTCAGGGATGGTGGCAAAAGGTTTGTTTTCTAACTCTCATCCCTCCAGTCATCCTCCCACTCTCAAGAAGAGCTTTCCCATCTGCCCCGATTCATTTGGATGTTGGTTTCATTTTTAGGAAACGTTCTTTTTGATTCGATACATTATAATCCATTACTGTCATCATTCTTTTTGATGCTCAGACGGTCCCACCTTTGGCTTGGGGCATCCTCTGTAAGTGGCCTTGCTCAACGTCTTGTTGGCATGTCCCCACTACCCCTAAATCTTGTCCTTCGTTACTTTCAGGCATAGCAAAATGTTCCGGGCTCATCTTGTGCTTTTCCCGTCCCAGCCCTAGAACCAGCCATTTACGCAAGGAGTTCCATCCCTTTGGGTGGAGAAGAGCATCTAGAAACCAAGAACTGGACTAATTGTGCTTGTGGCTGCCGAGGTGACTTAGAGGCTGAGTTTGGAAGTTGATTTTTGTTTAAAGTGTGACTTCATTCTGCTACCTTTCGATTCAACCCAACACTCCAAGGGTTTTCATGACTGTTTCAGATTGAACTGCGTGTCCCTCAAACATGCGGATGTCATAACCCACCCCCCCCCCCGGTACCTGTGAATGTGGCATCATTTGGAAAGACGGTCTTTGTAGATGGTCAGTTAGGATGAAGTCATTAGAGTGAGCCCTAATCCAAGATGACTGGCATCCTTATAAGAAGGGGGCATTTAGATCCAGGCACATACAGGGCCAACGGCATGTGAAGATGAAGACGAAAAGGAGGGGAGTGCTTCTGCAAGCCCAGGAACGCCGAGATTCCTACCAAGCCGCCAGAAGCCAGGTGGGGGAACACTCTCCCTCCCAGCCCTCAGAAGGAACCAACCCCACAGACACCTCGACCTTGGACTTCCAGCCTCCCGAACGTGAAAGGTACGTTTCTGGTGTTTAAGCCGCCCAGTTGGTGGCAGTTTGTCTGAGCAGCCCTAGGAAACTAGCGGTCACATTTCTCCATTCCTTTCGTCTCTCTCCGCTCTCCCACCGTGAGAACTCTGGCTCCTCACAACATCAAGGTATTTTTTACTCATTTTCTCAGTCTTATGACTCACAAAAGTGATTTTTAAAATTGTTACACTTGGGAGTTCCCGTCGTGGCGCAGTGGTTAACGAATCTGACTAGGAACCATGAGGTTGCGGGTTCGATCCCTGCTCTTACTCAGTGGGTTAAGGATCCGACATGGCCATGAGCTGTGGTGTGGGTCACAGGCTCGGCTCGGATCCCGCCTTGCTGTGGCTGTGGTGTAGGCCGGTGGCTAAATCTCCAGTTGCACCCCTAGCCTGGGAACCTCCATATGCCACGGGAGCAGCCCTAGAAAAGGCAAAAAGACAAAAAAAAATAAAAAATAAAAAGTAAAATAAATAATAAAATTGTTACACTCATATCTCCACCAAACACAGAATTATTCATTTAATAATTTAAAGATTTTTTTTTGCAGTTCTTGTTGTGTTTTGACAGAAGGTATGAAGTCAAAGTTCTGACTTCAAAGCTACTTGGATTAGTTCTCTTTTTTCCCTCTTTTTTTTTTTTTTCCTGTGATTGTGTTAGCCATCTGATGTATAGTTCAGTTTATTTGTTTCAGGTTTATTCAGTTTTACGGGTGGTGACCTCTGCATTCATGGTGATTGAATTGGACTTACTGAATATGTGACACATGAGCAAAATTCCAAAAGTTTGTCAAAAGCATGTGAAAAGCTAGAGTCCCTCGTGGCTTATCGGGTTGAAGAACCAGCATTTTCCCTGCTGTGGCTCAGGTTCAATCCCTGGCAGGTGAGCTTGTGCATGCTGTGGGTGTGGCCCCCCCAAAATGTGAAAAGACATATTCAGAGCAAGATCATTCTCTTTCCTTTCTCTCATTCCTACCTACCTCTGGGGGTATAATTAACTTCATTAGTTTCTAATTTACTCTCCCTGTGCTTCTTTTTTTGCAAAAATAAGCAAATTTGTATGTATTTTCTTATTATTCTTTTTTTTTTTGAATCTTTTTTTTTTTTTTGTCTTTTCAGAGTTGCACCTACAGGATATGAAGGTTCCCAGGCTAGGGGTCCAATCAGAGCTGTAGCCACTGGCCTACACCACAGCCACAGCAAGGCGGGATCCGAGCCACATCTGCGACCTATACCACAGCTCATGGCAACACCAGATCCTTAACCCACTGAGCGAGGCCAGGAATCGAACCCAAAACCTCGTGGTTCCTAGTCGGATTAGTTTCTGCTGCGCCATGACGGGAACTCCTCTTATTATTCTTTTTATGCAAACAATAACGTACGATATATGCACTCTTTTTTTTTCTGCTTAACAATATATTCTGGAAATCATTTCATAACAACTTCAAGAGCGGTTTCTCATTCTTTTTTACAGCTGCCTAATGTTCTCTTTTGCGGCTATACCGCATTTAATTCCTGCAATCTCTAATTCTGGGCATTGTGGCCATTTCCACTACTTTGCTGTATTACATACAATGTTGCAATGAATAACCATGCACAGACGTATTTTCGTTATGTTTACTGCAAATAAATTTTTGTGATAAATTTCTAAAAAAGACTTTGCTGAGGCAAAGGTTAAATACGCATCCAGTTTTGCTGGGTATCATCAAATCCTTCCTATGGGGCTTCAGCATTTTGATTTCCGCCAGCAACTTCCAAGAACACCACTCTCTCCATGGGCTGTGTTGTAAAGCTTTTGAATTATTGCCAGTCTGAGCGGTGAAAATGGCATTTTGGTATAGTTAGAATTTGTATTTCTCTTATTATGTGTGAAGATGGATATTTTTTTCATGTTTATGGGCCATTTATTTCATTTTTTTGTGAGTTGTATGTTCAGGGTTTTTTGCCAAGTTTTCTGTTGGAATTTTGGTCTTTTTCCTCAAGTTTTTAAAGAGCTTTTTAAATATTAATCATATTAGTCTTTTATCATTGATTTATGTTGCACAAATTCTTTCCTTCAGTATGTCATTTTGACTTTGCTTGCCGTGGTTTTTTGCCATGTAAAAGTTTCTCTTCTTTTTGTTAAACTTTTATGTCGTTGGATTTATCCATTTTTTAAGTGGAAGTATAGTTGATTTACAATGTTGTATTCATTTCTGGTAGATTTATCCATTTTAAAACTGCATCTGGAAGTTCTTGTTGTGGCGCAGTGGAAATGAATCCTCCTAGGATGAAATGAATCCTAGGAGGATGCAGGTTTGATCCCTGGCCCCTCTCACTGGGTCGGGGATCCTGTGCTGCTGTGAGCTGTGCTGGAGGTGGCAGATGTGACTCAGATCTGGCATTGCTATGGCTGGCTGTGGTGTAGCTCGGCAGCTGGAACCCCAATTTGACCCCTAGCCTGGGAACTTCCATATTCCGCAGGGGCAGCCCTAAAAACAAACAACAAAACATTCTTTCTGGATTATGCTGGAAGTGTTAACAGTTAAGCATAACAGCATCACTGTTAAATCCTGAGTGATCAGAACTCCTGCTTCATGAGATTTTGCCAGATGCCCATCATGCTGGATGGAGCGCATCTGCTTCTCTTCCTGAAAGAAACTCTGATGCCCAGTAATGGACAATAAGATGCCTCTTATAAAGGCTGACACAGAACCTTGAGTCAGTGACTTCGTCTTGCTGAACCACAAATTGTCCCAAATTTGGTGGTTCAAACCGTAACCACTTTCTAGCTACACTAATGCTAATGCTAAGGACGAGGTATTGTTCCTGTGACCTAAGCAGGAGATGGCCTTGGGAACCAGAGGAGAATCCGGGGGTCAAAAGGCTCTGACTTCACTGGTTATGACAGGGGGCCTACTTCTCAGATGGCCTCCACCTCCCATATTGGTCATCCCCACACGCGGGCCTGCCACGCTGCCTGAAATTTCGCTACTGGGCCCCCTTTTGGACTAAGACAGAAACAGAAGGATTCTGGGCATATGTGCACCTGCGAGTCCAGTGGCACGGACTGGCCGTGAGCGCGTCATCTCCTTCTTAGCAGAGCTTGGAAAGGGGCCACACTTTGATAGGAAGCCGGAGTGGGGACCCAGGGTGCACGGAGGGCATCAAGGTGGGATCTAGAGAAGGATGAGAGGCCCTATGGTAAAGGCACAGGGCAGATACCGGGCCAAGGGAGTTGTCTCAGGTAACTGCCCCCTCTGCTCCACTTCTCTGCCCATTGCCCCGAGTCACCCTGCCTCCTGCCTGCTCCATCCTCCCCTCAAAGGCAGCCAGAGCCATCTAGAACCTTCCAGAGGCTCCCCGGCATCTTCTGAGTCCTACGCAAACTCCTTACCCTGCATTCAGGGCCCAGCTCTCCAGGCTCCTGTCCCTCCAACTTTGCCGGATACCTACAGGATTCTCTGAACAAAAATATGGGGATTGCAAAGTGACCAGGACAGGCTATTTGTGCCCACCGGGGATGTGTAAGATAAAACTAGGACTTCTCTCACAAATCTGGGTTCAGGCACAGCGTAATTGGGAACCGTCTAAACCAACTTGCAACCCTCCAGCTTCTCCCTCCACTTCGAGGGTCCTTTCCCCACCTCCGGGATCATGGAGCCCCTGCATCCTGAAAGGCTATGAGATGCCCCTCTGGCAGAAGCCATCTCTGGTCCCCTGGCCCCAGCCCGCAGCAAGCGCCCTGGTCACCTTGCCGAGTTCAAGGGGGCAGAGCACTTGACCCCGAAGGAGGGGTGGGGGCGCCACCTTGTGGCCGGTGCTTCCTTCGTGCTAAATGCTGACTCTTGCCTGGTGACGTGTGCCCATCCCAAAGCTCCAGGGCCCAGGACCCTGGGTGGGACGACTGCACTCTCCCAGCCCGCCTGTCCTGACACCCCAACCTCACCCCGATGACAGGTCATTGGGGCGCCCAGAGGCTGCTCCCAGGAAGGATGGTTTTAGCACTTGGAAGGGGAAGGTCCTATTGGTTTCCTTCCCACGGGTCCGTATGCCCCTCCACCCCCACCCCCTGGGTCTCCTGACTCTGACACTGCCAAGTGGGGCTGCCTGTGCCACCTCGTTGGGGTGCAGTGTGGGGTAGGAGGTGAGGATGAGCTCGGCACACAGAGCTGCCCGGGTTGACAGCATGCCATCACGGGGACGTCCTTGGGTCTCTTCTCAGATTTCACCTTTAAAAAGAGGATAATAATTTACACCACAGACGTTCCTATGAGTTGAAGATATGGGCATAGAATCCCAGCATTTAATTGGTGCTAAAAATGGAAGCTTATGATCTTGAGTGGCAGCTGGGCATCCAGGAACACACTTCCTGCCCTGTCTGGGGGCATCTCCTCTCAGTCCCCCTCACGTGCCCTCATCTTGACCCTCAGACCCCTGTGGGGCTGTCACTCATTCACCAACATCCCCCTCCAGCCTGGGGATGGTCCATGGAAGGCAGGTGCTGTCCTGCATCGGGTTGGGGCGGGGGGAGATGTGGGCAGAGCTGCACCGGGCAGCTCAGGTACCCCTCTTCTGACCCCTAAATGTGCCGGCCCATTTCCAGAACCGTCCACAGAGTTAAAGGGAGGTCTTGCCTTGCCAAGAAGGACCTACCTCATCTTTCCTTCCTGCCTCCTGCTTCATTCATCTCAACAAATGCTCAGCATCGCCTACTCTGCTCTGGGCCCCATGCCGAGCCACGGGAACCGGGCTCAGGTCCTGGAAGGTTCCAGTGATGGCAGAGAGCCACCCACTACGGAAAAGAAATTGAGCCGTGGCGAGATGGGGGCACAGCCCGAAGCCACAAATTCTGGGTTTGAAATGTCTTTGAAGTCTTCCAGGTTCATCTGAAAAATTCTGGCCTTCTGTACATTATTCTCTATTGTAAATGCATATCTGTTTTCATACAAAATTCTCTTTCTTCAAAAGCTTCGTCGCACTGCTGAGCATGACCATGGGTATCCTATGGCTTCGTGAGACTTCTGTGCATTCCTGAGTTTTCTCTGGGGAGTTTAGATCCCAGTTGGAAAAGTATCAACCAACATCAAGTCATCAATTCGTTTAGTTCCCGTCAACACCCAGAGAGGCAGGACTATTGATATCGGAAGGAGGAAACTGAGACTCGCAGAGGTTAGCAAGCCACTAAAATCACACCCTCATTGATCAGGGTGCCAGGACCGGAATCCGGTTCTTCTGGATCAGATTGTCTGCGGTAAGCGTGTGACACGGGAGCGAACATGTGTGCCCACCCCACACACACACACCCCCGCATTTTCAGGGAGGGATTTTTGCACCTGTTGTGAAGTTCGGTTGCATGAATTGAGACATATGCACCGTTGGCCATAACACTCGTAAAATTTTCGTTCGGACGGATAAGAAAACCCGCCCACACCGCATTCAGATGTTACATCCCAAACGCGTGGGCAACGCCCTTCTGGAGGGGTGGCTGTTCTTCATTAGCTCTGCTGGTTGTTTGGAAATTATTGAAAAGGGGGTTAAGTGGACCCTGCACAGAGAGAGGTGTTTCCAGCTGCGGGTCTGAGCGACTCTAAGCAGAAGTCCTCGTGTTAGAGGGGTGCCCACTCCCCACGCCCACCTGTTTCCCCAGCCCTGCCTGTCACGCCGTCACCCCGGCTCCATCCTCCCAGCAAAGCCTCCTGGGCATCAGTCAGCGGCCCTTGCCTCGACCTCTCGGGAGCTAGAGCACAGGACGCAGGTGGCCCTGACACAAGACGGCCTCATACGCTAGGGAGGAGCGAGGGGGCGCCTCGTGGCTGGGAGGACCTCCCCATCTAAGTGTCGGATGTGCCTGTGCACGTGCATGCGTGTGAGCAGGTGGGTGGCAGCTCCAGAGCTGCGGCTCAGTCTCACTCAGCATCCGCATTCTGTCCTGCATCCGCCTCCCCAGGAGGGTGAAGCCCAGACACCTGTCGCCCAGGTGAGCACCTGCCTGGCCCCATGCCTGCCCACGCCAGCCCCGGGGGAGCTCCAGGCTGTGGCCTGGACCCGCCTCCCCTGCCCCTGTTTGCTCCCTGGTCTGGGCCTTGTGAGCTCCCCCTGGTTTCCTCCCACAGAGCCCAAGGGGTCTCAGGCAGGGTTTGCTGGCGGAAGGAGGTCATTAAGGCCATGCCCCTTTGGGGTGGGTCAGGGCGTGGGGAGGCTTTTGGTTCTTAGTTACGCCACCTTGCTGGTGGAGGGAACGCCAAGGACTACTTCTGGGCATCTTAGTGCAAGGTTCTGTGCTCCCTTACCGCTGACGCTGCTGTCATCCTCCTGCTGGAACCGCGCGTGTCCCTCCCCAGAGAGGTTAAGTAACTTGCCTGGCATCTCCCAGCCAGGAAGTGGTAGAGCAGGACTGCCTGCTCTTCCCTGTGGCCTCTTGGTGATTTCTTCTCCTTGAGCCTGGCCTGGGAGAGAGCTCTGGGGTGCAAAGCGAGGGTCCTAATGGAACCAGCCAGTGCTGAGTGCCAGCGAGGGAAGCTGGAGAGGCCACAGTGCCCACGATGCCGCCCAGCTGCCTTGTCTGGGCGCCTGAAAGTCCTCTACTTGTGCCTCTTTCCTCGTGTGGCATAAACACATCAGCATCCTCGGAGGGCGGACTCACTGCATCGCCAGCACTGGTACAGCGGAACCTGGCGCAGATGTCCAGGCTGGTCCTGGTGGGCGCAGCATCCCTGGTCCAGGCTCTTGCTGAGCCCTCATCTCTATTGTGACTCCAAGGTTCCAGGGGAGGCAACTGAGCCCCAGAGTGGCTCACAGGGTTGCACAAGGTCACCCCACAGGTCAAGAGCTGGTGTTTAACAGGGACACTCGTGAGTGTCTGAAATTGCGATGCCCCTGGCGCACCAGCCCTGGGGCTGACTTGCTGGGGACATATTCCAGTAAGATGCCACCTGCAGGATGGTAGTGACTCTTTACAGCAAGAGGAATGGAGCAGTAAGAACAAGCACGGCCCCATCTAGGGCCCTCTGGTACCATGCTGATGCCAAGCACCTGGCACACACCAACCCCCCTACAGGTGGCATTCCCCTTCCCACGTGAGGCTGGGAGGGAGGCAGAGGGTTGCTCATCTGACCACAGGGGAGGAGCTGGTCCTGACCCCAGAGCTTGTCAGTGGCGCCTACTGACATTCTAGAAGTTAGCTTCACGACTGGAAACATTCTAGAAAGCCTGATTATTTGTATCCGCTCTTACAGCAGACGCTAGGCTGAGCCGAGGGAAGGGGTTTTTGTCCACAGCAGGAGAGCGTGGGGTGGTGCAGGGAGCAGCAGCCGGGTGCCCGGCCAGGAACAGGTGTGGGGCCCGCCGCCTCCTGACACGGTTCTGCCTCTTCCCCAGGCATGTGCTTGGAGGGCCAGTCTTTACACCAAACCCCCCAAGGGGGCTGAGCCAACCCCCATGAATGATGGGGTAAGGAAGGGGTTGGGGAGGAGGGGGAGGAGCAGATGGACCAGGAGGCGGGGGGCCGTGGACTCCGGGTGGAGGATGGGGGGGAACGTGCCTTCTGGGCAACATGAGTGACCATATGCGCCCTGGGCCTGGACTGGCCAATGCCCTGGAGCCCGAGGGGATACTGAGGTCAAAGGCCCCCAGAGGAGCAGGGAATCTAAGACCCTAAAGTTGTCTTCAAACTTCCGTGGACCCATCCACTCATCTTAACCCTCAAACGGCCGGGTGTGCGAGCCCTGCGGTCCCCGGGCTCCGTGGGCCTCCAGTGGGGGAACTGGGCTGGGGCCAAGGGGACCAAGCAGAGCCTCCCCCAGGGCTTTACAGGAGGTGGCACCAAACTGGAGGGGGAGCAAAGAGGGATCTGGAGGAGCAGAGAAGCCACAGAAGGAAGAGCTCCAGCCCCCTACCCCGGGGCGGGGGGGGGGGGCGGGGGGGGCGGCTACAGGGTGGGAAGCTGCTGGGCTTCTAGCTGCCCTCAGGAGGAACCCATGTTTTAAAGAGAGAGCGGGAGTTCCCGTTGTGGCTCAGCGGGTTAAGAACCCAACTAGTATCCATGAGGACACGGGTTCCATCCCTGGCCTCGCTCAGTGGGTTAAGGATCCAATGTTGTCGTGAGCTGTGGTGTAGGTTGGAGACATAGCTTGGAGCTGGCGTGGCTGTGGCTGGGATCTAGGCCGGCAGCTGTAGTTCTGATTCGACCCCTAGCCTGGGAACTGCCATAGGCCGCAGGTGCGGCCCTAAAAAGGCAAAAAAATTAAAAAAGAAGAGAGTGCATCTCTGAGAAGAAGAAGGGACACGTGTAAAGAGGTCAGGACCTGGGCTCGGGGATGATGGCCTCGGCGGCCACAGCTCCTGAGTCATAGGGAGCAGCAGCTACGCCAGCCCCAGGAGAGCCAAGCACAGTGACAGGGCCGGACGGGTCAGCTCGGTCAGCTGGACCGGCCTGAAGAGAGGCTTCTGGGGAGAAGACTGTGGTGGAAGAGCAGCCAGTCAGTCCCAGCCGAGGGCCACCCTGGGGGGCTGAGCAAGTGCTGGCCACGTGGCTTCTGGAGCCCGAGGCCGGTGCTCCCAGGAGCGCAGGGATGCCCGGGGGGCCCAGGAGCAGATACCCCAGGAAGAGTCCCAGGGACCCGGGCATCTGGGCTGAGGTGGGGTGGGAGGCGAGGAAGCCGGGGATGCCCATGATGCTCCGCCATCAACTTGCTCGAGCCCCCCTTCCTCCCCTTCCTCCCCAGCCGCCTCCAGGCCCCGCCTCTCAGGCGCTGATGGCTCTGCCTGCAGCCCTGTGGGTGGAAGGGAGGGTCGCTGCCCACACCCAGGGGGGCCCAGGGCTCCCTCTTTTCAGCACCAGGCCTCCTGGGGTTCTGTCGACTGCCTCAGGAGTCTGGAGTCTGCAAGGCAAACTCCACTTACCACTGCGGGTCTGCTCTGCAGGCCCTCTCAGGGCACTTTTTGCTGCCGTAAATAGGTTACCTTGGCTCCAGATGCTTCCGGTCAGTCTGCGACCTCTCACTATTCTGTCCCCTTTGTCCTTGAGGGCAGGTCCTGCTATGGGGCTCGGGGAGCTCCCCGTGCTAACACAGCGTTACTCTGCCATGGCACCGGGAGCCAGCCTCTAAATGCTCTGCTATCAGCTTGCCTGGGATGGAGCTCAACCCCAGGGTCAGAGGCAGGACTGGCATTGGGGTTTGGAGCCAAGGTTCTGACTCAAGCAGGGATGGGGCTTGAGAAAGACATCAGGGGTGGAGGGCAGAGGCTCCAGGGGACAGCCAGGCCCACTGCCAGCTGGGTGTGCAGGCTGACCAGGGCGGGGCACACATAAGCTGTGGGGCTTTGACTGTGGCAAGGTGACTGGGCAGGGCTGGCCTCAGAGGCAAGGCCTTGGGCTGTAGGGTCAGGAGTCACCTGGGCAAGCAGGCTCTGAGGAAGCCAGGGCTAGATGATAAGCAGCAAGGCTCCAAGAGCCCTGGAACTGAAGGCGGGGCGTCTGAGAAGGCCAGGGGGTGGGGGGCTCCTGTGGTCCAGGCTGAGGGTGGCCCTGGTTTTGGAGCAGAAGCTGTTTGTCCCTGGCCCTGGCGATGGTTCCTGATCAAGCCTGGCAAGACAGCACCGGGGCCTGGAGGGAGGCTGGGGGAGGCCAGGGAAGGGCCAGAGTTGGGGAGAAGAGGCCAGGGGGCACAGAGTCACAGAAGGCTGGAGAGAGCGTCCCTCTGGGAAAAGCCACCCAATGGCGAGTGGATAAAAAACACGGCAGACGCTCCTGGGGGAGCCCAGAGACAAGCGGGCTCTGCCCTGCAGAGAGGCTCCTGGAGGGAAGCCAATTTATTCCCAGAGCCATTCAGACTCCTCTCTGAGTGTGCCAGGCCCTAAGAGCAGCGGCAGGTGTGAAGGGGCCAGCAGCCAGCGCAGGCAGGTCAGGGAGGGGCAGTGCCCAGCTGGGAACAGACAGATCTGCTCCCTCCCGGAGATGCTGCTCCAATGCCCGGCCTTCTGAGCATTTTTTCTTTTTATTTTTTTTGGCCATGCCTGTGGCAACATGGAAGTTCCCAGGCCAGGAACTGAACTTGTGCCCCAGCAGTGACTGGAGCCACAGTAATGACAATGCAGATCCTTAACCCACGGAGCCACCAGGGAACTCCCCCTCTGAACCGTAAAGGAGTTAACCCCCCCAGGGCTCTGGATGTCAGCCTGGCAGTCTCAGAACCGGATTTACCAACTTGCCAAGGTGGAGCCAGCACTGGGGGAGGGGCTCACACGGACCCACTCACGTGACTGATGAGTAAAATGACAGCTCACTGATAGATGCTAAGAAATGAAGGTGCGTAAGGGCCACCTTTTTGCAGAGGCAGGACAAGTGCATTTTTCTTTCTAGGAAGCAGAAATTCACGTGGGGAAATTGCACTCAGAACCTGGAAATTGAGCTGCTCAGGTAGTCGATGGCCTGAGACTGTTGAGCTGGATGGGGGCGCTTTGCCAAGCCGACAGGTTCCTTGCGTTTTGTTAAGCATGCTCCCTGGACTGTGTTTGGAAGGGTGATGTCAGCTTCGGCCTGTGTTTCTCCTTTGCTGTTTCCATGCTTGGAGAAGCTCTTAGTTCTTCTGATGAGCACGTTGTCCCGCTGCATTTAACAATTCAAATTGGAACAAATCATTTATTCCATCGGACGAGAGGTTTTGGATTGCAAGAAATGAAACAGGTTAACTGAAGCAAAAGTTAATTTATGGGAAGGACACGCGTGAGACTGCATTACGGTTGTCCAGGGCAACAGAGACTGAGGCTCAGAGAGAGAGAGATTTATTCTAAGCAATTACCTCACATGGTTGGGAGTTGGCAAATTCAAAATTTGCAAGGCAGGCTGAAAAACTAGAAACTCGGGGAGTTCCCGCTGTGGCTCAGCAGTAATGAACCTGACTAGTATCCCTGAGGATGTGGGTTCGATCCCTGGCCTCGCTCAGTGGGTTAAGGATCCGGTATTGCGGTGGCTGTGGTGTAAGCTGGCAGCTACAGCTCTGATTCGACCCCTAGCCTGGGAACTTCTATATGCTACATGTGTGGCCCTAAAAATACAAAAAAAAAAAAAAGAAAGAAAGAAAGAAAGAAAAGACACTCAGGCAGGCTCTCAATGTGAAGTCTCGAGGAGATTCCTTCCTGAGTATGACTCTTTCCTCTTGCATTTTAAGTTCTAGAGGCCAGCAGGGTTGGTTCCCTGAGAGCCGTGGGGAAGGATCTGTTCCAGGCCTTTCTTCTTGGCTGGTAGATGCCTTCTTCACGCTCACGTGGTGTTCTCACTCTGTGCCGGCCTGGATCCAAATTTCCCCTTTTTTCTAAGGACACCAGCCCCACGCATCAGGAGCCGCCCTGCTCCAGCACGGCCTCACCTGCCAAGACCCCGTTTCTAAATAAAGTTGTTTTCTGAGGCTCTGGGATTAGGATTTCAAGACATGAATTTTTTTTTCTCTGTCATTTTCTAGGGCTGCATATGGAGGTGCCCAGGCTAGGGGGCGAATCAGAGCTGTAGCTGCCGGCCTACACCAGAGCCACAGCCACGCCAGATCGATCCCATGTCCTCCTGGATTTGTTTCCACTGCGCCATGACGGGAACTCCTCATCACGTGAATTTTGAGGGGACACCATTCAAACCCTAACAGATGGAACGCAAAGGAGGGTGGGTAACCAAGTCTCGGCAGGGCCAACAGCCGGGGCCCTTCTAGAGGCTTCGGAGAAAGAATCAAATGGTCTGATTTAGAGCCCACGCAGCTGGGCCAAGCAGCCGCCCCTGCGCCTCTAGACAGGACGGGCTCCCGGGGGCCAGTGGCTCTGTCCCTGTCATCAGAATTCAAATCCTAGCCGGGAGCGGCCGGCTGATCTGCTTGAGCCATGAGTCGGTCCCCTTGGCCTGCAAGAGGGGGCCAGGAGACCGTGGAGAGGTCAGGGGGGGTCCCTCCAGGCCGTGTCCTGGGTGGAAGAGGCCATGACCCAGGGCACTCGAGAGCTGGGGGGCTGCGGGGACCGAGAACAGGCCCGCCTGGCTCTGCCTCTTTTACGTGGCTTTCACCCCTCCGCTGTGAGCCAGTGGATTAGGCTGGGGAACAGGTGTGGACCGTGGGGCTCAGGATGCCCCCTGGGGACCCCGGGCCTGAGCCAGCCCCCCTTCCCCGGGAGCACTGGGCCAGGTGAGCCCTAAACCCCTTCCAGCCCCGGGGTCTGCACCTGCGGGAACGCCAGGCGTGGCCTCCTGAGCCGTTTCTACTCCCCCGACTTCCTCTTCCTCCTCTCCTCCTAGGAAGCCAAGGCTGCAGCCTCCAGGCATCAGGGAGGGAGCTGAGGCCAGGATTCAGGGAGGGCTGGTGAGGGGGAATGGGCCAGGCTTTCTCTATCAGGCCGTCTCTGCCACTAGCTGGCATCCCTGCTGAGTTCATGGACCTTCCACGGCCGCTGGCCCAGCCAGGCCCCCTAGAGAGGTCTCCACCCCGTGCAGCCCAGACCCCCGCCCGGCCGTGGATGGGAGGCCTGGGCCCAGCTCTTCTGAACCGTGACTTCCAACACACAGCTGGTTTTGAGAAGGAGAGGTGACCTTGCAGCAGAGATGAGGCAGAGACCTCCCCCCAAGCCCTGGGTGTGCCCCCGCCCCTGCCCACAGGGGCCTATCCTGGTGGCCAGCACCTCTGGGTGCAGCCCCAAGTCTGAAGCCTGGTGTCTGAGCAGCCACGGAGCCTGGGATGCCTTTGAGGGGCCACGGAGGCAGAGACGTCCAAGCCAATTCAGTGGAGGGTGGCGTTAGGACAACCAGACAGACCAGTCTCCAGGCTCCTTCCGGACCCTCAGCTTCCACTCTGAAATTTCCTCAAACTGGGGAGCCCTGGGTCTGTTTAGGAATTCTTTTCAGAGAAGACTTTTTTCCTTTTTCTTTTGATGTCCCCACCCGCAGCACATGAAGGTTCCCAGGCTAGGGATGGAATCGGAGCTACAGCTGCCAGCCTACACCACAGCCACAGCAACATGGAATCTGAACCACATCTGTGACCAAGGCCGAAGCTCACGGCAATGCCAGATCCTTAACCCTCTGAGTGAGGCCAGGGATCGAACCACAACCGCATGGATCCTAAGTTCTTAACCCGCTCAGCCACAGCAGGAATTCCAAGGAAGCCTTTTAATTGGGTGTTTGTAATCCAGTAAACATCTAAAGAGAATGTGATTTGCATATTCTGGCTCATCCTGACAAACCCCTAAGTGGCGGTTGCGGGGGGCAGCCCTGTTTCCACGGCACTAACCACAAGGCTCTTTGAAGGACGGCAGGCTAATGAGAGAAGGACCCAGAGAACCCGGATGACGTCATGGCCCACGGAGGTGGCGGGGGGAGCCCAGCCCAGCCCGATGGATGGGGGGGCCCAGTGTCCCATCGGCAGGCCGAGGTCTGCGGGTTCCCGACAGCCTCTGCCATGGCCCCGTGATTCATCCTCTATCTTGGCTCAGCACCTGGCGCCCTAAGCCCGGGGCAGAATTTTCTAGGCTGTGTGGCAACAAGATCAGCCATCCTGAGAGCACTGGGTGTGCCGAGGTTGGGGGCAGGGCTCGCGGCAGAAGCGGATGGCTCTGAGTCACCCCCAGGGGACAGCAGGGACTGTGGAAGAGTCACAGGGAAGAAAGTTGCCCCTCCGTCCAGATACTTCAATTTCACGCCTCTGCTGGGTGCTGCCCACCCCACACCCCGAGGCACCGGCTCAGGGTCTTCATTGGCCTGGAGGACAGCCGTGCGGGGAGGGGCCAGGCCGACTCAGAGAGCCCAGGCCGCCCTCTGAGCCCCGTGTGGACGGAGGGTGTCCTCCCACGGCTGGTGGAGTCTCTGTGATGTTGGCCACGGGTTCTGTTTGGGCCTCAGAGAAGCCCCGCTCTGCCCTGCCCTGGAGGTATTGACAGAGTGGCCTGGAAATCTAGGTCAGCAGCAGGCAAGTCCCTACAGGTGGGTCCCGGTGCCAGGAGAGAGAGACCTAGGAAAGCCATGAGCTCAGAACCCATTGTTATGACACATCTCGTTTCCAGCCCGCCCAGAAACCCGGTCTCTCTGGAGGCGGCATAAGGGAGGTGGGGATTAGGAGCCACCTGGTTCTGGACCCAGCTTGGAAGTCTGGCTGTGGGTTGTCTCACAGCCCTGGGTCCCCTGGGGTTTGGACTAGAGCATCTTGGGGTCCCCATCCCTGCCCCTGCCGGCTGGCCCTTTGGCTGGTGCTGCAGCCATCCCAGGATTAAGGAATAAACCCTCCCGGTTAGTAATATCCTTACTCCACCCAGTCCGCAGGACAGCCAGCCCAGGGCCGAGGGTCCCCCAGGGCTACTATGAGTGGGAAAATGCAAATGGACAAGGAGCTTCAAAAGGGGACGGGACTTCAACTGACTGCATTTGGACCCAGGCTTCTAGAAGCTTTTTTTTTTTTTTTTTTTTGGCCACACCCATGCATGGCATGTGGAAGTTCCTGGGCCAGGGATCGAACCTGCGCTATAGTTGTAAACTGCACCACTGCTGAGGCAATTCCAGATCCTTAACCAGGTAGGAACTTCCAGGTTCCCAGAGGCTTAAGAAGCCTTTAGTGTTCTACCAGAAGTGGGTTTGAAAATTCCTTTGCTACAAATGCTCTGAAGCAAGCTATGGATTTCTCTCTATCCGTCATCCACGCAGCCAGCGCTGCCTGCTAGCATGGTCTTGAATGGAGCAAGCCCAGCTGGCAGAGCGTCCAAGCGCAGGTGGCTGCAGCAGCTGCCAGGCTGGGGAAGGAGCAGTCATTCCAGACCAGCCAGCCCTTAAGTTGTCGTCCACCATGGGTCGGGCAGGAGCTGGATGAGGAAGAAACTCACAAAGGGGCATGAATCTGCCTCCGCAGAGCCTGGACCGCCTCCCCGAGAGCAGGGAAGGGCCTGCGCCATGGGACGTACAGCCTTACATGGAGGGTCCCAGGTCCCCAGGAAGAGGAAATGCACAAAAGCTGAAGGTGAGGAAACTAAGTCTTAGAGGGAAAAGGTGCCTGGCCCAAAGTCAGCCAAAGTCAAGGCTGACCAGGAATCCGGAAAGAGAGGAAAGAAGAGGGGAAAAGGGGAGGGGAGGGAAGAGAAGGGGGGGGGCTCTGGAGCTGAGGCTGGAATCAGCAGGGGCAGGGCAGAGATGGCTCATCTGGCCTTCTGTCCAGAGATCTGGGCGCTCTGGGACCCACGCAGCCCCGCCTCCCAGTGGCTTGGCCTGTGCTGTGCACGCCTGCCCTCTGGTGGCAAGATATAGAAATGCAGCACCACTGCGGGGGCGGCGGGGTGGGGTGGTAGTCCTTCTACTGAATACAAGTCAGTTCAGCCCTTTTGTGCATCTGGCGCTGAGCTGAAGATGGAGAAAAAAGGAAACAGCCCCAGTTCTGAGAGTGAGTGGTTTTTTTTTTTTTGGCAGGGAGAGGAGAAAACTGACTGTGACAATACAATGAAGAAGGAACTTGGGTTGGGGGAGTCTGGGGTATCACAAAAGAAGGCCACTTTAGAACAGGACATCCCCAGAGTTCTAGATTAAGAACCCAACTAGTATCCATGAGGATGCGAATTCCATCCCTGGCCTTGCTCAGTGGGTTAAGGATCCGGTGTTTCCGTGAGCTGTGGTGTAGGTTCCAGTCGTGGCTCGGATCCCACCTTGCTGTGGCTGGCGGCTGTAGCTCCAATTCGATCCCTAGCTGGGAACCTCCATATGCCGCAGGTGCAGCCCTAAAAATACATTGATACATAAAATTTAAAAATAAAACAGGACCTCCCCACCTCTTGAAGCAGGAGATTTTCCCAGCAGAAGGCACCGCCAGGCCCCTCCTCTGGAGGCCCCAGGCAGCCCAGCAGGGATGGGAGGGGCCGGGGGGGGGGGGAATCTGCAGTACTGGCCTGTCTGCAGCCAGAGCCCCCGAGCCAGGGGGGACCCTGGAAGAGGTTTGTGGCTGTGTCTGCGGAGGAGCCTTGGGGCTGTGGGGTGAGGGGCAGAGAGGATTCCGCTGCTTCTCACTGTCTGAAACCAGCCTCACACCAGAGAGGCCGTGGGGCCAGTTGGTTAAGTTCTTGGGCTTTGGAGCCAGACTGTCTGGGGCCTCACGGCACCATGCGACCTTGGGCGGTCCTCCTCCCGGGACTTCACTTTCCCCATCGGTATTAATGGTCATGAGATGATAATAAGAAGGCAACCCTTTCAAGGGTTGCCAAGGCGGTTAAAGACGTCGGCACAGGAAAGGCACCTGGAACAGTGTTGGGCACATGGTGACTGCTGGTTGCACCCATCCTTCTTTCTTCTAAAATCGTCCCCTCCCTCACTCTCATGGTGGACAGTGAGGGCAGAGGCCCAGAGAGAGGACCCTGGTTCTGCTGAGCCTGGAACCTGAGAGCCGGGCACAGGCCTGGCACAGCAGAGGCAGCACTGCCACCTGGACCCCAACCCACCCCTGGGCAGTTTCCATGGGCCCGGAACTGCTTTTCTTTTCTTTCCTCTCTCTGCTGCACCTGCTGCATGCAGACGTTCCCAGGCTAGGGATCGAACCTGCACCATAGCAACGACCCATGTCACAGCAGTGACAATGCCAGATCCCTAGTCACGAGGCCACCAGGGAACTCCTGGAAGAGCTTTTCTCTGGGAGGACAGCTCTGGATTCTTCCACAGGTCCCGTGGGCAGCTGCAGGCTGGCTTCAGAGCTGTTTCGTGTGCAGTCTGCACGAAAGCATTGGCTACAGGCAACAACACGTGTTGAACTTGGCTTTCTGGAAGTGATGAGCTCTCAAGCCTCACTATGCCACGTGCAGGTCTTGACCTGGCAGCATGCGCCTTACCCAGAAGCTGGTGGGAAGTGCAGGCTCTCAGGCCCCGGCCCAGACCTAGAGAATCAGGACCGGCCCCTTAGTCAGAAGATTCATAGTCTGCGGAACGAGAGCATCCTAAGCAGCCGGACGAAGGGGCAAAGGAATTGCAGGGTGGTGCACGTGCTCGCCGAGCCCTCCCTGGGCAGCGCCCGTGCCAGGATCTAGGGATCTGGCCAAGGTCAGAACCTCCTGGACCCTTCTGTCACCAGGGCCTCCACACAGTGCTGACCAGCCAGTGCTGAGGGGGCAGAGGTGCAAAGGTGCCTATGAGCCCAAGCCTGTCCCCCAAGAGTCAGGACTCTGAGGGAACAATTGGAGGTGGCCGGGCAGAGGGGACCGATTCCAGGGCTGGCGTTTTCAAAGGAGAGGACTTCGCAGACCTTATCCTAATGCCTTCAGGCCCCAGGGCAATCCAAGGCTCATATAATCTATGTCTAAACATTTTAAAAGTAGAGGGTTCCTGTTGTGGCTCAGGGGGTTAAGAACCCGACTTGTATCCATGAGGTTGCAGGTTCGATCCCTGGCCTCGCTCAGTGGGTTAAGGATCTGGCACTTCTGTGAGCTGTGGTGTAGATCGCAGATGTATCTCAGATCCCCAGTTGCTGTGGCTGTGGCTGTGGCGTAGGCCAGAATCTGCAGCTCTGATTTGATCCCTAGCCTGAGAACTTTCATATGCCACAGGTGTGGCCCTAAAAAGCAAAATCAATCAACAAATAAGTAAATAATTTAAAATTATAAATCAAGCTCATAAACTATTCAATCAAATATGTTCCAGCCTCTTACCTTGGCAAAAATGCCTTCACAAGCGCCTACAAGGCCAGGTTCAAATTTAGAATTGTGGGCTTTCTTAGCACCAAGCACCAAAACACAATGGGTCTAGAAGCCAGCTGGCCCTCCCCTCCTGTTCTCACCCACAGTGCCCCTCGCGTGCAGGCACACGAGTGCCACCCCCCACCCCGCCCTTGGCCTGCTGCCCATACCCGCACCCCCCACCCCCCACAAAAAGCTGCCCTTTGGGACCCGCACACTGAGTGGCCCCCAGGAGGACCGCCTTGGGAGCAAGCCCAGGAAGTCCCTGGAATTGGAGGGGGGCGTGGTTCCGGGAGGGCGTCCCCTGGACCCCATCAGCAGGGCCCCAGCTGCAGAGGCCCTGTGACAATGAACTATGGCCCACTCTCTATAATAAGCTACACTCTAATTTCAGGGATGTGAGAAAAAAATGTGCATCTTATTTTGGACGTCCGGTAGCCGTCGGATGCCCTGCCGTGAGAATGTCCTGAAACCTAACGCCGCACTGCGTCTGAGGACCAGTGTGCCGAGTACTAACCATACCGACCATTTCCATCGTTAACCAGGTTAAATCGTCTAATCCACCAACAAGGGGTATCTTTTCAATCATTTAGACTTTAATTTCTCCAACTGGTGTTTGGCAGTTTTCTGTGTAAAAGCCTTGCACTTCTGGAGTTCCCATCGTGGTGCAGTGGAAATAAAGCCGACTCGGAACCATGAGGTTGTGGGTTCGATCCCTGGCCTCGCTCAGTGGGTTAAGGATCCGGCGCTGCCGTGAGCTGTGCTGTAGGTCACAGATGTGGCTCGGATCTGGCGTTGCTGCGGCTGTGGTGTAGGCCGGCGGCTGAAGCTGGGATTCGACCCCTAGCCTGGGAACCTCCATATGCCGCGGGTGCAGCCCTAAAAAAAGGACAAAAAAAACAAAAACCAAGCCTTGCACTTCTTTACAAAGCCTTCTTATATTCATTCCCTCTTTGGAGCCTTGAAAACCCTCTGTGAAGTAGGCATGACAGTCGCTATTAAGCACATTTTATAGACCAAAGACTCTTCGACTAGTAAGTGACAGAGCTGGGACTTGAACCCCTACTCCCAGTCTCCCAGCAGAGTTAGGCCTGGACTTGCTCAGCCTGGGGGTCGCTTGTTCTCAGCCCTTCCTGCACAGGGACCAGGCATCACTCCCCCCTCCCGGAAACCTGCCGACCTGGTGACAGTCCCCCTGACTTGGGGGGTGGGGGGGTGGAGGGAAGGATGGGGCAGGGCTGGAGTGAGTGCTCAGGGTCAGGGGAGGAGGGCCCGGGGGAAGGCTGCAGGCAGGGAGGGACCGTGTTTGGTGGAAACGGGTCCACAGCCCTTGGCTGCCATGAAAATCTCCCGGGGAACTTAAAAAACCCCCGACATCCAGGCTCCACCTCAGACGGATTAAAGCCGAACCCTGGGAGCAGGGCCAGGAATCCGTGATTGCAAGTCACCCAGGTGAGGCTGTCGCCTGGGCTGGGACCCGCTAGGTCGATGGTGAAGGAGGCAGCCAGCCCTGCCCCATCGGCTCTGCCTTGGCGCACATTGAGGGTGGCAGAAGGGCCCAGGCTTCAGACCAGACGGACCAGGCTACGGTCCCCGGTGGCACAAGTTCCGTAACCCTGGGTGCTAGGCCTCTGAGCCTCAATCTATTAATCTGTAAAACGGAGACAGCTACGCTCACCTGGAAACATGAGGTCCGTGTCTCCTCATCTTGGTCTGGGCTGGCTGTGATGCACTGGCCAGCAGAAGGGCCCCTGTGCCAGCCCCAGGTCTAGACTCAAGGTTGGCAGCTCCCACCTCCATCTCTTGGGCCTCTTACCTTGACTTTACAGGTGAGGAGAGTGAGGCTGAGAAGCGGCTTGCCCCAGTGAGAGGGGCTTTCCTGGCTCTGAAGGAGGAAAAGGCAGCCACTGGGGCAGCGACAGACATGGCCAGGCTTTCGGAGCTGGAGCCTTGGCCCAGCCGCTCCCCGGCTGTGTGACCTCAGGCCAGTTGCTTGCCCTCTCTGTGCATGTGCCACTTCTTTTGTGAAATGAGGATAAATGGTTGCACCTCAGGGCTGTTGCAGGGATGGGCTGAGAGCGCCACCGTCCGGGGGCAGCAGATGCGGGTAATTATTAAAACTGCCAGTGGCCCCTCTGCCTTACACAGAACAGCCGGCACCTCCCGGAGGCCTTGGGCCCTCGACTGCCACCCACATTAGGGCCACATGAGGTGTTTTCTCTAATAAAGCCCCGCCCCCCTCAAAGAGGCATTCTGATACCAGTGGCTAAAACAATTTTTCTTTTTCTTTTTAGGGCCGCACCCGCAGCATAAGGAGGTTTCCAGACTAGGGGTCGAATCGGAGCTGCAGCCGCTGGCCTACCCCACAGCCACAGCCACGCAGGATCCGAGCCTCGTCTGCCACCGCCATCACAGCTCACGGAAACACCAGGTCCTTAACCCACTGAGCAAGGCCAGAGATCGAACCCGCAACCTCGTGGTTCCTAGTCGGATTCGTTAACCACCGCCGCGCCACGACGGGAACTCCTAAAACAACTTTTCAAACACGCTCTTCACCTGGTTACATAAGGATTCGAATTTAACCTTCATACATTTCCTCCTTTGACGTGTCATCTGATTTGGGAGATTGGGTTTGGGGACAACAAAAACGTAGGATAAGGGACTGTTCTCTAGCTTTTAGCTGCTGATGCCACAAGGTCCCCGTTCTCCCTCTTCCCACAAATTTTTATGCCGCGGTTTGGATGTCCCCACCAGATGTCCGTGACCTTGGCCAGGTCCTCCTTCCCCAAAGCCAAGGGAGGGAGGGTCCCCATCTTCCCACGGAAGAGCCCCAGTGCCTGAAGTGCTCAGCGTGGAGGGGGAGGGGAAGGAGCACAGACCACCGGGCAAAGGTCACATCTCAGATGACGGTGGTGACAGGGTGTGGGAACTGGTGCTAAAAGGGCCTTAAAGCTGATCGGATCCAGCGATTGATCAAATAATTGTTTTTATTGTAGTAAAATATGAATGGGATTTACAGTTTTAACCGTGTTTAAGTGTATCATTCAGTGGTGATTGATGTTATAGAATTTTTTAAATTTGTATTTTATGTATTTATTTTATTTCCTTTTTCTTTCTTTCTTCCAGCCGCCCAATGGCACCTGGAGATCCGGGGCCAAGGAGCAAACCTGAGCCTCAGGTGTGACCTGCACCACAGCTGCGGCAGGACCATATCCTTAACCCACTCTGCCAGGCCAAGGATCGAACCTGTGTCCCAGAGCCGCAGAGACACCACTCCCCTCGGCCCCACCCTCCAGGCCTGTTGCGACCTGTGAGTCCCCAGCCACTCAGGACCTGTTGCCTGCTCCCCGGTCCCCACAGGACCTCCAGCCACAGGGAAAGGCACTGTGGACAGTGGCTCATGGCAGATTCGGGTGATGGACCAGGCGGCGCTGGGCCTGCACCCACCAGATGAGCACCAGGACCACGAGGTGCCATCTGAAGCACTGAGAGGTGGCCTATTCAGTGGCAGAGCCGCCCATGGAGGCACAGTTCTGAGATGACTGGGCCACCACGGGACAGTGAGCTCGAGAGAGGCCTGTGGGGCAAGGAGCCGGGCCAGGGGTCACCCCCAGGAGCCCCGTCCTGGAACATTTGGACGGATCAGGACCAGCTGGCTCCATGGGGCGTCTATGAAATGTCTATGAAAGTATCATCCATCCAGATGGATTGCTCCTGGGTGACCAGCCGGTCGTGGGTGAATCCCTTGGACGAGCCCCTTGGTCCCCTGTCCCTGCCAGTGGATGGGGGAGCCACATGAACGAGGGAGGGCCCTGCGGGTACAGAGAGAAGGCACCTGGCAACCTGTAATTCCAAGAAAATTTAATCAGCTTCCTGGTGATTTCCTAGGTGAGTAAGAAGAGCCAGCCCTCCCTACCTGTTTGCAGCCTGGCCTGATGTTGCCTTGGCAACCACTGTCCACAGGAATCCTGCTCCCCCCCCCCCGGGGGAGGGGGGGCTGTCACATCCTTCATACCAGGAACGCGTGTGCCCGAGTGAAGGGCAAAGCGGTTGGGCCTCACAGACCTGGCGCGCCGGGCTCCCTTCCGCTAAGAGCTGCTTATTTATAACCTAAAGGAAATTTGCCCTAAAAACAGGATTTCCGTCCTTGCCTGGCTAATTTTCGTCTTATACTCTATAAGGACTTAATGGGAAGAATTTTGCCATTTGCAGGGGTTATTTTTAACAGCAGGATTAGACTGACGTCCTAAAAATGGGCTGTTAGTCAGTAGGAAAACCCACCGCACCTCATTGTCCAGAGGAGGAAATGAAGGGCCCCCCCCCCGTCCCCCCAGAGAGCTGAGGGCCCCAGGTCCGTGTAGGGTATTGGCGACACAGGACTTGAACGTGGCTGGCGTCCTGGTTGCCTTTTAGGGGGTTGGTGATACCGCAGGTCCGGCCTGCTGACAGCAGTGCCCTGTAGGAACCGTCATCCCAGCAGATGGGCACGGGCTCGTTCATGGCCTTTGTTAGAGACGGAGGTACATCCTGGGGCTGCCTGAGTCATCGTCCAGGAAGCCCGCTCTGCTCCCAGCACTCCCAGCACTGGCCTCCTAGCCGCCCACTGCGGGCTGGAGCCCTGGAGGCTGCAGGATGCGGGTAGGGGACCCACTGAGTGTGGGGCGCTGGGCAGGGCGGGTGAACTGGCTCATCCGTCCCCCTTGGCCTGTGTGACGCGTCCAGGGCTGGGGGACTGTGTCTGTGCTTTCTCTGCTCAGGCCGGGTCCGAGCTTCCTCCTGCTCCTGAGGCCTCTCCTGGACCTTCACAGGCGCTGTGCACCCCTTCCCATCCGGCAGGGCCCCAAGTGGGATGGACAAGGCTTGACCTCTGCCTCTTAGGACTCCAGCTGGGCCTGAGGATTAAATGGACCTAAGGCAGATTCATGGGGAAAAAAGCAGATTTTTACATGGGCATGGGGAAGCCCACAGGAAAATAAAGACCCAAAGAAGTGGCGAAAAGAATATAGATCGCGTGTATGTGTGCTACTTTGCTATACAGCAAAAATTGACAGAACACTGTAATTCAACTATAATAATTTTTTTTTTAAAGTGGCAGAACTTTATTGTACATATACTGGGTTGGACAAAGAGAAGAAATCGCAGCAAAGGAACAAACATCTGGGGAGGTTAAAAAGGAGAGGGAATTTAACGAAATCTGTTTGCACGGAATCCTCCCTGGCTTGACTTCCCCATCTCTGAAAATAAGGGAGGTTCTTCCTCTGGGAAGAGGGAGGTGTGGTGCCCCTGCCCCTGCCCCCGGCCCCGGCCTCCCCACTTTGATCTGCAGGCAGCAGGACTGCCTTCTGGGGTGGGGAGAGGTCCCTGCCTGGGGACACAGATTGACATAGGCAGGAAGGTCAATGTCCCGCACCCCATCACTGTCGGCACCCCCGCACTGAGCTGTAACCCCGCTGTGGGCCAAGGATGGGTGCTGGCTCCTGGTCACCCAGGCACCCCTCTGGGCTCACCCGTGCACTGTACTGCCTCTCTCGACCTACAGTGACCTCATCTGCGTGGTTGACTCTTTGGTGATTTTGGGCTGCTGCTCAGGCTGCATGTCCCCTGCGGTGGACTTGCTCAGAGACAGGCTGCCAGGGAGCGGAGGGCCTTGGAGTCGGGCTGAGATTTGTCCAAAGTCCCACCGGGTCCCCTCGTTTGGACGATTTGGAGGGGCCCGCTCTCACTGCTTTCCCACTGCTTGTCCTGGGAAAATTCCATTCTTTCCTCCAGAACCAGTAGCTGAGGAGCCATTTCTCAAAAAAAGTCCCCCGAAATTGAGTGAGGCACCAATCCTGGACAGATGAGCTTTTTTGGCTTTCCATCGTGAACCCCATTTCCATGCAGGGTGGTGCCCAGCGCCTACCTCCTTCCCACTACGGAAGCAGGAAGGCAGAAGGCCCCCTGCCCCAACCCCTGGCTCCAGGGCTTTCGATGTGGCCTGGACCCTGACTCTGCTGCCAGTGGTGGCGGTGACCATGCTGGGGTCCGGAGACAGAGACCAGGATGTGGCAACGGCAGGGTCAGGCTAGGTAGTCGCCACTGCCTCTGGCTGACATCCCCGGGGCTCATTTGATCTCAGTCTCCCAGCTTCCTATCTAGTCTGTGAGCCTGCTGCATCCTTAAATCATAACAACAAAACAAAAAGCAAAAACAACTCAGTCAGAGTTCCCACTGTGGCACAGCAGGTTAAGGACCCAGTGTTGTCTCTGCAGTGGCATGGGTTCGATCCCCAGCCCGGTATGGTGGGTTAAGGACCCAGCATTGCTGCAGCTGCGGCATAGGTCACAGCTGCGGGTCTGATTCGATCCCTGGCCTGGGAACTTCCATTTGCTGTGGGTGCAGCAAAAAAAAAAAACAAAACAGAATGAAATCGCCTGTTTGCTGAAGGCAGCCAGAATCGGTTTCAGTTTTGCAGCCAAGAACCCTGATGGATGGAGAATCCTGCCCAGAACCCCAGAACCCTGGGTGCTTCTGGAAGGTGACGATACCCAGCAGTGCTTCACTGATAATAACTGCTGATGCCTTGAGCCCCTCCTGGGAACAGGGACCTTGACCAGAGCTCTCCCATCAGTCTTCGGGGACCTAAGATCCAGAGGGACATCCCTGGGCTCTGACAGAGCAAGTGGAAATGGACCAGAATTACCGGAGGACTTTCCAGCACAACCGCGGGCAGTGAAGTGCTGCCTGGGTGCCTGGATCCTCCCACCCGCCTTCCGCACAGCATCGCTCAGAGCCAGGTGGCCGGAGGTCAAGGTCAAGTACCACCCCCCCACCCCCCACCCCCGGGCAACCCGCATCCATGATGCTTTAGCAATGGCAACACGCTCTTTGATGTCCCTTCCATCAAGGTCTGTCCCTTTCCCTGGATCTAGGCTTACACTGGGACGGCTCGGCCCATGGAATGGGGCAGGAGGGAAGCCGGCCAGCTGCCCGGGCCAGGCCTGGAGATTCCAGCCCCTCCTGATGCACCATCGCTGGCAGCCCTGGCCGCCCCATGAGAAGACCAGCTGTCCTGGGCCAGCTGCGGGTGTGGTCCAAACAAACATTACGTGGGGACCAGGGCTGCGGGCTCCGCGTTTGTTTCTGGCGCATAGAGTGTGTTGGCCCCTCCGGGAGACCTGGGGAGACAGGGCAGCGTTGTCAGGTGTGGTAAAGGGCCTTGGCTGCCAGGCTCAGGCTTGAGGATTTATCTTTTTTTTTTTTTTTTTTTAGGGCCGTACCCATGGCATGTGGAGGTTCCCAGGCTAGGGGTCAAATTGGAGCTACAGCTGCCGGCCTCCACCACAGCCAGAGCCACTCCGGATCCGAGCTGCATCTGTGACCTACACCTCAGTTCACAGCAACGCCGGATCCTTAACCCACTGAGCGAGGCCAGGGCTCGAAACGAGGTCCTCATGGACATTAGTCGGATTCCTTACCGCTGAGGCACTGCGGGAACTCCTGGCAGGAGTGAACCTGTCAAGGCTTCTGGGCAGGAAGGGTGACCCTGTGGCCGAGTGAGGTCACCGGGATGGCAGCAGCAGGGCCAGAGGGAAGGTGAGAGTGACCGCTGGGAAGCCAGAGGAGGCCGTGGGAGGCGGAGAGATGGGGAGACGGGGAGATGCGAGACGGGGAGACGGGGAGACGGGGAGATGGCGAGATGGGGAGACGGGGAGACGGGGAAACATCTCCAAGGAGGAGATGGGACGGAGGCAACGCTCCCCCCGCTGTGCTGGGCTCAGCCGGTCTCCTGTCCCGAAACCCTTTGTCCAGCTGATTCCTGGAGTTTCTGATTCAGGGATTCCGAGAATTCATGATTCCTTGATCCCAGGACATGAAATGCTCGTGTTTCTCCACTTCTGTGACCCGGTGACTCACAGAACCTCTTACCTGGCAACTCGAAAATGCTCTGATTCACGTTCTGCGGAATCAGCCAGTCGGTTCCTGCCCACCCCCAGCCCACGGCCTCTCCTGGGAAGTGAGGGCAGTGCATGCTGGTTTTTCTATTCAGTCAGACGGGTGTCGGTGGGGGGCTGGTGCCCGTCGGGAAGGTTCCTGAATAGGCTGGGATGACGCAGAGAGGGTGAGCTCTGGGTGCCCGCGTGCTGAGGGGGGAGCAGGGCCCAGCTTTGGAGGAACTGAGAGACCCCACCTGACCCGAGACCTATCACCCCCTCCGCTCATGCCCACCTGCTGGGGCAGCGCCCCCAGGGCTGTGGTCTCCCTGAAGGACACTCAGGGACACGCGTCTGCGGACGGGTGGCACCTTTTCTTAAGCCACAAGCAGGAGCCACCCGTTGGTGGCCGTTATCACCGGCGTTGACAATAGGCCTGAGGACACGGAGACAAGCTGGGTGGCCTGTGGATGTAGGTGACGGGGAGTGTGGGGGATGGGCAGGAGGTGCCAGGACCAGAGCCACAGGTGGGGCGAAACTGAAGACGTGTTGGACAGAAGCCAGAACCTCCCGCAGGTAAATTGGGCTGCACTCGGCAGAGCTGGCTTGATTCGTCTCCATCCCTGAGTCCTTGTGCAACCTCAGGCCAGCCTTCACCCTTTTCTGGCTTCCATTTCTCCATCTAGAAATGAGGAGGCTGGATCAGGGGGTCTCAAAAGGCCCCGCTTGCTCTCACGGCCCACAGTCCCATGAGCTGGTCATTAGTCTTCTCCCGCTCAGCCAGCCTCTTGGCATTAAACCCTGGGGACGAGGCCGCTGTGCTGGGTTGCTGTGAAGCCCAGGCGGGGAAACAGGGATGTCACTGGCACAGTGTCTGGGACTCTCACCCTCAGCTACCAACTGCTCTTTTCAGGGCCATGTGTGGCCCTCTCTGTGCACAGGGGTCTCCCTGCAAGTGGAGGCTGCTCTGAGACAGTAACAAGAGAAGGAGGCAGCCAAGCCCGCCTCTACCCCACATGCCCCTCTCGGCCCCTCCTTGGCCAGCCTTGGGGTTTGGGGAGCTGCTCTGAGAATGAGATGAAAGGGGCCACAACCATGGTTGCTGGTGGCAAAGAAAAGTGGGAAAGATGTGATCCAGCATGCACGCTTCCATCCGTTAATCCATCCTTCCTTCCTTCCTTCCTTCCTTCCATCCACTCATCCAGCCAGGCACCCAGCATTTATTAAGCACCTACTATGTCTAAAAGCGTGCACCCCACCCCATGGATGACTTTCTATGCCCCTCCCCCTCTCCGTTATTATTTATGCCTCTGTTCAGCTGCTCAGCGTCTTTCTCCCCCACTAAAATGTTAATTCCATGAGGTCTTTGTCTTATTCACCGCTGCATCCCAAATGTCTAAAATCAGGCCTGGCACTTCACAGGTGCTCAAAAGCATTTCTTCCACATGTGAATTTAACCCCCTCCTGCAGCCACCCTGGCTCTGAACCCCAGCTCATCTCTGTGGCTGAGACCGCAGGCAGGACGCTGTCCTGTTCTGAATCTGCGCCGGGGTCCCAGGCTGGGGGGGTCTCTGAGCTCTCCTGTCATGCCACCTTCTGCCCCCCAGGGAAAAGGCCAGGGGGTACCCCTAAACACGCCCAAAGTCTCCTCTCCTCTACGTTTAGGCGAACACCCCAAGAGTTTCTGTATAAAACTGCCTCATCCTAGGGGCCGTCCTGCACTTCTCAACTTGGACTAACTGACCACCTGACCTCATTTTCTTTTTTCTTTTTTTTTTTTGTCTTTTTTGCTATTTCTTTGAGCCGCTCCCGAGGCATATGGAGGTTCCCAGGCTAGGGGTCGAATCAGAGCTTTAGCCGCCGGCCTACACCAGAGCCACAGCAACACAGGATCCGAGCCTGCCAGAGCCACAGCAACACAGGATCCAAGCCACGTCTGCAACCTACACCCCAGCTCACGGCAACACCGGATCGTTAACCCACTGAGCCAGGCCAGGGATCGAACCCTCAACCTCATGGTTCCTAGTCGGATTCGTTAACCACTGTGCCACGACGGGAACTCCATGACCGCATTTTCACATGTGACTTCTTTATCCCAGAGAATCTGAGTGCTGGTGGCTGGCGTGGGACTTTTTTTTTCTTTTTCTGTCTTTTTAGGGCTACATCCACAGCATATGGAAGTTCCCAGGCTAGGAATCGAATCAGAGCTGCTGCTGCCCACCTGCGCCAGAGCCACAGCAATGCCAGATTTAAGCCGCGTCTGCGACCTACACCACAGCTCACAGGCAACACCGGATCCTTAACCCACCGAGCAGGGCCAAGGATCAAACCCACATTATCATGGATACTAGTTAGGTTCTTAACCCGCTGAGCCACATGGGAGCCCCGAGGTGGGGCGTTCTTGGTTGGGGAAAGCAGCTTCTTGGGGACCAGGCTGACAGCCTTAGCAGCAGCTTCTCCAGGCAGAGTCTGCGGGACCACGACGTGCTCCCTGGCGAATGACCACAAGCCCTCGTGGAGGCCAGAGTCTCTGTTCCAGAACCTCGGGCTCATTGCTTCACTTTGCAAGGCTTCCCTGCCTGTAAAGTGGGATGTAAACTGAGCCGCTCCAGACCCACCGGGATGGAGGCGGGGAGGCAGGGAGGCTGAGGCGCTCCAGGCAGGGCAGCAAACCTTGAGTTCTGCCCTGGTTCTGCCACTTAGCTCAGTGGCCTCGTGCCAGGTACTTACTAATAGATCCTATTCACCCACTATGGGGTTGGGCGTTCACAGGGAGTGCTCGGAAGACTGCCGAGCTCCCCTGGGGTTTGCTGTGTTAAGGGTTATTGTGACAACAGACCCCATCAGGCAAACAAGTGTGATGGTTCAGGGCCAAAGGCTCAGGGCGTGAGGACCTTCAGAGGCGCAGATGCCAACCACGGGGTCTGGGTCGGGGGTGGGAAAGGGAAGGGAGCCAGAGGGGGCTGGGGGCGTGTCCTGGTTTGAGAGGGGATCTTCAGCTAGGGGTACTCTTTTGGGGACGCTCCAGGGAGGGGACCAGATGTCAACAGTCGTGGGGGGAGCAGGGAAACACGCGGCGACAATGGCTGACAGCCTCTGCCCAGCTGGGCTTGTGCCTGGGGCTGTGTTCTGGGTGTCACCTTGGCTGACTCCCCTGAAAGACGCTGACTCCCGTGTGGCTATGGCTTTTGTGAGGTAACAAAGGAACAAGGTGGGGGCCCTTGACTGCTGGAGGTTCAGGGAGCCTATTCAGGCTCCAAAAGCACAAGACCTGAACCCCCCGGCCCGGGGGGAGGGCCGGCCTTCCTTCGCCCAGTGCTCTGCCCCCTCGGCCCCCCGGTTCTTTGCTTCTTTGCTAAGGCCTGTCCCCAAGGGTCAGACAGTTCTATAGGTTGTGGGCCTACCGGGTGTCCAGTCTGGGCCCAGACAAGGGACCACCGGGACACAGACTTGCCAAGTTCTCCCAAGAGCTCCGAGGGGAGGGGTCATGACCCCCTGTGCCCACAAGGAAGGGGAGGCTGGTGGTCAGGGAAGGACAGCCTGCTGACTGTCGCCCACCCTCCGCGGCGCCAGGGCGCTGGTTGCTGGCCCTGCTCCCCTTGGCGGCTTCGTCCCCTCCCGCAGCAGATCCGAGGACAGGGAGGGGTGGGCCAAAGCTAAGGGCGGGAGGAGGCTTGAAATGAAGGCCACTTGCCTCTTATTCGGCCAGACTCTCAGCCTTTCAGCCTGTCCCAGGGGCCGCTGCCACAAAACCCTTCGAAGGCCCTTGCCCTGGCGCCTGCTCCCATGCGCTACTTTAAAAAGAAATCTAGAATGAGAAAGAAGAAAGTTTCTATTTTTGATGAGGCACCGATGAAATGGAGCCTTCTCAATTATTAAAACCCAGAAATGAATTATTTATTCGGGTCAGATATATAACAGTCTTCCATCGCGGGAGCATCCGCCCCACCAGCACGCGGTCCCGAATTTGCTGCATGTCCTGGCAAGTCCTTTATCCTCCCAGGACCTCAGTGTTCTTGTCCGTAGGATGGGTGGGGGCCAGACCAGGGGCCCGGCCGGATGGTCTCTGGGGGCTTCTGGGTGCTGGAGGCGCCTTCCTGGAGGGACTGGCTGCAGCAGGCCTGTCTGTTCTCTCTCTCCCTTTTTTGGGGGGAGGGTGGGCACAGCCAAGGCTTATGGCCATTCCCAGGCTGGGGTCAAATCAGAGCTGCAGCTGCCGGCCTACACCGCAGCCACAGCAGCTTGGGCTCTGGGCTGCATCTGTGACCTCCAGCGCAGCTTGGGGCAATGCCAGATCCTGAACCCACTGAGTGGAGCCAGGGATTGAACCCACATCCTCAGGGATACGAGTCGGGTCTGTCATATGTTGAGCCACAACAGGAACTCCCTGTTTGTTCTCTTAACCTCATCTCCCTCTCCGTCCCCGAGCCTTGGCCTTCGGGATCAGACCTCCCCTGAGAAGCTCAGGTGGGTGGGACGGGGACGAGCCATCATGAATAATAACATTGCTACATGCCAGCCCTGCGCAGTGGTTTACACTGCCCAGCTTAGTCACCCCACAAAACCCTCTAAGGTAGATAATATGACAATCTCCGTTTTACAGATGAGGAAATTGGGCGCTGATGATTGAAGCGCGGTGCCCAAGGTCACCCAGCTTGGAAGTGTCACAGCTGGAGTTCAAGTGCAGGCAGTCTGGTGCCCGAGCTGACCACGGCACCGTAAGAGCCTTGCCTTGGGTGTTGAGTGAGGCTCGTAGAGACCCGTCTGCCTCCCGACTCTTCTTGGATGGGCTGCGCCTGTTCTCTCTGCCTTTGCACGTGCTGTTCCCTCTGCCTGGAATGCCCTCCCAGCCCAGGCCCACATGACTGTCACCTCCGCCAGGAAGCCTTCCCATCCTCCCTCTGTGCTTACCCAGCAACCTCCCGCTTCCCTGTGAAAGCCCTTAGCCCCATCATTTACACCTGTCACCCCTCCAGACTGTGTCCTCCTTGAGTTCAGACAATTCTCTGCATCCCCCTCCCCTGTGTCTCGCACAGTGCCCGATGTAGACTAGCAGGTGTTTGTTGAATGAATGAATGAGTGAATGAATGAGTGAGCTTTTGAAGGGATGTGGCCCCCTTGCCCCATGGAAGAAGGTTGCAGGTTGCCCCAGGGCCTGGCCCAGGAAGAGCCCTGACTGCCTCCCTGGCATCCTTGAGACTGTTCTCCCACCAAGGGACCCAGATTGGCAGAGGAGACATGGGGTTTCCATGGCAACAGATATTTTTCTGCCCGAGCAAACATTTCTACGGAAATCCCAATAGATGCCAGTCGGTGTGTTGGGCGCTGCCTCCCCCGCCTCCCCAGGCCTCCCAGCCCTGAGCCAGCCCCTTCTCCTCCCAGGGCTTCCGCTGCTTTTCTCCCAGCCTCCCTACCTGAAGCTGCTTCAAGCTGTGCCAGCCTCGCCCCACACCCTCCTCCCCAGATGAAGAAGGGGGGGCCCTGGCCCCAGGCTATCAGCAGTGAGGAGGCCAGTCCAGCCCCCCCATCTTCAGACAGGAAAGCCTTGGTTTTGGTTTTTTGGTTTTGTTTTTGTTTTTTTTTGCTTTTTAGGGCCACAGGTGCGGCCTATGGAAGTTCCCAGTCTAGGGGTCGAATCGGAGCTGCAGTCACCGGCCTACACCATAGCCACAGCCACGTGGGATCTGAGGCGCATCTGTGACCTACACCACAGCTCACGGCAATGCCAGATCCTTAACCCACTGAGCAAGGCCTGGGATCAAACCCACAACCTCATGGATATTTGTTGGGTTCTTTCGGCTGAGCCACTACTGGGAACTCCTCAGACAGGAAACCTTGACCCAGAAAGGGGAGGTGGCAGGGCTCCCAGCCCCTGCCCAGGCTGGCTTTGTGCTGCCACCTGCCAGCCCCACCTCACCTCTGACACGGGTGCCCATACTGCCCCTTCCCTATCCCCTCTCCCAGGCTCAGAGCCGGACAGTTCCTCACCTCACCTGGCAGAAGTTGAGAGGCCTGAGAATTACACGGCGTCAGGCCTCGGACCCCGCCAAGCACCAGACCCCTGCCCTGGGGTCTCGCCCAAGCCTCTGGGGTTGGGGGAAAAATGCGGCCAGGGCATTTGCTGGTAGAAGCTCAGAGAAGTTGGTGGCTTTATAAGGACACACAGCTGAGTGGCAGAGGCAGGATCTGAGCCCTGGTCTCTCTGGTGACAAGGCCAGCCTCTACCCAACTATCCTGCCAGGCTGCATCCCACACAGAAGCAGGAGGTAGGCTTTCCTGCTGTGGCTCCATGGGCTGAGGACCAGTGATGTCTCTGTGAGGTTGCGGGGTTGATCCCCGGCCTCCCTCAGTGGGTTAAGGATCCAACTTTGCCGTGAGCTGTGGTGGAGGTCACAGACGCAGCTTGGATTTGGGGTTGCTGTGGCTGTGGTGTAGACTGGCAGCTGTAGCTCTGATTCGACCCCTAGCCTGGGAACTTCCATATGCCATGGGTGCGGCTGTAAAAAGAAAGAAAAAACAAAAGAAACAGGAGGTAGACAACCCCTTCTGGAAGTGCAGACGGAGTGCCAGGTGTGGCGTGGGGTACCAGTGGGGTGATTGAGGGTCCAGCCTGCGGGCTGCCAGCTTTCTTGGTCCTGGCGACCCTCAGACCATCTGAGAAGTGACATGATGTGACTTCTCCCAAGCTCACGAGTGGTGGCCGGGAACGGATATGGGACCTGGTGGACTCTGACCGCGTCTCTGTCCACACCTCTCCTGCATTGCTCTTTTCCCAAAGCCGGTTTCCACCTTTCACGTCTAAGTCCCTGCTCAGCCCTCGCTGTGCGCTTGGCCTCAGCTGTGCACTCAGCATAACTGCTGGTGAGGAAGAGGGCCGGGGTGGGGAGTTCTGGGGGGGGGCACAGAGCCCCCACAGTCCGGCTTTGTGCAGCCAGCTGGAGACTGGCTAAAAATCTCATCACCTTGTGCCCAGGCCTGCAAGGCGCAGTGGCTGGTCCTATCACCCCCTGATCACCCCAGCCCCCCACCCCACTCCAGGAGCCCACTGCCCAGCCCAGAGCCTCGGACGCCCACCCTCCCTCTCTCCCCGTGGTCTGTAGAGTTCTACCGCCCACATGGAGCCTGCCTCCGCGCATGGCATCGCCAGCTCTCATCTCCATGGCAACAGTCATCACCCCCGCACAGGGCCACTGTGCTCAGCTAACCCACGGCCTGTCCCCCGCAACTGGCCACCCATTTGGGTCAGGAGACACCCACACACCTGCTCAGGCCAAGACTCAGGGCTCACTCCTGTTCCTGCCCCACACCCACGGGCCAGAGTGACAGCGTGTGTGGGTGTGCAGTCTGCCCGGGCAGGGCGGGCACAGGCTTCCGTGTGCGCATGCACAGGTGGCGCGGGTGCAGAAAGCACTCACAGCTCATCTGACTCTGGCCCGTGGGCCCAGGCGCCCCCAGCAAGGACTAATTGTGTGTCGTGGGTCCTCTGGGCAGGGACGGTCTCTGTTAGGGAGCCTGCCTCCTCCGTTTGCGTGTCCGCCTCCTCCATTTGTGTGTCTGTCTGTCTGTGTTTGTGTCTCAGCTGAGGCCAGGGAGGGGAGGGTACACCCTCCTGCGTGTCAGAGATTCTGGATGACACCTCCTTTCGTCGCATTTCTCCAGCAACAGAAGGACCCCCTCTCCGACCTGTTCTAGGACATTCAGGACGTGGCAGAGGCTGACGGGGGCGACCCACTAGCCAGCTTTGCTGGGCCGAGCCCTGGGGCCAACAGTCAAGCTGGACCTCAGCCCTTGAAATCCATGTCATTTCTCCTGAGGCCCGGCTGGATTCCTTTCTCCCGTGCCAAGAAGAACGGAACCCAGGAAGGGCCCTGGCGGGGCCATCAAGGGGAGGGGCTGGCGTCTTGGTTCTGTTAACAGCAGGGTCCTGTGACCTTGCACAGGACACGGGCCCTGTGGGTTTCTGTGTCTGTTAATGACTTCTCGCGGACTTTGTATTCAGACCCCCCCAGAATCCCATGCAATGGCAATTGTCTAAATACTTCAAAGGGCACCAGCCAGCTCTGCGAGGCCCTGCTCACCGTCACTGCCAAGAGGCAAGTGTGGGAAGGCAAAGAGAAAGGACCCAGCCGCCAGGCTCCCTGGCGCTGGCGAGTAGGAGTGCATCGAGGTACCAGATCCAGGTGCTCCCTGGGGACAGGCGGGGATGAGCCTCGAGCTGGAGCCAGGAGGTGGGCGGGGTGGGGCCGCTGGGCCCGACAGGTGCTGCGCCCGGCCGGGGAGTCGGGGAGTCTGGCCTCCGGGCTCCGTGCAGGGCTGTATGTAGAGCGTTGCTTCTCAGACTTCCCCATGCAGACTGGTCACCAGACACTTGTTTATTTTTATTTCTTTTTTTTTTGTCTTTTGTCTGTTGTTGTTGTTGTTGTTGTTGCTATTTCTTGGGCCGCTCCTGTGGCATATGGAGGTTCCCAGGCTAGGGGTCCAATCGGAGCTGTAGCCACCGGCCTACGCCAGAGCCACAGCAACGCGGGATCCGAGCCGCGTCTGCATCCTACACCACAGCTCACGGCAACGCCGGATCGTTAACCCACTGAGCAAGGCCAGGGACCGAACCCGCAACCTCATGGTTCCTAGTCAGATTCGTTAACCACTGCGCCACGACGGGAACTCCTATTTTTCTATCTTATTATTTTTTTCTTTTTATGGCTCCACCTGAGGCATATGGAAGAACCCAGGCTAGGGGTCAAATCAGAGCTGCAACTGCCGGCCTACACCACAGCCATAGCCACGCTAGGTCCGAGCCACTTCTGTGACCTATGCCGCAGCTTGTGGCAGCGGAGGATCCTCAACCCACTGAGCAAGGCCAGGGATCGAACCTGCACCTTCAAGGATACCAGTCAGGTTCTTAAACCGCTGAGTCATAGCAGGAGCTCTCAGACACTGTTTAAATGTGCCTCTTGCTCCAGCAGGTCTGGGTGGGCCCAGAACCTTCTGCGATTCTAACAAGGGCATGGGCAGTGCTGGGACGTGGCCTGAGTGTGGGCTGAGAGGCCGGACTACCAGGGTTTGAAGGTGGACCTTCCCCTTGACCCGTGTCAAAGCCCGCAGCCAGTAAGCGAGTTACTCGTCTAAAAACGCTGGGCGGAAGAGGGGAGCTTTTTTGCTGAGGGTGGGTTGCTGCTGTGTGTTCAGCGGGGAGTGATGTGACCAAAATCTCGCTGGAAAGACGTGCTCTGGGTGCTGTTGGGAGCTGAGTGCGAGGTGGCAGACGGGCCTGGGGGAGGGGGCCTGTCACCGGAGGGGCAGGGGTGAGAGAGGACACTGAGCCTGGAAAGGGTGGGTGGAAGGGGCGGGGAGAGAGAAGGGGCAGGAAGGACAGACGTTTCTGAGCAGATCTAACCCGAGGGGGCCTGGGAGGGCCTGGCCTCCGCCCGACCCTGCCCTGCAGCTGTGCACCCCGCGGGCAACTTTCCAGGCTGGAGGCACCCACCCTGCTGGGCCGTGGCCTTGCTGTCCTTGCGTGTGGCTCACCACTTCCGCTCCTAAGCCTACCCCCAGTTCACCTGCTGGGCTCCCCGGACACACATGTGCATATGAGTGTGTGCGCACGAGCATGCGCGCTGTGCAGGTTGCATGCACGAGAGTGTGCAAGCACTGTGCACCTTGTGCCTGTGGTTTGAAAGAGGAGGAAGGAGGGAAAGGCAATAGGGCTGAGCTCGTCGGGAAAAGACTGGAAGGAGAGACGCAGGTGAACCCGTCCCGTCCGTTAGGGACTTTAACTAACTTATTCTCTAAAAATTTTCCAAGTGCCTACTATGTGCTTCATTCAGTGAACAAAGCACTGATCTTGCCCTCACAGATCCCGTAGTAGAGTAAGGAAGAGACCCTACACACACACACACACACACACACACACACACACACATACACACACACACGGTCCAACTATAGGATACATAGGAAGCCCCCTTACTATGCCTGAGCAATGTGGGGCTGCCCAGCCCCTGTTAAAACTCTTCCTGGAGTTGCCCTTGTGGCTCAATGGGTTAAGAACCCGACTAGCATCCATGAGGATTTGGGTTCAACCCCTGCCCTCCCTCAGTGGGTTAAGGATCCAGTGTGGCTCTGGCTGTGGCTATGGCGTAGGCCAGCAGCTGCCGCTCTGACTTGACCCCTAGCCTGGGAACTTCCTCGTGCCACAGGTGCAGCCCCAAAAAAGACAAGAAAAAAAAATGAAAAAGAAAAAACCCTCTTCCTGTCAGCTGCTCGCTGCTTCCCAGGAAGCCGGGACCACCAGCGGATGGCTGTTAGAAAGGATTTGCAGAAATAGGCAGCAATGTATGTTGCACCTGCACGTCCTGGCTCGGAGCTTGGTTCCCCCACACCCTATACGACAAACACCACATCCTTCTGCCCAGCTCCTCTCCGCCTTGGCCATGATGTCCCCGACTCTTTCAGCCCTTGGGTGGGGACAGGATCTCCACTTCCATTGCCGGCCGGGGACTTTCTCAGGCACCCTCAAGGTCACACAAGACCGAGACACCCTAGAGTCAGTCTTTCCCCTTTATTTGGGGCTTGATTCTTCCGCAGCCTGTTCACCTTTTGAACCAACAGTTGAGATTTGCTACTGACCTCACGAGAACCTTCTCCGCTGTGACTGGCACAGATGCCAGCTCACGCCAGGACCTTCTTATCACGCTGTGATCCCGAACAAGGGGCAGAGAAGCAACCGGGCTTCAGGAACAAATAAACCAGGATTCTGGTGGCCTCTTCCCCCTTGCGTCCCTCTGACCTTCCTCCTCTCTGACTCTGCAACCAGCTTCTTCCACTTCCCACGGTCATAAAACAAAACCTGGCCACCGTTCCTCCCAAGCTGATGTGAAATAGTCCAGCCACCTGGAGATCTTTGGACTCTGTAAGTCCCTGTCCTAATATCATCGAGAGGCTTCTCTGGCCCAGCTCGGGTCTCTGGCCCCTCTGGCCCCCATCAGTCACCTGCCAGGGTAGGGGCGGGACGGGGGTGTAGGATGTGGCTGGGCTTGTGTAAACACGAAGCGCTGGAAGGAGAAGCAGGCTCTAGGAAAGGATTTGCTAGGAAAACTCCTGGAATCATGATTCCTTCTTTCCCAACAACTCATCTCCCTCTCCAGGCCCTGTGTCTTTTGCCAATTTGATGAACAGTCTGCACGCTCCATCTTGCCTTGACTCTCAGCAAAAATGTTGAGCCAAACGAAGCTAGAAAGAGAGCCCTCTGCCCCTGACTCAGCATTTCCCTTGTGGTTGGCATTTCTCTGCCAAGTAAGCAATGTGATGATTCTTAATCAGACTGTGTGGGGCTGCTCAGGTTGGGGGGGTTGCTAACACACAGCCGTGCTTACAGATGACAGGCGGGGCTCCTATGTGGCACGATGGGAAATGCTTAGCATAAGTCGAGCAACGAAAGTGATGTTCGGGGAGTTCCCATTGTGGCTCAGCAGTTAGCAAACCCGACTAGCATCCATGAGGACGTGGGTTCGATCCCTGGCCTCGCTCAGTGGGTTAAGGATCCAGCATTGCCTTGAGCTGTGGTCTAGTTCACAGATGTGGCTCAGATCTCACGTTGCTGTGGCTGTGGTGTAGGCCAGCGGCTACAACTCCGATTCGATCCCTAGCCTGGGACCCTCCATTTGCCGCAAGTGCAGTCCTAAAAAGACAAAAAAAAAGTGATGTTCAGAATGAAATCATTGTGTAAACACACATGCAGAGAAAAAAGAGGTATCGCCGAGGGTAGCAGTGACTGTACTTGGATAGCAGAGTGGGCCGAATTCGGAAAGGCCTGCCTGCTGCTTTCTGCCAGTCTGGACTCCGTAACCTTGACTCCAGGTACTGACAGGCCACCTGTGCAGAGATCTGTGGCAACACCTTTAAGGGATTCGAAGGAAAGGACTGAACCAAACTCCAGAAGGAAAAATGAGTTCATGCACTTGGGTATGCCCACAACGCATCGGGAATATAATGGGTGGGAGTTTCCGCTGTGGCTCAGAGGGTTAAGGACCACACATTGTCTCTGTGAGGATGCAGGTTCCATCCCAGGCCTCGCTCAGCGGGTTAAGGATCCAGTGTTGCCATGGCTATGGTGTCGGCCGGCAGCTGCGACTCTGATCAGCCCCTAGCCCGAGAACTTCCATATGCCACAGGTGTAACTATACAAAGACGACAAAAAATATATACAACCGGGTGAATTTGGTTAGCAATTTTGTTAGCAATTGCTTTTTCCCTTCGAAAGAACTGAAGACAACGACAGCCAGTGTGGTGAAGCAGGTGTTTTCTGTTCTACGTGCAGCCCTGTCGTGATGTCTCATTTTTGGCTGGTTCTGTCCTGGGGGTGTTGTCTTTTCCATAAGTCGTGGGCCCCAGCCAGCCCGTAGGGTCCTTTTGTGTGAATTAGGGAAGAAGGTCCCTTCTGGACAGATGCAGCCCCGCGAGCACATAGCATGGTGAGAGGAAGGCAGACTGGATTCTAGTCCCCGCTCATCCCTCAGGTGGGCACCTTGTGCAGTGGACAACCTGCACAACTGTAGGTGCCACCCACGCTCATGTACCACATGAGCTGGTCAAGAAAATGTCGAAAATTCTCTAACTGTCCAAAGTGCCTTCTCTGGGCATAAAGCTCAGTCCTTTAGCCCAGGTTCTTCCTCTGAGTGGTTTCTTCTGGGCCTACATCTCGCATTGACATTTTCTGAACCCTGCATCCGCTAACTTTAGACTTTTCCTTGGAGAAAGGCTGTTGTTGCAGCATTCTGGACTTTGGGATGAGGGCTCCATGTCCACACTTTCTTGGTTGACTATTATCTCTCCAAGACAGGTATTTTAAATTGCTTTGGGCTAGAATTCCTTTGTGGCGCAGTGGGTTAAGGATCTAGCATTGCCACTGCTGTGGCTCTGGTTATAGCTGTGGTGCGGGTTTGGTTCCTGGCCTGGGAACTTCCGTGTGCTGCAGGCATGCCCTCCCTCCCCCCACCACCAAAATAACAAAAAACAAAATAGCTTTAGGCTGGACCAATAATTCTTAGAGGCCCCACACTGCAATGGCCTTGCTCTGTTGTACAAGGCCACGACTACCTATTGCAGTGCCAGTAAACACCCCCACGGCTCAGAGGGTTCCCCTGCAACCCCCTTATGCCTTGCATCATGCCAGCCACGAAGGGGAGCTGGGAACCTTTATTCTTTTCTCCAGACTTTCTCTACTGCCATATTGCTTTTACAACATGAATTATTTTGACTCAACCAAACAAAACATTAAGAAACGCCCTCGTGGGATAGAGGTGTTCAACCAGAGGAAAGCTACCTAACTGTACAGGTGTCTGGAGCCAGACTGCCTGGGACCAAATCCTCCTTGGCCACTTATGAGTGGTCACCTTGGGGAACTCCTTTAACCTCTTGGGGCCTCAGTTTCCTCATCCATAAAATGGGAATAAGAATAGCACCTGCTTCAAAGACTCCTTGTGAGGACGAAGTGAACCCATGGAAAGCTCTGGAAATGGCTCCAGGAACACGGTCAGGGCTGCGGGCGTGTCAGCCCTTGCTATCGCGGACCAGACCAAGAGCAGAAACGTGGTCAAACGCCTTGTCGAAATCCAGATTCCTCCTCTTTCCAGCCTTCCCCAGTTTCTGCATGCAGAATTAATTTCCAATTTCTGCTGGGCTTATTTTATGTCTTTTCCAGTGTCTCCATCGTGGCCCCTAGGACAGCATCCATCACTCTGTGGCTTTGATGGTGGCTCGTGTCTATCGGCCCAGATGAAAACGCTCCTGGCAGGCAAGGACCCCCTCTTTCATCTTTGCATCCCTGACGCAGCCTAAAACCTGGTGCGTAGCAGGCGCTCTATCAGGGACTGTCCGCAAGTCGGTAGCTGCATGGCCAAGCACATCCTTTCCTGTCCTCACCACCCCCGCCTCCCTCCTGGCACTGGCAGGTCCTTAACAATTTTGTTTGAGTCCAACTGAATTTATTCCGGAACTTTGAGGCTGGACATCCTCACCTGCATGGGTGTCTTGGAGACCCCCGAAGGCTACGGGATTTTTCCCCAAAGTCTGCAGTAAAATCTGAAGGTGACGCAGTCCTGCTTGCCTTCCCAGATGGACTGACTGCCCGGCAGAGCTGTGTCCAGGAGTCTCCCACCCACTGCAAGATGTTCCCAAGTAAGTGGCAGAGATATTCCTGCCGAGATACCCACTGCCCACCTTTCTGGAAGCATCCAGTGTTTCTCCCTGGTGCACCGTTCTCCTAAGTGATAATTCTAGAAACCCATTCCTTTGTCTTTGGCAATAACAACCAGGACTCCCAATGGAAATTTCCAGACTCCTGGAGGTGGGGCGGGGGGGGGGAATCCAGACAGAATCCTCCCAGCTGTTGGGGTTCTGTCTGCACCAGGCCAAATGCATCAAGCCCACATGACTACTTGAAGTGTTATTAAAATTATTAGTGATGAGGTTGCCCCGTCATCACAGTTCTCCGAGCTGGGAGGCTGGGAAAAACAAGGCAATTTGTGGGCCGTGTGCAAAAGCTGGACCAGGGAGCCTCTGAGATTAATTACAGCTGCAACTCCGATGTCTGGGAGCCCCCGGGAAGTGCTGTCTGGGGAAGCTTAAACCAGGCTCCCCAAAAGGAAACAGAGCTATGCTCCTTTCCACGGTGCAAACAAAATTAATGCTGCTTATCAAAGCCCTTCCTCGTCAATATAAAGTAGGATTTCTATTAGTCACCAAGGGCCATTTTCCTAGATGCAAATGGCATTACTGAGCTGGATGATTTTGGTGCAGTGCCTGACAGAGGTTCTGGGGAGCAGACAGCCCACGCCGGTATGTTTAACAAGCACTGGGGCTTTCTCCTTTGGCTCTGAGGCTAAGCTCATTATCCAAAGAACAAATGGACGGGGAAGCCTGCAGCAAGGCTGCCAGAGACCATTAAGAAATTCACTGTGAAACAAAGTCGGTGCATCTTTTGGCTATGCAGACAAGAATCTTGGAAGCAAAGACAAGACAGGGGTGGGTTTCCATCCGCAGCACCTGTTCCATGGCTCGCTCTGTGATTTTCCACAAGCTCACACTCACGTCTTTCACCTTCTCCCACCACCAGGTGCTCAGCCTGAACGCAAGCTTAGCTGGCAGCCAATGTCCAAAGAGCCTTCTCCACTGCTCATTGCACACAACCATTCCTCCCAGAAGCATCTCCTAACCAAGAAGGCCATCCTGGCTTTTTCTTACCTTCACTCTTTAAACAAACAACAGCCAGGTGGCTGTGGTGTAGGCCAGCAACTACAGGTCCGATTAGACCCCTAGCCTGGGAACCTCCCTATGCCGCGGGTGCAGCCCTAAAAAGACAAAAGACAAATAAATAAATAAAAAAGTAAAGCTAACAGTTTCTGATTAGCAAGAACACTGAGAAAACTCCAAGGAAAGGGGAAATTTTTATTTATTCATTCACTCATCCATTCATTCATTGTTTATCTCTCTGTCTTGAGTCTTTACTGAAGTTCTAGTGATTGGAAGAGTGAGTCTCCTGGCCTCTGCCTCTAACAGCTATGCGAGCGGATCTCCCAGGTGGCACAGCAGGTTAAGGATCTGGCGTTGTCACTGCAGTGGCACAAGGTGGATCCTTGGCTCCAGAACCTCCGCGTACTATGGGCACAGCCAAAGAAAAGCACCAAGAATGCTAGAGTTAAACACCGACAGGCTCTTAACCAGGGCGTGGAGAAGTTAACACGACAGACAGGAGCAGAGTTAATAATCTAGTAACATCTGTGTCTTGGATCTCCTGTTACGACACGCTGTATTCATGGTAAGGAAATACAGTTATTAAAAATCAAAGCCCGAGTTCCCGCGGTGGAGCAGTAGGTTAAGAACTCAACTGCAGTGGCTCAGGTCTCTGTGGAGGTTCAGATTTGATCCCTAGCCCGGCACAGGGGGGGAAAGGATCCAGTGTTGCAGCAGCTGCAGCTCCGATTCAACCCCTGGCCCAGAAACTTCCATGTGCTTTGGGTGTAGCTATTAAAAAAAAAAAAAAAAAAAATCGAATCTCATCCAAATACTTTGGAAGACTTGCTCCCTGCTTTCAAAGCCCCACTGATGAAAGAAACCCCATGAATAGGGGTCAGATGGTCCCTTCATACTCACGGCCCCTGACATGAGGTTACCACGGATGTGAGAGCCCTTTGTAAACTGTACGTGCTAAACAAGCACGGAGTGTCATTCTTGAAAGCCAATCCTAAAGCAAATAAGTGAGCACACAGCTTGTGCATCCTGCCCACGGTTAACCATAGGAGTTTCTTGCAGCCAGGGACACCTCTGCCCTAAGTGGCTGGCTGAGAAGTCCCTTAACCCCCGCTTTCGCCACTTGCAGCAACGCCCAGCAAGCTGGCGGCAACAGGAGCCTTTCCTAAGGACGGCGGGGTGGAGGGCTGCCCTGTAAGAGCAAAGGCAGCCGGGGGCTCGGATTGGCGGATAACCATCTCCGTGAAACCAGAGTGGGTGATGTGAAGAGGCCGCCTTCCTTTTTTCCAGAACCTTCACTGACCAGAGACGTAGCCGCCAGCCCACCCTCAGCTCCAGGCCCGGAATGCCCGCCAAAGCCAGACCGTCTGCCTCAGGCAGCTCCACCCAGCTGATGGGCGCCGGTTCTTCTCTTTTCTTTCTGTTTTCCTTTTTAGGGCCTTACCCGAGACACAGGGAAGTTCCCAGGCTAGGGGTCAAATCGGAGCGGCACGTGCCGGCCTACACCACAGCCAGGACAACACCGGATCTGAGCTGCACTTGTGACCTGCGCCGCAGCTCACAGCAACACTGCATCCTTAACCCACCGAGCGAGGCCAGGAATCGAACCCACATCTTCGCCGACACTATGTCAGGTTCGTAACCTCCTGGATCATAGCAGGAATGCCGGTTTCGAAGCACAGTTTCTTGATGTTGATACAATGGATAAAGCGCTGTGTTGGAAGTCTGGTTTGTTGTCATGTTGCCTCAGCTCCGCTCCCGCTTCTGCAGTGCACCCTGCTGCACTCTGCTGTGCCCTGCTGCGCCCTGCTGTGCACCCTTATTCACCCTGCTGCACCCTTGTTCAGAGGCAGAGGGAGAAGCCAGCCGGAGGACTTGGGCCTGGGTTCCGGCAAGCCCGAGCCCCTTTCCCTGCAGCTGGGGGACTGACAAGGACCCTCGACCGAAACGAATGACCTTCTGATCCGGTAGCAACGACGCAGTGTCAATGGGGAGTTAAATTGAGGATTATTTACCCAAACGAGGGCATAGAGGTTAAAAGGGAGTTGAGCCAAGTGGCCCAGCTGAGGTCACAGAAGCTGCCAGACAGACTCGGGGCGTCCAAGTGGGGCTGCTGAGTGACAACGTGCTTCAGCTCTGTCTGTGTCACATCCAATGTGGTCCTGATGGACAAGGCACAGTCGTGGGGACCAGGCCAACCTCAGCGTGAGCCCCGGCCTGTCCCTCCACCGAGAACCAGCTCTGTGGCCACGAGCAAGCGGCTGGGCCTGTTTCCTCACCTGGATGTGGAGAGGGTGATACGGCCTCTACGTCCTGGGGCTCCTTCGGGATGAGGGAGGGAACGGGAGCGGAGGCCCCTGTGGGGGATGCCGAGAAGGCCCAGGCTTTCTGTCTGCCCCCCGCCCTGAGATGCGGGCAGCGGTCAATCCTGCCAGGGCAGCCCTGGGCTGGGGTGGGCAGCTGAATGACAGCTCTGCTTCCCGTGGCTGTCGAAACGGAATCCCTGCTTTCAGCTGCCCTCCCAGGGGGATGCTCCAAATCTCTCTCTCTTTTGACTAACTTAGGAGACCACGAGCCTCGGCCACTCTGCTTTCTTTGTTTTCTCTGGATGGAGGATCAAGGAACCCGACTTCGGAAGAGCTCTTTCAACTGTGCCCGGGTCAGAGAAAGAACGAGGAGCAGCCAATGCTTGGAGCCAGGAGGGGTTGGCCGGCCTCGGATGCAGGTCCTGTCATCACGAGGCTGGAAGAGGAATTCCCGTCGTGGCGCAGTGGAAACGAATCCGACTAGGATCCACGAGGTTGCAGGTTCGATCCCTGGCCTTGCTCCGTGGGTTAAGGATCTGGTATTGCCGTGAGCTGTGGTGTAGGTCAAAGATGAGGCTCAGATCCCGTGTTGCTGTGACTGTGGTGTAGGCTGGTAGCTACAGCTCCGATTTGACTCCTAGCCTGGGAACTTCCATATGCCGCGGGTGCGGCCCTACAACAATCAACAACAACAACAAAAATTCATTCAGTCCTGGACACTGACTTAGTGCTATTATACCCAGAAAATAAATACATCAGACAGGACAGGAAGCATGGGCTGGGGCAACATGAAATAGAAGCCGCGTTGGGAAGTGGCGGCCGAGCGGGGGCCTGAGGGAGTGAGGAGAGAAGCGTGCTTCACCTCCCTGTCCTGCGAGGCCCATCCCTGGAAGGGCCTTAGGGGAGGGCTTACCGCGTATTATCTCATTAAACCTGAAGCCCTATTAAAGTCTCCATCTAGCAGGGGACCGCAATGGAGAACTAAAGCCCAGACAGAGGAAGAGCTCCCTTCCTCAAGGTCCCTGACCAGTAAGGAGAACCGCTGGAGTCCATCCGCTCACATCCTTAGCAGCGCTCTACGGCCCAAAACACGCCCCCGATGCGCCCAGGCGCCGATGCCACGTGTGGCCAAGACAGGAGTCAAAACCTCTTCTGGTTGAGGTTCTCAAGGAAAAGAAGCACGTGAATACACAAAAAGCGAAGCATCCATACGTGGTTGTTCAGTACCTGCTGCTGAGGTGACCCCATCCTGGATTCTCACCAAGCCTGTTCTTGCATTTGCCGTGGTTCTTACAGGGCCAACCTCAGACAGAGCCATGGCGACGTGGAAGCTGCTCCATCCAGCCCAGCTCACACTCCAGACCCTGTGAGATGGCCTCTCTCCTCTCCGGCCATCTGCCTGCTCATCGGCCTTGCCTGGGTCTGTGTATCAAGAACCTATTTGCAGAACGGGAACAGACTCAGAGACGTGGACACACTTTTGGTTACTGGGGGGGTCGGGGGTGGGGGTGGACTGGGCGTCTGGGATTGGTGCGAGTGCACGAGGTCTGTGGACTGACTGGCCAGCGGGGACCTGCTGTAGAGCACGGGGAATCTCTCCACACCCTTCAGGACCCTTCGAGAAGAGCAGCTCAATCCCAGGCATACGTCCTACTGACCCCTGTTATTCAACCCCAGTGGCTGGACCCGCTTGGACTCGTCTCCCTAAAAAATGTGAGAGGCCCACGGAAAAAAGAAACTGCGCTACATGGCATATGTGAACTGTGTCATGAACTGTGTCCCCCCACAAGATATCTGGAAGCCTGTTATCAGCTGAATTGCGCTCCCAAATTTATAGGTTGAAGCTCTGAACCTCGTACCTCAATATGTGACTCTATGTGGGGGCTGGGTCTTTAAAGAGGTAACTCAGTTAAAATGAGGCAGTTACAGTGAGTCCTTATTCAATGGCATCTTTGCTTTTTTTTTTTTTTTTTTTTTTTAGGGCTGCACTGTGGCATATGGAGGTTCCCAGGCTAGGGGTGGAATCGGAGCCGTAGCCACCAGCCTACACCGCAGCCACAGCAATGTCAGGTTCGAGCCACATCTGCAATCTACACCACAGCTCATGGCAATGCCGGATCCTTAACGCACTGAGTGAGCCAGAGATTGAACCCGCAACCTCATGGTTCCTAGTCAGATTCACTTTCACTGCGCCCACGATGGGAACTCCCCATGGCGTCTTTATAAGAAGAGATCAGGACGCACAGGCACCGGGGATGTGCATGCACAGGGGACAGGCCACATGAGGGGACAAAGAGAAGGGGGGTGTTTGCAAGCCAGGGAGAGAGGCCTTGGGAGAAACCAGCCCTGTGACCTGGATCTCGGACGTCAAGCCTCCGGAACTGTGAGAACATGCATGTCTGTCGTTTTGGCTGTGGCATTGCATTAGGGCAGCTCTGGCAAACTCCTACAAACTCCTAAGCCCCAGCCCCTCGGGATGGAGACAGGGTCATTACAGATGTCGTTAGTTAAGACAGGGCCAGTATGACTGTGTCCGTCTAAGAAGGAGAATCTTGGACACAGAGACAGGCACACGGCGAGAAGCCACGGGAACGTGAAGGGTGATAGACTTTTGGCCTCCAGACTGAAAGGCAATACCTTTCTGTCGTTTTTAAGCCACCCAGTTTGTGGCACTTTGTTAGGGTGGCCCTAGAAAATGAACACAGCATGAGAGTTTTTAAAAAATTTACTTTATTTCAAGTCCACCAAAGCAAGCGGTTTTCTGCCCACGGCAGCACAAAGCCATGGTGTCAACGCCAAGTGACGGGAGATGAGCTGCCAGGGCCCTCCTGGCTCCCGTCCCTGGTTCTTAGCAGCTCCTGCCTCCTCTTGCACAGACAACAAAGTGACATCCGTGCTGCCCCTGAGCCCACCCCAGGATTGCACTGCCAAGTGACCCATCCAGAACCATGCCCTGCTCCCTGAAATTCGGGGAGACCCGGGCCGTCCCCAGCCCTCAGCAGGTCCCGCGTCGTCCCTAGATGCCATGTTTTTGAACCTTCCTGGTATTTGCAGCTGGCTTTCATCTTTTACATTTGCTGCCACCTGTGCAACAACTCACCTTTCCACACCCCAGCTCCCCAAAAGGACAGAACTGAGGCATGGCAGGGGTTTGGAACGGAGCCTCCGGGAGGCTGTGGGAGAAGACGCGGGAGGCGGTGAAGATGAGCCTCGTGCCCGGGGTTTGGGAAGGCTCTTTCCTCCATGCCAGCCCCCCGCCAGCAGGGCCAGGAGCAGGAGCAGACCCCTGGGGACCCAGACCATCTTCGGCTCCGAAGTCCTCCTCCTAGTGCCTGCTGCTCCTTCCTGAGTCCAGGTCACGGTCAAGGTCGCCCCCGCCCCACCCGCCCTGCCTGCTCCGTGCGCCCTTGCGCAGTGGGCTTTACAGGCCACAGAGCCAGTGACCTGTGTGCATCACCAACACCTGCAACTGACAGATGCTCTCACTCTGGGGGAGATTTCAGCAGGGGAGACCCCAGCCCCGGGGGAGCCCAGCTCCTCGGCGAAGCTGCTGCCTCCATAGGGTTCCAGTAACTTCCGAGATGCTCCAGCAGCTGTGACCTGGGAGAGGGGTTGGCTCAAACCATTTGCCAGGACACAGGCAAGGCGGGAGGAAGGAAGGCTGGGAGACAAGAGGGGCAGTGGGGAGATCAGGCAGCAGGTGCCGTTGTCCTCGCCTGGGCCTCGGTGGGATGCAGAACTGATTCCTTCGAGGGCTCGAGAGCTTCCAGCACCATGCACGGCTGGCGGAGCCCCTGGGGGCAGGGAGGGCACCTGCAGGCAGGTGCATGTCCTCCTGGATGGTTCCCGTGGTGACCTGGGACCCCCAGGCCTCCGCTCAGAGCCCCTGAAGCCAGCCCACCTGGCCCAGAATGTTCTGAGGAACCGGCCCTTCTTAAGGGTTCAGCTCAGGCTCTGTCGGCGAGTCTGGGCACAGGACGCCCCCGGGGATGGTGGCAGCACTGAAGGGCAGAGGGGAGACGGGGGAGCTGCCACTGTTCACAGTCTTGCCCACTCCCTGCCCAGCCCCATCCCCCCTCTTCCCTCCTGGGATTCCTATTAAATGGGCTTATTCGCTGCCTCCCACACGCCTTTCTCGGCTGCATGCACCTGTCCCCTTCTCCCTATAATCGCAGCTATCTCTGGCCACTGAAATTCTGCACAGCCTGCAAGGCTTGTCCCAGGTCCCCCCAGGGAGTCATCATCACCAAAATGTCCCCGTGCTTCTTCACCCACCCCCTCCATCCCCAGGCACCACGGATCTTTCTGTCCCTAGAGACGGGTTCACATTTTCTAGAATGTTAAATGGAATCAGGCAGCGTGTATGCTTCTCTGGTGACGTTTCACTTTTTAAGAGAAGGCCAAACTGGGTCCCAAGCGGTGACACTGTTTTCCACTCCCACCAGCAGCCCTGTGTGAGATTTCCAGTTGCTCCCCTTCCTTGTCGGACCACAGCCTCCCCGAGGGGTGTGTAGCCTCTCTCGGGCTGCAGAATCCGCATTTCCCCGGTGACTCACTTTTACTGTCTGATTTGATCCCAAATTGCAGACGTGGCTCGGTTCCTGCATTGCTGTGGCTGTGGTGTAGGCTGGCAGCTGCAGCTCTGATTCAACCCCTAGCCTGGGAACCTCCATATGCCACAGGTGCAGCATCCCTGTGGCAGGAGTGGCAGGGGGGCAGGGGGAACCCCACTGCACAAGGAGGAAACTCTGGGTCAGAACATGTGACACCTTGCCCGGGGCCACCAGTTGCTGAAGGGCAGAACCCTGGTCCCGATGGCTCAGTTCTTGTTTCTTGAGCTGTCGAGTCATCCGTAACCCCATGACCCCTGAGCCGCCGCTGGACCTCCAGTCGGGGCCAGAGCACAGGAGCTTCTGCCAGGGATCCGTCAAAATCGGAGGCGAAGAGGCCAGCCGAGGCTTTGCGCAGTGCCGTCCAGGCTCCCGTCTGCAGAAGCAACCACGTGTCAGCCCTCAGCAGCCTCCTCCCTCAGGTCAAGGCCTCTGACCCGCCTCCACTGGGCCTCCCTCAGCTCCTCAGAGGAAGCGCCCTCCCCTCCGCGTTTCCTCAGGCTCCCTCCTGACTCCGGAGGCAGCTTTCCTGGAGCCCAGGCCGAGGGCTGCCTGACAGTCTCTGGGACGGACCCGCAGGCCGGTCCGGGCCCAGGTTTCTAGGGTGTGCAAAGGGCTCCTCAGCTGGCCGGTGGCCCTCAGACACCCCTCGGATTCGGATGGTGGCAGAAGCTCTTCCGAGTCGGGGAGCAGCCCCCTGGGAGCAAAAGGAAAAAGCAGCTCCCGGGGGACCCTAGGACCCCCCAACACACACACAACTGGTTTTCTCCCCAGGGCACAAAGCCACATCCCTCCACAAAGGAACCAGGCCCCAAAGGAGCAGAGGGGACCTCTCTGAGAGAAATGGTCTCCCCCAAATCTTGGGGCTCAAAAATGTCACCCCAGCGGTTTCCCCGTCCATAGCCTTCCCCCCTGCCCCTCTGCCTCCCCTCGGATCCTTCAGCTGCCTCCCACCCCCGGGGGCCACCGTGTCTGCGAACCAGGCCCCTGCCCGGGCAGCTGGTGAGCCCTGCTGCAGGCGCCCTCAGAGCCTAGAACGCAGCGGGGCTTAGCTCGAGTTTGCTCGGGAAGCTCCGGAGTCCAGGAGTGTTGCATCATATTTAGAGCACTTGTGCTTTCAGGCTTCATCCAGGCAGCACGTCCAGTTCTGGGCCTGTTTTGGCTGAAGGAGGTTGGAGGACCGACCGTCAGCGCTCAGCAAGCCGCCCCTCCACGGCCTGAATAATCTCTTTCCGACCTTCTGCTGTCTTGGGCTTAGTTCTTACCTCATGCCTCAGCTGATGGGGGTGGGAGTGGTTAGGGGGTGGTTGGGGGTGGTTGGGGGTGGCTGGGGTGGGGGTGTTTAGGGGTGGAAGGGGTGTCCAGGAGCTTTGAAGTCCTCTAACCATGAGTTCCAGCGTGAACCCTGTTCCCCTGTGTAATCCTGCCAGTTACCTAAATGTCTGCAACTCAGTTTACTTGTCCGGATAATGGGCACAAAAAAGGCCGCCTGAAAGTCTGGCATGATGAATAAGTTAAAAGAAATAGCAGGAGTTCCCGTTGCGGCTCTGTGGTAATAAACCCAACTAGTATCCATGAAGATTCGGGTTCCATCCCAGGCCCTGCTCCATGGGTTAAGGGTCTGATGTTGCCGTGAGCTGTGGTGGAGGTTGCAGACGTGGCTCGGTTCCTGTGTTGCTGTGGCTGTGGTGTATGTTGGCAGCTGTAGCTCTGATTCAACCCCTAGCCTGGGAACCTCCATATGTCACAGGTGCAGCCCTAAGAGGCCAAAAAAAAAAAAAAAAAGAGAGAGAGAGAGAAACAGCAGAATTCCCTTGTGGCTCAGTGGGCTATGGATTCAGATTGTCACTGCAGCAGCTCAGGTTGATGCTGTGACGTGAGTGAGTTCAATCCCTGGCCCGGGAACTCCTGTATGCTGGGGGAGTAGCCAAAATAAATGAATATAAGAGAAAAAGCATGTAAAGAGCCTGTATCTATGTAAGTTGTTTCCCGCCTGTGTCCCTTCCTGGGGTCCCGCCCTTGGTCCCGGGGCCAAAGGGGGGGAAGGGATGGAACGTGGGACCATCATTCCAGCAGAGGGACTGCCCGAGGTAATGGGCTGAGGGGGCTTCGTGAGAGCTGGGCCTGGGGCGAGCCCCAGACAGCAGCGCACCTCGAAGGCTGTGCAGCGGTGTGGCATCTGCAGGTGGCCAGTTAGTTAGTGGGCGGGGGGAGCCTTCTCAAGGTTCTGGGTCCCATCCCTCCGCCTTTGCTCCAGTTCCGGCGGGGGGGGGGGGCGTGGAAGTCAGCTGCAGCTTGACACTCATAAATCAGAGAAGGATCCAGGCAAGTGTCCAGATGTTGAAAACAGCTGACTTGCTGTGGGAGTTTTGGAGCCTCTTTGACTAAAAGCAACGTCACATCCCTGGTCCCCAGCTGGCCCCGGAGCAGAGACATGAACACAGGCCGAAGCACAAAATCACAGGAGCAACCTGCCCTCAGCCTCACAGGCCTCTGGTGGACCCACTCAGCACCCCCAGCATTTTTTTTTTTTTTTTTTTTGCTTCTTAGGCCTGCACATGGCCTAGGGGTCAAATCAGAGCTACAGATGCCAGCCTACCCTACAGCCACAGCAGCGCTGGATCTGAACCACATCTGTGACCTACACTACAGCTCACCGCGAAGTCAGATCCTTAACCCACCTGGCAGGGTCAGGGATCAAATCCAGGTCCCCATGGGTCTTGGTTAGATTCGTTACCGCTGAGCCACAATGGGAACTGTCCTGCTCAGCCCTTTGCGGTGGGGGAGACGTGGGCAGAAAGCCAAGTGATAAGGAGGCAGCCGTCGAAGGTCTGGGGTGCACACCTAGCAGAGAGCAAAGGCCTGCACGTGGGAGGACGAGACACGGCTGGGGAGGGAGAGAAAGAGAGGGGGCGGGTGGGTGAGGGGTGGCAAAGACCAGCAGGGGCCTGGGTGGCCAGGGAACGAGTCTGAGCATCATTCTTTTTTTTGGCTTTAATATCTTTATTCAACTCTTTCTTTTCTTTTCTTTTTAGGGCCGCACCTGCAGCATCTGGAGGTTCCCAGCCTAGGAGTTGAATCAGAGCTACAGCCGCCGGCCTACATCACAGCCACAGCAACGCCAGATCTGCGCCGCGTCTGCCACCTACACCACAGCTCACGGCAACGCCAGATCCTCAACCCACTGAGCGAGGCCAGGGATCGAACCTGCATCCTCATGGATACGAGTCAGCTTCGCTTCCACTGCGCCACAACGGGAACGCCCCTTTCACAAGTGTTTTTTAATTTGCTTCTTCCAGTAGCTCTCCTCTCAGCCTCCCTTTAATGGACTATATTACGAAGGGCCTGGAACACAGCCAGGCCCTTCCTCATCTACATTTTTCCATTTCACATGCAAAAGAAAAAACATCACCTCTGATTTTCCTCCTTGGGAAGCGTCCCTCGAAAACACTCATCCTGTCAACACCTGTTTATTAAGCACCAGCTGTGTACCAGGCACTAGGAGCGTTTCATGGTTTAACCCACTGAACCTCAACAACTCTTTGAAGTGGGTACCAGTATTATTCCCATTTTACAGAGGAGGAAACTGAGGGACAGAGAGATTAAGTAAATTGCCTGAGCTCTCCGGGTGAGGGGCTGACAGAGCCAGGATTGTGGCCCAAGTAGTTGGGCTCCTGAGTCTGGAAACTGCACCATTTTCCTCTCTCGTCCTTTCTTTTAGAGCAAATGGCATGTGCTTGGCCACCCGGAAAGGAGGAGGAAAAGCACCAGCTCGTTCAGCTGGTCGCACGCAAACTGGTGCAGTGCCCCCCGGTCTGGGCCAGGTGGTTCTGTGCAACCACTATTAGCTTCAGGATCCAGCTCGTGGCCAAAGCAACTGCTCCCACCACTAATGGGGCTAAATTGTCAGAAGAGGAAGAAACCACAGCAGCCTCAGGGCAGGGCAGGGTGCTCTCTCCTGGGCACCAGGAGCCAGGGGCTCTAGGGAGACCCCTGTAACAGGCCGCCTTGGCCTCTCCTGAGGCGTGAATGAACTGAGATGCCCCACGGCCACCCTAACGTCCACGTGGCTGGTCATCTCAGCCTCCCGTGACCTCGCCCTGGTCCACAAGTGCCACTTCCCCATGCCGTCAGATGTCTGCCTCCTGCCCCCGCACCCTGCAGGCTGAGCTCCCCACCCCGACCCCATCATGATATTTAAGGCCCTTGGCATCTCTCACCTGAACAGCTGCAGTACCTTCCTGACTCTTCTCCTGTCTCCAGGCCTGGCATCTCAGACCTCATCTCCCTGCTCCCCTCTCACTTCTTTCTGTGTCTTTTGCAGGGTCGCAGGTGCAGCATATGGAGGTTCCCAGGCTAGGGGTCAAATCAGAGCTACAGCTGCTGGCCTACATCACAGCCCCAGCAACGTAGGACCCAAGCCGCACCTGTGACCTACACCACAGCTCACAGCAATGCTGGATCCCCAACCCTCTGAGAGAGGCCAGGATTGAACCCACGTCCTCGTGGATACTAGTCAGATTCATTTCCGCTGCACCACGACGGAAGCGGCCCCCATTCTCTTCTTAAAGCGAGACTCTTATCGTATCACTTCCACTCCTCAAGAGCCTTTGCTGGCTCCCTAGTAACCTAGTGAAATAGCATGAACTGCTCAAGTTGGCAGTCAAGCCAGGACCCATCCATCCCAGGCCACCAGCCTTCACCAGCACTGGCCTGGCACACAAGTGGTGAGGACAGCATGCTGCCAGCTCAGGGGTCATGTCCGAGCTCTATCACCCGCAGACAGGTTAGCTGGAGTAAGTCTCGGAAAGTTCTGGAGCCTCACTTGTCTCATCTGCTCAATGGGGACAGGAAACCACCTCCCAGACCCACAAGGAAGAGCAAACAAGAAGATGCATGAGACGGTTCAATGGAGGTCCCTCGCTCCTCTGTGGACAGGTACCACTGGCTACGAAGCAGGACAAGGACAGGGCAGCGGACTTGGTGGGGGCAGATGAGCTCCCTTCTGTGCTCTCAGGTTTATGGAAAGAACTTCGCAGATTTTTCTCCCAGTAAAATTAGATCCTAACACATCGGCAGGGAACTCCCAGCAGCCGTTTCTCCAAGATAGAGAGAGAATGAGGGGACCCACCTCCAGCCCATCAAGGCCCCAGACTCTGAGTCACCAGCCTGGCCCAGACACCATCAAAGAAAAGCAAACAACAAATCCAAGAGGAAGCCATTTATGGAATTAGTGGGGGCGGGACCTCAAGCCCACTCCTTTTCCACGCTGCTCGTAGAAGAGGTGGCAGGTCGGATCTGGCCCATGAAGATGCAGATCGTGGAGGAGAAACTGAAGATCCCCTGGCCCAGCAGTCTGGGTCTTTTTGTGCCATGAACACTTTTAGTAGTCCGGGGACTGCCATTATTATCATTATTATTATTATTATTTTAAGGCTGCACCCAGGGCATATGGTAGTTCCGGGGCCAGGGACTGAATCTGAGCCACAGCTGTGACTTACACCACAGCTGCAGCAACACCAGATCCTTTAACTCGCTCGGCTGGGGATCCAACCTGCACCTCCACAGCAACCCAAGCCACTACAGTTGGATCCTTAACCCACTGTGCCACATGGGAACTCCCTGCCAGTATTACTTTTAAATGAATCAAATATATAGGTTTTAAAAGGAAACCAGTTCTATTGAAAGGCCGTTGGCAGCGCATGGAGAATGGTCAGGTAGCGTAAGAATGCGGTTGGGAACAAGTAGACAAGACAGCAGCAGATCCGACATTGGCCTTGGTTCAATGGTACGATGATACATGTCCCCTAGATTTGGGGACCTAACAATTGTCATGTGATATGAACACATCTGTGACTGCACTGGTGATAAAGTTACTAGTAACGCATTATTAAGGGCTTTGGCTGTGGCGTGCAGTGGTTTGATGTGGGATCTCAGTTCCCAGACCAGGGATTGAACCTGAGCCACAGCGGTAAAAGGGCTGAATCCTAACCACTAGACCACCAGAGAACTCCCTTAAGTACTTTGTTTTGTTGACTATTTTTATAATAATAAGAAATGCCAAATTTCCTTTTGAGATCAGGGAGAATGCAGACGCATTTGTTCTGAGTTAGGTTATAGAAAACACTGTGGCTTCTGTTCTGCTCTCACTCCATCTCCCGCCTGCGTGGGTCCACAAAGATTTCACTCCAGGGGAGCCAGTTGCCCTGGAGAGACCCTCCGTGGAGTCTGGAGGTGCCCAGAAGGTACCCTGGAGGCCCCCCAGCCAATAGTCAGTAAGGAACTGAGGGCCCCAGCCAATAGCGGTGTGAGAGCCCTCTTGGAGGTGGAGCCTCGAGCCCTTTCGAGGCTTTCCATGACAGGTCTGCCAACAGCCTGACGGCAGCCTCACGAAAGAACCGGAGCCAGAACCACCCAGCGAAGCCACTGCCGCTTCCTCACCCTCAGAAACCATGGGAGAGAATAAACAGTCCATCAGTAGATAATACACCAGCCCCCGATTTCTCACTGCCTCACCCTCAGCAGCCCTGAGCCTCTAGGAGAGCGCGGACGCGTCCCCCCGGGCACCCAGCATGTCCAGGCACAGGCAGGCAGCTCTAAGGACCTGTGGACGAAACTGCGGCTGTTCGGGGCCCAGGTGGAGCAGCCCGGGGACAGAGTCCACTGCAGAAAGTGGCCGGGATCACGGGCTTCTGCTCCAGGTGCTTCCTGGCCAGGGGCGTATCAACCTCACACCCGTGAAGCGCCCCTCTCTGGAAATCTCCCAAAGGTAAACATTATGAACTTTGAATGGGATCCAGGTTTATCTAATATTTACGGAGCGCTCACTAAGTACTAGGCACCTAATCCTCCCCAAAGTCTTGCGAGGGGACCTATCGTGTCACTTTTCAGGAAGAAACTGAGGGTCAGGGGTAAAGGAATCGGCCCAGTTTCAAAGCTAGTGGGGGAATAGGAGAGGAATTCAAACCTAAAGGCTGCGGATTCTAAGTTTGAGGGGGCCTTTCCGGCCTTTCTGCGGGTACCATGCTGCTTCCCGCAGGGCAGAAGTGGGGAGGAAGAGGGTGGGAGGTGGCACAGGGATGCAGGAGGGGGAGGTGTTTCTGGATTCAAAGAGGTATCTACTGGCTCCCTCCTTTTTTTTTTTTTTCCGTCTTTTTAGGGCCACACCTGCAGCATATGGAGGTTCCCAGGCTAGGGGTCGAATCTGAGCTACAGCTGCTGGCCTACACCACAGCCACAGCAACACCAGATCCGAACCGGTCTGTGACCCACAGCACAGCTCACAGCAACGCCAGATCCTTAACCCACTGAGCAAGGCCAGGGATCAAATCCACATCCTCACAAACACTATGTCAGGTTCTTAACCTGCTGGGCCACAACGGGAACTCCAGAGTTCCCCCCCACCCCCCATTTAGGGCCTCACCTGAGGTATAAGGAACTTCCCAGCCTTGGGCTGAATTGGAGCTGTAGCTGCCAGCCAGGGTGGAATCCGAGCCACCTGCCCCACAGCTCACCACAACGCCGGATCTTCAACCCACTCGGCAAGGCCAGGGATCGAACCGGCATCCTCATGGATACTAATCGGGTTCGTTACTGCTGAGCCACAACAGGAACTCCCCGGAGTTTTAAATGAAAAGTTGTGGCGCACGTTCCCTTGTGGCACATCCAGTTAAGGATCTGGCCTTGTCCCTGCAGCAGCTCAGGTCACTGCTGGGGCCCAGGTTTGATCTCTGGCCCAAGAACTTCCATAAGCCTTGAGCATGACCCAAATAAATGAATAAATACATAAAACTTAATAAAAAGCAATGTTGCCCTTTCGAATGTGGTGTATATCTAATTTAAACTGCTGAAGGAGTTCCCGTCATGGCTCAGTGGTTAACGAACCTGACTTATATCCATCAGGACTCAGGTTCAATACCTGGTCTTGCTCAGTGGGTTAAGGATCCGGCGTTGCCGTGAGCTGTGGTGTAGGTCGCAGTCATGGCTGGGATCCTATGTTGCTCTGGCTGTGGTGTAGGCCAGCAGCTGTAACTCCAACCTGACCCCTAGCCTGGGAACCTCCAAATGCCGCAGGTGTGGCCTTAAAAAGACAAAAATAAATAAATAAACTGCTAAAAATGCACAACCTATTAATTGCGCTGTCATGACCATCTTTTTTTTTTTTTTTTGTCTTTTTGCTATTGCTTTGGGCCACTCCCAAGGCATATGGAGGTTCCCAGGCTAGGGGTCGAATCGGAGCTTTAGCCACCGGCCTATGCCAGAGCCACACGTTTTGAGACTGAAGAGCCTTTCAGGACATTCTGTGACACTGTCTCACAACAAAACCCCGTGATGATCAGGCTTTTAGACTCCAGCCACTGAGAAAATATGCAAGGCTGAAAAGCCGTTATAAATTTAGGAATGCCTTGAAAAGGCTCTCTTTTATTAAACACGACAGCTTCTACAGATGTGTTTAAAATAATCATAAGTCCAGAGCGAGGCCTGGAACTCTGCCAATCCCTCAGGCAGGGCCGAGCATCAGGGGAGAGAACTTGGCGCCAAACGCATCACCCACCACCGGGTACCACTGGACCAGGAGCCCAGCATCTCAGCACTGCCGAGGTCCTGCTCCATCCCTGGCAGGTCCAGACCCACCCTAGTTACTCTCCGGTGCTGGAGGCTCCCTCCATGATGCAGTTTGCCCCAGGAAAGCAGCTATTCCTGCAGTGTCTTTAAGGTTCCCAAGCAAAAGCAATCCTGAGAAACAAAAACCAAGCAGGAGGCCTAACTCTCCCAGACTTCAAGAAATACTACAAAGCCACAGTCATCAAAACAGTATGGTACTGGGATCAAAACAGACAGACAGACCAATGGAACAGAATAGAGAATCCGGACATAAACCCTGACACCTATGGTCAATTAATCTTTGACAAGGGAGGCAAGAACAGAAAATGGGAAAAAGAAAGTCTATTCAGCAAGCATTGCTGGGAAACCTGGACAGCTGCATGCAAAGCAATGAAACTAGAACACACCCTCACACCATGTACAAAAATAAAACTCCAATGGCTGAAAGACTTAAATATACGACAGGACACCATCAAACTCCTAGAAGAAAACAGAGGCAAAACACTCTCTGACATCAACATCATGAATATTTTCTCAGGTCAGTCTCCCAAAGCAATAGAAATGAGAGCAAAAATAAACCCATGGGACCTCATCAAACTGAAAAGCTTTTGCACAGCAAAGGAAACCCAAAAGAAAACAAAAAGACAACTTACAGAATGGGAGAAAATAGTTTCAAATGATGCAACCAACAAGGGCTTAATCTCTAGAATATATAAACAATTTATACAACCCAACAGCAAAAAAGCCAATCAATCAATGGAAAAATGGGCAAAAGACCTAAATAGACATTTCTCCGAGGAAGATATACAGATGGCCAGCAAACACATGAAAAAATGCTCAACAGCGCTGATTATAAGAGAAATGCAAATCAAAACTACCATGAGATACCACCTCACACCAGTCAGAATGGCCATCATTAATAAATCCAGAAATAACAAGTGCTGGAGGGGCTGTGGGGAAAAGGGAACCCTCCTGCACTGTTGGTGGGAATGTAAACTGGTACAGCCACTATGGAGAACAGTTTGGAGATACCTTAGAAATCTATACATAGAACTTCCATATGACCCCGCAATCCCACTCTTGGGCATCTATCCAGACAAAACTCTACTTAAAAGAGACACGTGCACCCGCATGTTCATTGCAGCACTATTCACAATAGCCAGGACATGGACACAACCCAAATGTCCATCGGCAGATGATTGGATTCGGAAGAGGTGGTATATATACACAATGGAATACTACTCAGCCATAAAAAAGGATGACATAATGCCATTTGCAGCAACATGGATGAAACTAGAGAACCTCATACTGAGTGAAATGAAAGACAAAGACAAATACCATAGGATATCACTTATAACTGGAATCTAATATCCAGCACAAATGAACATCTCCTCAGAAAAGAAAATCATGGACTTGGAGAAGAGACTTGTGGCTGCCTGATGGGAGGGGGAGGGAATGGGAGGGATCCGGAGCTTGGGCTTATCAGACACAATTTAGAATAGATTTACAAGGAGATCCTGCTGAATAGCATTGAGAACTTTGTCTAGATACTCATGTTGCAACAGAACAAAGGCTGGGGGAAAAAATGTAATTGTAATGTATACATGTAAGGATAACCTGACCCCCTTGCTGTACAGTGGGAAAATAAAAAAATTATTAAAAAAAAAAGGTTCCCAAGCAGCCCCCAACTAACTCAGGCCCCTGTGGATGCCCTGCTGGGCCTGCCCAGCTGGAGAGGAGGCCCCCAGCCAGCTGGACTGGCCACACTGCCATTGCCCACAGGCTGGGATCATGAACTTTTCTTGAGGTTTGGAGCTTAGAAACAGGTATTCGGGGGGGTGGGATCTGACTGACCCTGGAGAAATTTTTAAAATACGGGAAAGGCAGAGTCCCTTCTTTAAAAGAAGACTCTGGAGTTCCTGCTGTGGTGCAGTGGGACCAGCAGCGCCTCCGGAGCACTCACATGCAGGTTCGATCCCCAGCCTATCACGGTGGGTTATGGATCCTGCATTGCCACAGCTACAGCATAGGGTCCAGCTGTGGCTCAATCCCTGGCCTGGGAACTCCAAGTGGTGCAGGCCAGCAAAAAAGAAAACGAGGGGGAGGAGGAGAAGAGGAAAAAGGACTTGGCTTCACTGTGGCTCGATGCTAGAGAGACTATGGCTAAATTATCCATGCTTGTACATGCATTTTGCAGAGACCCTAGTCCAAGCACAAAGGCCCACAGAGAGCTACAACCCTACATATGCATTGGATATGGAGCGTATTCCTCTAAATTGTGAGGTTCCTGGCGGGACAGAAACCACGTGTGTGTTGTCATTTTACTCCCGTGCCTGCCGCACAGCAAGGGCTCCAGGCCTGTTTGATGAATGGATGGAAGAACGGATGGATAAGGACTGAAAAAATACACAAGAGTGGAGAAAGGAAAATCAAGATCCGTGTCCTGACTCGTTTCCAGGAAAGAAGCGTGCCGCCCCTGATTTGCCACCGTGTTTGTGCCTGGGCACTGGGTCCCAGGACTGTCTCTCTGGGTTTGGCCATCCGTGCCCCAAACAGCTGCCTGGCTCCACCGGGTCTGCCTGGAGTTCAGGCTGCCTCAACTTCCCGCACACCCACCTTGCCTAGGGAGTGGTTCCAGAGCGGTCCACAAATAGCAGAGCCCGGCTCTGAGCACAGGACAGCGGGGGTGGAGGGGGGAAGTGCTCCAGGGCAAAAGCTGCCCCCCCCCACCTCATTTCGGGAGGGAGGGCTGTATGGGTCAGGGAGAGGGCTGATCCCTTCCTGGGGCTCGGAAATCAAAGGTGCCTGCATTCCTGAGAATCAGAAAGCAGGAGGAGCCGGTCTATAAAAGCAGGCCCCGGGGCTGCCCCTCCGCAGGCCTTTCTGGAAGGGGACCCAGGCTTATCTCTGATCAGCAGAACCAGGAGAGCGGATAAGAGAAAACGCTGCCCTTCCTGGCACCAAGAGGGAGGTGGGGGAGGCTCCTGGGGGGGGGGGGTTGGTCCCCGTGCCTATGCGGCGAGCAAACACCACATGAGGCTTCCTCTGGTCTAAACTGTAGTGAGAGAGGCCAGGTCACTGGAGAGGGACAGCGAGAGCCATCTGACCGGACTCTTGAGTCTCTCGGTGCAGCTGGTCAAGGATGGGAGAGGAGGCTTTAACCTCCAGACTTGCCAGGAAGCCTGAGGATGCTCGGGATGCAGACTCATCAGCCCCGAGTGGTTGGCCTTGGCCAACCAACTCCTTCCCTCGGAGTCTTAGTTTCCTTCCTTATAAAATGTTAATTACCTGTATCTCGTAAGGTGAGGAATGCGAAATAAGGTGGGTATGGCAGGCCCACCCTCTTCTGGCTCCCCTTCCCCAGCAGCAAACCAGAAGGCAGCTTCATTCAGGTTCTCAGGCATCCCTGTGTCTCAGGAGAAGCAAAGACCCTTCCCAGCTCAACAGGAATGGCTCTTGCTTGGTCTAAGCCAGTTATGGAAGCCCAGGAGATAACGAATGCCCATGTCATTTTCTTCTGGCCAAGGGCCCATGAAGGGAAGCCTCCGGGGGAATTTGAGGCACGTTTCCCTCATCTACAAAGAATCGTAAGAGAGGGACTTTCTCTTTTGCTGGCCTTTGGGTATTGTTGGGTGAGGATGTGATACTTGGAGCTGCTACAGCCATATTGTGACATAAAGGGATAAACGGAACAAGGGGCAGCACAGAAAGAACCCCAGTCCTTGGTGACAAAGCTGAGCTATTGAATTAACTGTCCTTGGAATGTTCCTACCTTGGGACATCGTGTAAAGTGAGAAAATCCTATCCTACAGTTCAATGCACTGTATCGTGGTTAAGAGCAGAGGCTCTGAGCTAGACCGCCAAACCCACGCTCTGCCACTTAGGACCTTTGGCATGCTTCTCTCTCTCTTCTTGGTCTCCTGTCTATAAAATGGGCATGGACGTCATGACTCTATCTATTTTATCAGATCACTGCTGGGATTAAAAGAGTTCATGTATGGAGTTCCCGTCGTGGCGCAGTGGTTAACGAATCCGACTAGGAACCATGAGGTTGCGGGTTCGGTCCCTGCCCTTGCTCAGTGGGTTAACGATCCTGCGCTGCCGTGAGCTGTGGTGTAGGTTGCAGACGCGGCTTGGATCCCGCGTTGCTGTGGCTCTGGCGTAGGCTGGTGGGTACAGCTCCGATTCAACCCCTAGCCTGGGAACCTCCATATGCCGAGGGAGCGGCCCAAGAAATAGCAACAACAACAACAACAACAACAAAAAGACAAAAGACAAAAGACAAAAAAAAAGGGTTCATGTGTTGTCATTATTATTACAAGCCATTTTGAGCCTTTTCTGTGGTTTAGAGCTGAAAGCATCCCGAGACAGTAAGTGCTGAGCGTTTAGTAGGCGTCTAGTAGTAGCTTCATTCCAAACTCAAGACGTGGGTGCCCGTGTGTTTGTGTATGCACAAAAATGGCAAAAATCACCAAATGAGCTTCTCCAGTGGGAAGTTACTGGACGCCTGCCCGCCACCCCCAGACCTGTGCCGTGGCTGTGGTTTCACACAGAGGCAGAGTTCTCTGCAGCACGATGCTCCTTCAAGTGAGTCCTTCCCCTGACTTTCTGAACCACTAAGGCTTTTGTAGACAGCAGAGCCCAACGAGGCCTTTAAGGCTCCCCCTGCCCCACCCCGCCCCACCCGCTCAGCCCAATGTAACTCGCCCCTTCAATCTCAAGGTCAAGTCTTCCATCCCCACATAACCTCCTTGCTGACTCCCACAGTCCTATTCTGAGGTCCAAGCATCCCTCCTCTATCTGTACGCAAGAAACTTCAGACCTGGCATGAAGGGTGGTACCCTTGCTGCCTCTGCCTGGAGACCCACCATGGCGACTTTTCTCCCTCCCTGCAGTCCCTGGATAACATCACGCTGACTGATCACACAGCGTGCTCTGGGTATCCTTGCTGGAAGCAGACTCTGCCACTTCTCAGCTGGATGAACTTGCACCAGTCATTGCTAAGACTGCCCTTCCCGGTCCAACTGCGAAGAGGAGTTTCTATGCAGATAAGAACTGGGTTGGAGTCCCCGCTGTGGCACAATGGGTTAAGAACCCCACTGCAGCACCTCGGGTTGCTGCAGAGGCACAATTTCAATCCCCAGCCCGAGAATTTCCAAATGCCATAGGCGTAGCCATAAAAAGAAGGGAAAGGAGTTTCCGCTGTGGCGCAGCGGGTTAAGAATCTGACTAGTATCCATGAGGGCATGGCTTGATCCTGGGCCTCACTCAGTGAGGTAAGGATCCAGTGTTGCCACAAGCTGTGGTGTAGGCTGCAGATGCAGCTTGGACCTGGCTGCATCTGCAGGTCCGATTCAGCCCCTAGCCTGGGAACTTCCATATGCTCAGAGGCAGCTCGAAAAAGAAAAAAAAAAAAAAAGGACTGGGTTAATGTCAGACTCCTACAGGGCAGGTGCCTGGCACTTGGTGGGGGCTTGTTATGGCCTGAGCTGTGTCCCCCAACAAGATGGGTGAAGCCCCCCTCCCAGCACCTCGGAACGTGGCCTTATCTTCGTGTAGGGTCCTTCCTTGCAAAGGAAATCAAGTTAAATGAGGTCCCCCGGGGCCACCCTGGCCCAGGCTCCCCAGGGTCCTTGTTCAACGGGAAATCCCAGGGAGAGGGCTGGGTGCAGAGGAAGGCAGAGACTGGGTGCCGCGCCTACCGGCCCAGGAACCCCAGAACCCCCAGCCGCCAGGGGAGGATGTGGACAGATTCTCGCTCAAGGCCTCAGATGGAGGCAAACCTGCTGACACCTTGATCTTGGACTTCCAGCCCCTTCGCTAACCCCGCAGGGAGCTCTGGATCTGGGCCCACCCCCTCGGCCCCAAAAGAGGGCGTGGCTCGGGCAGGGTGGGTGGGGCGAGGGAACAACCAGGATGATTGCACCACTTGAGCCTGCTGGGGAAATAGGACACAAAGAGGCAAACCCAGCCTCAGCAACCACTTTTCTCTCCGGATTTGTGTTTTCTTGGCTTTTCAGGCTCCAAGAATTTTTCTTTCTGCTAGTTTGGCTTTGCAGAGGGTTTTTTTTGGTTTCCTTCGTAAGGCCACACCTACAGCACATGAAGTTCTTGGGCTGGGGGGGTCGAATCAGAGCCACAGCTGAGGCCTACACTGCAGCCACGGCAACACAGGACCCTTAACCCACTGAAACAAGGCCAGGGATGGAACCCACATCCTCACGGACTCTGCCAGGTTCTTAAACCGCTGAGCCACAGTGGGGACTCCTGGCTCTGCATTTTTAGCCCGTCACTTCATCTGACATGTGCATGCATCCTATCATATAGTTGCTTCTTTTTCCCTTTTAAGAAAAAGAGGCTTTTGGGCGTCCCCTTTGTGGTGCAGCAGGAACAAACCTAGGATCCATGGGGACGTGGGCTCGATTCCTGGCTTCATTCAGTGGGTTAAGGATCCAACATTGCTATGAGCTGCAGATGCGGTTCAGATCTCGTGTTGCTGTGACTGTGGTATAGGCCAGCAGCTGTAGCTCTGATTCGACTCCTAGCCTGGGAACCTCCATGTGCCATGGGTGTGGCCCTAAAAAGACAAAAAGAAAACAAAAAAGGAAATCACTGCTTTCTATATCAGGTTGGAAAATCCAAGGTGAAAGCTATTAATCCTAAGATTCTTGGGCAGGAAAATATGACATGAGAGCTTCTGCTGAGGGTGAACGCTGCACCCCTGCCCGGCCAGGCCTGGCCCCCCTGGAGGCCCTGGGAACCTGGCCCAGAGCTTTAGGGTCATTCACGTAAGGAAACACACAGAGCCAAGGACACAGAAGAGGGTTGCGTCCATTCAAAGAGGGGGCTTCGGGACCAGGGGCCCATCCAGGCAGAACAGAAGCAGATCTTGGAAGCCAGGGCACCAAGCCTGACATCGAAGGGGCAGGGGGTCGAGGAAGGGGCAGCTCAGGAGTGACAGGTCAGGTGTCGCCGAGGACAGTCCTGCGTGTGCATCAGGAGCAGGTGCTCCTGGCCCAGACGGGCTCCCTGTGCGAGGAGGGGCACACAAGTTCGGACGGGAGCTGAGATGGTCACACGAGCCGCTCCTATAAGCAGATCCGATTCCGGGCGCTGAGGAACTGGCCTGGGGGTGGGGATAGACAGTGCTGAGCGGGAGCTAAAATCGGGGGTTGAGACCCAAAAAAAAAAAGCCTTAGTTTCCAGAGGCCCTTGGGGCGCTGAGATAAGTACTCCAATATTGAGATACAAGGATGCAGGGGAACTAGAAGCGTGGCTGGGAGCAAAGGGGAAGCTTCTGGTTACGGGGACCGCCCCCCCCCCAGAATCAGAGGGAACTGAATAATGAGAAACTCTCCCAGTGACAGAAGCCATGGCAGTAGGGCCCCCAACAGCCACAAAACCTGCCATGGGGTCGCTGTTTGGTCCTGGACTTGGAGGAGACGTCCTAGGGCCACAGGAGACAGGGCGAGGTGAAAGTCCTGCCGAGTCAGCCTGGGCCCCGCGCCAGCCCGTCGAGGGATCAGGCCAGCCCTGGACTCCAAAGTCGCGGGGAGGTTTCTGGCAGACTTGCAGTCGTCCAGAGAATCCCCAAGGTTCGTGTCTTTTTCAGGCAAAGGAGGAAAAAGGCGACCCCCTTCACTCTGCATCCGACGTTCTCTGCCCCGTTGAGACAGAGCAATCGCTTTGTAACGTATGGATGTGGTAAACAGTGACTGATTCCACAAGGAAAGAATGATGTTTCTGGGAGTTCCCGCTATGGTGCAATGGGATTGGCATCGTCTCTACAGCACCAGGATGCAGGTTCGATCCCCAGCCAGGCACAGTGGGTTAAGGATTTGGCATGAAGGATCTGGCCCTTGCCCTACGTCTCCTTGGACCGCCGCGGTCTGCAGGGAGGCCCAAAAAAGAGGAAAAAAGTTTCCTTAAATCCTTCTTCATTTTTGGCATTGGAAAGCCTACACCTGGAGTTCCTGTCGTGGCACAGCGGAAATGAATCCGACTAGGAACCATGAGGTCGCAGGTTCGATCCCTGGCCTTGCTCAGTGAGTTAAGGATCCAGCGTTGCCATGAGCTGTGGTATAGGTCGCAGACGTGGCTCGGATCCCGCCTTGCTGTGGCTGTGGTGTAGGCCAGTGGCTACAGCTCTGATTTGGCCCCTAGCCTGGGAACCTCCATATGCCTTGGGCGCGGCCCTAAAAAAGACAAAAGAAAGACAGGAAGAAAGAAAGACTACGCCTGAATGCAGTCAGTTGAGAAAATACTCTGCTAATCTCTCCAGGAGGACGACGGCATGACGAAGGTGGCCACCCAGCATGGCCTCCTGTGGATTGGGACGCACCCCACGACCATCAGAAAATGTCAGAGGTTATGGAATTTCGGTCCAGGCTGTCCCCTGAGCCCCTGAGTTCAATGCCTTTGCTGCCATGTGGGAAAGGGGAGGCCCCGAGACAACCTCCTCAGCATCCCGAGTCACCTGTCACCCCGGGGACATCGAGCCCCCCTGCTCGTTTCCCAGCCAAGGAAACCGAGGCCCAGCCAGCTTCAAAATGGTCCCTAGGCGGCCAGCAGCCTGGGGCAGAGCGTGACCAGGTCTCGAGTCAGAGGCCCTTTCTTCTTTACAGCCCATCCCCCAGTCGCCGCCCTGCTTGCATTGTTGAGAAATCACCCCTCGAATGCCTGTCCCCTTCGCCATCACAGCCCCAGACAGTCACCACCTCGAATGACAACCCCCTCACTTCCCGGAGCGAACGTTTCCATTTTTTCCCAAAACTCTGCCTTGATGCACTGGTTTCACAACATCCGAATTATATGTTTTCAAGAGCAGCCCTTGTAAAACATGCAATTTTGCAAAGAACATCGATCACGAGCTTCAACAATTCCTCCCTCTCCAATTAGGAAAGCAGACTTTGGCTCCAGGGCAAGTCAAGATTTTTAAACCCTCGGGACAAATTTGCATAAACACCCTCCTTTAAAAATGAAAAAAGGAAAAGGAAAAGCCCAGGCTTCGGATGACAGGCTTGGCCCCAACATGAGGTTCACTGAACTTCAGCTCTCATTTGAACATTTTTCTTCCCAAAGCCGGCTTCTCAGAGCCTTCCAGCCATACCAGACCCTCGCAGAGATAAGGAGGCGGATTTTTGGAGCCAAAGCTGGTTCTTGACCAGCCCCAAATGTCAGATTCAGTCCTAGACCCTGACAGGGCTTGGGGGCCCCTGGAGCCCCACCCAAACAGTGGCTTCTGGGCAAGGAAGAGCCATCAGGCTGACCCGGGGGCTGCCAGTGGTGAGATGGGGGGACACGGTGGCCCAGGACGAAGTGGCTGATGGTTTGAGCCTGCCCAGGAACGAACAGAGGTGGCAAAAGACAGGGGCAGGGGCATGTTCCTGGATTAATGCAGGGATTAATTAATAATTAATTAACCATTGTCCCCATAAGGACGTGGGTTCGATCCCCGGCCTCACTCAGTGGGTTAAGGATCCTATGTGGCCGTGACCTGTGCTGTAAGTCACAGATAAGGCTTGGATCCTGCATTGCTGTGGCTGTGGTGTGGGCTGGCAGCTGTAACTCTGATTCAACCCCTAGCCTGGGAACTTCCATATGTCGCAGGTATGGCTCTAAAAAAAAAAAAACCAGACCAAAAAAAAAAAAAAGGGATCTGACCACAGCAGTTCAGGTCACTGTAAAGCTCGGGTTCAATTCCTGGCCTGACACAGTGGGTTAAAGGATCCAGTGTTGCTGCAACTGCAGCTCAGATTCAATCCCTGGCCCAGAAACTTCCTTCCATATGCTGCAGGTCCGTCTGTATATTTATCTATCTATCTATCCAGGCTGATTTATCTACCAGCCCACTGTCTAGCCTACCTACCACCCCTATATTGCCCACACCCCTACTGGTCACCATTACTTTGCTCTCTATATCTGTGAGTCTGTTTCTCTTTTGTTTTACTTGTTAGTTTGTTGTGTTTTTTATGTTCCACATATAAGTGGTATCTTACAGTGTTTGTCTTTCTCTGTCTGACTTATCTCACATAGCATAATGCTCTCCAAGTCCATCCGCAGTGCTGCAAATGGCAACCTTTCCTTCTTTTTTATGGCTGAATAGTATTCCATCATGTCTATGTACGCCACATCTTTACGCATTCATCTGTGATGGGCTCAGTTTGCTTCCACACCCTGGAAATTGTAAATAATGCCGCTATGGACATTGAGGTGCATGTATCTTTTCACATCCCTGTTTGTTTTTGTAAATAAAGTGTTATTGGAACTCAGGCATGACCATTTATTATGTATTGTCTCTGACTATTCTTTTTCCTGTTTAACAAACAGTAATTGACCATCAGAGTGAGTACCTAGATCTGACCCCGACTCCTGCAGCTAATCAAGGCGTTTACTCCTCAGCCCTCAGGTTTCCTAAGGATGCTGGATGCAGCTGCTGCGCCCAGACCTACTCAGGGTGGGTTCGGGGCAAAGGGAAGGCCACCAGTGCAGGCGGTGTGGATCCAGGGATGTCTCTTCCCACAGGGCAGCGGCAGTGCTACAAGTGTGCGTTGTCCCACGTTCCCACAGCACAGCCAGACCGATGTCCCGTCGAAGCAGAGCTGGTGAACGATGGCCGTGAGCAGGCGCCGGACCAGACGCTTTGAAGGCTTTCCTTCTTTGATCAGCACTCCTGAGTTTGTAAACGATGGAGCCCATCAACCCCATTCCTATCCAAGGCTCCTGGTAAACTTGGGTCTCGCAGGGCTTCGTGGGGATCCAAACATTCCAATAAGGCTTTGAAGGCTGTTGGTGCAGGACCAGCGGCTCAAGCAGCCAGGACCCACGCCAGACGACAAGGAAAGGTCACTCTCTCTGGCTGGGTTGAGGCTACACGGCAGGGCTGGGTGTGGGCCACACGGACCATACGGCCCACAGAGCCTAAAGTATGTACTATCTGGCCTCTTACAGGAAAAGTTGTCCAGCCCCTGGGTATGAAGATTTGCAGATGGAGGAGAGGAGGATGAGAGGTCATTTCTATGCCCTTCTACGGGGCCTGGCGTTTTCCTTCCCAGCATTCACTGCGTGCTGCGTGGTGGCAGATTCGTTGATGGGTGATCACGGGCGCTCTTCACAACAGCTCCCTTTCGCCTCCTAAAATCCGAGGAATAACTAGAGTGGCCAGGTGTTTCAGTTTGGTTTGCCTGTTGTGATAAAATACTTAGGAATGGGTAGCCTCTAAACAACGGAAACTTCTTCTTCCTAGTTCTGGAATTTGGAAGTCCAAGATCAAGGTGCCAGCAGATGGGACATCCGATGAGGACGCGCTTCTTGGTCCAGAGGTGATTCCTCTTTGTCACGTCCTCGCTTGGCAGAAGGGAAAGGAGGCCCAATCCTGTTCACGGGGCTTCACCCTCATGATCTCATCACCCCAAAGGCCTCACCTCCTAACACCGTCATCTTGAGGGTTAGGATTTCAACACGTGAATTTGGGGAGAGACACAGACCTATAATCTTTAGCACCAGAGTTAGCAGATCCTGCATGGGACATATAAAATTGAAATTTAGGAGTTCTCATTGTTGCTCAGCCAGTCTAGAACTCAACATGGTATCCATGGGGTACAGGTTTGATCCCTGGCCTCGATCCTGGGGTTAGGGATCCAGCATTGCCATAAGCTGTGGCATAGGTCGCAGATGTGGCTCGGATCCCACGTTGCTGTGGCTGTGGTGTAGGCCAGCGGCTGCAGCTCCGATTCGACCCCTAGCTCGGGAACTTCCATATGCCGCACGTGTGGCCGTAAAAAGAAAAAAGAAGAAAAAGAAATTTAACTGGATGTCTTGTATTTTAGCTGGCTGTCCTACTAACAACATGCTCAACTGATACAACCAGTAAGTGGAAAACCTGTTATTTCATGAGGGCTTTAAGGCTTTAAAAACATCTTCCTGGGTCTGGGCAGGCCGTGAAAAAGTCACCAGCTCAGAAAGCAGAACCAGAGCTCCTGGGTTCCTGAACAAGCTCCGACTAGCGGAGGGCCTTTGAACTCCCCAAGCCTCAGTGTGTCATTCCCATAAAATGGGGTAATAGACCCATCTTCCGTACCTCGATGCTTAAGAAGAAGAGTAAACTTCTTGAGTTCTCTGAAGGACGACAGTCTAAGAGAGAAAACATCTGGGAGCCTGCAGAGAGGAAGTCTCGCCTTTCAGAAATAGCTCTGATTTTCCAAAAACATCTGGGAAAAATTTTCCCAGGAAAACATTCTCTCTGCAGGGCTCAGCACGGCGTCTGTGAGCCAGGCAGGTGCGGGCCGCGTTCGTCCGTGACCACGGTGGATTTCTCAGTCCAGGACCCCTGGCGTGGGGGAGGCTGAAGTGACCACAAGGTTGTCGCAGCGCTGACCCAGGGCCAGAGAGGAGTCAGGCATCAGGTTTCCCCTTGGCGCCTCCCTCTGAGCGGGGAGCACACTCTCTAGCGTGGAAATCCCTCAAGCTCGGCCTTGACCGCTGCGGCTAGACCCAGCGGGCCCTGGTGGGGGGCGCGGGGGAGCCCCCCTGGAATAGTTTTCCTCCATTGGAATAAACCCGAGTTCCTTAGGGAGGCATTCAAGGCCTCCAAGAAATGGAAAACACTATCCCCATTCTGAAGCTGGAGAAACTGCGACCCAGCTAGGCAAACGGACTTGCCCAACTCGTGATGGGCACAGGCAGGGCCGGCCAAGGTCCCCACCCAGAGCTCAGCCTCCAGGAGGACCGCAGGCCTCCCATGAATTTGTAACCCCCAAATGAATAGTAACCCCCAAATTCATGGGTACCAGACTGGCTCCCGGGGGACCCCGGGGTAGCTCTGATTGCGGGCTGCTCTGGGCTCTGGGACGCTGCAGAGACCCTGGCAGCAGGACGGTGTCTGATGGGTTCTTGTGAGGCTGGCTTAGATAGAGCGCTGGAAGGGAGGGGTGCCACAGTCCCTCCACCCCTGGCACGGAAGCATCTGGAAGTTCCCTTTGCCAGGGAGCCAGAGAGGCTGTCCTTTCCCAAATGCACGCTGCTCCAGGTTCAGGGCACACACTGGGTCAAAGAACACCGGCTCTGGACACAGACAAACCTGAGTCCTGCCCCAGGCCCCCTGTGGCCATGGCCGCCTGACCCCTCCAGGCTTCCTGTGGGGAAAGGCCACGCAGCTGATGAGAGCACACAGACGCTTCCTCATTCTAGATGTTTTACATGTTCGGTGCAGATAAAGTACAAAAATCAAGATAACGGAAAAGGAGTTCCCAATGTGGCTCAGCGGGTTAAGAACCTGACACGGTGTTCATGCGGACACGGGTTTGATCCCTGGCCTCGCTCAGTGGGTTAAGGATCCAGCGTTGCCATGAGCTGTGATGTAGGTTGAATCTGGTGTTGCTGTGGCTGTGGTGTAGGTTGGCAGCTGCAGCTCCGATTTGACCCCTAGCCTGGGAACCTCCACGTGTCATAGGTGTGGCCCTAAAAAGACCAAAAAAAAAGAGAGAGAGAGAGAGAGAGATAATAGCAAAAAAGTTGCCCATAATCTCACCATCTAGAGATTAACTATGTCAACATGCTTATGTATACAGCCACACACCCCACCGGAAGTGTGTGTGTGTGTGTGTGTGTACTCTCTAATGTCACTTTGGCTGGCACTTAAGTAACCCATTAAAAAACCACCAATCCCTTCCCATTAGCTGTGTCAGTTATTTCCAACCATTCACTACAATCAAATTGCTGTTAGGGATGAACATTCTTGTAAATAAATCTTTGCGTCTCTTCTTAATTACCTAGCATCGCCTCCTAGAAGTAAAATTTCTGTGGTGAGGCGTTCCTGTTGTAGCTCAGAAGTAACCAATCCAACTAGTACCCCTGAGGAGGCGGGTTCGATCCCTGGCCTCGCTCAGTGGGTTGGGTATTTGGCATGGCTGTGAGCTGTGGTGTAGGCTGGCAGGTATAGCTCCGAGTCCACCCCTAGCCTGGGAGCTTCCTATGCAGCACGTGTGGCCCTAAAAGGCAAAAAAAAAAAAAAAATCTGGGGTGAGATGTCCTTTTATGACTTTCGTGCATGTTGCCATATGTTTCCTCCTTGGGCGGGTTTAGCAGGCAAAACAAGGTATTTCCTTTCCCTTGCATGTTCCATCTCCAGGGTGGTTAAGGCTTTACTTGAGTGCTCATAGGGCATCTGCATTTCTTACCTCGGACCTTTTGTCCATTTTCTGTTGGAATATTTTTCCTGACTGGCTTCTTTTTAAGTGTTCTTTTATAGTAGGAAACTCCATAGTCACTCTATGCGAGACGAAGAGTTTCCCATTTCTCTTTTTAGTAGTGAGTAAAAATAAGAACACTTCTTGTCCAAGAAATTGCACCCAAAACTAAGAATTGACGTAACGTGTTTGTGGAAGTTCTAGCCACGTTGAGAGAGTGTGTGTGTGTGCGTGTGTGTGTGGTGTGTGAGGCGGTGTGAGTTTTTTCCTGCTCTCTTGACAGCTTATTGCTCCTAACTAATAAAAAGTGCTTCCGAGCCCCAGCTCAGGCCCTCGCCTCTCTCACCCACAGCAGCCAGGGCTCCGAGTTCCCGGCCACCTCGTTATACCCCTGCTTCAACGGCTTCAATAACACCAAGGATGACAGTAACGGCAATGACAGCCTGCGTGGACTGACAGCTTCCTGAGTGCTGGGCACCGCGGGAGGCCCATCCGCTGAGGCTCTGGAGCGCCACGCTCCTGCCTCTGGTCCATGACCTCCCTCCAGGCTGGGCTGCCTTCCACGACTCGGTGGCCTTCGAGGCCCTTTAGAATCCAGAGCTTTGTCAAGTCCGTCTAGATTCATATCAGAATTGGCTGGGGTGTTGGGTGTGGCTGTGTAAGTGTAACAGACACTCAAAGTCCCAGTGGCTTTGGAGTTCCTGCTTGTGGCTCAGTGGATGAAGAGTGTGCCTCGTATCCATGAAGCTGTGGGTTCGATCCCTGGCCTCGCTCAGTGGGTTAAGAATCCAGCGTTGCTGCAAGCTTCAGCATGGATTGCAGATGTAGCTTGGATCCCACGCGGCTGTGGCTGTAGCTGTGGTGTAGACTGGCAGCTGCAGCTCCAATTCAACCCCTAGCCTGGAAACTTCCATGTGCCACGGGTGCGGCCCTAAAAAGACCAAAAAAAAAAAAAAAAAAAGAAAAAAGAAAAAAAAACTCGCAGCAATTTCAGCAACACAGGAGGCTCTCGATGACTGACAGCTTTTATTACTGTTGCTGTTGCTGTTTATTAAGGGCTTCCAGGCAGCAGAGAGGCAGGAGCAGACCGTGAGTGAGGAAGTTCGGGGGACACTGAGCATTCCTGCAGGCGCCCCCGCGGGCCTCCGGGAACATCAGTGAGCACTTTTGAAAACAAGCCCCTCTGCCTTCTGAAATGATCGCGATGACGCGCCTAAAAGGGCCCAGGCAGCAAGATGCAGAAAACAGAACTGGGAACAGAAGGCACGGAGGCGGGGGAGGCGAGGCTGGTTCCGCAGGCTCCAGCACCAGGCAGCCCAGCACGTCCCTGCGCCCCAGGGGTTCCGTGGTCCTGAGCAGCATCCAGGCCTCCCCAGGGCCACCTCCCCCCTCGGGCTGGGTGGGAGGGTCACGCGTTTCTGGGGGACCAGTTCTCGTTTTGAAACTGCTGACTAATCAGGAGCATTTAAAATAAGAAGCCTGTTTCTTACAAACAAATCTTCAATTCAGCTGAATGGGTTGAGCCCCGGCACCCGGTCCCCAGACTTCCCCTGGGGAATAAGAGTGAGCAAAATCTAGCCCCTGCCCTCGAGAGGCCCCCAGGCAAGACAACCAGACATCAGTGTCTCATGGTGATGGGTCTAAGTGACAGGGACGTGTCACTCCCTGGGGAGGAGCCCAAGCTGGGTGCCCAGAGAGCCGGCAGGCAAAGGGAAGAGGATGGAAGGAGGGGGTGAGGCAGGGTGTGCTGCCCAGGGGCGGCCCTGCAGGAGGCGGCAGGGCAAGGAGGAAGCAGGAGGTAGGATGTGGGTCTGCAGGGGCCAATAGGACCGGAGCACCGAAGGCCTGAGGTCAGCAGGGACCTTCCTGTGAGGCACCAGGAAGCCACCTGGGTGTAAAGCAGGGTCCAGTTGGCCTTTCAGGACGATCGCACCAAGGGGCAACGTGGGCTGGACCCAGGGGCTGGGCAGGAGGTGCTCACTCACCTTCCCCTCCCCCAGACCTGGAGCCCCCGCCCCCCTCAGGTCCTGATTCCCCGAAACCAGGTCACGCCCGATCCCGGGGCAGGTGCTGGATAATGATTTCCCGAGTATTGACACGAGTGAATTCGTCAGGCACACATTAGACCAACATTTTCCAAAATCAATTCCCATCCCTCCTAATTTCTCGAGGAGGGATGAACAGTCCTGCCGGGCTGGGCTGGGTTCGCACATTCACTATCTCGTCCAGTTTAATGCTTAGAATGACCCTCCCAGCCCCAGCTGACAGATGCACAAAGGCTCAGAGTTTACTCTCTTGTCAGAGACCGGAAACAAAATTGAAAACCAGATTTTTTTTTTTTTTTTTGCTTTTTAGGGCTGCACCTGCAGCACATAGAGGTTCCCAGGCTAGGGGTCAAATCAGAGCTACAGCCGCCAGCCTGCACCACAGCCACAGCAATGAGGGATCTGAGCCACGACTGCAACCTACACTGCCACTCACAGCAACACCAGGTCCTTAACCCACTGAGCAAGGCTAGGCCTTGAACCCACATCCTCGTGAGTAGTAGTCGGGTTTCTAACCCACTGAGCCACAACGGGAACTCTAAAACCAGATATTTTTATATCAAGTCCACTGTTCTACCACAGAGCACACTCCTGCATGTAACGTAGCGTATATTAAGGCATTCAAGAAAAGCGTGTTCAGGAGTTCCCTGGTGGATCAGTAGGTTAAGGATCCGGCCCTGTCACCCCTGTGGCAGGGCTGCAGTGCAAATTGGATTCCTGGTCCGGCAATCTCTGCATGCCACAAGCACAGCCCCCAAAAAGGAAGAAAACAGAAAAGCGTGTTCTGGAGTTCCCGCTGTGGGGCAGAGGGCTTAGGATCTGGTCTTGTCTCTGTAGCAACACGGGTTTGATTCCTGGCCGGGCAATGTGGGCTAAGGATTCAGTGTTGCTAAAGTTGTGGTGTAGGTCACAGCTGCAGGTTGGATTCAATCCCTGGCCCAGGAATATCCATATGCTGCAGGTACAGCAAAAAAAAAAAAAAGAAAAAGAAAGAAAGAGAGAAAGAAAGAAAGAGAGAAAGAAAGAAAGAAAGAAAGAAAGAAAGAAAGAAAGAAAGAAAGAAAGAAAGAAAGAAAGAAAGAAAGAAGAAAGAAAGGAAGAAAGAGAAAGAAAGAAAGAAAAGAAAAGCGTGTTCCCACATCCCACGTGTGTGTGAGCGTGTGTTCCGCAGCCATCCTCTGAGACGGCGTCGAGCCGGCTGTGGATGGAGGTGGGGGCTCTGGAGCAGCCCTGCTGGATTCCCAGAAGCCCCACCCGAGATGTCATCAAGGGTGAAACCCCACGCACATCAAAGGTCCCAGACCAGCTTGGTTTGCCAGGAGCAGGGGCCGCTCAGCCGAGGGTGGCCTGGATGCTTCAACTGTTGTCTGCAACTGGCTTTCAGCTGGGAATGTGTTTAAGTCAAGGGATTTGCCCTCTAAACACATGGATTTCCAGCTAATCTCCTTTTCGAGCAGAATGTGTCATCTCCAGGGGACAAGTCACAGCAAAGTCCAAATGAAAGGAGTCGCTCCCGCCCCTCTCGGCCACTGAGGGCTGTCACAGCTGGAAAGCAAGGCTCAGGGTCGGACGGGGGCCCTGGTTTGGGTCAGCGCTGCAGTGACAGGGCAGTGGCCGGAACAAGCTTTTGTCCCTTAGAGAGAGCCAGCTCCTGGGAGATCAGGGACAGACTGGTGGCCTTGGGGCCACCTGCCCTGGTTCTCAGGACACTTTCCAGAGAGGCCCCTGCAGTGGCTTGTCAGGGCCCCGAGTGGGGAGACTGAGGCAAGCCGTCTCCAGCACCCACCCCGAACTGGCTGTGCCACCTCGTTCTTCACAGGAGGGAACTGAGACGCCGCGGGACTCGATGGCTCGCCCAGAGTCACACAGAAGAGAGTGGCAGAGCCAAGGTACAGCTGGGCTTGTCCGGGTCCACGGCCCTGGCTTCAGGGGGCTGCTTAGAGAGCTAGTCTGTGCCGTCCTGGGCGAGTCCCCTGCTAGACAGTCACACTCTGTGGACAAGCAGGGTGTATGTGTGTGTGTGTGTGTGTGTGTGGAATGTGGTGGCGAGTGTGAGGTGTGATTTGGTGTGTGTGCGTGGTATTGGGGTGTGTTGTGATATGGTACATGCATGTGTGTCGTGGACTTTGTGTGCTGTGCTTGTGCTGTGTGGCGTGTGTGCGCAGGTGTGGTGTGTGTGTGTGACTATTGTGGTGAGTGTGTGCTGTGTGTGTGCTGTGTGGCGTGTCTGGGCAGGTGTGGTGTGTGTGTGTGACTATTGTGGTGTGTGTGTGCTGTGGGTGTGCTGTGTGGTGTGTCTGTGTGGGTGTGGGGTGTGTGTGTGACTATTGTGGTGTGTGTGTGCTGTGTGTGTGCTGTGTGGCGTGTGTGCGCAGGTGTGGTGTGTGTGTGACTATTGTGGTGTGTGTGTGCTGTGGGTGTGCTGTGTGGTGTGTGCGGGTGTGGTGTGTGTGTGTGACTACTGTGGTGAGTGTGTGCTGTGCGTGTACTGTGTGCTGTGTCTGGGCAGGTGTGCTGTGTGGTGTGTGTCTTGAGACACACGCCTTAATGTCAACGCAGTGCCAAAGCTGGGGGCTGAGACAAGGGGCCTGGCAGTGCACACCTGGCTTTGGAACCAGGCAGAGGTCAGTTCACAAGCCCCGCCGGGGGGCGGGTGACAAGCAACTGAGTCTGCGTCTTCTCCACAAAACTGGACCTGACAGGGTTGGAAAGGAATGTCTGCAAAGCACCCGGCCCCTGGCCAGCCTCCTCCGCACACACCAGAAAACCTGGAGTTCCCGTCGTGGCGCAGCGGAAACGAATCCAATGAGGAATCAGGAGGTGGTGGGTTCGATTCCTGGCCTCGCCTGGTGGGTTAAGGATCCAGCATTGCTGTGAGCTGTGGTGTAAGTCACAGATGCGGCTCGGATCCCGTGTTGCTGTGGCTGTGGTGTAGGCCGGCAGCTGTAGCTCCAATTCGATCTCTAGCCTGGGAACCTCCATGTGCTGCAGGCGCGTCCCTAAAAAAAAAAGAGCAAAAAAGAAACAGAAAACCTTATCAGGAATTCAGTCACTTCTGCCACCTCCAGCCGCCCTGGGCCCTCTTGGATCCCACCTGGTCTCCCTACTTCTGCCCTTGACCTCCTGACCTGACTGCTCCCAACAGAGGGGCCAGAGTGACCTCATAACCCTTACAACCCCGCCCCAGCTCAGACCCTCCGAGGATGGCTCAGACGCCCCGTGTGGCCGGCCGGTCCCACCCCACCCTCCCCGCTTCCTGCCGCCCCGCTGCTGGAGCCCAGGCGGGCACGAGCTGGGACCCGGGGCCCCTCCGGCGATGATGCTCAATCCCTCCCCGCCTTTGGTCTTTGCACTGATATCCCTTTCTCATGACGCCTTCTCCAACACCCCTATTTAAATTCAAACCCAGGTCCCACACACTCCTCCCATTTTCTCGTTCTATTTTTCCTTTTTCCCCATGTCATTATCACCTTCTAACATCCTGAATATTTTTCTCTGCTTCGTGGCCGCCCTGCAGCATATGGGGTTCCCAGCCAGGGATCTGATCCAAGCCACAGGCTCGCCCTACATCACAGCTGTGGCAATGCCGGATCATTTACCCACTGTGCCACGACGGGGATTGAACCTACATCCTGGCACGGCAAAGACACTGCTGATCCCGTCCACAGCGGGAACTCCCTGAGCACTTTATTTTTCATCTCTCCCCCACTGGAGCGTCAGCTCCGTGAGAGCCACAATCTCTTCTCTGCTGTGTCTCAAGTTCCTAGAAAGAGTCCTAGCACATAGTAGGTGCTCAGTAGGTATTTGTGGAATAAATAGCTCGATCGATGGCAGTTATCATTTTTATTGTGGTTCTCGGTGAAGAGTGTAGGATTCCCAGAAGCGTGGAAGGCGGTGGAGCCGGCAGGGGACGGGAGGCGGGGAGACCGGCCTGGGCTGCCTACGATCATATCATCCAAACCCGAGTTACAGACAGCAAGGGTCCTCCCGCCCAAACCCCTTCAGCGACTCCCTGGAGCTTGGTGACAGTCCTCGGCGCAGCGCTCAGGGCTTTGCTGCTGCTTACGCTTTTCCAGCTTTGCTCGCTCTGTTCCCTTCTCCTCTGCTTCGAATCTGCCTGGGGAACTCCGACTCATCACTCAGGGCCTGGCTCAAGTGCCCCCTGCTCTGCCACCCTTTTTGTCCTGTAGCCAGTGGGGGGCTCTACGTCCCTCTGTCCCAGCCCCACGCCACTGAATGGCAGTGATTTCCTTCTTCTCTCTCCCTGTGCAGCCTCACCCATCCCCATGGTCACAGAGGACAGGATCTTGGAGCGACTGGGTTTTATTATTATTTTTTTTTAGGGCTGCATCTGCGGCATATGGAGGTTCCCAGGCTAGGGGTCAAATCGCTGGCCTACACCACAGCCACAGCCACAGCCACACAGGATCCAAGCCACGTCTGAGATCTACACCATCGCTCGTGGCAATGCCAGATCCTTAACCCGTTGAGCGAGGTCAGGGATCGAACCCACATCCTCATGGATACTCAGATTCGATTCTGCTGCGCCACAACAGGAACTCCATGGGAACGACTGTTGAATAACTGAGGGAGGAATGTGGAGACGGGACCACGCGCACGGCGGGGAGGGGCTGGACGGAGAGTAAGAAGGGGCCCTTTCCCGTCGGAAACGCCACGTTACATGTTGCTCGGATATTTGAGGATGTTGTTCAAATCCTCTCCACTCCAGCTGCCACCTGCCAGGGCCGGCTCTTCGAGGTCTGAGTTAGCAGAGGCCACCCCACCAGAGGGAACAGAAATAGATGTTCAAATGACTTACAGGCTCCAGGGACAGGGCCTGGGCGGGAGGGGCAAGGATCCGGGACTCATCAGCCCGGGGTGGGGGGTGGGAGGGTGGGAGGGTCATGCTGGAGATGAGCAGCTTCCTTCCGGGGCGAGCACAACCCCCTGGGATGCAGTGTTAGGCCCCCTCCCCTCCCCCCAGAGCAGCCTCCCCTGGGGCCGCACCTTCTCCTGCAGCACATCTTCCCCCCTCCCCGCCTCTGGGCCCTTCTAGCCTCCGCACAGGTGGGTGCACGCTGCTCCTGACTCACACGGCCCCCCGGGATTTGCCTGTCTCCCCTCCAGACCAGGAGCTCCTTGAAGCCAGCGACCGGGTCTCATTTTTCCGTTTTCTCCAGGCCTGGCATCCAACGGGCACCAATAAATGAATAAGTTACAGGTGCCAGGGCAAAGCATCTTGCGACGAGGTTTGGTCTCTAAGTACCATGGCCTTTGGGGGTGGCATCACCGAAGAGGCTTCAGGTTTCCGGAGACGGAAAAGAGGATTTTCTCCCTGCAGTAGCCCCCTCCCCGCTCCCCAGCAGAAGAGCCAGATTCCTAGGTCTCAAGCTTTGGGGGGCTTCGGTATGGACCCCAAAGTCCTCTCCACCCTGCCCTCTGTTTCCTGGGGAGCCTGAGTGCCTACGTCAGCTGGAGAGGAGGGGGGTTCCAGGGCCCAGGGAGGGGTAGGGGGCCAGCTGGCGTCACAGGGCTGTGGGGTCCCAACCCTGCTTGAGGATGCTCGCCTACAGGAGAGGGCACCCCGGGAGGCTGTGCTTCAGGGCCCGGAGCCCCAGACGGCAGGCTCAGAGGCAGGGGCATCGGGCAGGGCTGGGCAGCTGGGCCAGGAGGCATTTCAGCAGGAACCAGTATGAATTTGGCCCCTGCAGGGGTGAGGGCCCCGGAATAACTGAGAGCGCTTCCCTCGGCAAGGCAGGGGGGCGGGATGTGGTCAGAGATAGACTCGGTTGTGCTCAAGCACAGCTCACACCCCATCCCCTGTGCTGAGCAGAGGGAGGCTGGGTGCAGAGCGGGCCCTGGCCTGGACCACAGCGAGCAGGCAAGAGCCTGGGCTTGCGTCTCCCCTCCCCACTTTGCAGCCCGCCAGCCTCCCTGGCAGCAGGGCCGGCCCATGTTTCCAGTCCGATTCTGTCCAAACTTGCGACTTTTCCCTAGAAATGTCACCAAGCTTCCCCGGCAGTCCCCCTCCCTCTCCTACTCCAGGAGCCCAGGGCACACCTGAAGGAGCTTCCCTGCCCCTCTCTCTGAGCCTCACCTGCTCCTGGAGCCCAGAGGTGGCAGGTGCCGGAGCCCCCTATATGCCCAGAGCCACGCAGGCTCTCAGCCGCAGGCGGGGGCTGACCCAAGTTTCTGGGCTCCCGGGTCTGGCCCCCCCTGCTGCCCTGGCTTTGATGGCTGGGCAGCTGAGGTCACCAGATGCTGCTGAGCTGAGCCAGTGAGGTGGGGAGACTGGGGGCCGCTTGGCTTCCCCACTCTGGGGTCAAGTGCAAGTTACAACTCCGCCCGGTCTTCTCATTCTAGGCAGGCCGTCTGTGGTCTGGGTCCTTGGTGGGAGAGGGGGTCAGTCAAAACAAGGGACAGTGAAGGGGACTCAGGGACCTTAACGCATGAGGGTGGATGGTCAGCCACTTAAACCTTCCTTCGAACCAGCTGCCCAGGACTCAGGGCCAAGAGCCATGGGTGAGTGGATGGGTGGCACTCAGGAACCAGCGGCAATGCCCTCACCCAGGCAGCACCCCCACCCTGTGAGCATATAAAATCCAGGGTACATGTGACTCTGGAGGAAAGGGGCCAAAGCCTCCGAGCTGGGTGTGGTGGGTGTTGGCCGCCCAGCGGTGGTGAGCAGTGGTGACAGGATGCCTTGTTCCCTTGGCAACACAGTAGAAACTGTCCCACAAATACCAGCCGGTGGGTGCTGCAGCTGGGAGGCCACAGGGACTGAGGTCTGAGATCTGGGTCTGCCCGGCTGCCACCAGGCTTGGAGGGCACTGGCCCCGTCCTCAGTGGCCACCGTCCGGGGCGTGGTGTGTCTGTCCTTTCATCCAGCAAATCCCTTACCTATCTGAGCACACAACTGCACATCTTGGTACAGTCCCTGCTGGGAGTGTCCTGCCTCCTCTGGCTGGTGAACTCCTCCTTGAACCCTAACGTCCACTTCCAATGGCCCCTTGCACAGTCACGTGACCACCCTGTGGTAGGTGCAGGACAGGCAGCAGAAAAGAGAGACTTTCTTCAAAATGCGTCAAGGAGAGTCCCTGTGGTGGCTCAGTGGATTTTAATCCAACTAGGAACCATGAGGATGCGGGTTCCATCCCTGGCCTCGCTCAGTGGGTTAAGGATCCAGTGTTACCGTGAGCTGGGATGTAGGTTGCAGATGCTTCTCGGATCTGGTGTGCCTGTGGCTGTGGTGTAGGTAGGCAGCGGCAGCTCTGATTCCGCCCCTAGTCTGGGAACTTCCATATGCTGCAGGTGTGGTCCTAACAAGACAAAAAAAAAAAAAAAAAAGCTTCAAGGAAGCTCAAGATAAGCAGATCAGGACAGAGGTCAGGTCAAGGACAAGGCTTCCGGGGGAATAGACCGTTACTCTCCATCAACTGTCTTCAGTGGCATCGCAGCAGGAGCACTGTCTTGGCCTGACTGGGTGGCCTGGGACAAGCCCCCTCCCTCTCTAAGCCTCAGAATGCCCTTTCCTAAAATGGGGATGTTGGAGAAGGTGATTCTTAAAGGCGCCCCCAGGCCTGGCAACTTCCTGACTGTGACTCTGAGGCGCCCTTTCCTCTCTCTGAGGGTCACCTGTCTTCCTGGGGAGATAACACCCTACCTGGTCGACTCCCAGGCTGGCCTCTGTCCCGAGGGCCTCAGCCTAAGGCAGGGCTGGTTCTACTTGATTTTCTAGCATGGACCCCTCACCACCGGCAGCATCTCCCCAGGGGACAGCCCCAGGTCTCCCCAGCCTACCTGGGAGTCTCCACCACTCCCACCCTCACCCCTGCCATGGTGGATGGCTGTCACCATACACCTGAAGCAGCTCCACATCCCAGCCCACCCTAGCCTGGTGCCCCCTGGATGCCCTGAACATTTGATGAATTTGTGTCATGGACAAATTATTGAGCTAGATTTGATCTCAAACCTGGTGGGGGGGTGTAATTCTTTTTAGGGCTGTCATCAGGTTGTAAATAACATAACTGCAGATGTATACCTAGTATGCTCTCACCCCAGACCTTCCCCTCTAAGGACAGATAAGGGAGGCATTTAAACTTTTCTCCAATGGAATACTACTCAGCCATAAAAAAGAACAAAATAATAACTATTTGCAACAACACGGATGGAACCAGAGACTCATACTAAGTGAAGTAAGTCAGAAAGAGAAAGACAAATAACCACATGATATCACTTATATCTGGAATCCAACATACGGCACAAATGAACCTTTCCACAGAAAAGAAACTCATAGACATAAAGACCAGACTTGTGGTTGCCAAGGGGGAGGGGGAGGGAGTGGGATGGACAGGGAACTTGGGGTTCATAGATGCAAACTACCGTCTTTGGAGTAGATGAGCAATGAGATCCTGCTGTATAGCCCTGGGAACTATGTCTAGTCACTTATGATGGAGCAGGATGGAGGATAATGTGAGAAAAAGAAGGTGTATATGTGTGTGTGACTGGGTCACCTGGCTGTTCAGTGGAAAATCGACAGAACACTATAAACCAGCTACGATGGAAAAAATAAAAATCATTTAAAAATACACATATACATACATAATACATAAACAAACAAAATTTTCTCTTTGCCTAGAAGACAAATCTGAGAGTCTGGGTGGTTAAAGCTTGAGCCCGAGGCCATGGGGCCCCTTGTGGAGCCGGAGGAGATGCTCTCAGAATCCCCCACACTGGCTGTCACCCGTGTGCGGAGCATCCTATTGCCTTTTTTTAAAAAAATGTTTTATTATAGTTGATTTACAACGTTCTGTCAGTTTCAGCTGTACAGCAGTGACCCAGTTATACACACACATATGTGTACACATCCTTTTTCTCACATTATCCTCCATCACGTTCTATCACAACGATTGCCTTTTATTTCTCCTTCTCGTTTCTACTTCCAGAGGCCTCCCACACCCACAACAGAGAGAAGGGAGGCCGAGGCGCCCAGACCCCAGGGACTCAAGTGGCTTGGACACAGCGACAGGGCAGGGAGCTGGGGCGTGCGGACCCGAGGGGAGCGATTCGCAGGCCTGCCGGGCAGCACCTTCTCCCATCACGCAATTCATCCGAGACTGTGTCAGGATGCAGCTCAGAGAGGGGCTTCCTGTACACAGACCGCCTCAGACTGGGAAGCAGAGCCACAGGCTCACGGGATCGGAACCCTCCAAGAAGGACGAGCCCAGAGGAGGGGACGAGGGAGCAGATGCAGACATGGGAGGAGCCCTGGGGCTCTCCTCCACCCAGGCTCTCAGTTCATTCCCATGACATTGGAAACAGTATCCCCATTTTTCAGATGGCAAACTGAGGCCCAGGGCTCCTGGCAGCCAAACTCACCGGGCTGGAGAGTGGGAGGCCGCACAGCCGGGCCCTTTGCACCTGCCTGCACAGACGAACCAGAGCGGCGGGGAGTCAACCCCCCCCGCCCACCGCGGGGCCGGTCCCGGGCTCGCATCCGAGGCACATCTGAGACCGCAAGGGGACTGACCCGGGGGAGGGCGTTTGCGGCCTGGGGAGCCCGGTATTTTTAGTCATTTTGTCATACAGACCAGGATGGAAGGAGGAGAAACCGCAGGGGCTGGCACGGGCCTTAGGATGAACTCATGAGCCCAAAATAGGGGAGCCGAAGCCCTCGGAGGCGGGTCTAAGGGCCTCGGTGCTGACAAGCCGCAGACAGGCTGAGTCCTTTTTTCGGAGGGCCCTAGAGCTCTTTTAGAAAGGATTACATCAAAGGATGTTTGAACCAGAAGGAACCTTCAAGATTTCAGAGTCTGCTCCCTCTCTGTTTGAATGGGGTCACTGGGGCAGAGAGAAGGGAAGTTTCATCTGAGCAGGTGGCTGAGCCGGGACCCATCCAGCCCCCCGCCCCAATCCCCCACCCCAACCCCAGGCTGTGACCTCCACCCCCACCCCCACCCCGCTGCCTTCTCTCCAGCTTCCCGCCCCGCTTCCACGCAGGTCTCAGGACCAGCCCGGGCAGAGCGTGGCGCCTGGAACCACCACACTGGGGCTTGGAAAGCCCTGGGCACGGGGACTCTGGATCCACAGCTTTACCTTTTGTTTCGATGCCCATGTCTCAGATCAGGATGGTATGGCTTTTTGTGAGATTCCAGGGAGATAACACGTAATTTCAACTCCTGCTCTACCAATTTGGGGGTGTTTCTGGAGGGGAGGAGGGGTACAAGGCGGCGAGGGAGTCCCTCTAGCAGAACCGGCTGGTGTCAGCTCCCCAGGCTCACGAGTGGTCAGCCCTCATCCCTGGGGCGGTAGAACACTGGGAAGGACCTCATTCTACTGACCAGTCACTTTTCAGCGTGGGTTTGCAGCACAGTTGAGGCCAATGAAAGATGAGAGTCTGGCATGGGCTTCCAGGGAAGGCTCCTAGATGATTTAAAAAAAAAAAAAAGCACACAGGAAGAAGCAGTCCCTGGACAGTGTCCTGAAAATGTGACAACTGGTCTCTTACGGCTTTACCGTGAGGAGCTCGGCCTGAGGGCAAAGGGCAGCTGAGTGGAGAGAGGACGTGGACCTGGGTCCTCTGAGTGCTTGTCACACGAGGTCCTGGATGCATTTAGCACGGGGGCTTTTGATAGTCGGAGCCCAGGTCATCCCAGCTGCTTCCGACGAGTCTGATAGCAGTGGGCGCTCATTTTAATGCCACGGCTGACTCAGGACAGGAATCTCCTCGTGGCTCTCTTGAAAGGAGGTGCACCTCCTTCATCCAGCAGTTTCTCTCTTTTATTCGAACTTCCTGATGCAGGCTTTCAACCCCTCGCCTGCTCCAGGGCCTGCATGTTGGGTTCCAGGGGCGTCCACGGATCACGAGGTCAGGCGTCAAGACGATGCCAGAGACAGGGTGAGCGTGGTTTGCGCCCCCAGCTATTGACACCGCATTGCTGCTAATGTGTGGTGGTGTGGGCGGCAGGCTGGGGAGATCTGCCTTCTGGATCCATCCTGCGCAATCCCCCCGCCCCACCTCATGGTTCCAGCACCTTCCTGGTATTCTCTCGCCACTCCTCAAATCCTGGTGGGCAGACGCGAATTCCAGGCTGGGCTCAGAAGCTCAGTTCTGGCTCTGCCACAAGTTCCCTGGTCTGAGCCTTGGTTTGCTCATCCAAGCCAGGATGGGGTTGGGTTTATAGTAAGTCCTGCTTCATTCAGATCAGCCCTGCCTATGCTTCTGCCTCATTTCTACTGCAAAAGACATATTCCCTGGACGAGATTAGGTGAAGGAGTACTTCCGGGGAGCTCCAGGTGTGGCTCAGCCAGTTAAGAAATTGCCTAGTATCCAGAGGATGAAGGTTTGATCCCTGACACTGCTCGCTCAGTGGGTTAAGGATCCGGTGTTTCTGTGAGCTGTGATGTAGGTTGCAGGCACGGGTCAGATTCCATGTTGCTGTGGCTGTGCTGTAGCCTGGTGGGGACAGCTCTGATTCACCCACAGCAAAGCCGTAAAAAGAAAAGAACCTTCCAGATCTAATGTCATTTTCAACCCTCTCTCTATGGATGTGCATTCATGTGCCTAGGTCGCGCGCGCATGCGCACGTGTGTGTGTGTGTGTGTGTGTGTGAGAGAGAGAGAGAGAGAGAGAGAGAGTGCTAAACTTGTGTGCACATTTCTATCTGTCCGTCTGTGTGGGCGGCCGGCGGAATTTCTGCTCTGGCCCCTGGAGCTGGAGCAGCAGCCCCCCGATGCCAGCAGAAGGATGCTGGCAGCCCCACCTGGCTCCTGCAGGACTCTGCCAGGATCCACCGTGAAGCTCCACTGCTTTCCTCCCAGATGGATCCGGACAGGTCCGGATGAACATAACTGGTCCATCTCCCGTGGGCCGTGTTTCCCCCATAAAATTCCTGTCCAGCCACTGGAATGGGCAGCGGGACGTCAGCCTGAGGCCTCGTGTGCGGGGACCCCCTGAAATGAAGGGCTCTCGCCCTGCCTTGGAGCCCTCGGGTTCCTAGGGTACCAGGGCCACATGAACTTCACCGCACTCTCCCTGGCCCCAGCCTCTTCTATGCTCCTCCCACCTGCGACCCCAGCCAGAAAGACACCTCCCCACCTGCCCCCCGGCCCACAGCAGGGCTCAAAGGACACAGACACCAGGGGGCAAACACGACATCCCCCCTTCTCTCTCGCAGGTGTCCTTTGCTGAGCGACCCCGGAGCTGGTGCCTTCGCTGCACTTATCCTCACTTTACTTTTTACAGCCACACCCACAGCACATGGAGGTCCCCCGGCTAGGGGTCAAAAAGGGGCTCCAGCTCTGGCCGCAGCAAGGCCAGATCTGAACCACATCTTCGCCTTACAGCTCGCGGCAGCGCCAGATCCTTAACCCACTGTGCGAGGCCAAGGGTTGAACCCGCATCCTCACGGACACTGAGTCAGGTTCCTAACCCGCTGAGCCACAATGGGAACTCCTAAAATACCTTTTTAACTTGTTATCTGTCCAAGTTTTCTCCTAATTCATATTTATATAATATATCCATTTTCACTATTTACTTTCAACATTTCTGAATGCTTATATTGTAACTATAAATAGCATGGAGTAGGACTTTGTTTTTTATCCAGTCTGATGATCTTTGTTTTAACAAGATTATTCAATCCCCTTTAACACAGTTTCTGATATATTTCTGTTTAAATATAACATTGTTGTCATAATGGTGCTGCAGGGCTATATTTCAAAGTCCTCGTCTGATAAAGAAACATTCTAAGATATTTATGAGGGAAATGATGTGATGTCTTGGATTTGTTTTAAAATACCCTAAGGAAAAAAAAAATGAGGGAGAAAAATGAAACGAGATTATCCAGTGTTTAGGATGATGGGTCCATGCGGTTCATTACACTATTCTGTCTATTTTTGTACATTATTTACATTTTCTATATTAAAATTTCCCCCACGGGTTATAAGTATATGCTTATTTGTGTAATTTTTTAATGAAAGGATAGTTGATTTACAGTGCTGTGTTGATTTCTCCTGCACAGCAAAGTGACCCAGTTATACATGTAGATACATTCTTTTTTATTTATTTTTATTTGTATTTTTTATTTTTGTCTTTTTGGCATTTCTTGGGCCACTCCTGAGGCATATGGAGGTTCCCAGGCTAGGGGTCCAATCAGAGCTGTAGCCACCGGCCTACACCACAGCCACAGCAACTCGGGATCTGAGCCGCGTCTGCGACCTACACCTCGGTTCACGGCAACACCAGATCCTGAACCCACTGAGCGAGGCCAGGGATCGAACCTGCAACCTCATGGTTCCTAGTCAGATTCGCTAACCACTGAGCCACGATGGGAACGCCATCCATTCTTTTTTATATTCTTGATTATGGTTTATCACAGGACATTGAGCTGTACAGCAGTTAAAATATTTGTTTAATCTGCTATCTTATTTTTAACTTGCTAATTGTTCTGCTTATTTGTTTTTTTGTCCCTCTCATGTCTTGCCTTCCTTTAGATTGATTATTTTTTAGCATTCTACTCCCCCCCCTCCACTGCCAACTCATTTGGAAATTACACATTCTATTCGGCTTGATTTAGCATTAACCTGTGAAAGTACGACAAGCCTTCTTAGCTTAGCCATATTTTTGCTCTCTCCCCTCCTTTTAAGTCTATTTCCTCCCCTCTCAATGTCTGTGCAATCGTTGTCGTGTGTTTAAAACCCTGCAGGCCAGTATTATCATTGCTGAACATAGTCTGTGTTCATTTAAATTAATTCACTCACTTACCAGGTTCTTTGTTCCTCATTTCTGCTTGCACTTCAGTCTTTCCAACTGGGCTTATCTTTCTTCCACCCGAAGGACATGCAGCGGAATTTCCCACAGCGTAGGGCTTTGTGTAACAGACTCTCGTAACCATCCTTGTATGAAACCATCTTTATTGTCTTTATTCTTGAACGACGTTTTGTTGAGTGTGGGGTTTGAAGTGGGCGATTATTTTCAGCCTATTGAATTCTCCTGTCTCCTGGCAGCGACTGTTGCTTTGAAACGTCAGGTCTCAGGTCCAGTCTTGCTCGTGAGACGTTTCCCTCTAGCTGCTTTTCAGATGATCGCTTTGGGTTGTTTTTCTGAAGTTTCACACTGTATCTCAGTGTAAATTTCATTTCATTTTTCCAACATGGGATTCGTTGTGATTCTCAAATGTGTGGATTGATGTCTTTCCTTTACGAGTTATGGAAAATTCTCAACCACTAGCTCTTCAAACATCACCTCTGCCACATTTCTAGGATTCTAAGTGTATCGGTATTATACTTATTCGTGCTGTCTCTTGCCTTTCCAACCTGAATTTTCCATCTTTTTGTTCTTCTATGTCGTGCCCTTAAAAACTTCTTCTAGGAGTTCCCGTTGTGGCTCATTGGTGAGAAACTCAACTAGTATCCATGAGGACATGAGTTCGATCCCCGGCCTGGGCTCAGTGGGTTAAGGATCCAGCATTGCCATGAGCTGCGGTGTAGGTCACAGATGCAGCTCAGATCCTGAGTGGCTGTGGCTGTGGTGTAGGCTGGCAGCCCCAGCTCTGATTCCACCCCTAGCCTGGGAACTTCCATAAGCCACAGGTATGGCCCTAAAAAGAAAAAAAAAAAAAAAAAGGAACTTCTTCTCACCTATTCTACAATTCAAGAATCTCTTTAGCCATGTACACGCTGCTGTGGAATCCATTCTTTTAGTTTTTATTTAACTTATTGAATATATTCATTTCTACAGGCTTTATTATGCTCTTTTTCTTTTTTCTTTTTGGCTGTGCACAGGGCACGAGGAAGTTCCCTGAGCCACCAGGGAACTCCCATTTGGTTCTTTTTCTTTTTCTTTATTTTTTTTTTTGTCTTTTTTGTCTTTTGTTGTTGTTGCTATTTCTTGGGCCGCTCCCGCAGCATATGGAGGTTCCCAGGCTAGGGGTTGAATCGGAGCTGTAGCCACCAGCCCATGCCAGAGCCACAGCAACGCAGGATCCGAGCCGTGTCTGCAACCTACACCACAGCTCACGGCAACGCCGGATCGTTAACCCACTGAGCAAAGGCAGGGACCGAACCCGCAACCTCATGGTTCCTAGTCAGATTCGTTAACCACTGCGCCACGACGGGAACTCCCCATTTGGTTCTTTTTCAAATCGGCTCCTTGACCTTCGATAGATTTCTATTCCCTGAAGCTATTTTCAGGCCTGCCTTTATTTTGTTAAACGGAGCCCACATAGTTATCTCACAGCACAGAACCTAGTTTACTTGAAAGCCTGTCCTTGTCACCATAGTTTTAAAATTACTTGTGGGAGGAGTTCCCTGGTGGCTCAATGGGTTAAGGATCCAGCATTGTCACTGCTGTGGATCTGGTTACAGCTGTGGTGTGGACGCAATCCACGACCCTGGAACTTTCGCATGCCACAGGCGAGGCCAAAACCAAATTCCTTGGAGGAATAATTTACCATCCTGTATAAAGATATCTTCCCCCAGAGAGGAGTTCCAATTGTTTTTCCTGCACTTGGAAACATTACCAAGTTCAAGGCGTGAGAGTTTATGAGTCAGGGACTTTTCCACTTCCAGATTTTCATTCTGTATCTCTCACCCCAAGAATCTCTCAACCCTGGGTTCTAAATTTCTGGTTTAGCAAATGACCTCAGCACAAAACCATCTTCAGTTCAGGCTTACCTCTCCAAATGAATATTCCTTTCATTTTGTATTGTGGTTTCTTGCTGTCTTGAAATCTCTTTAATGCTTTTATGAAGATGCATCCTATCCACGTTTTTTTTTTTTTTTTGGTCTCTTTCAGTAAGAGAATGAATTCAAATAAGCTGCTAACCATTCTGGAAATTAGAAGTTCTTTTGGATTTTAGACTCTAGACGCTAAATGTTTATCCGAGAGCAGTGCTTCACAAACTTTAATGAGCGTTCAAATTTCCTGGGGAATCTTTGTCAAGTGTGTCTTTTGACTTCATAGCGGGGGTGGGGATCTTGCTCAGGCATCTTAAACTACAGAAGATGCTGATGGCCCGTGACCACTGCTCCGAGTAGCAAGGCTCTGGAAAACGTTCTCCCAGAAAACCCTGGGAATCTAGAAGTTCCTAAAACAGAGCTTCTGAGTTTCCTGAATGGTTGTTATAAAATCCAGGGCCTTTACTCTCTTTCCTTCTTATTTGGAGCCTATTGACACAAATGGATACTTAATTTCAACAAGCCTGTTCCTCTAGCTTCTCAGAACAGAGAAAATCAGGAGTATGGTGTGCTGAGTATCACGGAGGGTCCCCAGACGGGGAGACATAGATAATTGGGACCTTTGGCCTCTGAATGACCTTGAGCTGCCTGTTTTGACTAAAGCAGGGTCAAGTATATCAACTTGCCTCCAGGTCTAAGAGATCTATAGCAAAAGTCTTTGAGTTTTTTGGTCTCAGGACATTTTATGTCCTTTTTTTTCTTTTAACTGATTATTTATTTTTGCTTTTCTCTTTAGGGCCACACCTGCGGCATATGGAGGTTCCCAGGCTAGGGGTCAAATGGGAGCTACGGCTGCCAGCCTACGCCACAGCTCATGGCCAGATCCTTAACCCACTGAGTGAGGCCAGGGATTGAACCTGCAACCTCATGGTTCCTAGTCGGATTCGTTTCCGCTGTGCCACGACAGGAGCTCCCATCTCATGTTCTTAAAAATTATCAAAGGACCCATAGAGCTTAAAATTATGTGGATTACATCTATCACTATTTTACTTGAAATTAAAACAGATAAAATTTTTAAAGACCTATTAATGAATTTTAAATAATAGTCCCTCACTATTGTGAAGGTAAATAACATATTCTTGGGAAAAACCGTTGTATGTTTCCAACAAAAAAATTTTAGTGACATCATTTCACATCTACAGCCAGATTCGTGCACCATTTTCCAATCCATTGTGATATATTGCTTTGGTTGAAGTGCTGAAAGAATAGCTGGGTATGAGTTCCCTGGTCGCCTAGTGGTTAAGGACTCGGCATTGTCATTGCTGAGGCTCATATTCGACCCCTGGCCTGGGAATTTCCACATACCGCAGGTACAGAAAGAAAAGAAAAAAAAAAGCTGGCTTCACATAGATAATATAATTTAAAAAGAGAGGAATATTTTAATAGCCTTTTCCAGATAATTGTGGCTATTCCTCTTCACCTTACTTAAATCCTCAGCAAGTGTAGCGTCTTAAAGATAGCTGCAATGGAGCATCTGACTCCCTAGCAACACACTTTTTCTACTCGTTACATTAAAATCCATTGTTCTGTCTTGTACTTTGAATGGATCTTTTATCCACGCATGATTTTGTAGCATAATGCCTGGGTTGTTTAGAAAATATTGCTTCATTGAGTCATACAGAGCTCCCAAATGTTGACACATTTCATGACACACTATTACGAAAAGACCCGCACATTAATCTGCCACAATATCTCATCCATCTTCAGTACTGGGGTTACTATCAAGCTTAAGGTGGCAGATACAAGTTTTTCCAATTCTGATTTCACTTGAAAACGCTACTCTTCTTGGCAACAAATGCTGTCAATTGCTTTCCTTGAAATGACAGGCTCACTTTGTTCATTTTCGTGGAAATGTTTGCCAAACATCAACTCCGAATAATCATCTCTTGCCTGTCAGTTGTTCTTTTCAAGCAAAAATGATGTTCCTTAGAAAATGTAGCTAATTCAGCTTGCAACACAGTGGCAGACGTGCTTTCTTCAGACAACCGTCATATTTCAGTCTGCATAAAAGTGCTGTGTAGTTACTTTCCAGTTCCTCGCAGAGAATATGCCAAAAGGCCATGTCTCTATAAAGATCGAGATTTAATAAACTGAGTCATTTCTACTGCCACATCAGGGACACTCTTCAGTCCAACTGGCTTCTTTTTTCCACTGTGAGTTCAGGGTGGTGAACAACGGCTACGAGAAGAGTTTGGGGTCTATCTGCCTGGATTTGTGCTCAGGCACCAGCAGATAACCTAGCCTTGCGTTTGCATCCTCAGAGCAGCTGTCAGCACAGAGAAGAAGGCAGAACATCCTAGCACTGGTATGACAATACTTTGGATTTCAAGGACTCCCTGCAGGGTTTCAGATTTCCCTAGAGATTCAAAGATCACAATTCAAGAACTGCTGATGTAAGATTTCCTTTTTCTTTTTTTTTTTTTTTGTCTTTTTAGGGCCACACCTGCAGCTTGTGGAGGTTCCCAGGCTAGGGGTCCAATTAGAGCTCTAGCCGCCGGCCTACACCACAGCCACAGCAATGCAGGATCCGAGCCGTGTTTGCAACCTACTCCACAGCTCACGGCAACACCGGATCCTGAACCCACTGAGCAAGGCCAGGGATCAAACCCGCAACCTCATGGTTCCTAGTCAGATTCCTTTCCCCTGCACCATGATTTTTTTTTTTTAAATCATGGTTAACCCTTCTCTAAAAGATGCCATGACAACATTAGAAACTGAAAGGAGAACTGCGTATGCTCATGGGGAATTTCTTTCCAAGTCAAGTTTAACACGTGAAAATTAGAATGCGAAAAGTCAGTGAAAAATAGAATTTCATATACTGTAACTTTATCACATTAATGTTAAAAAATATATGCGACATACAGACATAGAAAATGAGCTTGTGGTTGCCATGGGGAAGGGGTGGGGGCAGAGTGCGATGGATGGAGAGTTTGGGGTTGGTAGACACAATTACATTTAGAAGGGATAAACAACAGGGCACAGGGAACTCTGTCCAATCTCTTGGGATAGACCATGATGGAAGATAACATAAGAAAAGGAATGTAGGAAGTGAATCCGACTAGGAACCATGAGGTTGCAGGTTGGATCCCTGGCCTCACTCAGTGGGTTAAGGATCCAGCATTGCCTCGAGCTATGGTGTAGGTCACAGACCCGGCTCGCATCCTGTGTTGCTATGGCTGTGGTGTAGGCTGGCAGTTGTAGCTTCGATTAGACCCTTAGCCTAGGAACCTCCACATGCTGCGGGTATGGCCCTAAAAAGCAAAAAAAAAAAAAAGGAATATATATATATATATGTATGACCAGGTCACTTTGCTGTACAGCAGAAATTGGCACAAGAGTGTAAATCAATTATACTTTAATTAAAAAATTAAGAAATATATATGAGATATATATAACACATCCTGTACTCTTTGTAATTATAATTTGAAATTAGTAAATTATAAAGAATAATTAGTTTTAGAGATATGATACATACCACGCTGCTAGTAATATCTTCTGGGAAGCTTCAAGGTTCTATTTATATGTCTGTATTTGAATCTATTATATTAATGCATAATATTCCATGACTAGACACTTTTTTAAGATGAAAGAGCCCATGATCTCAGCTTAAGCCTCCTTTCTGGGCCTTGAGTCTGGCAGATTCTCTGCTACAGGAGCTCTTTTCCAGGAAATCTCACTGCATTTGTTCCTTCGGGAGGGAGGGAGGGACAAAGCGGCCCGGGGGGGGCGGGGGCAGGTGCAGAGCTGGTCTCCTAGTAGCGTGAGGGCTGCTAAGAGGCCAGGGGTTCTCTTCCAAGGTTTATAGAACAGCCTGGCTTTGCTCACTTTGGGATGGAAGGGAGCCACGGGGAGAAAACTGGATGCTTTTTCCCTCTTGTTTAAACCATTTGCAAACCCTGTAGGACAGAGGCCAAGTGACTCTGTGACCTCGGGATGGTCGCAGGCGGCTCAGAGCTGGGCCAGGAGAGCCTAGACGGAACTCCCTGGGGGTGGACTCCCGGGGTGTGGGCTGCTGCCAGGCTCTGGAAGGAAATTTGCTCTACAGGTGGAGCTTGATGCCTGAAGGGGGACTCCATGACCCTAGGTGCAGAGAGAGACTGGGTTGGGGTCCTGACCCAACCCCTTCAAGATTCTGAGCGCTCCAACAACAGACTCGATCCCCCCGAGTCTCAGCTTCCTGTTTCAGAAATAAGGATGAAATACTCAGAAAGCTCTGTTAGTGAGTATAAAGGAAACACTATGCGTGCAGCACCACGCCGAGTGTAGCACATGGCAGGCAGCTCTTCATGGTAATTAAATCCCGGGGAGAGTATGCACGAACCAGGAAAAACCTGGGGAAGTCTCACTGGGGGTCTTTGGGGGCTGGCAGGCCAGCGGCTGGCAGGCAGGACAGAGCAGGGCGATGCTGGCAGGGCCAGGGGCAGGGGGCGCACGTCTGTGTTTGGGACGCACAACAGCAGCACCTGCAGAAAGGGAGCGGTCGAAACCAACCGGAAGAGAAGGGAGGTCATCAGGAGAGAATCCAGCCCGGGGGGCAGGAGGGCTCTGCGGGCAGCCCGTCCTGGAGGTGGGCAGGCAGGGCTGGCCAGAGCCCCCGTGTGAGGCTCCGGCCCCAGCATCCCCGCTGTGGACACGGAGGCCCCTAGGACGAGGCCGTTTTATAAAGAAACCCTCCGTGTGTTGGCCCAAATGTAGAGAAAAGGAGATTTACTTCTGCCATAGTTAGGGGTGCCCCTTGGCCTTATCCCTGGTGCAGACCTAAAAGGAAAAAAAAAAAAATTTTACAAAGATAAATAAAATTAAGCCAATTTGAAATGGGCGCTGGATGCCTCTTCTGGACCTCTCGCCATGGCAGACCCTTCGCGAATAGAGATAAAGCTCACACATCTGAACCGAGCGGCCCACGGCTGGGATCAGGTCATCCAATTTCTCCTCAAAGAGGACGTCTTTGCCCAGCTGACTCGGTGCTACTGTACAAATGAAAACTGCGAGAGTGTTTGCTCTCGGGTGAGCTCGTACCGGCTCCCCAGGGGCCTGGCTTCGAAGGCGGACGTGGCCTTGTTCACGGCCGGCCCGTCGAGGAAGCCCAGGGCCGGGTGGAGCAGCCCTGCGACTGTTCAGCTGGAGGAGGAAGCCTGGGGGCAGAAGAGCAGGCAACGTGTGCAAATGCGTGATTCTTTTTGTTCAGCTCTGCCTGTGTTTATACCCAGGCTCCCTGAGGGATTAAATCGTGGGGAACATCAGCAAACCCAGGGATTTTGACTCCTGAGTCATCCTCAAGGGAAGGAGGCCTCTGGTTAATTGAATTCTATGGCGCCGATTGAGTTGCCATAGTGACAGAGGTTGAACATTCCAGAGCCAAGAGCACGAAGACCTCAAAATGAGGCACTGAACACCCCCGCTCCACAATGGAGATCCAGTCTCTCTGTGAGAACCCAAGGAAACTGGAGAGCAGGCAAAGCCTCACCGAGTGAATGGCATCGGTTTTCATGGCCCAGGATTCTGGGCACCGGACTTAAGGGGTGCTGGCGTTTGGGCTGAGTCAGCAACTTCATGCATGTCTTGGCTTAAAACCCTTCATTGGCTGCCCAATTGGGATGGCCCGATCTAAGGAATAAAAATGCAGCATGCCCACTTACATTTGACTTTCAGATACCCAATTAATATTTGTGCAATGTAAGTATTCCATGCAGATATTATTTGTTGTTTATCTGAATCTGAAATTCAAATGTAAGCGGGCAGCTTGGGTTTTATCTGGTAAACCATATCCCCAGTGGCTGCAAATTAAAGCCCAAATTCTGGCTCCCAGTTCTCCAGGATTTAACCTTTTTCTGATTTTGCAACCTCTCCCCCCCCTCACTGTTCCCTTTCTTTTATCCAGTTTAGTCCAGACTTAACTACCTTCTATGTGTGGCTTTGTCTTTTGTTTTCTCAGCCCTGGGCCTTTGCAAACATAGTCTCCTTCACGTTCCATCTTAAATGCCATCCCTGATCCCCAGTGGGGCAGACCGCTCTCCTCTCTAAATCTCTTTGGTGTCTTTTTTTTTTTTGCCTTTTTTTAGAGCTGCACCCAAGGCGTATGGAGGTTCCCGGGCTCGGGGTCTAATCAGGGCTACAGCTGCCCGTCTACGCCTACACCACAGCAACGCCAGATCCGAGCCACGTCTGTGACCTATACTACAGCTCACGGCAACGCCAGATCCTTAACCCACTGAGCGAGGCCAGGGATCAAACCAGCAACCTCATGGTTCCTAGTCAGATTCGTTTCTGCTGCACCATAACGGGAACTCTGTGTCTTTTGTTTCTTTGTTTGTTTGTTTGCTGCCCCTGAAGCATGTGGGACTTCCGGGACCAGGGACTGAATCTGAGCCATAGCTGTGATCCTTAACCAACTGCACCACAGCAGGAACTCCCCTTGTGTATACAATGGAGGAGGATGGCTTACTGCTTGGTTTGCCTGGCTCCTCCTCCTTCTTCTGGGAAACATGCCGCTCCTTTTGAGAACGGCTCCTCTGACCCCAACCACTTGATTCCAGCAGGAATTTCCATACTCTTATTGACTCTATGGCCATAGGTGATTGGCCCAAAAGGGGACACCTGAGCCAAGCCGGGCCTATGAAATTCTTCCCTAGGCATTTTCTCATAGCTCATCACACCCAGCTCCGATCCCACCCCAACACCTGAACTTGGCCTTGAGCCAGATCACCATTGCTGTGAGGGATATGATGAGCTCACCTGTAAGGATCTACACGGCTAATGGCCCTACCGTAACACCCACCACGTGACCGTGGCAGCAAAAGAGACCACCATATAATGGGATAATTAAGCATTGCCCTGGAATTCGGATAGAGGCTTGGGTTCTAGCTGGAGCTCAGCTGCTAACTCCCTGTAAGACCAATGATCTCAACAGACCGCAAACTCTCTGAGGGCAAGACCCCCTTCTTATGCTTCTCTGCAGCCCCAGATACATGCACTTGGAAGACGTTCGATAAATGGTAGGTGATGATGGCGATAACGCTGGCAACAACAATGCAAAAGTCATCGCCCCTCAGAGTCCCCGGTGGGGCGCAGCAGAGACGAATCTGACTAGGAACCACAAGGTTGCAGGTTCCATCCCTGGCCTTGCTCAGTGGGTTAAGGATCTGGCATTGCCGTGAGCTGAGCTGCAGATGCAGCTCAGATCCCACGTTGCTGTGGCTGTGGTGGAGGCCAGCAGCTGTAGCTCCGACTGGACCCCTAACGTGGGAACCTCCATGTGCCGTGGGCGCGGCTCTTAAAAAAAAGAGAAGGAAAGAAAGTTACTGCACCTCTCTGGGCCTTAGGTTCCTTTAGTGGGAAATAAGGGGATTGGATTTGATGCGCTTTCAGAGCACTTCCAGTTCAAATAACCCATCATCACCAGCGCCAATCCAAAGACTGATGACTGCCTTCCAACACCCACTGAGCATTAAGCCAAAATCGCCACTGCTGCCAAAGACAGAAGGATTTTTCACCTCTCACTTAGGTAATGTGTGTAACATCTGGTACACTGTGTGTAGTGGGCAGTCAGGACACATTCGAGCCCTTTAACGCCCTCGGTAAGTTTGATAGTTTATCACCATGCCAGCCTTTCTGACCTTGGTTGCATCAAACTATGGACCAGAGTGTGTGTGCGTGAATGTCACTGCAAAGGAGATTTTTTGAGAAAATTGGTATATCATGCAGTTGTAACATAAAAAATGCAGTTTTATTATTGTTTGTGCCTCAATGGTTTGAGTGATATTAAAGGGCCCAAAGGAAAAAAAAAAAAAAAGACCCATTTTTACCTGATAGAGCCCATGTGCTTCAAGGTCTTTGTTTGCTTTTAGGGCCGCACCCACAGCATATGGAAGTTCCCAGGCTAGGAGTCAAATTGGAGGTACAGCTGGAGGCCTACACCACAGCCACAGCCACACCAGATCCAAGCCGCATCTGCAAGCTACCTCACAGCTTGTGGCAACACCGGATCCTCATCCTGCTGAGCAAGGCCAGGGATCGAACCTGTGCCCTTATGGATACTCGTCAGATTTGTTTCCATTGAGCCACAACAGGAACTCCTAGATGAACCTTTTTTATTCTAACATTTTTATGTTTAGCAAAATAAATATAGTTAACATGGGGAGGCTTGATAGTAAGTTTCCTTTTAACATAAAGTATTAAGTGATCATTGTACCAGTGACACTGAGATGGCCTGACACATAAATACGAAAAGAAAAAAAATCTCAGCCAGAAGAAATGTCTAGGTCGCAAGTAGGTGGATGCATTTCATGAGCTCACAGAGCCATCCTGACCTGGTTATTCATCAAGGCACCTGCAGGCCAGCCCAAAACCCAGCCCCGGCTCGGCCACCCTCCACCAAGGCCCCTGTGCTCAGGAGGCCAGCACGCAACATACTGGTTCCATGTTCCCTTTATAAAACCAGCACATTGTGGGAAAGTTGCTCTTAAATTGATTGAACTTCTGCAAAGTAAAATTTTGGGGGACGTTTACTATTCGCTAGACTGTGGCGATGGCATTTAGTCTTTTAAGAACAAAAATGACAGGGCCTGGGAGAAATCCATCAGCTTCTTTGTGTCATGGCCAAAGAGAATAACTGATGGCCTTGTCCCCACGGCCACGGCTGCCCAAAAGGGCATTACGAAGGATTAAAGAGTATCAAGGGAGTGATTCTAACTCAAGACTCATAGGGCCTTAAAGCTCTCATGATGAGAAAATGAAAACGTATGTCTCCATGTGCTGCCAAGGAGGCTTTGAGAGATGCTCTCAGAAAGACTCAGAAATCTGCAGTGGGGAAGCAGAAGACGAGCTGGGCGCCAGGGCGAGGCTGGGGGCTGCCTGCGGGAGGGGGTAATACACAAAGCGGGTGCCACAGAAGCAGCCAAGTCCTGGCAGCTTAGGCGGGTGGGGGGTAGGGCTCAGAAGCATAAGTCGGGGCCCAAAGTAGATTGCACTCATTTGTTCATTCATTCTTGAGTCTCCGGTTTCCTTCCTTTTTTTTTTTTTTAGGGCGGCACCTGCAGCACAAGGAGGTTCCCAGGCTAGGGGTCAAATCAGAGCTGCGGCTGCTGACCTATGCCAGAGCCATAGCGACAGCAACACGGGATCTGAGCCTCATCTGCGGCCTACACCACAGCTCATGGCCACACCAAATCCTTAACCCACTGAAAGAGGCCAGGGATTGAACCCATATCCTCATGGATGCGAGTCGATTCCTTAAGCTGCTGAGCCACAAGGGGAGCTCCCTCGTGTTTCCTTCTGTAGCATGAGAGCAACTTGAGAGTCTTCAGGGCCATGCAAAGAGTCTGAAGTGTTCTGTGGGGGGTTATTCGACCACATAAAACTGTTTGCTTTTTAAGTAGAATAAATACTTACTTCTGTATTCCTGAGTAAACAAACCCTAGCAAGTTGAAGTCAACTGGGCTTAAGAGCCCAGATTTGCCGATTGTAGAAGCAAGTCTACACATTCTAATTCAAGGGCCAGCTCCAGGCAGCTGTCCAGCCTCCCAGCTCAAGTCATCATGACCTGGGGGCAGGGCACCTGCACCTAGGCCTCAGGTTCTGCAAACAGCCCCCAAGGAGGACCTGCCAGTCAGCAAAGTGGGTGCTCCAACGTGAGCTGGCACCAGCCCGAGGAGAGCAGATGCATGTCAGGCTTGAGCACAGCAGGGCGTGGCCCGTCCCGACTGACTCCACCTTCCCAGGCTTCCCTCCAGAAAGCGAAATAGCAGCCACGAAACGTCTTTGCCAGGACAGCTTCTACAGAGGTTCTGGCACTTGGGACTTTGCATTGGGATCTGGGTTCAGCTGCAGAAAATCGTACCCATACTAGTGAGTGAACGATGCAGGTGTACTCAGAAACACATAAAAACAAAAACATCATTCCAGATATAAGGTGCCACATAAACACACATGTAAATTAACAGCTAAAATCCCCACGGGGCAGCGTCTGGTGTCATCTTCTCTGGTTTGGCCCAGACCAGTTTTTCTCCTACCCTCTCTGTGCTTCCTCCATCCCAGCCCCACAGAGTCCAGGGGCAGGTGGTGACGGGGCCTGCCTCAAATCCCACCGACATGCTGGCCAAAAACAGGCACAGGAGCCGGAACCACCAAAAACCACCTGAAGCGGGAGGTACCAATAGCCCCAGCGCCTTGGACCAATCTGGGCCGTGCTGTCCTGTGTTTAAAAGCAACCGTACCAGGAGTTCCTGTTGTGCCTCAGCAGTAATAAACCCAACTAGTATCCGTGAGGACGCCGGTTCGATCCCTGGCCTTGCTCAGTGGGTTAAGGACCCAGCATGGCTGTGAGCTGTGATGTAGGTCAAAGACGTGCCTTGGGCCTGGCATTGCTCTGGCTGTGGTGTGGGCCGGTGGCTACAGCTCCAATTGGACCCCTAGCCTGGGAACTTCCATATGCCATGGGTGCAGCCCTAAAAAATAAAATAAAATAAAATAAAATAAAACCAACCATACCAGTCACCCAGTTCCATGGCGTGGTCTTGGCCATGACCTTGATCGTTTCCCAGAGCTCTTCTCTCCTACTTCCCACACCTGGTTCTGCAGCCTCCCAGCAAAGCTAAACGCTGCTCAATATCCTGTCAATAAGATTCTTTTCTACTTCATTTGGCCCGAGCTTGTCTGGGTTGTTTGCAACCAAACACCCTGTCTGGGGCAATCTTCGTTTTCTATTCCTATCTAAACTTGTCCAAGAAAGAACTGAAAATCTTTCCCCACGGAGGCATAGAAAGGCCCTCTCGCATTCATCCAACGCTTTACTACTTACCAGATTCTTCTTTCATTGTGCACTTTCTCATTTGACGCGTGAAGGCAAAGCAGTCGAATGTAGGTTTTTATCACATCCAACGTAAAGGTAGGAACAAAATGGCCAAGAGTGGCTCAGGGACCAGGTCAAGGTCTCAGAGTGAAGCATCAGGGCTTCCAGCCGGAAACTCCATGTCCCTTCACTCATCAAGCCACCTCCCAACTTAACACCCTCCGGTTCAGGTATTCAGACAGCAGGGAGCAACTGGTGACAGGGAGTGGAAATGCAGATGGGGGGGGCTTTCCCAGGAGAACCGATTCCAAGTCGGCAGTGACGTGTCATCTAAGGGGAGAGAGGTCTTGTGTGAACCCACACTTGTGCACACAGATACACACACACACACACACACACACACACACGCCTGCTCCCTCGCCCAGCTGTCTCCCCTCTGCTTCCCATGACGAGGTGCGAAGCCTCACAGGAATCGGTTCACAGCCACCCGGCGGAGCAAAGCACACCTTTGATGGGCCGCTTCTGTTTGTGTGACAGCAAGTGTTCCATCCATGAGGACTTTAAAAGGTACACAGCCCGGCTGAAATGACTCACGTGGAGGCTCTGGCGACCGGAAGGGGACCAAGCTCTGCTGCTTTGGGAGCTCCGTGTGAGGGGGAGCCAGACACGTCCGCTCCATTGAACCAGTTGGTGTGCTGCCTGCAGGCAGAGAGGATCAGTCAGCTCTGGAAGGTGTAGATACAGGTGCTACGGATGCGGGGAGGGCAGCTCCCAGGTGGATTACAAGGAAATGTTAGAGGAGGGAGCCTAAGTCTTCCAGGTCGGTCCCTGAAACTTTGAGGCATAAAATACTAGCAGGTCGGGAGTTCCTGGTGTGGTGCAATAGAAACGAATCTGACCAGTATCCATGAGGTTGCAGGTTCAATCCCTGGCCTCGCTCAGTGGGTTAAGGATCCAGCATTGCTGTGCGCTGTGGTGTAGGTCACAGAACCGGCTCGGATCCCGAGTTGCTGTGGCTGTGGTGTAGGCTAGCAGCTATAGCTCCAGTTCAACCCCTAACATGGTAACTTCCATATGCCGTGGGTACTGCCCTAAAAAGCAAAAAGCAAAACAAAACAAAACAAAAAAAACTAGCAGGTTCCCCCACCTACACAATGCCAGTGACAGATGTGGTACAATACAGCATAAGCACCTCCCAAGAAGCCCATCTACCACAAAGAAAAAGACAAACCATCTAGCCAAACCTCCAAACGTAACCACTATTTATGGGAGATAGGGAGTGGAGTTTGTGATCCACCAGAAAAAGGGCCTGAGACAAGGATCTGGGTGGAGGTAGCTTCTTTGGGAGACCATCTCAGGAAGAAGTGAAGGAAAAAATAAATAAAACCTGAGAGAAAAGACAATGAAGTGATTGTGTGTGTTAATCATAAAGGGTAGTTACCCCCCATTAACAACTTAATCAGGGGAGTTCCCGTCGTGGCACAGTGGAAAGCAGTCCGACTAGGAGCCATGAGGTTGCGGGTTCGATCCCTGGCCTCGCTCAGTGGGTTAAGGATCCAGCGTTGCTGTGGCTGTGGTGTAGGTTGCAGATGCGGCTCAGATCCCGATTTGCCGTGGCTGTGGTGTAGATCGGCAGCTACAGCTCCGATTCGACCCCTAGCCTGGGAACATCCATATGCCGCGGGAGCGGCCCTAGAAAAGGCAAAAAGACAAAAAAAAAATTAATCACAAAAGAACCAGTGAAGAATGGATAACTGGGGACCCTCTGAAGAATCTTCTAAAACATGCCTCAAAAAGATCCCACCAGTGGATGGGGAAGCTGGGGACTTTATCTGTCATTGGTTAAGGGTTCCCAGAAGTATTTGCCACCCCTTTCCCTCCCCTCCCCCACACAGCATTTGGGAGAAACCCACGAGGCAGATAAGCAGGGCATCAGCTACAGTGTTTCACGTGGGGCCACAATGTTCATCATTTAAACTTCATCGAAACCGGGCGGGTCTGGGCATCTCAAACATGCCCTATCCTGGGCAGGGGGACAGGCCAAATGTCACCAGGTGGGTGAAATCAGCCACATCCAAAGGGTGGGAAATATCCGCCGGACCCATGAGCTGGCCTCTACAAATACTGGCCTTTTAAAAACAAATCAATAAAAAGGTAGAGTTCCCTGATGGCTCAGCGGGTTAAGGATCTGGTGTTGTCACTGCTATGGCTCTGGTTGCTGCTATAGCACGGGTTCAATTCCTGCATGCCATGGCCTTGGCCAAAAAAGATAATATTGAGAGATTATTGTCAATTTCGTTAGGTGTAAAAATGGCATGTATTTGAGAGGTTTTTTTTTTTTTTTTTCCAAGTCCTCTCCTATTTGAAATCTGTATTAAAGTCTTTACGCCAAATGTGTCACTGACAAATTCTCACGTCTCTGATCCAGAGAGTGTCCAGGTTGAGGAAAACATTCACAGGTGGAAAGGGCGATGCAGCCCAGCTCCACAGGGACAGAAGCTTCTGCACGTGGGACCCTTCCAGACCTGGCCCTCTGGATCCCTTCTGCCTGTTCACCTGTATCCTTAATTATGTCCTATATCATGGGAGTGGCTCCCTGAGTTTTGTGAGCCACTGGAGTGGATTATTGAACCTGAAGAGGCGATCGTGGGCCCCCCTGCTTGTAGCAAGGTCAGATAGAAGCGGGGGGAACTCGCCAATGACGTCGGAAGGAGGGGCAGTCTTGTGACCCTGAGCCCCTCCACCTCCCTGCGGCAGTGTCTGTGCTAACTGCAGGGGGTGACTGTCAGAACTGAACTGCAGGACACCTACTTGGTGTCCAGAGATGTGAGAATTTGTCAGTGACACATTTGGTGTCAGCAGTGTTGGTGTGAGTGTGCATGGAGAAATGAAGGGTTTCCTCTTTTAGTGATCTTAACAGGAAATGCTTGAGCAACGCTGGACTGACCCTATGCTGAAAAAGAGCGAAAAGGTATATGGGGCTCCCTACCTCGCCCCCTGTTGGGAGCCTATCATTTACCTGCCTGCATTAAATGTTCCTTCTAGGGAGTTCCCTGGCAGCCTAGAGGTTAAGGATGCAGCATGGTTGCTACTGTGTCTCAGGTTCGGTCCCTGGCCCAGGAACTTCTGCATGTTGTGGGCATAGCCAAAAACCAACAAAAAACGCCTTCTGTTCTCACGTCAGAGTCTGAGATCATCTGTCCGTGGTTTTCTCCCCAGTTTCCTTTCCCAGCAGAAGCAGTTTCTCTTTGCAAGAGAGGTGACTCAAAACTTGAGAATTGATTCTGCTTTCCTTTAAAAGGTTTTTTTTTTTTTTTTAAGTTTCTAAAAAAAAATATTTAGAACGGTGGAGGGGACCATGCCCCAGCCCAGCGTTGCAGAGCTCAGAGGAGGCTGCCGGCTGTGACAATGGGGCCAGGTGGCAGTTAGCCCTGTGAAATAAAGGAGGCAAATGCAGCCAAGGAGAGGAGGGAAGAGAGGGAAGGGGAGGCAGGCAGGCGGCAGGCTGTCCGCCTGCACTGACTGCGCGTTCTTATCTAGGCTATTGCTGCAGCGCATCCCCCAGCCGCCCTGCTCGAGGCTGGGGGGGTCCCCTAGCCCCGGGACCCCCTTCTGTGCCCACATGCTGCTGCTTGGAAACCTGGCTCTTGACGGAGTCCTGGGCATCTCCACGCAGACTCCCAGGGAACTGGGTGCAGGAGGCGGCGCAGTGCACCGGGCTGCAGAGAGCCTGTGCTTCGACGCAAGAGCCCCGGGGCTTGGAGCTGGGTCGGCGAGGGAGTCCCTGGAAGCTTCTGGCCCAGGGAAGTTGGGGCTGGCTCTGGTTCCCATTGTGGGGCACGCTTCAGAATCTCCCTCGAACTTTCACCCCTCATGCTAGGAGCAAGGAAGACAGACACAAAAGAGATGGTGAAATGAGGACCAAATAGATGGACAGGACACCTTCAATAACAAAGCCCTTTGGTTCTCATTATTTGGTCCAGTCTCATTGGGCCTTTTCCCCTTTCACTTATGTGCAAATTCCTACGAGGGGTTTGCTCAGAGTCCCCCAGCATCACATGGGGAGAACCGAGGAAGAGTTAGACACGCCCAGACATGGACTGTGTGCTAAGGGGCCAATCCTGGTCTGGATCTCACCTAAGCCTCTCCCCCCACCCAACGAGATAGATGCTACTGTCCTTACTGTACAGAGACACTGAGGACTAGAGACTTAGGAAGTGGCCCAAGGTCACACAGCTAGTGAGTGACAGGTCCAGAATTCCAAGCCTGGCTGCTTCAGTCTACCCCCAAAGCTGTGTCTACTCCATTTCTGTGGGAAATATCCTCCAGTACAGAGAGAACACCCCATTTAGATAACAAGACAAATAATCTGTAGGAAAAGTCTGTTCTGTTCTGTTCTCGTGTTAACTCCTTGGTCTGCAGAACGCTGCAAAACAAAGCATTTCACAGACGCCCCGCACAAGCAAGGAAAACATCTCCCATTGTCTCTTCCGTGACGTGCTCCTAAGAGGAAAACCGATGTGCCAACAAAGATTGGCCCTGAGCACAGAATCCACACGAAAGAACAAATTCTTTAAAAAAGAAAAAAAAAAGGCTCTGTAAGCAGAATACAAAATTGTATGTTCACTGGAACTACCAATGAGCATAAAATATGCTGCATATTGACAAAGGCTGGGAGGAAAATGCGAAAATTAAATCGGTGTGGTGGCCAAGGGGTGGTTTGTTTTTCTTTCTTAAAAAGGTGTTTAATGTTTTTATCATCTGGACAATAACAAAAGAATTTACGATCGAGCGAAGAAATTCGTCACGTGAAATACAGCAGATCTCCTCGCAGTAGTATAACCCCAGATGCAGCTGCTGGAATCCCTGGCAGTATTGCTGCTTGGTTGACCGTGTTTGACCTTGACCGGTCCTAGTAATGGTCACCATAGCGATAGACAGGAAGAGAGAGGGGAGGGAGCCGCCTTTTCACTGGGCAGTTTTGCTGATGGCTGGTTACTGCAACATTTCCAATGCAGACTATTTCCCCACATCTCCATTTTTGTAGGGCCTCCTCTTCAGGGCAGAGTTGATTGAATTCTGCAAAGTTCACTGAGCGCCTACTAAGTGCTGGGCTCCAGAGGCACAGAGACAGGTCTCTGCCCTGTGAGAGCGCCCATGCAGCCTAATCCTTGGCAGTGTTTGGAGCGTGGAGAGGATGAAACCTCATGATCTTCATACACCCCTTCTGCCCAGCTTCCTTCTCTCACGCCCCCCAACCAAAGAAAGCTCCCTGATGGCCTAGCAGGCTAAGGATCCGGCATTGTCACTGCCGTGGCTCGGGTTCAATCCCAAGCCCAGGAGCTTCCACATACTATAGGCACAGCCAAAAAGGAAAGAAAGGGAAAAAAACTGCAATTAAAAAAAAAAAAGTGAGTTCTCATTGTGGTTCAACAGGTTAAGAACCCGACTAGTTTCCATGAGGATGCAGGTTCAATCCCTGGCCTCGCTCAGTGGGATAAGGATCCAGTGTTGCCAGGAGCTGTGGTGTAGGTCGCGTTGCTATGGCTGTGGCGTAGGCCAGTGGCTGAGGCTCCAATTCAACCCTTAGCCTGGGAACTTCCATATGCCGTGGTTATGGCCCTAAAAAGACAAAAAAGAAAAGAAAAGAAAAAAGGAAAGACCTCCAGAATTCAAGGCCCTCACTCCGCATCTTGTCCATTGCACCTAGCACCCGGACATCCACATGGTTGGCACTCATTATGTATTTATCGAACCTCACAGCTAATGCCCGCTGGCTGGCTGCATGACCTTGGGCAAGTCTCCTGGACCCTGCGGTGCATCACTGTCACGACAGCTAGAGGATGAGGTCACTGGGACAAACTGGAGTCTGGTCCTTGTATCACCAAGCCTGGAGTGATGAATCACTGTTCCAGGGACTCAGCCGACACCTGCTGAACTGACTCAACTTGCCCCATCCTTGGAGGAAACTCAGATCCTTGGCAGCCTTCTGCAACATGGTGCCACCTGCTCAGCCCTGTACAGGTTACAGGGAACTGCTGAGAGAAGCCATTGCAGGAGTCTCACCATGAATCCCAATTGCTCTGGCTGCCTCCTTTCCCCACCCCTGTGTATGATCTCAGAACTTGCCTCCCCTCTTGGGTGGACCAGAGAATGAAAAGAGGGCTGGCTCAGGGGTCTGAGGGAGAGCTATCATCCCGGGACACAGTCAAGGGGCAGCTGGCCATCAGGAATCCTCTCTCTTTTTTTGGCCATGCTTGAAGCATGGGGAAGTTTCCTGGCCAGGATCGAACCCATGCCACACCTATAACCAAAGCCACAGCAGTGACAACGCCAGATCCTGAACCCACCAAGGTACAAAAGAACTCCAGGCAGCCTCCTTCAGAGGGAGATATTGATGATTAACTCTGGTCTCTGTCTCTCTTGGTCTTTTAGAAGACAGAAAGTTGCAGGCACAAACAGCTTCGAAATTCGAAAATAACAGCGCGCCTACGGGGAGCTTGACGGGGAGCGTGGAGGTGGAGCACTGACCCGCAGCTCCGGGGAGAGGCAGGAAGGTCTTCCCAGCCTTTCAGTCTCGGATGCTCAGCATCCGCAAGGAACTGTATACTGGGTAGAACAGAAGAGCAAATGGAGAGACAGGAAGATGGGAAATTGGTGGGTGGGCGAAAGGGTAGACGGGTGGATGGGTGGACGGGTGGATGGGTGGGTGGGTGAACAGGTGGGTGGATGGGTGGACGGGTGGATGGGTGTGTGGACTGGGTGGAATGGTGGGTGCATGGACTGGGTGGAATGGTGGGTGGATGGATGGGTGGACTGGTGGGTGGGTAGGTGGATGGGTGAATGGGTGGACTGGTGGATGGGTGGGTGGATGGGTGGATGAGTGGACTGGTGGGTGGGTGAATGGGCAGATGGTGGATGGATGGGGGTAAGGAGATGGGGGAATAGGTGGGCAGGTGGATGGGTGGGTGAATGGATGGATGATGGATGAATGGATAAGTAAGTGGGTGGCTAGCCAGGCACTGTGCCAGGAAACAGATGCACAAATTGGGAAATCAAAGGACAGTTTAATTAAGAACTCTTTACAATGTGGTGAGCAATCAGCAAGAGATGGATGCAGTTCCAGGGCAAAGAGATAAAAATGATTTCCAGAACCCGGAGGCAGTAGCTGAGAGAAGAGGAAGACATGGCTTCCCGTTGAGGCAAGTAGCCAAACAAGGGAGCAGGCAAGAGACCTTGAGCTCAGCTCCTCCTGATGTGTTCTGGTTAAGTTCTCTTCCCCCCAAGAGAGATGTTGACATCCTAAACCCCAGCACCTCACAAGGAGACCTTATTTGGAAAGAAGGTCACTGCAGAAGCAATTAATTACACTGAGGTCACAGCGGAGGAGGATGAGCCCTTAATTCACTATGACTGATGTCCGTATAGGAGAAAGCCATGGGAAGACAAAGATGCCCAGGGAGAAGATGCCATGTGACAGCAGAGGCAGAGACTGGGACGGTGCATCTACAAGCCAAGGAACCGTGGCCTTACTCAGCCACAGCCCTGGGAGACCAATCTGTTTCAGAGATGAGCGGGTCTAGGTTTGGAAGGAGCAGCTCTCCAAGGTCCTCTAGGCAGTAGGTGGCAGAGTCGGAGCTAGGAACTCCTGTTGGCACAATCTATACCCCAGGGTTCCCACGGTGGCACCCTGGTGCCAAGGCTGAGTGTGGGAAGATGGAGTTTTCTTTCCCATGCTGTGCTGGCCTGCCAGGTACAGGGTGAGACGTGGCACCAAAAGGCTGCTGTCGACGGCACATGCTTTGCCTCGCAGATGTCTGGTGTCCCTATGAGCGTGGCGCATGGGGAGGGGGCTCCTCCGGAACGTCCTCTCCAGGCCACACCTCACTGGGGCCATGGATGATGCCCACTGGGGCATCTACATTCACTGCTGGACGCAGCAGGGGAGGAAACCCGGTGTGTATTCACGCTCACATCGTATCTCGGTTCCAACCAGCCACGTAGCAAGTGTTCACGTGTTCAGCGGCTACTATGTGGACGGCGCCAGTCTACATTGGGTTCAAAAATCAAGGCTCAGAAAAGGCAGCTAACTTTCTCAAAGTCGTGCAGGGAGTAACTAGAGTTGAGGTTTGCATTCTGTCTGCCTGACACCAAACCTGGGCATCACCCACTGCCCCACACAACAAGGGTGCCTAAGAGTAGGTGTCTGGGGCCAGTGCCAAGCATCCCACATAGGCTTGGCAGAGGTGCCCACTGACTTCCGGTTTAAAAGATGGCTCCCAGGTCGGGCTGGGGGTAGACAGGAGTGAACCAAGGGTGGGAGGGTGCAGTCGCAAGCTTGGGCTGCAACAAGGATGCATAGGAAAGCAGCCAAGGAGGGTCTAAGGAAAGAAGCTGACACAGAGACCCCTCAGCCAGGCAAGACCTTCTCACCAGTTCTGGCCAACCATCAGCCGCTGTCTGCCCCTGTCTTCTCTCTCTGCAAACTGCACCTGGGTGCAGAGCCTGGCATTTTCCAGAAAAGCCAGGATCACACAGCTTCTAATCTCCCAATGTTTGCTGTCTCTGCAAACCAATAAGGCTGCAGCCTGCAAAGAATACTGATGGGATGGATGGCCTCTGAGCGTGACCTTGAACAAGAGCGGGAGCGGGCCCGAAACAGCGCCCTCAATGAGAGTGAGGTCAGCGGGAGAATCAGGAGAGGAAAAGGTACCCTGCAGGTGGATCTCATGCAAACCAGCTCCGCGACGGAGCCGCTGCCAGGCCGGCCTCAGAAGTGGGTGGCAAAGGGAGCCGGGAAGAAGCCTCAGTGCTTATAAGCACTTTTTCCCCAAACTTAAGAATTACGCTTATGCAATGGAAGTCTGTTCAACAAGTCATGGGTTCCACTGATTTTCTGAACGGCGGGTGAGATTCCAGATTTCTTTGTCCTGAGTATCACTCCACAGCCCATTTTTGTCTCTAAATAAATAAGAAGCAATTCAGCTCTGAAGAGCTTGCTTTGCACACACAATGGGACTGGGACCCAGTGCTGGGAAACTGGGAGATCTGGGTTCTGGTCTTGCTTCTGCCGCTAAAAAAACTGGGAGCTCCCAGCACGTTAACAAGTGAGCTCAGTTTCCTCATCTACCAAACGGGTCTAGACGGTGTGATATCTAAGACGCCCCTTTAGTTAGTAACAGAAGTTAATGAGGTTTGCCAGGAAGATGGGAAGACATCTGTCTTGCGTAGAGAAGGGCTTGATGAAAGATCATGAGTTGAGTTATTGCGACATGTAACTTACAGATCTCCCTGCAAATACGAAATCTGTTTACGACCTTTCGTGTCCTCTCCCCTACCTCCCTCTTCGGCCCCATCTCTTACCTCCCTGCTCTGTACTTGACTGAAGTTCCCAGCAGGGTCACCCGCTCGTGCCTCCTGGAGCACAGTTTTCCACTTATGACTCAATGTCTTCACATATGCGGTTCCCCCTTCCTAGAATTCCCTTCCACCCTGCACCTGCGGGGCTGACGCTTTTTCCTTCTCTAAACCCCAGGTTAGATGTCGTTTTTGCTGGGAAGCCCTTCCCTACCTCCCCTTCTTCCACATTATGTTGGAGTTTCCTCTCCCGGAGACTGTTCATTTAGATCTACTGCAGCACCTGCTATGTCCCATGCTGTCCTGGAACAGGTTTTAGCCAGTCTGCATGCCCTTGGCAGTGCCCCAAGGGTGGGGGGTCCTTGCTCCTCTCTGTGGCCCCAGCCCAGGACACTGCTCAGGAAAGTGGGCGCAGTTCTGACGGGTCCTACGGCATCTGTTTCTCTGAGGAGTCCCGAGGACTTGCCAGGCACCTGTCTGGGGAGGTCCCTTCCTTCTCCCTAACCTCTGACGCTGATCCCCTGAAGGCTCCGGACTTTCCTGTGTCCAGGAGAGCCCATCGCCCCCGGGATGGGGTTCTGCCCTTGGTTAGTTTCTCCCCATCTCTAAATGCCACCCAGGCTATGGGGCTGGACAGGGTAGGAGCTGGGAGAGAAGCCCTCCCAGTAGCCTGGAAGCCCCGAGACCACCCTCCAACCCCTGGCTTGCCCACCACTCCCCTTTCTTCCTTCACTGCTGCCACTGTCCCTGCCACGGCACCCAGGGCTCTGGGGGACTGCGTTGCAGGAGGTTCCCTTCCACCTACACTCTCTCTGTCCCTCTAGCTCTCTTTCTCCTTAAGTAAATGTTTGTGGACAACTACCCCCGGGCCACTTCCTCAGCTGGGTGCCTGGGACACAGAGAAAGGCTTTGGAGCACTCAGAGGAAGGAAGCCACCGCTGCAATAGAAGATGGGAAGGGTGACGCGGAGCTCTGCCAGGCAGCCCCCCCCCCACTCTTGGCACTCCGCTGGGGGAGGGGAGGGCTCAAAGACAACCTGCACTACGGGGGCTGCCTCAGCAGTGGCCCCCTGGGGGGGATCTCTCTTCCCAAACCTGCAAAGGCACCATGGGGGTGACGGGAGGTCCTGAGCTCAGGGTAGTTTGGAAAAGGGCGGGGGCGAGTTTGAAAGAGGAGACCCTTGGTCTTAGCAGTGAGCAGCTCCTGGACAGCAACAAGCAGGACATGCTGCGTCGAGGGAGGAACATGCAGGCAGAGGAGGGAGGCTGGGAGCAGGAGGATGCCAGGAGTGAGGGCGGAGGTGGGCAAGGACCGGGCGAGGGGCTCGATGCCACACCTAGAGGCTTATCCTCGTGTGATGGAGAGCTGGCAGAGAGGTTTAGCTGAAGGAGTGCCATCCTCTCTCTCTCCATCTCTCTCTCTCTAATCATTTCTGCCGCAACCTCTCAGTCCTCGGCGGGTAGAGCCATCGCCTCTCAGGGACCCTTCTCCAGCGCCATTGAATAGGACCTCAACTTCCTGCCCTCCCGCCTCTAAGGATTAACCCACAGCAGTCAATGACCTCGTTCTCCTAAAGCAACGGTCACTTACAGCTTCCACTGCTGTGAGCCCATCAATACAGCTCTCTAGTGCATTGGATCCAAACCCCATTGCCCAGGAGCGAAATCCAAAACATTTAACCAGCCAGCACAGCAGGGTTCCACCAGCTGTAGAGCTGGCTCCCTCACCCCCACCCCCAGGGCTGGGCCGGGGGTGGCCAGAAAGGGAGGGGGGGCAGTCTACATGGTCCTGGGGAGGAGCTGGAGCAACAGGTGAGCCTTTGGGAAGCCTGGAGGCCACACCTCTTTACTCTGAGAGCAGACATGTTTCAACATGTCAATAACCTACACCACTGTCCTGGGTCACTCTCCGTCTGACATTGGCCCCGCATGACCTGCTGTGAACTCCCGGTGACAAGGTGGGGCCCTGGAGGGGATGCTCCCTAAGGCTCTTTCCAGCCACAGACTGTGGGGGGGGGGCGGTGCTGGTCTAAGTGAAGCAGAGTTCAAGTTAGGCTCAGCAAAGCTGAGCTGGAAGGAAATTTTGTTTGTCGGAAATAGTCTTCCTTGCTAACCAACAGAATAGCAATTTGTTCTCGAAACTCTGGCCAGTGATGAAATTCACCTTAAAAGAACTCTGGAGGGTGTGATGGTTTTCCTGCCTAAACTTTTCCATGAAAGCTGTCAGGAGCCTAAGAATCTTGTACCAGGAACAGTAGACAAATACCAGCTGTCATCAGAAACCAGGGAAATGGTTGCAAAGTGAAGGTACGTGTGAAAAGGGCTTCTGGGGAAGCATCATTCCTTTACTGTCCACTAAACCACGCCCCCTACCAGCTTTAATGTCCACTAAACCACGCCCCCAACTATCCTTCACCTGCCCTGGAATCAAGGAGGGAACCAGTGAACACATACTGGGGTCTCACTCACTTGAATCGAGGAATCAAGAAGTGGCCATGCCTGAGCAAAGGAGTTTCTGACTTTGCCTAGAATGGATAATTTTTGCTGGAATAGATTCCTGACATTAATATTTTATTGAACACCTACTATATGCTGGGAGCGAGACCACCGCTGTCCCTGCCCTCAAGGTGGGGAAACGCCAGAGCAAGCAATGAAAAATAAACCACTTTTCAAAGACTCTGAAAGATGTAAGGACAGGAAAAATAAACTACATGGGGTGATAGAGAGCCTCAAGCCTCGCAGCCAAAGTACCTTGGGCATCTGTGATGTTTCACTTCAATGAGCAATTTTTTAAAGCACCTTAAAGCTTTTCCATCAGCAAATATCTGATCTCTAATCAATCGGCTGATTAGGCATACGCCCAGGCTGTGGAGCTTGCCAACAAAGCAAATGATCTAAAGCCACCCACCATTCTGTGGTCACCTGCGTGGGAAAAGAATCTGAAAGAGGATGGGTGTGTACCTGTGTAACTGAAACGCTTTGTTGTACAGCAGAAGTGATCACCACTTATAAATCAACTCTACTTCAATTAAAAAAAAAACAAAAACTATACACCATGAAGAGGAAAGCACGGCTTCTCCCTCAGGCAGAGAAAGCCTAGCCCTATGGGAACAGACAAGGCTTAAGCCATTTCCTAGTCGTGTGAGTTCCAAAGCTGCCTCCAATTCACCTGTGTCTCACCTGCAGTCTCTTCTCCATCAGCAGGGTTCGCGCTTGGCCCGTGCTTTGTCCTGGGTGCTGCCAGGCACCTCCTCACAGCCCATCAGCCAGCTCAGAGCTCGGGGGGGGGGGGGTCCCACTGGTCCCTGTGGCCTGGCCCTCCAGGGGAAAGGCCCATTGTCTGAGGCTCTAGATGAGATTCTGTGCCCAGAACACACCTTTCAAAAGGGCACCTGCAGGAATTCCTGTTGTGGCTCAGTGGGCTAAGAACCCGACTGGTATCCATGAGGATGCAGATTCAATCCCTGGCCTTGCTCAGTGGGTTAAGGATCCAGCATTGCCGTGAGCTGTGGTGTAGGTCCCAGATGTGGCTCGGATCTCGTGTCACGGTGGCTGTGGTGCAGGCCGACGGCTGCAGCTCCCATTCAACCCCCAGCCTGGGAACTTCCATGTGCCACAGGTGTAGCCCTAAAAAATGTGAGGATGGCAGGGAGAGGCTAGTGTGCAGGCTCAGGGCAGCCGAGCTGCAGGGGGGAGACAGATGTGGCCCAAGAGAGGGGCCTGAGGAGAGGGCCTCAGTCCTCCACCTTCTGTGCTCCCAGACCCAGCAGGTGATCCAGACACGATGTGGGCAGGAGAGGAGACATCTCAGCTGCTGAGGAAGACTTGGGCAGGGTGATTGGAACCAGGGAGCGCTGGAGAAGAAATGAGAAGCAGAGGGAAGGAGGCTGGCAGAAGCATCATATGCAATTTTTTGTGTGTGCAGAGAAGCAGAGTCCAAGTATTCAGGGTGGGAGAGAGACCCTGCAGGGAGAGGGCCACGCCTCCCTTTCGGAACCACAAGGGTTGGATAATTCTATCTCCCTCCAAGAACAACTGCAAAGCTCAGGGCTTCAGCCCTGAAAGAGGCCCCGAGGTGCTGATGCTCGACCACCAGCGTCACCATCAGGACCACGACAACGGCCGCAAGGATGAGCTCTCACTGTAGGTCAGATGCTCTGCTGTGCTTTGTACCCATCGGCTCATCTAATCAACAACCACGTTACTAAAGAAGAACGGAGACGCAAGGAGTTAAGCCACTTGCCCAGAGCCATGCTGGGGTGAAGGGCAGAACTAGGATGGAATCCAGGTTTTCTGAGGTCTACTCCAGACCCTCTCACAGGCAGCTCTCTTTTGAATGCAAGCTCCTAGCACAGAAATTGTTCTGAATTGCCACTGAGCATTTAATGATCATCAACTACTCCTGTCTTTTTTTTTGTCTTTTTGCCTTTTCTTGGGCCGCTCCCCCGGCATATGGAGGTTCCCAGGTTAGGGGTTGAGTCAGAGCTGTAGCCACCTGCCTACGCCAGAGCCACAGCAACGCGGGATCCAACCGCGTCTGCAACCTACACCACAGCTCAGGGCAATGCCAGATCCTTAACCCACTGAGTAAGGCCAGAGATCGAACCTGCAACCTCATGGTTCCTAGTCGGATTTGTTAACCACTGCGCAATAACGGGAACTCCCCACCTACTCCTGTAAATTATTCCTCCTTAATAAAATTGATCAAAGCGTTCAGTGATCAAATTTGTCCCAAAGTCACCTGGTCATCTAGTCCCCACGGTAACGATGTGGGGCTAGACTTTGTCATCTACCTAGGCTATAATTTTGAAATATTTGTGAGCCAGTAGTGTCCGAGGATTACTTAAAAATCAATTTTATAGGATGGTAAATCCTCTCTCTCCCTCACACAGGAAGGGATGCGGGGTCAGTATGGAGAAAATAAAATAGAAAGAGATGCTTTGGAGAAACCGACTCTTACATCTAATCAATACCTCCGAATTGTCTCACACCTTCCCTGAACATTCGCCACCATGGCCTTTGCCTTCTTTCAGCCCCTTCGGTTTGTCTGCAGTTTTCTGCAACATCTTCCTAGCCAGTCTTCTAAACTATTCTTCATATTGTAGGCAGAAGGATCCTTCTAGAAAATTCCATCAGGTCATTCTCTTGCTTAGAAGTGTCCAATGATAGGCTCAGCAGGTTGTCACTGCTGCGGCTCTGGTTACAGCTGTGCCACAGTTTTGATCCCTGGCCCAGGAACGTCCTCGTGCCATGGGTGTGGCCAAAAAAAACCTATCTGACGATAGAGACAGAAAGTATACATATGCATGACTGGGTCACCATGCTGTTCAGCAGAAATTGACACAACACTGTAAATCACTTTTACTTCCATAAAAATAAAATTTTTAAAAATAGAGAGTTCTGAAAATAAATAGCTGCTAAACACCTCCCTCCCCCGGAGAAAGTAGATAGTGGTTTACCAGAGCTTCGGCGGAGGGGGGATTCGGAGCTCTTGTCTAACAGGCATCGAGGGTCCGTTTGGGAAGATTGAAAAGGTCTGGAGATGGGCGTCCCCATGGTGACTCAGCAGTAACGAACCCAGCTAGTATCCATGAGGACACAGGTTCGATCCCTGGCCTCGCTCAGTGGGTTAAGGATCCAGTGTCGCCGTGAGCTGGGGTGTAGGTCGCAGATGCAGCTCCGATCCCATGTTGCTGCGGCTCTGGCGTAGGCTGGAGGCTACAGCTCTGATTCTACCCCTAGCCTGGGAGCCTCCATATGCAGCACCTGCAGCCCTAAAAAGACACACACACACACACACACACAATTCTGGAGATGGACGACGGCGGCTGGGGCACAATGATGTGAATGCACTTAATGCCACCAAACTGTAGGTTGCAAAATGGTTAAAATGGTCAACTTTATGTTATGCATATTTTGCCAGAATAAAAAAAATAAATAGGAGTTCCTGTGTGGTGCAGTGGAAATGGATTCAACTAGGAACCATGAGGTTGCGGGTTTGATCTCTGGCCTCACTCGGTGGGTTAAGGATCCAGCGTTGCCATGAGCTGTGGTGCAGGTCGAAGACTTGGCTTGGCTCCCACGTTGCTATGGCTATGGCATAGGCTGGTGGCTACAGCTCTGATTCAATCCCTAGCCTGGGAACCTCCAGATGCCAGGAATGCGGCCCTAAAAAGGAAAATACATATGTATGTAAAAGCAATGCATGTCTGATGATTCCTGACGTCTCGGGATCCAAAACCCCTTCCCCAGAAAGGTACTGAAGGCTCCTCAGCATGTGGCCTGGGTCTTCACCAGCAACCTCACTGCCCCCCTTGCCTGGGCCACACCCGCACCCCACCCACCCCCTCGGTTCCCCCAGACGCACCACGCCCCTCGCTCTGGAGGGCACTGCTCCCCTCCCTTCTTACTCTCTAAGACCCACTTAAACCAGGTCAGAAGCCTTCACACCACCACACCTGGCACCAGATGTGACCTTCTTCTCTAAGGCACAGGCCTCGTCTTTGTCCCCTCTGTTGCCCCAAGGCCTCACGGACGCTCAATACGTGTTTGTTAACTATTAAATGAATGAGACGTTTGTCTCCATCCTGGGGGAGCCTTATAAGACGAATGGAAATGAAGTCACTCACGTCTTCAAAGTGTGACGCACCCCAGAGATGGGAGAGCATCAGGGACAGGACATCGAGTCTGAGTGAGGACCAGTCTCCCAAGCAAGGGGGTCAATCACAGCAAAGCAGCCCCCCCCCCTTTGTTTCCAGAGAGAGAAAGATGAGGCCCAAGCCAAGGCTTTCACCAGGCTCTGAATTTCACATGCTCCCCTCCAGCCACGGCTTTTGCTTTCCTCCGCCAAGTAACCGGAAGCCCAAGTGTAACTGCCAGGGACGTGGGCTATGGGGGGGTCCCCAGCATCTGAATCCCCATCCTCTGTTTGAGGAATCCCCCACTTTATGAACCTTATGGGGGGAGCAGCACCCACTTTCCTCTTTGGAAAGCAGATGTGCCAGGTACCTCCCAGCTTGTCTTGTAACAACACGTGGCCCTTAACTCAGGCTTGGCTGGACACGCTCCCACTGGGATTTTGAATCTAGACTGAGTGACCCAGAGAAGCAGGGACGGTGGGGAATTCTTTCTGGGGGAAGTGGCAAAGCTGCCTTGGATTTAAACGAGGATGGAGCCAGTGCAGGGGCCATGGAGTCAGTCCTGCAGGGACCGGCATCTGGGGTCCAGTGGCAGAAGCGACAAGAGTCTCTGGTGGGAGGTCTGCAGTGTGACGGTGGCCACGATTCAGGCTGCACCCTCTTCCTGCTGTCTGCCCATCCTCGAGGCCTGGTCTGCCAGCCTTCGTCACAAGTGGTGAGAGGTGATGGTCTTATATTTGTCAATTTGCATCCGTTTCTGTTACTTACAAGGAAGGACCCTGATGTAGAAGTTCACCTCGACCAAGCTGGGTCCCTGGGCTTCCAGAAGGGGAAGGGAAGTTAGCTTACATGGCTAAACGTGCTCTCACGCACGGAGCCTCTGAGGACCCCGGGGGCCTCCATGACCATCCTGTCTGGGCTGGCCAGACCTCAGAGAGTTCAGGGGCTGCCAAATCCCTGCCCTCTCATCACAAGTTCAGAGTTGAGCTTCAGCATCAGCCCCCAATCCCCAGACTTTCAGAGGCTGCTTCTATGGCAGCTAAAACTTTCTCTTTTTCTTCTTTCTTTCTTTTCTTTTTTTTTTTTTTTTGTCTTTTTGCCTTTTCTAGGGCCGCACTCGCGGCATATGGAGGTTCCTGGGCTAGGGGTTGAATCGGAGCTGTAGCCGCTGGCCTACACTACAGCCACAGCAACACAGGATCCGAGCCGCGTCTGCAACCTATACCACAGCTCACGGCAATGGTGGATCCTTCACCCACTGAGCGAGGCCAGAGATCGAACCCGCAACCTCATGGTTCCTAGTTGGGTTGGTGAACCACTGAGCCACGACAGGAACACTATGTGGCAGTTAAATCTTTCTGCCAAAGACCCCAGACTGCCTCCTTCGGCCCATGACCTGAATTCTCATTTCACTGCCTTCCTGTTTGTCTTTTCATCTCTCTTATTTGGTCTCAGGCTCTATATCCATTGGCTCAAGAGCAACAGGCTGCTGTCTTTTCCCCTTTGTTTCAGGAAGCTCGCCCAACAGCTGTAGCAGCTGCTGCTACCGCATTCTGCTTAAACACATTGAGGCAATTTGGCTGCTGTAGGATCCTTCCAGACTCCTGGGCTCATCAGTCTGGCTGGCTGTGTCTCTGAGTTTCAGAACCAGGGAGAGTGGCGAGGGATCCTTTGCTCGTTAACATTGATTAGAGTACTGCCTCCAGGCGCCTCCCGGGTATTAATAGCTGGAGTATTAATAGCAGAGTAGGGCAGTATCCAGCTCCCTTCTTCCAAGGAAAGCTTCGGATGGAACCAGCTTATTCTTTTTTTTTTTTAAGTTCCTATTTTCTGGGGGGAATCAGCTTTCGTGTATTGCATTTAGATGTACGATGCCCCCAAATTTCTTACCTGGGCTCATCCTGGCTTTAAGGAAATACAGAAGAGAAACTATCCAAATAAGTCATGGGTTATTTGTACTCAAAATGGCCTTTCTTCTGCAAAGTTCCCTTCACTGGTTTCTCTTAATCACCAGGCCTTCTGGTGCTGGTGGGAGTTTGTTTACAAAGCTGGATGGGACGGGGGGGGGGGGGGGCACGGGGGCGTCTGGAGCTTCCAGCCCCTCCCGGCTGGAGTCACGGGAGGCTCCAGCTGGGGGCTGGACCCTGGCCAGAGCCTGAAGCCATCTTGAGCGCATGCAGCCCCAGTGCACCCTGTCCTGTGGCCAAGGTGCACTTGCCCGTGACTGCTGCTGGCATCCCTGTTCATTTGTCCATCCAGCTGTCCATTTCATGGTACCCAGTGTAGCCACCAAGCGCTCTGCCAGGCCCTGGAGTTCCCTGGGCAAGGCATAGCGACACAGCCCGCCATCCTGGTGCCTTCAGCCCAGTGGGGGCCTGATGTCCCCAGCTTCCTGCTTGCAGAGCACAGGATGAGGAAGCTCGCCTGGGAGGGAGAGGAGCCCAGGGACAGTCCTGAGAAGCTGGGATTTTTGCATCCTCAGGAGATGAGACGTTAACCAGGTGACAGTGTGAGGCAAGAGAGGATGGCGGGAGCAAAGCTCAGAGGCGCCAAAGCACAGAAGGTGGGTGCCCCAAGAGATCAGACAGGAGAGGAGCTGGGGTGAGAGCGCTGGGGCGCCTGTGCGTCACCCTAAATTTGTGTTGATTCTTTTTATCTAACAAACATGTAGATAGCACTGTTCAAAGCACCTGCCCCGTGGTAACTCATTGGCTCTTCCTACCTTCCTGTGAGGTCGCTCTTGCTATGATCATCAGCCCCATTTTACGAGTGGGCAAAGTGAGGCTCTCAACCTGCCAGGATCACCTATCTAGTGAGTAGTGGAGTTGAGATTCAAACCCAGGCCGTCTGGCTGCTGCGTCCAGCCAACATGTTGAGCTGCAGCTAAAGGAAGCAGGAGGATTTTAAGCAGGAAAGTAAAGCAAAGGGTGAGATTGCACTTTGGTCTACAAGCTCGGCCCTGCTGAAGGCCCGGGAGGTGACTCTAACCCGCTTCCCCCACGTGCCCAGCGCTTGTCGAGCGGCCCGTGTGGCTGCTGGGTCCCGCAGAGGGCGGATGCCCGGGGGTGTGCACCCCAGCCTTCTGTCCCGAGCCCACTTCTCGCCGCTCTGTCCTCCTCCCCCGCACAAGGAGGAGATGTCATGGCCTTTCCACCCTTCTGGAGGCTTCCACCCAGGCAGTGGAATGATGGGTGCCGACCACAGCCGTCCCGGGCCCTCCCCCGGCTCCCCTCCCAACCCCTTTCTCTCCGTGGCCTTCTGACGCCTGCCTTCTCCTGCCAGAGCCCAGCCCACACTCGCGTCCCCCCTTCTCCCCACTCCCACAGCACTTATTGTGAGAGCCACACAATCACTCCTGTGTGCATTGTCCTCCGACTCCTCTGTGTTCATTTCATCCATTCAACGGTGCTGAATTGTCCTCGGATGAGTCATAGCTTGAGGGGTGGTGGAGGATGCATTGCTCTACAGACCAAAACTTTTTTAAAAATCCAAACGAGCTGGGGGTGTGTGTGTGGTATCTCACTGACTTTAGCAACAACAACCACACAAATGAGAACGTAAGCATCGTTTTTTGTGATGATGAAGGCTCCTTGCTCTCTACCGGGCCCCGCCTGACACTGGCTTTTTGCCCTTCCGCGAAAAGGCGCCAGCCTCCTGGGCTTTCTCATTATCGCTTTTTCTAGGTTTGTCGTCTCCACCTGCCAGCTGATGACCTTCCACAGACCTTAGAGGTGGACTGGTACCCAGGGTAGGCCATGGGGACAGGCCTTGGCTGACCACAGACCCCAGCTCTTTCTCGGTTCCAAAGCACCTGGTAAGAAGGTGGAGGGGATTCCAGAGGGGCTCCTGGGAGCAATTCTTTTCTTTCTTTTTTTTTTTTTTTTTTAAGGGCCACACCGCAGCATATGGAGGTTCCCAGGCTAGGGGTCTAACCGGAGCTACAGCTGGCGGCCCCCAGCAATGCAGGATCTGAGCCATGTCTGCAACCCATACCACAGCTCATAGCAACGCCGGATCCTTAACCCACTAAGTGAGGATGGGGACTGAACTCACAACCTCATGGTTCCTAGTCGATTCATTTCCAGTACGCCATGATGGGAACTCCTATTTTTTTTTCCCCCCCTTGGCTACACCCATGGCATATGGAAGATCCCAGGGCCGGGGACTGAATCCGAGCCACGGCAGTAACCCTGTGGCTGTGGCAATGCCAGATCCTTTAACTCACTGCCCCAGGCTGGGGATTGAACCCGAGCCTCCACAGGGACCCAGATACCATGGACTGTATCTGCTATGACAAGCATCCTAAGAACCTTGAAATTGGCCTTGAAGGTCCCTGGGCATCAGGAAAACGCCCACTTAACCCACTGTGCCACGGCTGGAACTCCCCGGGAGCAATTCTCTCCCTGCCTTCTGAACAGTCCTTTCTAGACAGGGAGATGTGGCTGGAAAGTCAGGTCGCTGAGCATCCGAGACTGAAAGGCTGGGAAGACCTTCCTGCCTCTCCCCGGAGCTGCGGGTCAGTGCTCCACCTCCATGCTCCCCATCAAGCTCCCCGTAGGCGCGCTGTGTCTTAATCCGTTTTGGAATCCCGGTCCCCAGGCAGTCTGGCACATGGTAGACCCTCCCTTACTCTGCTGAATGAACGACTAGGGAACTGAGCCTGAATCAGGGGTTGGGAGCTCCTTGGAGCTCCTCACACAACTCCGTGGGTGAGCGTCAGTGTGGGAACGTTAGGGTGATTTCCTGATGCCCAGTGACCTTCAAGGCCAATTTCAAGGTTCTTAGGATGCGCATCATAGCAGATACAATCCATGGAACACCTGCAGAAGATAGAGCTCTGCTTTGTATGCTTTCCTCTGTGAATTTACCATTCCTTTAGTAATTCTGTATATGGTTGGCCCAAAGTAAGCACACCATGCAAACAATTGCTGGTATTAGAATGTCCCCCTGGATGGCCTGGATTCTCTCTCCAAACAGACCCTCATGAATGTCTGTCATGGGGCAGAGTCACCAGCGACGTGGAAGCAGAAGAAACTCTACCCACAGGAAGGTCACAGTCCAACGAGGGAGCTGGCCGAAGAGGGGAGAGACAGCCATGTCATTAATTCAAGCGAACAGGCAAGAGGGAAGAAAGAAGGTACCCTCTCCCCGCAGATATGTTGAGAGTAAAAACAGAGACTTTCATATGAAAATAAAACCAGCAGCTGACTCATCAGCAAATATATACTTAACCACCTACAAGCTCAGATAACTAAACATTGTTCCCAGGCCAGCCAACACTGGAGTTTTCATCTCTCGTTGGAGGCAGTGCCATCTTGTTTTTCTGAAGGAGAAGGAGATCGGAATCAGAACTCTGCAGCTTACCGGTTTAGACTGGTAATTTAACCCTCGAGAGTTCCAGTTTATTCACCTGTACAGTGGGCTGCCTCACTGTTGTTGAGAAGGCACCTCGGATATAAGAGCAAAGAAGAAAACACTTACCCTCGGGAAGCTCACTGTCTGGCAAAGGAGAGAGGTGAAACTGACACGGCACGGACATACACTTAAAGCTAGTGAAACATATCACGCTGTTTGTTGAATGAAAGTGTTAGTCAAGTTTCTCCAGGGACACAAAATGGGAGATGTACATATTTACTAGAAGAGAAGATAAATCAATGTGGAGATTTATTATAAGGAATTAGCAAGTCCAAAGTTTGCAGGGTAGGCAAATCTGGGAGAATTGCTCTGTTTGAGTCTGAAGACTGTCTGTTGCAGACCCAGGGAGAGCTGATGTTGCAGGTGAAGTCCAAGGCTGCCTGCTGGAGAATTCCCTCTTGCTGCAAGGGATACTATTCTTCTTGTTCTATTCAGGCCTTCAACGGATTGGGTACGGCCCACCTACGTTCCAGAGGGCAATCTGCTTACTCAAAGTCCACCAACATAAATGTTAATCTCTCCCCAAAACACCTTTTGGAAACACCCAGAATAATGTTTGATCAAATACTGGGCACCCTGTGGCCCAGGCAAGTTGACACACAGAATTAACCATTACCCTGAACAAAGTGAAGAATGTAATCTCACCCACACACGCCTGTGTTCAAATGAAAAAAGCTACACCGAGAAGGAGGTCACCTAAATGCCTGCAGTGGCCCCCTTGCAGAAGCAGTCTCTCGAGCTCTTTATACTCTGCTTTGTACATTTATATTTTCTTTCTTTTTCTTTCTTTCTTCCTCTTTCTTTTTTTCTTTCTTTCCTTTTGCTTTTGCTTTTTAGGGCTGCACTTGCAGCATATGGAAGTTCCCAGGCGAGGGGTCTAATTGGAGCTGCAGCCACCAGCCTATGCCACAGCTATGGCAACACCAGATCTGAGCCGCATCTGCAACCTACACCACAGCTTGAGGCAATGCCAAATCCTTAACCTACTGATCGAGGTCAGGGGTCGAACCTGCAGCCTCATGGATACTCGTCGGGTTCGTAACCTGCTGAGCCACGACAGGAGTTCCTCACTTTTTTATTTAACGTGTGCTGTTATATTTTTATCAACATTATCATCATCACGTTTATCATTACAAAAGCAATCAAGCTTTTAAAAAAATACCCAATGGGATTAGTGGATGCAAACTCATATAGAACAGATAAACAATAAGATCCTACTACATAGCACAGTGAGCTATATTCAATAATCTGTGATAAACCGTAGTGAAAAATAACATAAAAAAGAATGTGTGTATATGTATAACTGAATCACTTTGCTACAGAGCAGAAATTAACACAACTTTGTAAATCAACCATACCTCAATTTTAAAAAAAATTCCCCTATTGTCTGGCACATAGAAAATGTGGAGAAATATCAGAATGCCAAAGCCCTTCTCTAAGAGGCTTGTGGACCAAAAGCTGGTTCAGAATGCCTGAAATTCTACCAGGGAAACTTTATCCTTCAAGTGTAAGAGCGTTCTTTCCTCTGAAAATGCAAATCGTGGCAGAAGGAATATTGCTTGAAGACTTACTGGTTTTTTTAATGATGGAGTGATTTGATTTGATTGTTTTTCCTGGGAGTACAGAGTGAGAACTGGAAAACAACGGGTAGCCAAGGGGTGTCCCAGAAATGGGACACGTGGGGGCTCAGAGGGATGCCGCAGATGCAAGAATGAACATCACCCGTTGCGGGTGTGACGTGACCCTAAGCCAGGAAATGGGTAGGAAGACCTCGCCCTGACCAGACTCCTTTAATTTCCCGACCTGTCCCGGCTTTACGTGAATCCACTTAGCTCCTCTGGGCGGAGTGGAGCGTGGGGGCACCTCTTCAATTAGCCTGTAAACAGAAGTTGGTTTTCTAGTTGTTGTTTTTTATGGCCACATCTGCAGCTCATGGAAGTTCCTACCCAGGCAAGGGGTCAGAATCAGAGCTGCAGATGGCAGCCTGTACCACAGGCACAGCAACGCGGGATCCTCTAACCCACGGAGCGAGTCCAGGGATCGAACCCGCACCTCATGGATACTGGTCGGGTTTGTTACCGCTGAGTACCATGGGATCTCCTAAACAGAAGAATTATAAGGATCATAAGGAAATGTGCAGCGCAAAAGTCCCATTCAAATGTCTGTTTGTCAGTGAAATATCTGCCACATGGCAGGACAGGAAGAAGTTCCTCTGGATGACCCACTGCTCTGGGCAAATAAACCTCTGAAACAATTTATGAGAGTAAATTCAACCAGGAGGACTCATGCATTCTGAATTGTGCGTGGAACAGAGCCGTTCTGCAGACCTTTAATTCTATTACTTACAGCAGTGATTCAGGAGATAAGCCTTCGCTCACGTTTCATCAGGCTCCTTGGAACAGGATGGGCGTCTCCCTCCTTTCCCCTGCATCCTACCCCCAGGTGGAGAGAAAGAAGAGGGGGAAACCCTACTATTCCCTGAACACTTGCTACCTGCCCAGCGTTTCCTGTGGGAGAGCTCCACAGCCCCTCTGGGATACGGGTTTTTTTCATGGGCTGGGAAACGGAGCTTCCGGGAGGATCATGGTATTCAAGGTCAAACTGCAAATCAATGACAGAGCTGGGATTTCCGATCGTCTGGCTTCGAGTTCAGCATGCTCCCTCCTGCTCCAGCAGCTTCTTCTCACTATGTAATTAAGAAAAAAATAACAAGAACATCAAATAAATAAAGAACTCAGTCTTGTCTGTCTCAGTGGTCTGTTCCCTAGAGTTCTTCCCAGCACACGGGACGTGGATATTCCACACATTTCGTGTTTACTGGGATGAAACTCCCAGGGAACAGAGGTTGGTGTGACCTTTCCTCGAGTCCCTGCAGCGATGAGCAAAGGTCCCGCAGAGCCCTCCCGTGGATGGGCTTTGGGGCCCAGACTGTATGACTAGGTCCATATCCAGGCTCTGCTGCTCGCTAGCTGTTCCACTCACTGCACGGTCCTTGGCCTCCCTGTGCCTCAGTGTCCTTATCTGTGAAAAGGAGAAGGGGATGAATCATCCTCGTCCCTACCTCATAGTGGCATTAAGCGGATTAGATGAATTAATACTTGCAAAAGACCTAAAACAGTGTTTGACACAGGTAATCACTCAGTAAGTGTTAGCTTTTTATGTGTCCAGGGGCGTCAAGTGCCCAGAGCTTTAACGTTCTTTGACTGATTCCTTTCAGGGGCAGAGGACTTCAGATTTAACTTACTGGAGTTCCCATTAGGCTCAGAGATAACAAACCCAACTATCTCCCAACTAGGCTCGGGTTCAATCCTTGGCCCCGTTCAGTGGGTTAAGGATCCGGTGTTGGCGTGAGCTGTGATGCAGACATGGCTCGGATCTGGTGCGCCTGGGAAATTCCACCTGCTGCGGTGCAGCCCTAAAACGAAAAAAAAGAAGAAGAAAGAAAGAAAGAGAGGGAGGGAGGGAGAGAGAGAGAGACAAAGAAAGAAAGAAAAGGAGGGAAGGAAATAGATCTAACATAGCTCTCTGGTCCCTCATAAAATACTTTACCTTTTCGTAGTGTATGTACCATGGTTTCCTAGCAGTTTTCGCCCGTGATTGCAGATGACTATACCTGTATGAGCTGATACTCAATAAATATTTGATGATTGAATGAAAGCAGAAATTTTAGAGACTGAGTTACCCAGTGCAGCAAAAACTTGCCCAAGGTCACCTGGGGAGACGGCAGTACAGCTCAGACTTTCTGACAAAGAATCAGTGTTCTTGCCCCTACGGTCCCTCCGGCCACAGAAGCTTAGTCCCCTGACAGTCCTGCTCAAGGGTCTCCAACCCCCGTGCACGTCCACTGCCTTCTCCTCTTGCCCGGGCCGTCTCTCCTTTCAGTAAGCTTGAAATTCACCGGTCATACAGAAAGCATTTTATCTGCCCTTCCACATACAAATTCTTTCCACTGGGATTTCTTGGTGTTCGGCTCCACCCCAGCCCACACGGCCATAAACACTCATCCGTCTACAGCCCAGCCCCGGGGACCCAGCCCCGGGGATTCCAGAAATAACAGCAGGGCCCTCCACTAAAATGCTGAAACATAGTAAGGTATTTCTGCTTTAAGACACAAGCTCTTTCCAGCCCAGGCCTCTCCTGTCGGTCAAAGCACAAAGCAACCTTTACGAGTCAGGACAGGGAGGGGCAGCTGGGAGGGAGTTTAGATTTCTGGAAAGTCCAAACCTTCTCCGGCCATCTGTTGGCCCTCAGATCTTCCATTCTAGAGTCTTCAAATCAGTTCCAGGCTCTACTTGGAATCTGAAATTCTTTCTCAGCAGTGGCGTTCTTCACTTTCAATGATCCATTTTCCCTGTGTTGGGCTGGACCTGGAATCATGGTAGCCTGAGCCCAGACGGCACAGAGACCACCTTCCAGACACTCAGGACAGCACCTTATTCAGGGAGTGCCAGGAGAGAAGGGAGTGGCTGGAGGGGAGTGCCCAGTTTGAAGCGAAAGGAAAGGGTTAGCCATGACCCTGGATAAAAGGCATTTGGGCAGATCATTCTCATGCCAGAAGGGTGTTCACAAGGAGAAAGTCCGAAGTCAACATCTAGAGAGGGAAGTTGAGCTTTGCAAGCGTCCTTTCAAAATTAATACCAGAATATAAAAAGCATGTACATGTAAGACCACAATGATGGGAAAAATATGAATTTAGACACATGACCTGGGAATGCTGAAAAGAAATATAAAAACAGTTGGGGGAAGAGTGTGTTTCTTCAGATTATTCTTAATCATGTCATTTCCCATTTTAAAGAAAATCGCAACATCTGGCATCGCCAGAGAGACCTGTCTGGACTTTTTTTTGGTATTTTCCAAGGGAACTTCAGGGTTTAGGTACCCGTCTGAAAATGAATTTCTCGTGTAAGACCCTTGCTTAAGCCGCTTTCTCCAGAAACGAATTCCTCTTTAATGGGGATGGGATTATATCTAATTCGCAGTCCCCATCGCAACGTCATTAAAGGCTGGGTTCTGTGTACTGAGCTTCAAACGTTTGTCACGAATAGGAAGGTGGAGGAAAGAAAGGCGTTTGTGCAACAAACAGCCGATGGTATCACCCTCCCAGGCCCGACCTCACCGGGGCTCAGGAGAGCCGCAGCTGCATTAATTAGCCCACAAGATGCAATGCCCCATCTGCAGCGGTGCTGCAGCAGGAGACCCGGCCACTGCAGGAGAGGTCGTGCGAACCGCCGGCTCCCGTGCCGCACCCACGAGGGCTGGGGGTGGCGGGGAGGATGAGGGGAGTTGGTAACAGCATCGCCATGGCAACAGTGACGTCCTTTTACCCTGGATCTAATTGGAGGAAACCCCGTGGCCGAAGCCGCAGCCTGCGAGCCAACCGAACTTGCCCAAGCCGACCCACCCTCCTAGCCTCCGCTTCCCCTCCCGCCCCGCCCCCTTCGCCCCCTTCCGCGCGCTCAGTGCTCATTGGCCAGAGGCGGGGCGGAGGCGGGACCCTAGGGGACCCCTCGGCGCGCCATTGGGCGGCGGGAGCGAGGGCAGCCGCGCGGCGGCCCGCCTCTCGGCTCCGAGGTAGGCTGAGACGGGAGGGTCCTCGGCTAAAGCCAAAAGCCGATCAAAGTGGTGGGACTCGCGCCGCGGACGCGGAGACGTGAAGGTGAGCGCCAGGGCCGCCCCCGGCCTTCCTCGGGCCTGGCCGGGCCTGAGAGCCGGGCGGGAGGCCAGCCCCGGGGGGAGCGGCTGCTGGCCTCGACGCCGCTCTCCTCAGGGACGGCTCCGGCGGGAAGGTGCGGGCCAACGGCCGCTTCCATCTTGGGCCGGGCGGGCGCGGGAGCGGCCCTTCCTCCTCCTCCTCCTCCTTCTCCCGCCCGGGGCCCGCCTGGGCGGGCGCCCCCCGGGCCTCCCGGGCGCCCCGTGGGGAGCGTGGGCGGGGGAGGGAAATTCAACTGGGCCGCGCGTGCGGGGACAGACAAAAGGCGCCGCGGGCGGGCGGCCGGGCGGCGGGCGCATTGTCTGACGGCGCCGCCCCCGCCCTCCTGCCCCCGCCCTCCCGCAGGCCCGCCGCACGCCTGCTCGCTGTCCGGGTCGGTGCTCGCCCTCGCTGCCCTGTCCCCGGCCCCATGGAGAAGACGGAGCTGATCCAGAAGGCGAAGCTGGCCGAGCAGGCCGAGCGCTACGACGACATGGCCACCTGCATGAAGGCCGTGACGGAGCAGGGCGCCGAGCTGTCCAACGAGGAGCGCAACCTGCTCTCGGTGGCCTACAAGAACGTGGTCGGGGGCCGCAGGTCCGCCTGGAGGGTCATCTCGAGCATCGAGCAGAAGACCGACACCTCCGACAAGAAGTTGCAGCTGATTAAGGACTATCGGGAGAAAGTGGAGTCCGAGCTGAGGTCCATCTGCACCACGGTCCTGGTGAGTGTGCGACCCTCCGGGTTGGCGGGAGGCCGGGCGGCGGGAGCCGGGGAGCCGTGCGGCCCGGGGCGCCGGGGCCCCTTTGTGTGCGGCCTTCCCTTGAGAATTTCACGGGAACCGAGTCGGGCCGGGCCTTGCCCGATTGTCTGCCGACGTCGAGGGTTTGAGGAGGTTAGCCTTGGCCTGCTCACTGTGTTATTTCAGTTCTTGAGATCCAGAAGCTGCTTCTCCCCGCCCCAGTGGTAAGTAGGTTTTTCTTAGATGCTGGGTTGCTTCCCCCCCATTGTAACTTTGAGACACGCCAGTGGGTTTGTACAAGACTGAGCATCGTGTTTAAGCTTACAGAGGAAACCTGGGAACCCTTTATTGTAGTTAATCAATTCATAGGCGTCAGGCTTCCTTTGAAAGAAGGTGCGGGCTCCTGTTCGGTACGTGTGTGAGCAAGGCTTGGTTTTCTTTCCAAACCTAGTCGTGGAACTTTACGAAAATCTGAATGGGTGCTTCGTTTTTCAAGCAAGAGTATCTGTTGAGCTTTTTCCTTGTTAAAAACGGGGAAAGGGGAGAATTTGGTAAGAGTGAAAAGAGCACCGCTAAATCGAATGTCCTGCCAAATTTCAGTACCTGACAGCGTTTCCTTGCTATGACATGGCTACGCTGAAACACGAATGTGTTGAAGTGAATTCGTATCTGGTGTGGAGGAGGCAAGGAGGACTTTGCAGGTTTTGAACTGTCCAGTCTTAGCGTGGGTGGCTGTTGGGTGGAGTAGGGTGACTGCTGTGATTCACTCTTATTAGGGAGAACGTTTTTAGCTTTGTCATTGTATGGGTCTTTCGATGGGTAAGATAAGTTTTTAAAATCTCAATGCCAGCATTATCTTCTGGAGTGTTTTTAAGTGTTTTGATACTGCAAAGAGTCATTTCTACTAATAAAATAATGAAACATCTGATGCATTTGCCTTTTTTCTTACGGGCCACGTTTACAAGGGGCCTTGGTGATTTTTGATGTGTTCGTTCCATGTAGTATTTTAGGTGGCCTTTGAAAGACAGTCATGCTAGATTGGTGATATTTCAAGATGGAATGGAGGGGGACATTCCTCTCGCCGTCCCAATCTTCTCTTGCCCCATCAAATTGGTGGGGCAGGAGGGTTTTTTTTTTTTTTTTTTTTCCTTTCACCTATTTTTTCAACACCAATAGCAGATGATCTGAACAAAATCGTGGCTGGTGTAGAAAGCTGGTAAAGGGGCAAAGAAAGCAATGTAGAGAGTGTACAGAGTGGAGGAAACTTCTTTTGAGGTTATTGGCTTTATGTGGGTGAGATTTTAGGGTCGTCTATGTCTTAGCTGCCATTCCCTGCCTGCTGTAAAGGAGGCACTTAGAGAAACTTTCTGCCCTGAATTGCTTCTATTCAAAAAAAATTTGCTGTCTTGAAAGTGGTGGTGGGCTTCAGTGCGTATGGTAATGGCTCTTGACAGCATCTTCTCTGTTGTCAAGGAAGATGCATCAGGATGCCTTTGTCAACCACAAGCTTTTTTAGGTCCCTGTTACTTTGGGGCACTCCCACAGCATATTTCCGTCTTTTTCTATTCTGTCTTTACTTTGCACTTTGTTACTTACCCTGCAGCAATCCAGGAGTACCACAGAATTTTTGCTATTCTCTAGCAAGGTAGCCGGGAATATTTGTTTTATTTTTGTGGCTCTTAAAAATTTTCGTTTTTTTGATGGCATGAGTGGAGGAGAGTTTGCTTACTCGAAAAGCGACTTGAGACACCAAGTATATTCAGGAGACTTTTCGGACATCATTTCAGCGGAAGAGAACTGCTGCAATTAGGACAGGTTTATATGAAATATTCATATGTGTATACACACACACACACACACACACTCGCTAAGTGAAATAAAAGAATAATTAGACACCAAAATATAAATGAAATATTTTTATTGGTAAAATGGCTGAAGAAACTAAATTGTGACTTAATGGCCAACCTACCAAAAATATCCTGAGAAAGCCTGTCTTTAAGTTGGCACCTCCATTTGAGAGCTTAGCACGGGCAAGGCAGGCACTGTGCTAACACGGGGGAGAGCAAAGCTGAGAACCATAGATTTTGTCCTTCGATAATTTATAGTAAGAAGTGCATGTGAGGAATGTCCAAGTGTAAAGAATGTATAATTCCCATAAGACGGTGATGCAGAAATGCTGTGGCGGTCGCAGGAGACAGAAACTTCAGGAAGGCTTCACACAGAGCAGCTTTGGAAAGGAGCCGCGAGGGAGGTGGTCGGGAGGGGTGGTGTCGGTATTCCAGGCGGGAGGACCTACAGGATGGGCCTGATTCTTGGAGGAAGGTTTCGGTGTGAAGAGCAGAGTATGTGTAGATTCAGCTCTTGTTACAGGAAAGAAGCCTGTAGACGAAGATAGAAACTGTAGTTTTTAAGACAGTGTCGGAGGGAAGTTTTCCTCAGTTGATGGACAGTGGGAAAACGGAAGATTTTTGAATGGTGTGCAGGTAACAGCATCTAGAATTTCTGGTTTGAGTGCCAATTATTAGTTTGTAATCTGAACTAATTGTTAGTCTGTAATAGATGACGTGATAGACTAGTGAACGAGATTCTGGTACTTGGTAAATCAGTGATTCAGTAAAAGTGTATCAAAATATTGGGGAAGGAAGCATGAACTCTAAAGTTGCTCATCACGGGAGTTCCCGTTGTGGCTCTGCAGTACCAAACCTGGCTAGAATCCATGAGGACTCTAGTTCCATCCCTGGCCTCACTGAGTGGGTTAAGGATCCGGCCTTGCTGTGAGCTGCGGTGTAGGTCGCACATGCGGCTCAGATCTGGCGTGGCTGTGGTGTGGGCCAGGAGCTGCAGCTTTGATTCAGCTGCAAGCCTGGAAACTTTCATGTGCCACAGGGGCAGCCCTAAAAAAGCAAAAACAAAACAAAACAAAAATTATTTTTATTATTTATTTACAGCTCCATTTTGACCCCTAGCCTGGGAACTTCCCCTGGCGAGGGTGCTGCCCCAAAAAGACCAAAAATAAATAATGAAGTTGCTGCACATGCATACTAAAATTGGGTTTTCTCTTTTTCCCCCCTTTGGCGAACAGGAAGGAGAATTTGGTGTGAAGGAAGTCGATGACACTGACTTGTAGGAGGCTAATAAAAGAGTATCATAGAGGATAGGCAAAATTTTGGTCTAAAACAGCAGAGATTTCAGCCTCTTTCCTTTTCATAGAGTAGGTTGGGGGTGGAATTATTTGGACTATTTACTCAAAATAAACATGGTGGACAACTCCTAACCCTTTTTCTGATAATTACTGTATTGAGAGAGTACTAAATAGGGGAGGCAGTAAACAAAAGTTAAAATCCAAATAAGTAATTAAATTAGAGCAAAAGAAATTAACAAGACCAAACTTGTTAAGACTCTGAGAGAAAGTTAAAGAAGATAGAGCCAAGTTATCCCTGCCCCTCATTGTAAAACCAGAGGGTTGGGCTAGAGTTTCTAAGTCTTCCAGTTCCAGTGTCTTGGGACTATAAAGTTATGTGGTCCCATCCTTCTACCCTGTGCCCTGACTTCCAACTCCAAAATGAGTAGTTTTTAAAGTCCAGGTAAAAGAACACGTCGGTCGTTTTGAAAAATGTTGGAAAACTTGACGACTTCAGTGCAGTGTTTTTAGGAGGTGGTAATGCAGGCGTTCTTGGCGATCCAAACAAGAGGTGCTGGAAGTAGCGGAGTCCAAGTGCGAAAGATTGATAAATTGTGTGGTAACTGGGCAGTGGTTAAAACATGCATAAGGTATTTAAGAGTCATTGAGAACTTTGATGTGGGGATAAGGGCAAATGGAAGAAATGGAAGGGGTCCACAAAGGCCTTCTGGGACTTGGGAACAAATAGCATTTACGAAGTCTGTGACCTTGGAGTAGAAACAGGACGCTTGGAGAATGTGACATACAAGAAGGTCACCTCTGTCTCAGACCACCCCATGTGATTCTTGTGTGTTGATGGTCGTCTTAGACCGATTTCAGTAGGTTGCTGTAGTATAATGTGTAAACAGTTGTTGTATGTAGAAACTGAAAGTTGTCTCTGGGGTGCAAAAGCCCTATAACCTTAATTCAGTAATGTGCTTGCATTTAGTTGTGTTCTAAGTTAATCTTTGAATGAAAATAGGTCTAGTGGTGATTATTTTGAGGTAAGACTTTTTTTTTTTTTTTGTCTTTTTGCCTTTTCTAGGGCTGCTCCCGAGGCATATGGAGGTTCCCAGGCTAGGGGTTGAATCAGAGCTGTAGCCACCAGCCTACACCACAGCTCACGGCAATGCCGGATCCTTAACCCACTGAGCGAGGCCAGGGACGGAACCCACAACCTCATGATTCCTAGTCGGATTCATTAACCACCGCGCCACGGTGGGAACTCCTGCTCTTTTTAGTTTATTCATTTTGTTTATTTTGGGGCCGTTTCTGTGGCACATGGAAATTCCCGGCCAGGGATGGAACCCATGCCACAGCAGTGGCAACACCAGATCCTTTAAGTGCTGGACCACCACAGAACTCTAATGGGTTGTTCTTGATAGTAATGAACCTTAATGCAGTCTTCTTGACATAATGGGAAAATTGTGGGCTCTGGAATCAAGAGAGACTTTTTGAATCATTGCTCCATAACCTTATGATTTTGTGACTACAAGCAGTTTTCTCTGAGCCTCTGTTTCCTTTCAGTTGGTGATGATGAAGCTTGCCTCTGTGGGCTTGTCATTACAATAATAGCTAATAACTGAGGTTTATTGGGCATTTACTACATACTGTCACTGTTTCAAGCACTTGCTATATTCTGCGTTCCCTTTAGTTAGGTTGATAGCATTATTTCTGCTTTAAAGTTGAGAAAAGGGGGTCTGAGAAGGTAAGTAACTTGGTCAGTATCACAGAGTTGGTGAATGTAGAGCAGGGGTTTGAATCCAGGTAGTGCAGCTTTAGGTGAAATTAAATGAAACCCATTTGGCCTCAAATAACCTAGTAGCTAACTGAAGATCGCAGTGTTTTGAGGAGTTGGTTTAATAAATATAAGCCATTATATTTGAAAGTTAGGAGGGCAGGAAGATACATCTTTGGTGGACAGAACTTCCTTAATCTGTAATTTTGAAGCCTTCCTTATATGAAGTAAAATTTGACTTTTTGATTTTTTTTTTTTTTTTTTGCCTTTAGAGTGTAAGCTCCTTGAAGCCAAGAGTTGTTTTGTAGAGTGAAATGGAATGGAATATTGTACATACAGGCATATAAGTATAAGGTTTGATGAGTGGTTCTCAGCCACCGTGAATTTACTTTTGCCAGGGGACATTTGGCCAGTTCTGGAGGCAGTTTTTGGTTTTTAAGACTGCAGTGGGAGTGGGGAGGTGCTATTAAATGGTAACTTATGGGGGGCAGAAGCCTGAATGCTGCTCAGGATAATGCATAGGAGAATCCCCCACAGCAAAGAATTACCTGGCTCAAAGTGTCAGTAATGGCAAGTGGAGAACCCTGGCTTAGGTCCTACATCAAGCAGTATTATGTTGTCCTGAATTACACCTGTCCTTTGGGTTCTTCTTAATATGTTGGCATCTTGTCAGAACGCTTTGTCTAGACTTCATATTTTTTTCCTTGTCAAACTTCCACCTCAAGGGTTAGTTCTAAGGCCCTGGGGGGTTTTTTTGTTTTGTTTTGTTTTCCCCTTGGGGGGGGAACTGGCACAGAGAAAAAGGATACAGCTGAAATTATAGTGAAGTTTATTTAGGAAGAGGCAATTAAAATTGATGAACAGCAAATATTCCCTCACTTTCATGATTGCCGTTAATAGTTTGGCATGTGTGGTTCCAGACTTTTAACGTGTGTGTCATTTGGATGTTGCTTAGTTATCCTAATGCCCTATTGAACATTTAGGTTGGAAACAATGCTTCTCTGTTATTAATAACACGGGGAAGAATATCCTTGTTGCATGCTTTCTGTTGTAGTTCCTTAGGTTAAGTTTTTGGAGATGATATTTCCAGTTCAGAAGATAAGCATCTCCCTGCCCAAGAGCGTTCTGAGAAGTCTGGGGGTTTATGCCATCCCTGGTGGTGGGTGAGAATGGCCATTTCCCTCCCCTCTCCAGCACAGACCGTTGTTTGAGGTTAACAAAAATATAGTGACCGAAAGTGTTGAAATTTTGCCTCCTTGCTCAGCAGTGCATGTAATTTTAAGTCTCATATACAATTTCAGTCATAAAATGACACCATAGCACAGGGTTAGTTAATTCAGGGTGCTCGACAGTTGGGAAGTCTGCTTGATTATGTGGATGTTTATTCTTTCGTGATGTTTATCAATACCAACTTTTGTATTTAGCCCTAGTTCTTTCATAGTAATAACAGAAAATATCTTTCTACCATTGACTTTCTAAGTATCAAGGAGGGATAGTGGAGAGGCATCGTTTAAAAGATGTGAAGAAAAGTACTAGAGTTCCCATTGTGGAGCAGTGGAAGCGAATCCGACTGGGAACCATGAGGTTGCAGGTTCATTCAATCCCTGGCCTTGCGCAGTGGGTTAAGAATCCGGCATTGCCATGAGCTGTGTTGTAAGTTGAAGACGTGGCTTGGATCTAGCGTTGCTGTGCCTCTGGCGTAGGCCGGAGGCTACAGCTCCAATTCCACTACTGGCCTGGAAACCTCCACATGCCTCGGGTGCCGCCCTAAAGAGACAAAAATAGAAAAATTTTTAGGAGTTCCCGTTGTGGCGCAGTGGTTAACAAATCCGACTAGGAACCATGAGGTTTTGGGTTCGATCCCTGGCCTCGCTCAGTGGGTTAAGGATCTGGCGTTGCCATGAGCTGTGGTATAGGTCGCAGACTCAGCTGGGATCCCGCGTTGCTGTGGCTCTGGTGTAGGCCGGTGGCTACAGCTCCGATTCGACCCCTAGCCCGGGAACCTCCATGTGCCGAGGGAGCGGCCCAAGAAATGGCAAAAAGACAAAAAAAAAAAAAAAGATTTTTTTCTTCTTGGAGTTCCCGCTGTTGCACAAAGGGATGGGTGGCGTCTCTGGAACACTGGGGCACAGGTTTGATCCCTGGCCTAGCACGGTGGATCAGGGTTCCAGCATTGCACAGTGTAGGTTGCAACTGCCACTGGGATCTGATGCCTGGCCCAGGAACTCTATACTGTGGGGGCAGCCAAAAAAGGAAAAGGAAAAAAAAAATCCCCCCCCCCCCCGAGAAATCCCACGCTTAGGTATTTACACAGGAAAAGGCCTGCACAAGAATGATTATAGCCCAAAAAAATGATGATAGCAGCTTTATTCTAAGGAGAGAAAACTGAAAGCAATCCATCAGTAGGAAAGTGGATATCCCTTATCCCAGTCCCAGACGAACAGTAATCTAATTTCTGTCCATAGATTTCCCTGTTCTGGGCATTTCATTTAAATTGAATCATACAGTATGTGGCCTTTTGCATCTGACTTCTTTCACTTGATGTAGTGTTTTGAAGGTTCATCCATGTTGTAGCATGTATCGTACTTCATTTCTTCTTGTTTTAAAATGAAATTGTTTCTTAAGTTGTGGTAAAATGGACCATAAAACCATCTTAGCCATTTGTGATTGTGTGGTTCAGTGGTGTTAAGCACGTTCATACTGTGCAGCCATCACTACCGTGCATCTCTAGAATCATCGTGTAAACTGAAACACTGTACCCAGTAATTACAACTCCCAGTTTCCCCTCCCCAAACTCCTGTAAACCACCCTCCTACTCTCCGTCTCTGAATTTGACTATTCTAGTAAGTCTGCATATAAGTGGAACGAGGTAATAGTTGTCCCTTTGTATCTGGCTTATTTCACTTAGCATCATGCTTAAGGGCTTACTCATGTTGTAGCATGTATCAGATTTCATCTTGTCCTTCTGTTGGTCATTTGTGTTGCTTCTACAAATAATGTCTGCGAAAAATGCTGCTATAAGCCTTTGTGTACCTGTTTTTATATGAACATGTTTTCATTTCACTTAACGTATATACCTGGGTCAAATGGTGACTATTTAGGAGTTCCCACTGTGGCACAGCAGTTAAGAATCCAGCTGCAGTGGCTCGGATCGCCATGTAGGTGCAGGCTCTATCCCCAGCCCGGCGCAGTGGGTTACAGGATCCAGTGTTAACACAGCTGCTGTATAGGTTGCAGCTGTGGCTCAGATTTAGTCCCTGGCGGAGGATAATCCATGGGTGTAAAAAGAAAAAATAAATAGGAGTTCCTGTCATGGCTCAGCGGAAATGAATCTTACTAGCATCCATTGAGGATGCAGGTTCGATCCTTGGCCTTGCTCAGTGGGTTAAGGATCCGGTATTACCATGAGCTGTGGTGTAGGTCACAGACCCAGCTCAGATCTGGTGTTGCCGTGGCTGTGCTGTAGGCCAGTGGCTACAGCTCTGCTTTGATCCCCTAGCCTGGGAACCTCCATATGCCCTGGGTGTAGCCCTAAAAAAGACAAACAAAAAAGTAAATAAAAAATTAAAAAGGTTACTGCTAACCATTTGAGAAACTGCCAGACAGTCTTCTAAACGACTTGCACCATTTTAAATTTCCACCAGCAGTGAATTAGAGTTCCAGTATCTCTATATCCTCACCAACAGTCCTAGGGGATGTGAAGTGGTATCTCACTGCTTTTGTATCTCCAACATGATTAATGTATGCTGAACATATTTTTATGTGCTTATTGGCCATTTGTATGTTTTTGGAGAAGTGTCGATTGAAATCCTTTGCTCGTGTTTTAGTTAGACTGTCTTTTATTGAGTTGTAATAGTTCTTTGTATATATTCTGAATATTGGACCTTTATCAGACCTTTCTTTGATTTACAAATATTTCCTCCTGTTCTGGGTTGTCTTCCCTTCCTTTCCTTCCATTCCCCTTCCCCCTCCGCCTGTCCCCGCCACTCGCCTCCCTACTGGCGACGTGGACGTTCCTGAGGCCAGGAATCCAGCCCAAGTCACTGCAGTGACAACACTGAATCCTTAACTTGCTGTGCCACAAGTGAACTACTGCAGATTATTTTTTATTTTCTTGATCGTGCCCTTTGAAACACCAAAGTGGTTAGTTTTGATGAGGCCCGACTTTCTTTTTGTCTTAGGTTTGTGCTCTTGTTGTAATGTTTAAGAAACCATTACTAATCCAAGGGCATGAAGAGTTACACCTGTGTTCTCATCTAGGCATTTTATCGTCTTAGTTCTTACATTTGGATTTTTGGTCCATTTTGAGTTAATTTTTGTATATAATGTGAAGAAGGGGTCCAAACTTCATTTTTTTCTTTCTTTCTTTTCTTTTTGCTTCTTAGGGCCACACCTGCAGCAATGTGGAAGTTCCCTGGTTAGGGGTTCTAACCAAAGCTATAGCAACCAGCCTACGCCGCAGACACAGCAACGCGGGATCTGAGCCTCGTCTGCCACCTACACCAGAGCTCACAACAACGCCGGATCCTTAACCACTGAGCGAGGCCAGGGATTGAACCCGAATCCTCATGGATCTTAGTCCTGGTTCATTAACAGCTAAGCCACGAAGGGAACAGGGAACGCCTAACCTTCATTTGTTTTATGTGGCTGTCCAGTTGTCCCAGCACCGTTTGTTGAAATGTTCATACATCCTTGATATGAAATTCTCAACTTAGGGGAAAAATAACAAGTGGTTCTCTTAAGGAAAACTTGTGATTACTCCGTCTTTACGCTCTAGCCAAACTGTTTGCCCAGGGCACTCCATAGTCTGTTTCCAATCCCTCTACTCACTGCTCTTCCTGCTGGGAAAGCCTTCCATCTCCCACTTGTAGACATTGAAATCACACCTGTCCTACAAGATGTAATTTAGGTCCCACTGCACTTGTTCCCATAATCAGTTACAGATTACAGCTCATTGATGCTTTCAGACTTGTTTCCTTTCTTCATCCCAAGTGCAGTTATGAGTAGGAGAGACCTGTGTTTTGCCTGTAAGGAAACTGAGGCAAGTTGATTTAGTTAATTATGCAGCCAGTTATCTGTGACCTCAAATTCAGCTCTTCTAGAATAGTGTTCTTTCTGTTCCCACTGCCTTTCATTGTAAAGCCTTCCTTTATAGACCCTATACTTCTGAGATCACCTCATCTTTCTCTGAATTCTTTCTTACATGGATGTGGAGGAGAATCTGGGCTTTCTAAGTCCATGCTCTGCAGCTGGAGCTGTTTTCCTTTTATCTTACTATTTACTGACAACTGCTTAAAAAGACTTGGATCAGGGAGAGAGAAAATGATTAAGACTTAAAAGAATTTTGAGACCATTACCACCTTTATGAAACCTTCTAGCCTTTCCCTTTAGCTTCCTTTCTCAGTGTTTCTTCCATGTTCCAGCCACACAGAACTGCCTGTGCCTCTGTCCTGTGTTGTGTACTTCTCCCTTTGCTTAAAATCTCTCCCTTGTGTAAGGATGGGTCATTATATTAATACACTATTTTCGTCTAGTTCTGTATTGTCTAGAATTTATCAGTGTCCTGAGTTCCTTTGCGGCTGGATCTAGTTCAGATCAGCATTGATAAAGCTTTGAGGGTGCATATGAACAAGGACTGAATCTTTATTTCTCATCTGCATACTGGGAAGCACTACTTTATTTTTCAGGGTTATTTTTTTGTGCTATACCTAGTAGATTAGTTGAATATAATCAGTAACCCAGATAAGTTTAGTTGCAGATGCAGAATTATTTTCTTACCATGGCCTTTTAAATTTGTTGACGCTCTTCTCCCCTTAATGTGCTGTAACAGGTCTAAAGGTAGACTAAAGGCTAGACTGTAGGGTTGTATATAGTACAGCTGCAAAGATAAGTATATGTGACATTGGTTAGCCATATATGGAAAAAATTCATCTGCAAAGAAGTGTGTAATTTCCATAATGTAGAAATGGCTTAATTCAATATGTCATAGACTTTAAAAAGACAAAGCTCAGATACAAGTACAGTGGTACCTTTGCTGTTATCTATATTTAGTTGTTTTCCTAGGATATAGCAAAAACTTGACCCACATACTAAGCTAGCAAGGCAATCAGATCTTAGTTTGGTCATTAAGTATCAGGATGTCTGTCTAGGTGGATTACTTAATGACCAAACTAAGATTTGGCCTTTTTTTTTTTTTTTTTTTGTCTTTTTGCCTTTGTCTAGGGCCACTCCCTTGGCACATGGAGGTTCCCAGGCTAGGGGTCTAATCGGAGCTGTAGCTGCCGGCCTTTGCCAGAGCCACAGCAACGCAGAATCCGAGCTGCGTCTGTGACCAACCTACACCACAGCTCATGGCAACGCCAGATCCTTAACCCACTGAGCGAGGCCAGGGATCCAACCCGAAACCTCATGGTTCCTAGTTGGATTTGTTAACCCCTGAGCCACGACGGAAACTCCAGATTTGGCTCCTTGTTCTGTTATTTTTGTTTTGTCTGGTTCTGCTTTGCGAATGGCAGCAGCTAACAGCTGATGTAGTTTCTGTATACTAGTAAATTGCAAGTTCTCCAAGGGGAAGGAGGCACATTGATACTTGCCTTGCTTCTTTTGGTAGCACTGATCTGTAAATGCTGGTAAATTGTAGTTTTGTATGTGTAATTGTTTTTTATGCAGATTGGCAAATTTGTAAAACAATATGGCTGTTACCAGTGTCTGTGTCGAACTGTCCTTTCCAACCTTTATATCTTGGCTAGAGAGTTGGGAATCCTTGAGCAGGAGGGATAGCTTGCTGTTATGGCCACTCAGGATCCAGCTGCTAAAAAGTGGAGCTGTAGCAGGCCAGTGACAAAGGGCTGGACATTGTATTTGTTTCTAAGGATATCTGGAATGGGCTTGGCTGCTTCGGTGAAGGGAGGAGATAAATAAAGACCATGATTTTCTGCAGTGTTGACACACTGCCGTTTTATACACACCCCATTATTTGCAGAGGCTGCAACTTCGTTATGTGTCTTCCCCAGTGAAGTCATAAACAGCGTCGTGGCTGGGTTGAAGATAGGGGTGAACGTTGTTATACAAGAGAGCATTTTTGTTGTTTTTGTTTTAAGTGCTGATTGTTTAGGGAAGGAGAGACGGGTGTATTATGCTCACAAAAGCGGCCCTAAAAAGCGCTACTGTGCAACAGCAGCTGCTGAAAGCAGTGCTACGGCATTGGTGATGATTTTGCCTAAGTCATGGGACGGTGGTGGCTAGACAGGATCCAGGAAAAAGAGTTTGGAAATGATTGGGGATGGGGACATAGATAAACATTTTCTCTTTCTGTTAAAGCTTTTTCTTTTTGTGGAGAACCTTGAATTCTTTTTATCTGTTTCCTCCCCTTTGCCTTCGCCTGTTTATCTTCTAAGTTTTAGCTCCTTATTTCCTTTTGCCAATAAAAATAATTGGCTGCTTGATTGCATGGACTACTCCGGCCTGTTTTTACCTACATTATAACTGCAGTAGCGCATGCTGGGCCTGAGGAAGCCATGTTGCTTTCTCGGATCATGATGGCAGCTCATCATGACCCATTAATTCGTAATCATTTTGACTTACTACTTTGACACATTTTGGCCAGTGTTGGGTTTTAGGTCTTTTGTTACTTTTAGACCCATATCTCAAAAGTTTGAACACTTTCTGCACAAGGTGGGTTTTATTTTTTTGTTTTTGGGTTTTTTTTTTTTTTGCTTTTAAGGGCTGCACTTGACAGCATATGGAGGTTCCCAGGCTAGGGGTCTTTTTCTCCTATTTTTTTATTAAAGTTGATTTACAATGTTCTGTCAATTTCTGCTGTACAGTAAAGTGACCCAGTTTTATTTATGTATATATGTATATGTGTGTGTGTGTGTATACACATTCTTTATTTCATGTTATCTTCCATCACAAGTGATGAGATATAGTTCCTTGGGCTATACAGCAGAATCTCATTGCTTATCCATTCCAGATGCAGTAGTTTGCCTCTGCTAACCCCAGACTGCTAGTCCCTCCCACTCCCCACCCCCCCTTACAAGGTGGTTTTTAGTCTACACCCTTTAGCCAAGGAAGGCACAGTTCGCATTCATGAGTGTATGTTCCAGATCTGTTTAGATTTTAGTATATAGAAATTGGAGACATGAATGTCCAGTAACACTGCATAGTAATCCTCAGCTTCCCCCTGCCATGGTGATGGCTAAGGGGTCAGTACCTCTCTATCACTTATATTAGTTGGAAACTCTAGGTTCAGAGTCTAATCCTGAAGGACCTGTGAGTGTTAGGCTTTAAGTTCATTCTTTAACAGGCCATTGGGATTTTTGGAGCAGGGGATTAACAGGTCCACAATGGAATTTACGGTTAATCTTGTAGCAGCATATAAAATGGATTATGGAAAGAGGTCTAAAACCTGGTAGATCAGTTAGGTTATTGGATTAGTTGAAGTGAAATGATATGGTTAATTCTGGGTTATTAAAAATAGGAATGAGACGGAGAGGATAGATAAAATACTGGTACAGAGGTACAGTCGATAGTGCTTAACTGGGGGTAGGATGGGAAATGGAGAGTGAAAACATCAAAGGTTGTGCTGATAATCCTGGGTGGCTAGGAGGTAGGAGGATGGTGGGATAATTAGTAGAAAAAACAGGTTTGGAAATACATTTATTCCTGTTGGCATATTGAGGTCTAGTAGGTATCCGTATTTCCAAATGAATCAGAATACTCAGCCATGTAACACTACAGAGAGGCTGGGGTTGTGGATGGAGTGGCGGGAGGGATTGCATTACCTAAGTTTATGCAAGTTATAGGGTGGAGCCATGTTCAGGGATAGATCCACAATAATCAAATTCATGTGATTGATATATATAAAACCAAGAATGTTACCCATTTACAGTGAGAAATAACTAGCATGAAGATTGAAATACTTAGGTTGGCAGGACCAGTAAGTTCTCATTCAAGAGGCAGATAGACTCACATAGGAATCGAGTCACAGTCAGGAAGTTGCTTAGCAACTGTGGCATTGTAACAAGGGAAATGGGATGATTTAATGGCCATCATCTCAGGGTAGGACCTGGACTGATCGGCGGGTTGAATGACCAATTCACACTCCCCTAAACTAGAGAGTCATGCCTTAAGGATCCAAGGGGGATTGATTGCAGGAACCCCGTGGATACCAGAATCTGCAAAGGCTCAAGTCCCTCATGTGTGGTGTAGTACAGTGAATGTCGTCAGCCTTCCATATAAGCAGCGTCTTGATTATGACTGTATTGGATCCTCTTCCTTTGGTGTCTGTGTCCCTTTTCTGTTTTCATGCCCCTCACTGTTCTTTCTGATTGGAGAATCAACAGCGGATTGTGTTAGGAAGGCAGATTTCCTGTGTTTTTAGGAGTTCCTGCTGTGGCACAGTGGGTTAAGGACCTGGTGTTGTCTCCGTGGTGGCACAGGTTCCGTTCTTGGCCTGGTGCCTTGGGTTAAGGATCCAGCATTGCTGCAGCTGTGTTGCAGGTCGCAACTTCGGCTCGGATTCAGTCCCTGGCCCGGGAACTTCCATATGTTGTGGGTGCATGCCCCCCCCCCCCAAAATTGATATGTTTTGGAGGAATAAAGTTTAAAGCCCCCATGGCCTATCCAGATGTCAGTAAGTAGAAATAGGAGCACTTGGCCTGGTGCTTAAGAGAAGGATCTGTGTGGCGGTGCATGGCGATTGAGATTCATGTGCCGAGCAGTGCTCTTAAGTAATCTGTATTGTCCTTTAGCCTGGCCTTTAGCTCTGTTTTACAGAAGAATAAACTGACATATAAGCTGCAAAAGTAAACTCCCAACTAGGTAGAGGGCAGATTTGTGAGTCAGCAGCATGTAAGTATTGATGAAAGTCGTGCCAGTGAATATCTAAAATAAACCCACATCTTAGCAGTGACCTTAACATGGATGGTGAGCTGTTCAGATATTTGAGATCCATGATGATTCTAATGAAACATAGTAGATTGAATAGAAACAGTAGAAGATGGTATTATCATAGTTGTCATATTTCAGAAAGTGTAGTCTTAAAGGCAGACATTTTTTGCTGGATTAGAGGCGGGGAACGCATTCACTGTCCTCAGAAATTTAGATAATCCTCTAAAAGAGGGTTGGAAAATAATGTCATTTAATAGCCAACTTAATTTTTTGCCCTACTTAATATAAAAGAACTTTTGCCCTAAATAATCTGGAAAACTGTCCTCTGCAAACATGAGGGTCACACAGGTGTTGTTATTCGGCATCTTAGGATGACTCTGTCGTTAGAGTTCTGGAAAAGTGTTTTCGTAGAGTAAGACCAGGAACTTTGCAGTTACTCAGTATGTTAGTGGCCATAATTATTCTACTTGGTGCCCTCTCTTTTATTCCCTTACTTCTTCCTTCCCACTCGAAAAAGGTTGGTTCTTCCAGTAAAGGTCTTAGTTGGAACTTCTGTCTTTGGAAATGTCTTTAATTGGTTTTGGAATTCTAGCTGACAGTTGTCTTTCTCAGCACTTTAAGATACTTCCTGGATTGTTTTCTGATGAAAAATCAACTGTCAGTCATACTGTTGTTTCTTCCTTTATAGGTAACGTGTCATTTCTCTGGTTGCTTTTAAGAATTTATTTGTCTTTGACATTCTGCAATTTTTACCATGACGGTCTAGGTATGAATTTATTTTTATTTTATTTTGCTTGGGATTTAGTGTGCTTTTCCACTTTGAAGATTATTTCTACTATTAACTGGGAGAGTCTCAGCCGTTATCTCTGTGTAACACCTCTTCCTCGTTCTCTTCTCTCTGGAATTCCTATTGCATGTTATATTAGACGCCATATCTTAGACATCGCTTTCTGTTTGCGTTCTTTGGCTTACCCGCACATTTTTTTATCTTGTTCTTCTGTTTTCTGAGTAGTTTCTTCAAGTATTCCTTCTGTGTCACTAATTTTTTTTTTTTTAATTCTAATATCGCTTCTGTCTCTCTCTACCTCCAAGCTACTTTTTAAAAAGTGATTGTATCCCGTTCTTTCCCTGGGCTTCTGTTTATTATTTTAGCAAGAAAATTTCAAAACTTCCAACAAAAATAAAGAGTATGCTGTTACCCTGCTCTAGTAATTACGAATTCTGTTTTGTTTACGTCCCCCAATACAACCTCTTATTCTGAAGCCAGTCCTGGGCATTTAATCCATAAATATTAAAATGTATATCTTTAGATTCTCTTTTATGTTTTATGACACGTTTTTTCATTTTCAAAGTTTATGAGTACTAACCATCTGTTTGTTGCTGACCCCTCATTGTGGTGGATCTGTCCTTTGATTAGTTTGTTTTTTGTTTTGTTGTTTTTTTTGTCTTTCTGTCTTTTCCAGGGCCGCACTCGCGGCATATGGAGGTTCCCAGGCTAAGGGTGGACTTGGAGCTGTAGCTGCCAGCCTACACCACAGCTCACAGCAACACTAGATCCTTAACCCACTGAGCCAGGCCAGGGATCGAACCCGAAACCTCATGGTTTCTAGTCAGATTCGTTTCCTCATTTCCGCTGCGCCACAACGGGAACTCCTGCACTGTGGTTTTGATGATTTGTTTCTGCTGGATATACTGAGCCTCGGCCCACTTTGATACACATTTTCAGCTTGAGGATTCACACATCATGTATGAAATAAGATTTGGACTAGAGCCTGCGCAGAACGTAGGTTTCTGTTTCAGTTTGTCCTAGGAGACTACACCCCCGACCCACCCACACATACCCCCTCACTGCCCCCAGAGAGCACAGGAAATAGCTTTTTGCTACTTCTCAGTGGTGGTGGACAAAGCTTTTCTAGGGTCCCTATCCCCTACACACCACTGTCATTGTTTGATACATTTTTACTTTGTGTTCTTTGTGGCATCTTCCTATCTGGCACATGAATATCTCCCTTCCTTTAAAGCTCTGCTGTGTTTTTTCTTCTATTTTAACTATTTCTGTTCAGCATTTTGATTATTTTTAGAAGGGAAAGTCTACTCAGTTTCACTGTTGCCACAACCAGAATACCATGTTTCTACCCATCTATTTTAAGGTGAAGAGTCACAGATTTCCTAAATACTCCATACTAAGGGTGAATCGGGTTGTGTCTGTGTATTTTAACCTGATGTACCACTCGCCAGGTGACATTTAATATGCGTTACCATTTCATATGGTCGGGTAGGCAGTACCTAAACATTGAGGCTTGTATTTCAACTAAAAGTCTTCTCTTCATGTATTTCTTTTCTTTTTACTTTTTTTTTCTTCTTTTTATGGCCACACCTACAGCATATGGAAGTTCCAGGCCAGGGACTGAATCAGAGCTACAGCTGCCAGCCCACACCACAGCCACTGCGACACCAGATCCAAACAGTACCTGCAGCCTATACCACAGCTCACAGCAGCGCTGGATCCTTAACCCACTGATCGAGGCCAGTGATGGAACTTGCATCTTCACAGAGACAATGTCAGGTCCTTAACCCACCAAACCACAGAGGGAACTCCACATATTTTATTTGTGCTAAAATCAAATGGTGACATTAACTTCTCATATTGGTGAGAAATGTTGGTAATATTATATCTCATTTAATATAATAAAAATATTTTTAGGGAGTCCTCTGGCCTAGCGGCTTGGGGCTCCTGTGTTCTCACCACTCTGTCTCTGGTTGCTACAGTGCAGCATAAGTTCATTCCCTGGCCCAGGAATTCCCACATACTGCCTTTGTGGCAAAAACGGGAAGGAAAAAAAAAAACGAGAGAACCTCTTAAATAAACGTTGCAACTCTCATTCTTTAAAAAAGTGTTTTTAATAAGTGGCAGTTTTATTGTCAGACAGAATCTTTAAGTGCAAAAAGTTATATGAGATACATCTGGAGAGTGAACTAGTATCATTAACATGTATCCCTACATACAAGGAAGGGAAAAAACTCACTAGGAAAATGGTAAAAGATAAATATACTGTTTTAAGAAAACTACCTGGAATTCCCTTGTGGCTCATAAATTTAAGGATCCAGTATTGTCACTGCTGTGGTGCAGGTTTAATCCTTCCTGGGAAATTCTGCATGCTATAGGCATGGCCAAAAGAAAAGAAAACTGCAAATAAAACTATAGTAAGATATTTTCCCTTTTTAGATGAGGAAAAAAATTTTAAATGTTCGGTGATATGCTGGGTTCAAAAGGATGTTGAGAAATTAGAATACCCATGGTTGCTAGTGGAAACATAAATTGAAATTGCCTCAAAGATGGACATGTAAACAACTGTCCTTTAAGGATCAAGTGTACATTTAGTACATTGTTGAAAATATGAAAAGATCTGAAGCAGATTAATGTTCATCAGAAGAGCCTGACTAATTGTATGCCCATTCAGTGGGCACACATAATACTGGGCAGTGTCCCATCGAGTGAGGCAGTTCTAAACATACGAACACAGGGTGATCTCAGAGGGGTGACTATGTGACACAAGCAACGTGTGGGATAGTGCGTGTGGTACGCTAACTTGGGGTGGGGGCGCATGCATGGGTTTTAAATCTATAAAGTACCTGGAAGATGGTACAAGAAACTGGCAACGATGGCTGCCTTAGGGAAGGGAGGAATTGATTATCTCAATCCAAGGAAGGGAGGGAAACTTCATTTCTCACTTTCGAATTTTAAGCGATGGACATGTATTACTTGTTGTTTTAATGGAAAGCAGAGTCATTGCATATGAACAGAAGATGGGAGTAAGGGAAGACGACTCCTGTGAGGGTGAATTCAGCTTCCATCGCTATGAGATAATGATTTCTAAAAAATTGCTGAAGGAATGAAACAGATTAGAGTGGGGAGACTTTATTTTCTAGAAATTTTGGAGTGGTAGTTAACTATTGTATATTATTACTTTGATAAAAAATAATTAGAAAAACAAATAATTGAAGAAAAGCCCTCTGCCGTTTTTGAGGCAGTAAGTACCACGGATGACACTGGGTCGCTGTTGTGTCCGTTTCAGCCTGTTGCCGAGTCGTGGCTGGTGTTGATTTGACACATAACGAGTCTCACTGTGTGGTGTAGGCACTGTACTCAATGTTTAACCATATCAGAATTTTGTGAATGAAAAACGTTAAAACATTTTTTCTAGAAGTTGATCTGCTTAACAGGTTGCTCCTTTGATTTAGTACCTTAGAATTAGCACAGATTATTAAAACTAGAGAGTATGTTGATTATTTTATAGACAAAATTAACCAGATATGATCCCTGCCCCCAGGAACTCCATATGCTGTGGGGTGACCAAAAAGAAAAAAACCCTTTGGTTTTTTAAGAAAACAGTTATTTCCTTTTTAGCTCTCCCACGGGACGTTCACACATACCTTCGACCTGCCCGCTGTTTCTGAACAGGTGTGGGGAGGGCATCACTGACAGTGAATGGACGGAGGTCAGCCGTATCTTAAATATCTGAGCCAAAACCTAATTTTGATTTATGTTTCAACGCGAAGTTTTATTATTTCCTCGCAATTTTAAAGCATACACCATTAACCAGGAATGCAACTGCCATGTAAAAATCAAGAAAAGATTGTACTTTGTTTTGTTTGTAACTTGGCTGGTTTGGCCTTTCATGATATTTGAACAGACTGCACGTCTGTATTTGAAGGTTCTTGCATTCATGGTGATTCTTAGAGGCAAATGTCTCACTACATTATGTTTTAAACTTTATTCATGAACATGTACGTACTGAAGTACATACTGTTTTACTACAGATTTGTTTTACTTCTTCATATCTTGGTTAGGACATTAATGTATTTTTTAAATTGTGTGTAGATAATTTCACTTTCGGAGAATTAAGGAGATATAAAATACTAGTTACGAGAAGGGGCAGCAAAGGTATTACAAAGGAAAAGCTCTAAAAGTTCAGTGTTGTTGGTCACTAAAGGTGCTTTGATTTCTTTTTTGGCATTAATGAGGTTAATATTTACAATTGTCTGAAAATTTTTTTGCACCTTTTGAATGAACATTAAATGTTAGAGAAAGAAGTTTAATTCCTATTTTTAATTTCCTATCTGGAAATAAAAATGATTTAGGATGGATGCCTTATCTGCAGGATGAGTGTGTGTCTCCTCAAGCGATCGACTTCTAAGAATGAAAGAGATGGCATGAATAAGTATCCTGGGACAGAGGCTCAAACGGGGGCTCTCCTGGGCAAACCAGGGCAGACATCACTCTTAAAATATTTGTTTGTTGGTAGAGGTTGAGGGTTTGATATTGTCCTGCGTGCAAAGTTTTATCCTTGAGATGAAAGGAAGGATCTGAGTAGGCTTTGTGACTTGAGTTTGAGCTCTGACTTCATCTGCCATGTGATGTCAGTGAGATCACATAGCCTCTGGGATCGGTTGCATTGAACATTGACCTCTATCTTTCTGAAAAATTTTTCTTTATTCCTTAGTTCTTTTTTGTTTTTATTTTGGCCACACCCGTGGCATATGGAAGTTCCCAGGCCAGGGATTGAATCTGAGTCACAGCTGCAACCTGTGCTGTAGCTGCAACAACACCAGATCCTTAACCCACTGCCCCAAGCTGGGGATCAAACCTGCGCTGCTGCCAAGACAACGCCTGATCCTTAGCCTGCTGTGCCACAGCAGGAACTCCCCTGAGTTCATTTTTTAAATGGGCACTAGAGCAGGGGTTCAGGATTCAACATTCTCGGATTCTAAGACTTAACAGTTCTAAATCAGTTAACATTTTTAAGTAATGGACACTTAACTGTTAAGGGTAGGGAATATTTCCACAGGTGAATTCATGATGTGATATCTGATCAATTTGGATCATATCATACATGATTCATTGCCTCCTTGGTTAAGGTACAAATCCCTCAGGGGATTTAACCCTAACCGATAGAATAGAATGATAATTTCTGAGAATAGAATGCTTTTATAGTTTTTAGTTTTTTTGTCTTTTGTCTTTTTAGGGCCGCATCCACGGCATATGGAAGTTCCCAGGCTAGGAGCTGAATTGGAGCTACAACTGCCAGCCTACACCACAGCCACAGCAACACCAGATCCGAGCTGCATCTGTGACCTACCCCACAGCTCACGGCAACGCCAGATCCTTAACCCACTGAGCGAGGCCAGGGATCAAACCCGCAACCTTATGGTTTCTAGTCGGATTCGTTTCCACTGCGCCATGACGGGAACTCCTAGAATGCTTTTAGATCGTAGACACTTTCCTCGTATAGTTACAGAAAGAGATTTGAGAAGTTGTGATTTACCACAGGATCATAGAGCTAAGAACAAAAGTCACTTTCACAAATGGTATTCTACTTTCTAAAGTCATACATTTTGAAGTCACCCAGTTACCTTGTCCCTTCTCTTCCTCTCTCTTGAACCCATCCTGTAATTCCAACCTATCACAGGCAGCCTCTGTAAGGTCTTCAATCTAAGTGTTCAATCTCTCAGCCTGCCCCAGATCAGGGCGGTTGGGTGTGTATAATTTTTTGGATGAAATATTACTTCATTCTTAAATACTGAATTTTGCTTTGATTTCAGTCTCTTGGAGTTACAACTTAGTTAAGAGACTGTTATTATCTAGAGACTTTATTCTTCCCGTGTATTGTGTCAGTGGTTCTTTGACCTGTATATGATACATGAAGTTGGGATTTTAGAAAAATTTGCTCTTAACACTAGATTCCATTTGTTGAATAGTTTTGTTGTTTGTTTTACTAATAAAATAACTTAAGGCCAAAACTCATCTCTCTTAGATATGCTTCATTAATTTATATGGTATTACTTAGAAAGGCTACCTTGGGTTTCAGATTCTTGGCCCCATTTAATTAATTAAATGATTTTGTATAAGTTTCTTGATTCCTGTGTGATTTTGTTCATTTGTAAAATTAGCACAATGGTTTTCTTTATGTAAATAAGACAGAGTTTGTTTTCCCTTTTCTTTTTACAGCCACACCCACGTCATATGGAAGTTCCCAGGCTAGGGGTCAGATCGGAGCTACAGCTGCTGGCCTAAACCACAGCCAACTCAGCATCCAAGCCACATCTGTCACCTACACCACAGTTCACGGCAACAGCAGCTCCTTAACCCACTGAATGGTGCCAGGGATGGAACCCGCATCCTCGTAGATACTAGTTCATTACTGCTGAGCCAGGACGGAAACTCCAATACAGAGATCTTAAAATAGGCTTGGCACATATAAAACACTTAAAATATTTGGTGAATGAGTAGTGTAACCTTTTATGGGAATATCTGCTAAATGATTAAACTGATAAAAATATATAGTGGAGTTCTCATTGTGGGGCAGTGGGTTAAGGATCCAGCATTGCGCAGCTGTGGCTCGGATTCAGTCCCTGGCCCAGGAACCTCTATATGCTGCAGGTACAGCCAAAAATATGTATATAATACACACACACACACACACAGAACATGTGTCCTAAAGTTGGAGATTGAACATGTTAATGGTGTTTTATTTAATGAATTTCAACAAGCTGATAGGAAACTAAATTACTTCTTGTTGATTATTTTGTTTGTATATTAAGGCTCTTCATCAGTTACCTGCCCTCTTTTAAAAAAAATCAATTTGGTATATAAAGAATAAGCTATATAATGAGAAACAAGAGCAGCTTATTTTTGTAAAACCAGTCACTTTTCCTATAGGAGTTCCCTGGCGGCTCAGCAGGTTAAGGTATTAGTTTGTTGAATACCTTGGACTATTACCACTGAAACCAAATGAGTTGTTTTGGAGAAGCTACTGAATTGGTGGTAGGATTATTGTATGCAAAAATAATTCATTCCTAGAGTTAGCATTAGTTAGTATTGGAGTTTTGTTCATTTTTCCTAATCTTTTCTCTAGGATTGTGAGGTTGAGGGAGGAATAGTTACTATATCAAGTTTATATCACTTACTTGATTTCCTTTTTTTTATAGTTCTTTACAGTTTTTATGATATAATCCTTTTTATTGTTATTTTCATCCTATACTTATATTTTTTCCTCTGACTCTGCTTGTGTTTAAGTTTCTTTGGTCTAGAATGTTCTGTTACTAGTCCATTTGTGGTTTGGGGTAGTAAGCACACCGACCTCTCCGCAGATCTCAGGTTTTCTAAAAGAAATGCACTTCTTGCCTCTCAATCAGTTAACACTCAGCACTGGAGGGACCCCCAGTCTTAGCTCTTCAGACCTCCCAGGACCATAAAATTTGGTAACTGAAGAGTTACAAAGGGGATCTTCTGCTTTGTGGAGGAACTCTGAACTGCGTAAATGTTTAAAATTGATTCCCTTCCTCTCTCCTGACTTCTTACGAATGACCTTATCCAGAAAGATTTTTCTTAATCGAGAGAGCCGCTTGTCATTTTGGTTTTTATTCTCCGATCTGTATTGTCTTTTTAGTAATTTAATTTTTAACAAAAAAAGTGTACACCTGGGCTATATACCTTAAGTATATAAACACACTTCATTGTGTGTGTTATTAGTAGTTGCTAACTGACACGTTTATGACCATTTGGGTAAGACATGAAGCAGAATCCATTGTCTTTTAATTGGGCTAAAATATACATCACTTCTTGATGGAAAAACAGAATTATTCTGTACCTGTTGTTTCCTTCACAGAGAGCTAGTGGCATCTGACAAAGAACCATGCTACCTGGCTGAAACTCCAGGATGGAAGTAATGCACAAGTCACTTTATAAAAGCCAACACTGTAAATCGTACGTAATGGCTATATGCAAACTAGTAATCAACCTTGATAATTTCAGAAGGGAAAGCTTTGCAGTTAGCCTGGAAGTGGCTGTGTAGTCACTGATACAGAAGCTGTCTCGCTGCTTTCCGAATCCTTGGAAGGCCAGGGAGCCAGCAGCCCTCGTGAGCATTCCCACGTCTGGCTCAAGTGCCCCAGGGCTGAGAGCTAGATCCCATTTCTCTCTGGCCCCAGATCCTTGGTCTCGTTAGACTTCTCAGCCCTGCTACCACATCTCTGCCACATTTAGTCACAAAGTATTAGGTTTTGAAGTTTGCAAGTAAGCTTTTTTTTTTTTTTTAAAAACTATAAATACTGTCTTGAGCAGAGCTGGCGCCGTTTTGGAGATCCTCTGTGGGATCTCGTCTGAAGTGACTGACTCACTTGAGTGAAAAAGAAAAGCGAGAGGCACTTCATTTTACATGGCAGTTCCTCAGTTTGGATACAAGCGGAGGTGTTAGTTCCCACAGCATAAATACTGTGCTTTCAGTATTTGATACCGCTTCTCAGAATCTGATTTTTTTTTTTTTTTTTTTAGTAAAAATGACTGAGTCAGGTTGAGACTTTGAAGCTAGTGAACTTTTTTGTGGCTTTCTCACCATTGCCCGCCTCCCCACCCTACCTTCTGCCCAAAAACCCCAAATTCATGTGTTCCATAAAAATAGTTTTAAAATTGAAAGTCATCCACAGTATGTAAAAATGGTATTAGAGGAAAAAGTTACTCGGTAATAGGATTTTGTAAGATTCTGGGAAGGAGTTTTTCTTAAGCTCATTTTAATAACTGTTACAGTTGTGCTGGTGGTGTTGAGCAGAAGAAATTCTTACACAATCCTTTGCTTCTCTCCCCACTTAAGAGTGTGGTGGTGCAGAAGCAGCATTTCTTTTTAGTTGTGTTTAGGTGTGGCCCATCTCTTGCTTGACTCTTGGCCCAGCAGCTTTCCAGATTTAAGCCACACTTTTGATACTTGCCGCTTTTATAATGTATAAATTCCAGAGACTCATTAGGTAGTTTTCCTATAATACTAAGTTTAACTTACCCTGAATTTCAGACCCTCACAAAATTTTTTTTAACCTAAACATGTTTTTCAGTAAATTTAAAGATTTAAAATGTTTTTCTGTTTATTTCCTTTAAAATAACATGCATATAATCATTCCAAATTGTTTAGGCTCTTTATTCAGATAAACAACAAGTTCTTGAGTTCAAACTATATCTTTTTTTCTTTTTTTTTTCTTTGTCTTTTTGCCATTTCTTGGGCCGCTCCCGCGGCATATGGAGGTTCCCAGGCTAGGGGTCGAATTGGAGCTGTAGCCACTGGCCTACACCACAGCCACAGCAGTGCAGGATCCGAGCCGCCTCTGCGACCTACACCACAGCTCATGGCAACGCCAGATCCTTAACCCACTGAGTGAGGCCAGGAATCCAACCCGAAACATGGTTCCTAGTCGGATTCGTTAACCACTGCGCCACGACGGGAACTCCCTCAAAGTACATCTTCTAAATCACCTTTTATTTCTCCAGTATCTATTTATTGATTTTACTCCCAAAACAAACCTATGAGGTATAGGTTTTAATACCTTAAAATTTCTTTGAGAACTTCATTCTACTCTATATTTTTTGTTACAGAAAGATTTTTAAATTACTTAGCATCAAGTAAAATTGATAGTCCAAGAAAGTACCTCTCATATTTGTCTTTTGTGACTTTTTAACACTCTCAGGCACACCTTGTACAAATAGCTCAGTTTGGGAAGTGCTGGCTCATCGGATCAAGCCGAAGTTTTCTTTGTATGAAATGGGAAATAAAAGATATACTTAAATACTCACCCAGTTTTCAAAAATGATTTTAAAAATAAAAATAATTCCATTCAGTAGCCGTAACTGTCAGATTGCCCGCTAAGTTTGTAGATCACTTACTCGGATCCCCTCACTCGCCCTGGTTCTGGATGGGCACTGGTTGGCAGAGGATGCTGAGCAGCCCCGCCCTGGGCCGTGACGACTTCCTTGTTCTGCTTATACTGTTCAAACTTGATGGCTTAAACATTTTGTTTCCCTCCCTGAAGTGATTGCACATGCTTGTTTTCTCACTGCTGTGTTCCTTCTGTTACTTCTCGACACATCCCTTCCCCGGGGAAGCTTGTCCTAGCAGTGGCCCCTCCAGCAGAGCCAGATAGTCGTCCCCTGTGCTTCCTTGGCCCCCTGTTCATGTGTCTTTTATGCCTTGTGTACTGGTCATAGTGTACTTACCTTTTTCCTTACTAGACTGTGAGCTCTTTGAGGGCAGGAACCTTCTCTTTATTTCCCCTCTGGTCACATGCAGTGCCTGGCACCTAGCAAGTGCCTCTTTGAATGAATGGATGAACGAACTGACAGGCTCTTTCTAATTATGATTTGTTGATGTCATCTAGCTTTACCGTTAGAAATTATCACTCACTATGAGCCAAGCCATTCAACTAATGGCAGCCACCTGGCCCCTGCTCTCTAGCCCATGCTTTCAGTCCAGGGTGGCACGGTGTGGAGTGACTGGTAGTTACTTTTATTAGTGCCTAATGTTTTAACTTATTTCTTTCAGGAATTGTTGGATAAGTATTTAATAGCCAATGCAACTAATCCAGAGAGTAAGGTCTTCTACCTGAAAATGAAGGGAGATTACTTCCGGTACCTTGCTGAGGTTGCTTGCGGTGATGATCGGAAACGTAAGTGCACTTGCTTTTATGGGTACAGCTAAGAAGTAAAAGGAGAGGGGGATAAATTCATACTGTTACCTTACATCCTCAAAAATGAAAACAGTCATGAGTTTACATTATGCACCCTTTTTGAAAAATTAAACTCATAAACTCTCTGATTATAACCTGATAAAGTTTATTAAATATTATTAAAAAAAAGTGCAAGTATTGGGCATTCCCTTCGTTGCTCAGCAGTTAACGAACCTGACTAGGATCCATGAGGATACATGTTTGATCCCTGGCCTCACTCAGTGGATTAAGAATCTGGCATTGCTGTGACTGTGGTGTAGGCCGGCAGCTGTAGCTCCAATTCAGCTCCTAGCCTGGGAACTTCCATATGCCACAAGTGTGGCCCTGAAAAGGAGAAAAAAAAAAAAAAGCAAATGTCTATCACAGATCCACAAATGCATGCATTATGATGGCAACTCCAGAGGCATCATCAGGAGACCCCACTCCTTCATAAATTCCCAAAAGAAATATGTACAAATATTAAACAAAACACACGTACAAAAATATTCATAGCAGTGTTATTTGTAAGAACACAAACCTCGAAACAATTCACATGGGTATCACCAATAGGATGGATGGACAGATAGTGGTCGGGTCCTGTTTTGAGGATCCTGGCATCCGTCCCCTGGCACAGTGATGCCTGCCTATCCACAAGTAAATTTGCCCCTTTTTTGTACTCAGGCTTGACAGAGGCTTCGAAGCTTTACAACCTTCTGGTGCATTAACCCTTAGCTGTGCTTGGAGGTACATTTCCTGATGTAGGAGAGGAATGAGGGGTTGATGGGTGGAGGGAAGCAAAATGGAGAGTATCTGGGAGGGGAAGTGAAAAAAGCCCACATGTGACCAAAGGAGAAATGAGGTGGGGATCAAAGCACATCTGCCTGTGTCATAATTTTGCTTCAGGAACACATTGTAGGTGTACCGAACAGAAGTGAAGAGGCGTTTCCACTGCCTATAGCCATGTGGACAGATCTCAGCAATCCGGTGTTGAATAAGGAGTTCCCTGATGGCTCAGTTGGCAGGCTGCGATCTGGCGTTGTCACTGCCGTGGCACACGTACAGGCCCAGTTAGTCTGTGGCGTTAGAAATCAGGAAAGGGCTTGGGAAGGGTGTCGAAACTGGGGGAGGGGACAGGGGGCCTTCTTGATACTGAGAATATCCTGTTTCTCGAGCTCGCTCCCAGGGTGACAGACATTTTCTATCAAGAGCCAGATGGTGCATATTTCAGGGTTCATAGGCCATGTAGTCTCTTTCAACAGCCACTCAGCTCTGCTTTCGTCGTGGAAAGGCGAGTATAGATAACATGTAAATAAATGGCTGTTGCTGTGTCCCAGTAGGGAACACCCCAGGCTTATTACTCTTTAGCCTTTAAAATTTGGTTCATCATATTTTTAGCCCCAGAGTTCTTTGCATTTGCTTTGGATGTCACGTGGTCTTTAGCATCTTATATCTGGAAACTGAAGGTAACTGGAAGTTACATGTAGGCTAGAGCAATAGGATGTTGTACTTTTTCTGCTTGACATACTAATTCATTAACTACTACCCATCTTGAAGGATCATAACACTGACTGCTTATTATAGATCACCAGATTTCTGAAGAAGAGAGGTAAGATGAGAGTAGTAGTATTGGTATATAACTTATCATAGAAAACATAGATACGGGGCAAAGAATGACCAAGTTACCTAACTTGATTATAAAAAGGTCAAGGTAAATTTATTAGCAGTGAACTCAGTCTCCTGGAGTAATGACAGCTGGGCATGCCATCCTGTTAAATTCTGTGTGTGTTCATCAAGCTATAGAAGTTCCACTTAACTCATTTTTTCCCCAGAGGTTCATTATTTTCTTCATTTTGCCCCATCCCAAAAGGGCATATACCCACACACATTACGGCCTCCTCTCCTCTCTGCTCCATAGAGAGATGCTAACTAAAAGTGAGACAGTTCTACCACCCCAAAAGCAGTGTATTTGAGCACATAAGGGAAAGCTCTTGTGCCTCGCTGTAACACAGTCTGTGTACTCTTGTTACTCATGTATAATTTCTGTTGCTATAAAGATAAGCAGACCTGGACGTGATTAGTATTTGCACAGAACTAAACGCTTAAATGTCAGCCAGCCGAAGGGATCGAGAGGTTGAGCCATAGCCACGCGTTCATCTGATCTAACCATTTCTGACTCGGCGTCTTCTAGTCCTGTGCGTAGAATACTCTGGTAGTCTGGTATTTTTTACTACCTACAAGCTGAGATGCTATTCGTACTCATTGTAGCGCTTCCTTCTGTGCCAGAGAGCAAGAGCTCCTTAGTAGGCGAGGGCTGTGCCCGCTGTGATTACCTCAGTAAATGCGCCATTTCAGAGCAAGGAAAATGCACACGTGCTCGCTGTGAAGGAACAGCTTAATTTCTGTTAGGTCCGTCTTTTTTCAAGCTGTAATGGGCCCAAAGGCCTCATTCAGAACACCTGCCCTTTTCAAAACATGGCTTAATCAGATTAGTGTGGGTAGTGCTTCCTGGACGTTTTTTTCAGGAAGGTAACATTAGGCCAGTAATTAAACTCTGGTCAGAGCAGATTTGGATCTATCTCTGGGTGCTTTTATATTGCCTTTCACACAATACACCTTGATACCAAGGGTAGGTGGTGTTTCTACAGGTAAATCACAAAAATAGAGGTTTTGGTGGTGATCTTTGTAAAATGTTTCCATTATTTCAGGATGGAACATTATAGCTAGCTTTTTTCTGAACTTTATTGAGTTATTATTGATGTATGTATACCAAATTATTTTTAATCAAAAGACGTGGAAGAAACTTGTTTTAGTCCCAGAAATGGAAAAATCTGTTGTATTATTACATGAGGTTTTTTTTTTAAGCTGATTATAAGCAAGCAACGTTATAAACTAGTTTTTTAAAAACCTGGTACAAAGTAATGTTTTTGGCTTTGCCGCTATGGTTTTAAAAGAAGACTGCAGAGGAGTTCCCATTGTGGTGCAGCAGAAACGAATCTGACTAGTAACCATGAGGTTTCAGATTCAGTCCCTGGCCTGGCTCAGTGGGTTAAGGATCTGGCCTTGCTGTGAGTTGTGTAGGTCGCAGAGGTGCCTCTGATCCTACGTTGCTGTGGCTGTGACGTAGGCCAATTCAGCCCCTCACCTGGGCACTTCCATATGCTGCAGGTGCAGCCCTAAAAAGCCAAAAAATAAATAAAAGAAGGCTACAGAGAAAAACCTGGTTCTACTGAGCTAGCAGCCTATGTTAAAGGTATTGCTGAATACCGGGTGGGTATTTTCAGTATCATGTTTTTTATTTTGTTTTTTCCTTCACAGAAACGATAGATAATTCCCAGGGAGCTTACCAAGAGGCTTTTGATATAAGCAAGAAAGAGATGCAACCCACACACCCCATCCGCCTGGGGCTGGCTCTTAACTTCTCTGTATTTTACTATGAGATCCTCAATAATCCAGAACTTGCCTGCACACTGGCCAAAACGGTAAGCTCTGCACGCGGAAACGGCCTCTAGGTGATTGGAGAGCAGCTTGTTGCTTTCCAGTTGTTTCTACTGCATTTATTTGGATAACCCTTCCTTTTCTTAGCATCATGCCCCCCCCCCCCCGCCCCCGCCCCCGCCCCCGCCCCCGCGCTTCGCAGGCCCTTACTCTCCCGGCTCTGGTTTAGAGTAATAAGATCTAAAGGGCATGTAGGTTAGAGTATTCGGAAGAGTGTGAAAGAAATGGAAAGGACTGGAAGATAATGCCTGCCGGGTTTTTATAAGTTTCAAGTCATACTCAAAAGTTCTTAGGCTGAGGAGTTCCCGTCATGGCACAGTGGTTAACGAATCCGACTAGGAACCATGAGGTTGGGGGTTCGGTCTCTGCCCTTGCTCAGTGGGTTAACGATCCGGCGTTGCCGTGAGCTGTGGTGTAGGTTGCAGACGCGGCTCGGATCCCGCGTTGCTGTGTCTCTGGCGTAGGCTGGCGGCTACAGCTCCGATTCAGCCCCTAGCCTGGGAACCTCCATATGCCGCGGGAGCGGCCCAAGACATGGCAAAAAAGACCCAAAAAAAAAAAGTTCTTAGGCTGAGAATCTGAGGAAATGATTTCATTGAGTTTTGTTTTTAATGGATAATGGAACATAAAGTGAATGTTCGTCTAATTGATGAAAATGAGGTGTGATGGTAACCAGTTTGGGTCATGATAATAGTTATTTACCGTGGGTGTGACTGTTTGTCAGGCATTTGATGAGGCCATTGCAGAGCTCGACACACTGAACGAAGACTCATACAAAGACAGCACCCTCATCATGCAGTTGCTTAGAGACAACCTCACAGTGAGTTTTTCCTTCTTCCAATTTTATTTCCTTTTCAGGAACAGAACTGTTGCTGTTTTATTCAGGCTCCGTATCTTTTGGGGCAGTTATATCAAAGCGGCACTTGCTCTTAGGAAATGAATATATTAAATTAAAAAAAAAAAAGTCTCATTTCTGTTCTGTTTCACTCCTTTTTTTTTTTGAAAAACCATGATCTCATAACTGCTAGGAAGTCAGATTCAACCTCACAGGCTTCTTCCTTCTTCCTTCCTTGTCAGTGCACAGTGCAAGGTCTGAGGAGACTCTTCGGGAGGAGTTGATGGTATCAGGGCATAATCTCTCTTGCGTGAATAAGTTACTGACCTCAGAATTACGTTTTGATGTAATCATCAGACTGGGAAGAATCATCTAGTCTAGCAACAGTAACTGAATACGGGTTTTTTTCCTAGTTGTGGACATCAGACAGTGCAGGAGAAGAATGTGATGCAGCAGAAGGGGCAGAAAACTAAGCGCATCCAGGGCGGTGTCCTCCTTCCCTCAAGAAGCCTTTGTACTCGCCTCCATTCCTCCGCCGTCTGGCTTCCCTCTAGCAGAGAGCCCCAGTCCTGTGTATGGAATCAACTGTGGATAGTCTTTTCACACTGCGGCTTTGGGAAAACTCCATCCCTCGATTTGTATTTGTCTTGGCCTTCCTGGTGTGCAGTTACTGCTGTAGAAAAGTATTAATAGCTTCATTTCGTATAAACATAAGTACCTGCCCAACACTTATGTAGAGGACTAAAATGTATCTGGTATTTAAGTAATCTGAACCAGCTCTGCGAGGGACTGTGTTTTGTATTACTGTGAAGATATGAAAATGTAGTTAATTCCCATTTAAAGGATGTTCTACATAACTTGTTAATTTCTACATTCCCGCCCTTACTCTTCCTCTCCCAGGCTCTTCATGTATTCCTTTTTGGTAGGAATCCAGAAGTATTAGATTGAATGGAAAAGCGTTTGACATTTGGGGGCTGGGGGGTGGCAAATTAAAATGCCTCCTGTATGGTATATGATGGAGGTTTTGTGTATCTGTGACAACAGGGAGTTTCCTTATTCACTCTTCATTTGCTGCTGTTTAAGTTGACAACCTTCCTTCCCAATAAAAATTCACGTACACCTCCTGCCTTTGTAGTTCTGGTATTCACTTTACTATGTCATAGAAGTAGCATGTTGCTGCCAGAGTACAAGCATTGCTTTTGGCGAATTAAAGTGCATGTCATTTCTTAATACACTAGAGAGGGAAAGTGAAGTCCACATGTCAAGTCTAAAACTTTAGTACTTTTCCATGCAGGTTTGTGCACATGGGAGAGGGTGTCCAGTTTGTCTAGTGATTGTTATTTAGAGAGTTGGACCACTATTGTATGTTGCTAATCATTGACTGTAGTCCCAAAAAAAGCCTTGTGAAAATGTTATGCCCTATGTAACAGCAGAGTAACATAAAATAAAATTACATTTTATAAACCATTTACTATGGCTTTGTCACGGTTGCATCCTCATTTTAAGGAACAGGCGAATTTACTACTTTCTGAAGTCTGTTGATACCTCCTTTGATGCGGAGTAGTGATACCCATTTATCTGCATCGTGATCCACCTGGCTAGGGATGTCTGGACAGGTGTCCAACTGGACTACATTTCGTAAGAGTTAGTGTTTTACCGTAGAGCAATTTTGTGGACCATCTCTTCAGATGTAAATCATAGTATGGTCGTTAATTGTTGCATGGAATAAAGTAGACGTTTTAAAACTAGAAACTCAGTTAAAATTACGTGACTGCGAATGCTTTGGCAGGTGTTAGACCCACCGAACGTCAGAGTTCAGGAGTACCTTGTTTAGTCTTCCAGTAATTCTCTTTGTCAACTTCCGGCTGTACCATTGGCGAGTTCCAAATAATTTTGTTTTTTTAAATTCAAAAAATCTGAAAAACTAAGCTGGGTAGAATTATTCTTTTTCCTCCTAAACAGTGACTGTGAATAAGGTTTCATTTGCAATTGTTTTCCAAGGGGAAATGAAAAGACAGGATTAATGGGGCTTGCAGAAATTATCTATTTTAATGAGACTAATAGGACCTTGGTCCTGCAACACCTAAATCATCAAGACACTGCTTTCTTTCTTTAAACCTAAATCAGCAAGACTGCTGTTTACACCAGTAAACATGGGAAGAACATGTGAATTAGAAAAATGATCAGTCTTCACAGTAAAGTTTTAAGGACTGAATAAAGTAATTACTACCCTACTTGGGCGAGTTATGAAAGTAGCTTTCCTTCTTAAAGAGCAGATTGGTCCCAAATTAGCTCCTTGCTTTAGGAGAGCCTCAGCATCTTTAAAAGGGGGCCCAGAGTTGCCATTGCAGCTCAGCGGTAACGAACCCGACTAATATCTATGAGGACACAGGTTCAATCCCTGGCCCCACTCAGTGGGTTAAGGATCTGGTGTGGCTGTGGTATAGACCTGCACCTGTAGCTCTGATTCAGCCCCTAGCCTGGAATCTGTCATATGTCATGGGTGCAGCCCTAAAAAGCAAATAAAAAGGGGCGCAGCCTGTCATACCTCCTTTTGACTCTGATTTGGGGGCCTTCTCACACTAGATCTAGAGGATATTTATAAAAAACTGTTAAGAACTCGGTAGCAAAGGACACCTTTCCCGGGGGGGGGGGTGAGTAAAGTTTTGAGGTGGCGGGAGTGTTTAAAGCCAGGTTTGAGCTTTTTAACTTAGAGTCATGTTCTGAGGTAATTAAGAAATTTTAAACTTAAACCTACCTTGTATTTAGAACATCTTAAGTGGAAATTTTCCCTTTAAAATGGCATTTAAGGGAGTTCCCACTGTGGCACCTGGGTTAAGAACTCAACTGCAGCTGCTCAGATTGCTGCGTCAGCACGGGTTCAACCCCCAGCCAGTGGGTTAAGGAACCAGTGTTGCTGCCACAGCTGAGTCAGATTTGGTCCCCCGCCCAGGAACTTCCATATGCCACGGGTGTGGCCATAAAAAGAAAAAAAATGTCATTTAGGTTTTAGTAACTTAATTGGCAGGGGGGATTGCGTTCTAACACGATTTTCTCAGTAAAAGCCTTAGGGATTCTCCTCAGCACGTACTACCTTCAGCCGCGATCACTTGATCTGAGACGGGGAAAGGAGAGCACGCTTTTTGGGTGTGATTGGTAGGCTGCCTGCACACAGGTCTGTATCAGCAGGCTTTACCGAAATCGTGGGAAGTTTATTTAAAGTGTGTGAAAGTTCTAATTTGAGATCAAATTCTAGTCATTTATATTGAAAGAGACTTTTTTGAGTTGAGCCAAACATTCAAAAATACAAGCTTTTTTTAGGCACAAACGTGACAGTTTTTATTATGAGCCTAATTTTATTTGGACTGATTATAGAAGGGTGCCATCTGATATATATTAAAACTAACCCTTAACCTCATCATTATGGCTTAGGAAGGCTTTCACGGGATCCTGATTAAGGCAATTATGTTGTATGTTTCACTGCCGTATATCCATCATCTTCTCTTATATAATGTATATTTGATCAGTTTTGTAAGAGGAGAGTTACCGTGTATTTATATCATATATATTACTATGAATTTTGAGGCCATCACAATTAAGTATCAATATAAGCCACCTGCCGCAAAAACATTTTCGGAAGACGTGAGTCCAGACCGTCATGAAATCCAGTCTGTAGCCGACTTGCCGTTTACTGCTTGACCACGTTTCACTTACGAAAGCCTCAGACCTTATGCTTTAAAGGGAAGCAGTAGCAATAAACGCCCAGGAGGAAAGCTGGAGACTTCACTGTCTTCTGTTTAACATTAAAACACCTTGAGCATGTCTATAAATGGCCTGGCCCTTCTGTTCTAGTTACAGGGAATCTGCATTGATTGAATTCGCCCTGGTGCCTGGTCGTGTGCTAGACACGCACATTCGTAGTTAATCCTTCCGACTGCCCTGCTGAGTAAGCTTCCCCTTGACTGATAGAACACCTGGTCAGAGAAAAAAATGAAGTTATTTGTCTAAGGTCATGTCTTAAGTGACAGACCTGTCGTTCGAAATGAGATGCCATACCAAGTTGCCAGCTTGTGGCTGTTTCAGCTTGTTTTATCATGACAAATAAATGGGAGTTCCCTGATAGCCCAGCGGTTAAGGCCCCGGTGTTGTCACTGCTGTGGTGCCAGTTCGATTCCTGGCCTGGGAACTTGCACATGCTACAGACACAGTCAAAAAAGAAATAGAGGAGTTCCCGTCGTGGCGCAGTGGTTAACGAATCCGACTAGGAACCATGAGGTTGCGGGTTCGGTCCCTGCCCTTGCTCACTGGGTTAACGATCCGGCGTTGCCGTGAGCTGTGGTGTAGGTTGCAGACGCGGCTCGGATCCCGCGCTGCTGTGGCTCTGGCGTAGGCCGGTGGCTATAGCTCCGATTGGACCCCTAGCCTGGGAACCTCCATATGCCGCGGGAGCGGCCCAAGAAATAGCAACAACAACAACAACAAAGACAAAAAGACAAAAAAAGAAATAGAATTATCTTTTTTTTCCCTATCATATCTGAAGTGTTTATTCAAATTTGCTTCCTGTTTTGTTTAGGGGCTTTTTTGGCCATGCCAAGTACATGTGGAAGTTCCTGGGCCAGGGACTGAATCTGTGCGACGGCAGCGACCTGAGCCACTACAGTGACAGTGCCAGATCCTTAACTCACTGAGCCACAGAGGAACTCCCTGTTTTCTTTTTCTTTAAAACTCTTCTACTTACTCTTAATATGTCCATTTTGCCCTTGAAGAAAACCAAGGGCAGCTGCTTTAAAAGCAGCTGAAGGAATATCAGGACATGTTGGACCTACACCTATGGTTATAGAAACAAGTCCAAAAAGATCAGCTGACTTTCCTAAGGTCCCAGCTAATGTTTGACCTGAAACTAGACCAGAAAAACCAGATGAGAATAGTTCCGGATTCTCAGTAATTCTCCACTGCCTAAGTTGAAAAGAATTTAATTGAAGTTATTTCTTCTTGACACTCAGATTTGGAAAATGAAGTCTTTAATTTATACTTCTGCAAGTTTTGTTTTCATTACAGGTGTGAGCCCTCCCCAGATTTTCAGAAAGTAAAGAAATAGTGTTAATTACCAAGCATTTGTCAAATTTAGGGTCTTCATTTCACGTATGGCCTTCAAGTGTTTCCCACTGAAGGCTCTTGTATAATCAATGTTAATTGTATGTTAAATGCTTCAATTTAGTGGTAAGACCTTCAGTCAGCGTTCTGGCGCAAGTATCCCACCTGTAGCTGCACGTGGATTTAGTGACCTTGGGCCAGCCTGTTAAGAGCCTAACTTACTCAGCTTTATGGGTCCTATTTTTAAGCATCTCCACAAGAACAGCTCAGTTTCATTAAGCTCTTGTTTTTTGGTTTTGTTTTTGTTTTTTTGTCTTTTGAGGGCCGCTCCCTCGGCATCTGGAGGTTCCCAGGCTAAGGGTGGAATCGGAGCTGCAGCTGCCGGCCTACGCCACAGCCACGCCAGATCCGAGCCGTGTCTGTAACCTACACCACAGCTCACGGCAACGCCGAACCCCTAACCCACGGAGCAAGGCCAGGGATTGAACCTTCGTCCTCACGGATGCTAGTCGGGTTTGTTAACTGCTGAGCCACGACAGGAACTCCTCATAAAGCTCCTGAGGTATATTTTTCTTCTGATCTATGAGGGAGGAAGCCGGCGCAGAAGCTAATGACATGTCCTAGGACTTGGGTCTCATAACTGAACAGGGGGATTAGGATTCCAATCATACCTACTGTGTGACCTAAAGTTGGTACTCTGGCTCCTGTGCTGTGTTGCCCTTTTTTTTGGAAAGAGATTAAAGCACCGACAGATTAGTGCTTTTTTAAACATTAGATCAGGACCACTTAGTGGATAATGGGAGTCAGCCGCCCCCCGCTTTTTAAAATAGAAAAATAGAAAGGTAGGGCTTGTCTTTTTTTAGGGCCACACCTGTAGCATCTGGAAGTTCCCAGGCTAGGGGTGGAATCGGAGCTGGAGCTGCTGGCCGACGCCAGAGCCCCAGCAACACGGGATCCAAGCCACATTCACCATCGACACCACAGCTCACGGCAGTGGCGGATTCTTCAACCCACTGAGCAAGGCCAGGGATCAAACCTGCATCCTCATGGGTATCAGGTTCTTAACCCGCTGAGCCGCAATGGAACTCCTATGGAATGTTAATAAGGGTGATGGTGAAATTATTTTCAGTTTATGTGAACAGTGGGTTGTGATGTCTTTTTTTTTTTTTGTCTTTTTGTCTTTTTGCCACTTCTTGGGCTGCTCCTGCGCCATATGGAGGTTCCTGGGCTAGGGGTCGAATCAGAGCTGTAGCCGCCGGCCTATGCCAGAGCCACAGCAACGCAGGATCCCAGCTGCGTCTGCAACCTACACCACAGCTCACGGCAACGCCGGAACCTTGACCCACCGAGCAAGGGCAGGGATCGAACCCGCAAACCTCATGTTTCCTAGTCAGATTCGCTAACCACTGTGCCACGACGGGAACTCCGGTTGTGATGTCTTAAAGATTTCTTTGCAACTTATGTCCTAGGACTGCAAGTTGTCCCTGATTTTACGGCTGCAAATGGCACCAGAGTTCTTGAAATGGTGACACTCTTGGGCCCTCCACTTGCAGCACGGCGGCAGTGTGATAATGGCCGCACTTTCTACGGCAGAATGTGCTGAGCACGGGGTCCCGTAAGGGCCTTCAGGAAAAAAAATAAGGAGATTCCCTCTCCTGAGAATGATGCTTTTATTCCACGCGGCTTGAAGGATTATGTAAGGATTAATTCTTTTATCTTTTCTTTGTCCTCAGACACAGTTTCTGCAGTCACAGCCTTGGCCTAAAACCATCGCTGAAGCACTTAAACCCCAGGAGCATGGCGGAGTTAGGATTTCCTCAACCAGACAAGTGGCTTACGAAGGCTTTCGTGGGCTATCGGTTACTAAGCGGGTTTGAAGCTGGGTTGAGTCCCAGGTAAAAGCCAGGACAATAGGCCTCGGCTCCTAAATTATTCGATTTGGCCTGAAATACAGCTTTGAGGAGTATTTGAGGTTCTTACCCAAGTGTTTATCCAAAGAGTTGTTTAATTACTGCAATTTGAACAAAAGACTTAGGCGTGTCCTTGCTACTTTAGACAAATGGAATTATGAACTCGTTTATTTGAGACACTGGGCTGTGGCCAGCTGCTGCATTCTCGCTCACTTGGGCTTGGGCTTTGCCCTCAGTCGTGAGCTGTGCTCCTGAGGTTAGGCTCCCACTGTCCCCTAGGCTATGGAGAAATGCCCTGGAGGGGGTATTAATAGAAGTTTGCCTATGTATACAAAAATCATTTTTTTCTGTCTGCGACAGCAGATGTCATTATTGAAGACGAGAAGCATTTTGTTTAAGGCCAATTAAAATTTAACTTAGAGGAGTTCCCATTGTGGCTCAGTGGTTAAGGAATCAGTGGTTAACTAGGAACCATGAGGTTGCAGGTTCGATCCCTGGCCTCGCTCAGTGGGTTAAGGATTCGGTGTTGCCATGAGCTGTGGTGTAGGTCGCAGACGCGGCTTGGATCCCAAGTTGCTGTGGCTGTGGTGTAGGCCGGCGGCTTCAGCTCCAATTGGACCCCTAACCTGGGAACCTCCATATGCTGCGAGAGCGGCCCAAGAAATGGCAAAAAAGACCAAAAAAAAAAAAATTAACTTAGAATGCAGCCTGGTTTTCTTTTCACTACGGAAATGTAGGGGGGCTAAACCCACTGAATGAGGCTCAGGTTAACCTCATTACTGAGGGTGTGTGTGTGTGTGTGTGTGTGTGTGTGTAATAGAAGTTGTCATTTACTGAGAAAATCCCTGCCGCTCCTCTTATGAACCCCACTCTGCACCATCTGGTTTGAATAACTAGGGCCCCTGGGAGACAGCTGCTTGTTCCTCGCGTTCTGCTGCTGTTGCCAGGCTTTTTCTACCGGCCTGGAAGGAGCACTCTTTCCATCCTAGCCCCAGGGGTCTTCAGGCGAGGCCCTGCATTGCAGCCCTCTCCTTCACAGGTATGTTCTCTGAGCTATTCTGGAACTTAGAACCTCGGAGGGGTCACTGGAAAGGTTTCTGAAAACCATTATGTTCTGAGACTCGTGGTAACACCCCTACTTTGGCGCTAGAACACAAACAGGGCAAGATGCTTGTCTAGTGGCACAAGGGCGAAACGTGGGCGACATGCCCTAGTGGAAAGAGATCCAGCTCCCTCCCACTCAGTCACTCACTCACTTGCTAAATATGTTGAGTACCTGATGTGAGCCCAGGACTGTACTGGTTCCGAGAACCTGCACCTTGGCTCCTTTTGAATTGTGGGCCTCATCTCTCAGCCTCCCTTTCCTTACCTATGAAAGGTAGACACCTGCCTTGCCTGTGAGCCACCGTGTGAGAGTATTTCCAGGCCTAAGTGATTATGCGGCACCCGCAGCCTAATTTCGGAATCAGAAAGGTCGAATAAAGGGAAGCCAGTCTCATGGAAAAGAGAACCGACCCCACTTGGAGGAGACCTATTGCCCTAGATTTTCAAGGACATGGACACAAGAAGAAAATGACAGTGTGACTTGGGAATGCAACGTGAAAAAAAAGGAAACGATGACACGGTGGTCTTGCTTCTAATTCGCATCCTCCAATGGCGCCGAGTGGGGAAAGGTCATTTTGTTGAAATAAGAAGAAAAGGGCCAGAGGACAGGCAGCTTGACTTTCCAAGGAGTAACTCTGCTAAGTGATTGAGGGTGCCACAAGGCCGTAATTCTCAAGCTCTAGCATGCATCGTGCTCGCCTGGAGGGTTTATAAGTTTTTGATGCAGTAGGGCTGCGGTAGGGCCATAGGTATAAAGAGTATTCCTAACAAGTTCCCAGGTGATGCTGAGGGGCAGGACTTGGTACTTAGAAAACCACTGCTTTAAAGAGGTGTGAGCATCTAAGACCAGTAAAGATGGGTGGTTTTCACAGCAGGAGAGTAAAAATCAATCAAAGGATTCTGTATCTTGGAGCTCCCTAGTGGCTCAGCAGCTTAAGGACCCTGCCTTGTCACACCTCTGAAGCCGGATCAATCCCAGGCCCAGGAACTTCCATGTGCCATGAGCACAGCCAAATGAGGAAAACAAACAAACAAACAAAAAAGATCCCCATTGTGGCTCAGCAGGTTAAGAATCTGGCATAGTCTCCCATGAGGATGTGGGTTCAATTCCTGGCCTTTCTCAGTGCATTCAGGATCCTGCATGGCCACAAGCTGTGTGTGGTCACATGTACGGCTCCGATCTGGCAATGCTGTGGCTGTGGTGTAGGCTGGCAGCTGCAGCTCCGATTCAAGCCCTAGCCTGGGAACTTCCATGTGCCACAGGGGCTGCCGTAAAAAAGACAAAAGGATTCTGAATCTAGCAGCTCACTGTTGCGATCTGTGCCCACCTGCAGCGAATGAATAAGAGGCCCTTCCTCTTCCGCAACTGAAATCGATGGGGCCGAACCTGCAGAAGAGCACAGGGGGCCCTGGGTGACTCTGCCTCTCAGTCTCTGCCTATGATAATGGATTTGTGTTAAGGTAAGAACAACCTGCAGTTACCCTCTAATCCTGAGTCAGCAGACCTCATGACTGGAGAAGAGGTCGAGTGGATGAGTTACCACCGATCTTAAGGTCTTGGGTAAGAAGGAGCCATCTGGCTGGTAGATAGGAGCTTAGAGGTCTGTGTTGGGCGTTCATGGGAGGGGGATGTTAGGAGATGGGCCTAACGCTTGAGGCAGCAAGCCAGGATGTATCAGCAGTGGCCGGGAGGCCCAGAGCTTGCCAGGGCACCATGGGAGCTGACTAGTGGCCCTATGGGTCACCGGAGTCAACCGAGAGGCCCAGTACTCCCCTTGCAAGACAGAGCATTTAAGTTACTTTCATTCTTATTCGTCAATCCCTCTGGTTTCGAAATTGTTGATTAAAGGCAAAAATTAAATATGAGTGAAATATAAGTGAGTTTCCTCATAGGTAAAATAGAGAAAACTAATACATAGACATGTGGTGTGGTGTTGACACATTTCTTTTTTTGCCTTTTCTTTTAGGGCTGCACCTGTGGCATATGGAAGTTCCCAGGCTAGGGGTCGAATTGGAGCTGCAGCTGTCAGCCTACACCTCTGCCGTAGCAATGCAGGGTCTGAGCCACATCTGCGACCTCTGCCACTTGCGGCAATGAAGGATCCCTAACCCTACTGAGCAAGGCCAGGGATCAAACTCACATCCTCGTAGATACTACTTGGCTTCTTAATTGGCTGAGCCACAATGGGAATGCCCCATTTGCTTTTAAGTCTGCAGGGCTGTAGCACTGGCTCAGAAAGCTATTTCAGGGAGTTCCCATTGTGGCTCAGCTGGTTAAGAAACCGACTAGTATCTATGAGGACTTGGGTTTGATCCCTGGTCCCACCCAGTGGGTTAAGGATCCGGCGTTGCTGTGAGCTGTGGTGTAGGTCCGTGGCTACAGCTCCAAGTCCACTCCTAGCCTGGGAACTTCCTTATGCCGAGGGACGGAAAAGGAACTTCCTTATGCCTAAAAAGACAAAAGAAGAAGGAAGAAAGCAAGCTATTTCAGGCCAAACCACAAGAGTTTCTTTCAGTGTGACAGATCTCCTGAGGTTAGGTCTGCAAATTTTGCTTCAATTTCTACTAGACCAAATATTGAAAAAGGTAGAAGTGAGTTGCGTCTTTGTTGCTGACCTAGCATATTTCCAATCCTGTGTTTGGCAAGAAAAGCCTTGAAGACATAAAAGGGCTGGCCCATCTCAAGTCTGTGGTCTGGGGAGAGGTCGGTAATGCACACATGAAGCACCAAACATGCACCCACACACTGCCTTTCAGGTACAGCAGCTCAATAAATTCCATCAGTGAAGGAATTTTGTGCGGTGTGTCCACATTTAGGAAAAGGTGAAGCATCCACAGCAGCCAGGACAAATGGGGAAAAGTAGGACAATCCAAACAGCCCACGTTCACGAGGATTTTTTGGTACCACCTGCCGATAGGGGGCGCTCCTGAGGTTACACCAATTTCCTATAAGTGCTTGTAGGGAAAGTCAAGTCAAATGACTGGATGTCAACCTCGCCTCCAGCATTTACATCGTAGCTGGATTACCTCGAGGATAATGTGTCAAAATCAACAAAACAGGGATGGATTTCCTTAGGGGATCAGCGGATTAAGGATCCGGCCTTGTCACTCAGCAGCTCAGGTTTAGTCCCTGGCCCAGAACCTCGGGTGGGCCCAACATAAGTACATAAATAAGGATAACGCTTCAGAGGATTTTTAGAGGTGCAGGTGAGATAATTGATGCATCCTGGTCCTGCATGCCATAAATACTTGATGGTGACATGCAAGGCATTATGCCACGTAAACAAAATCGACAAGGGCCCCATCCTAGCAATAGGAACTGGGTAGACATCTCCCAGGTGTACCTTGTTTTATGCTGCTGTATCCCTTCTTTTTGTTTTGCTTTTTGTTTTTTTTGTGGGTTTTTTTTTTTTTTTGCCTTTTTAGGGCCGCACCTGCAGCATATGGAGGTCCCCAGGCTAGGGGTCAAATCAGAGCTGCAGCTGCCGGCCTACCCCACAGCCACAGCAATGTGGGATCTGAGCCACATCTGCAACCTACACCACAGCTCACGGCAATGCTGGATCCTTAACCCAGTGATGGTGGCCAGGGATGGAACCTGCGTCCTCATGGATGCTGGTCAGATTGGTTTCTGCTGAGCCACAGCGGGAACTCCCCTGCTTTCATTCTTCATTATGAAATCATTTACTTCTCTAAGTAGTTTAAAGCAAATGATATATGTCCTTTCACTACACAAAATTCAGTGACCATCTCAAGGTATATGGCATTTCTTTTCACCATAATCATCACACCTAACAAAATTACATCCTGTCTTTGGCATCATTTATTATTCAGCTCATATTTGTATTTCCCCAGTTGTCTCAAAAAATATTTTTAGGAGCTCCCGTCATGGCTCAGTGGTTAGCGAATCCGACTAGGAACCATGAGGTTGTGGATTTGATCCCGGGCCTTGCTCAGTGAGTTAAGGATCCGGCGTTGCCGTGAGCTGTGGTGTAGGTCACAGACGTGGCTCAGATCCTGCGTTGCTATGGCTGTGGTATAGGCCAGTGGCTACAGCTCCGATTGGACCCCTAGCCTGGGAACTTCTACATGCCGTGGGAGCGGCCCGAGAAGTGGCAAAAAAAAAAAAAACATTTTAGTGATTTGTCGGAATCTGGATTCCAAAAAGTTCCCCACGTTGCCATTTGCCATTTTTGCAGGATCACTTAGGTCTCTTAATGTAAAGCATCCTCCTCTTTTGTAGGGTGGGGGCGTTGCCTTGTTGCAAAGCCAGGGAGGTTCTGTCGGATGTGTCCTCATTTTGTTTTTGTTTTTGTCTGTTTGCCATTTCTTGGGCTGCTCCCTCGGCATATGGAGGTTCCCAGGTTAGGGGTTGAATCGGAGCTGTAGCCACCGGCCTACGCCAGAGCCACAGCAACGCGGGATCCGAGCCGCGTCTGCAACCTACACCACAGCTCACGGCAACGCCGGATCATTAACCCACTGAGCAAGGGCAGGGACCAAACCCGCAACCTCATGGTTCCTAGTCGGATTCATTAACCACTGAGCCACAGCGGGAACTCCCTCCTTGTCTTTCTCAAAACCCTCAGGGGTGCTCTTCTCCTCCAGGAGCTAAGAGCCCTTAACTGTAAGGAGAGCCCTGTATCCTCCCAGGCTCCCCAAATAGATGTCTCACGCATGGGAACTTTGCATTAAGGGCTCAACCTGTGTGCCCTGTTGTGGCAGCATTGGAGGTGACAACCGGTGAATGATGGGCCTTCCAGCTGTTCTTTGTGTGGATACTGTGCCGGGTGGATGACCCTGTCACTACACTCGTGCCATACTCACCTGTCAGGTGGCAGTCGAAAACCAGCCCCTCTCAGCCAGGGCCCCTTTATAGGAATTTTCTAAGGAGTTACTGTGGTTTAGGCAACAGAGCCGTGGACTGCAGACGTATCCTGGTATTGGATATCATTCCTGCTATAAACGTGCTGTGGGACTTTGGGAAAAATCAGGAAGCCCCTGATGTGTGTGTGTGTAATTTGTGTAAATTTCAGGAAGTCCTACGGGTTCTATGCAGATGGTCCAGGAGTACTTCCAACCCAAATACTCTGCTCTATTTTCTGCTTTCAGTTTCTGCAAAATATTTCTTTTGGAGACACAGTGCTACAGCTACAAACAGTAACAAACAAACAAAAGGCTTGAAAACATGACTACATTGGATGACAGTCACATTCCCTTGTTCACTTAAAATTTACATCTTTGGAGTTCCCGTTGTGGGTCAGCAGAAACGAATCTGACTAGGATTCATGAGGACGCAGGTTCAATCCCTGGCCTCACTCAGTGGGCTGAAGATCCGGCATTGCCGTGATCTGTAGGGTGGGTCACAGATGCAGCTCAGATCCCAAGTTGCTGTGGCTGCTGTGGTGTAGGCCGGCAGCTAGCTCCAATTCGACCCCTAGCCTGGGAACTTCCTTATGCTACAGGTGCAGCCCTAAAAAAAAAAAAAGAAGAAGAAAAAGAAAAAAAAAATCCCGTCTTTGTCACTAACTGGCGTTTTTAATGGACGGCTGCTTTGAAATAATTTCTAGAACAAGGCAGAATATCACTTAACCATGACATAACCTGAGAGTCGTAGTGATGAAATATCAAGGGCTGTCGTGATACCAAAAATATGCATCGACTTACTTGTCTGACCTGTACCGCTTCAGAGTTAGCCAGTCAACAAACGGGAAGTGCCCCCTGGGCAACTCTGTTATGTTCGGCTCTTCGGCGTGACCAGTCCCTCGGAAGCCAGGCACAGGATGGCACACGGACCACGCGGGTCGGAATTAAGGCCCCCCGGGACAGGCGGTCCTCCCTGGTGTTCCTGCAGAATCTGAAATCGGCATAGACGTGCTCCTTTCAGGAGGAGAATGCTTTCTGGTGTCTAGCTTCTAAGATGGTTTTATACATCGATCTCATTGATTGGGGTCCTAGATCCTGAGCCCTGGGCTCCCTGCAGGGAGGTCACAGTCACCCCGGAGACTGTCCAGCTCGGAGGACACCATTCACACCCGCTGCAATGGGAGTGCCATCCCTTAGAGCAAGGAGCCTGCCGCCAAGCACCGCACACCTGCTCAAAGTCACCTCCGTTTCCTAAGCCCACTGTTGCTTAAATGATCTGGCTTGTTTTTGGTCTTTTTAGGGCTGCACCTGCAGCGCATGGAAGTTCCCAGGCTAGGGCTTGAGTCAGAGCTGCAGCTGCCGTCCTACACCACAGCCACAGCGATGCCAGATCCTTAACCCACTGAGCAAGGCCAGGGATCAAACCCATATCCTCCCAGACCCTCAGTCAGGTGCTTAACCCACTGAGCCCCGATGGGAACTCCTACAATCTGGGGTTTTTTCCCCATTCATTTTTTTAAAGTTTTATTGAAATATAGTTGATTTATAATGTGTTCATTCCTGCTGTACAAGAAAATGAATCAGTCATACATATACACACATCCATTCTTTTTCAGATTCTTTTCCCATGTAGGTTTATCACGGAATATTGAGTTTCCTGTGCTAAAGGATCTGGTTTTATTTAAGAAGGATGTGCTCGTTCCTAATCAGCCAGGACTCTCTCAGCCTAAATTTGCTTCTTTGTTTCATCAATTTTTATTGAGAACCAACTGTGGGCGGGGCAGCATACCTCTGGCCCCAAGCCAACATCTCTCTAAAAAAGTAAGTAGCTGTTACTTTTTTAGTAACAACAAAAAACTGCATTCTGCTAGGATCCTGACACTTGCCCTTCAGGGCCTGCCAGCCCATGGTTTTGCTGCCTCTCAATCTTTTGCTGTCTCAAGTCTTGACCATCTTAGAATTCACGCAAGGCGCTCTGCCAGCAGGCAGGGCAGGGGAAGGGGCAGCCAAGGAGGCCGGGCACACAGGTAGTCGACAGTAGCTTTGGCAAGTGGGCAAGGAGGTTACATTGCTAGGCTGGGTCAAAAGTGTGGGAGTTCCTTGTGGATTTGATTGTTCACCCTCAAGCAAAAATCAGTTCGAATTTGTGGAGTTCCCTTTGTGGCTCAGCAGTTAACAAACCCAACTAGGATCTATGAGGATGTGGGTTCGATCCCTGGCCTCGATCAGTGGGTTAAGGATCTGGCATTGCTGTGAGCTGTGCTCTAGGATGCAGATGCTGCTCAGATCCCATGTCGCTGTGGCTGTGGTGTAGGTTGGCAGCTACAGCTCTGATTTGACCCCCAGCCTGGGAACTTCCATATGCAGCAGGTGCTCACCAAAAAAGCAAAAAAAAAAAAAAAAATTTGCCAAAGAGCACATCATTCAAGACTGTTAACCCATTATTCTACTTTCTGGGGACAGATTCATGAAATGAGATTCCTTCAGTGGAGTCAGTGGCCATACCCCAAAATGGGTTTTCTCCAAATGGAGTACAGGCCCCAGACAAGGAGAGCTTACCCCCAACTAAGAACAGAAACGAGGAACCTGGGGGGAGAGGAGCTTGCTTCATACCCTCCACACTTGGCCTCCAGGCTTCATGGAGAGCATGGGAACGCCTGAAGAATCATGATTAAATCAGGGCACTTTACCATGAAAAGTTAGAATTAGGAGAAAACATAAATTTAAATTTATCCTTTTTCCTGCTGGCAACCCTCTGGCAGAATGGCTTTTAAAGACCAAATATGTGCATAACGTATGGCTTTTCTGTTTTTTCTTTCATTGTTCTGCTATCCCAACCAGTTGTTCTAAAATGCTGCTGTTTGAGTTTCCGTCCTGGCTCAGCCGTGAAGAACCTGACTAGCAGCCATGAGAGTGGATGTTCAGTCTCTGGCCTCGCTCGGTGGGTTAAGGACCCAGCATTGCAGGGAGCGGTGACGTAGGTCACAAACTTGGCTCAGATCTCACGTGGCTGTGCCTGTGGCTGTGGTGTAGACTGGCAGCTGCAGCTCCGATTCAACCCTCTAGCCTGGGAACTTCCATATGCTGCAGGTGTGGCCCTAAAAAGAAAAAAAAAGCAAAAAAAAGCTGCAGTTATTTCCCTAAATCTCTACCAGACAAAGGCCAGCCTCTCTTGTTTAACCCTATGACTTAGGTACTTTTTTTTTTTGGTCTTTTCTAGGGCCGCACCCGCGGCATATGAAGTTTCCCAGGCTAGGGGTCAAATCGAAGCTGCAGCCGCCAGCCTACACCACAGCCACAGCAACACAGGATCTGAGCTGTCTCTGTGACCCACACCACAGCTGACAGCAACACCAGATCCTTAACCCACTGAGTGAGGCCAGGGATCGAACCCACAACCTCATGGTTCCTAGTTAGATTCATTAGCCACTGAGCCACAACGGGAACTCCTGAGTTAGGTACTTTTAATTCCCTATTTTAAACAGAAGACTAGGAGAGGTTAAGAGATGGTGGATTGTTCACTTCTGGGCTGTTTGGCTCCAACGTCCATGCCCTTAGCTTCTAAGCCATAATGAAACCCTTCAAGAACAAAGCAGAACTGGGGGGGGGTGAAAATATAAATTGTGAAATGAAAAGGATGAGGCCTGGGCCCTGGACCAGATAACATTAGTCCTTCTGATGCCTCTGTGAGGAGGGCTGCCATGGTTGGAAATCACACGGTATTTGGAAGAACCTGGGGAAAATATTAGTATGATACTGAAATCTATCAAATCTGCACAGAAGCTTCTCTGAGTTGGGCTTGGGTTAGGGGAGTGTCTGAGTCTTATGCTTTGTGTCCAATGGAAACAAAACAAAACAAAACAAAGCACGGTCTCCTAGGAGTTCCCACTGTGGCACAGTGGGAGTTGGTGGCGTCTCTGGAGCCCTGGGATGCAGGTTCAGTCCCTGGCCTGGCACAGTGGGTCAGGCATTGTAGGTTGCAACGGTGGCTCAGATCTGGTCCCTAGCCTGGGAACTCTGAAGGGCGGGCACACACACACACACACACAGACGCAAAATTTCCTAAAGTTCTGTTGGTCAACAGGTCTCTGACTTCTCTTTTTCAATTACCGTGGGATCTACAAAAGGTGACACCTTTTCACCACTAAAAAGTGGTGAAAGAGACCTGAGAACCCACAACAGTATCTTAAGACAGCCACTGAAGGATGGGTCAGTTTTTGAGAGCTGGACATGTGTTCTGGGCAAGAGGAATTTCAGGAGAAAAGATAGAAGGGGAGGAAAGCTCGATGTGTATTCCAGGAGGACGTATTGGTTTGTTGCAGCTGCTATAACAAGTTATCACAAACTAGGTAGCTTAAAACAGGGAAATTTATTCTCAGTTCTGTAGGCTACAAATCTAAAATCCAGGTGTGAGCAGAGTTCCCTCTGAAGGCTCTAGGGAAGAATCCTTCCTTGCCTCTTGCTGGCTTTTGGTGGTTGTAGGCAACCCTCGGTTTTCCTTGGCTTGTGGCAGAGTCCCTCCAGCTTCTGCCCACGTCATGACATGAGGTTCTCCCTGTGTGTGTACCTGTGTGACTCCTCATGAGGACACTGGTCATTGGATTTAGGGCCCATCCTAATCTGGCAGGACCTCATCGCAGCTTGATTACATCTGCAGAGACTTTATTTCATAATACAGTCACATTCATAAATATAGGGATTAGGACAAACATACCTTTTTGACCCCTGATCTTATCCAAAAGGCCAAGAAGTGATTGAACGTAATCTTTTTTATAGGACACCATTCCACCCAGTATAAGCAATTAATTGATGAGTGGGACAATTTTAAGACTGCCTGAGCACAGGACTGTTGGAAGGTAGCAAGGTCCTTGGCTCAGGAACTTAGGTTCTGGTGGAGAAAAGCAAGATACATCAGTGGACAACAGTGTGGGACAAAACGAAGGAGGGTCTATAGACGCAAGAGGCATGGCGTGAGGAGGAGACACTTAGCCAGCGTTACCTACGACAGGACGAGAGGCTGCTGGAGAGAAAACTAGAGGTGAGAGAGTCACGGCGGAGGCCACCAGAGCGGTAGAAGGTGAGACAATGAAGAGCCCAGCTGGACGGTTTCCTCAAACATCAACCAAACATATTTATGTGAATATATGTATATTTTTTTTTGCCATTTCTTGGGCCACTCCCGTGGCATATGGAGGTTCCCAGGCTAGGGGTCCAGTCGGAGCTACAGCTGCTGGCCTACACCACAGCCACAGCCACGCCAGATCCGAGCCGCATCTGCGACCATAGCTCATGGCAACGCCGGATCCTCAACCCGCTGAGCGAGGCCGGGGATCCAACCCACAACCTCGTGGTTCCTAGTCAGATTCATTAACCACTGAGCCACAACGGGAACTCCCTCAACCAAACATATTAACAGGGGCTGCTCTGTAGAATAAAACATTTAGAAAGAGCCGTGTGTGACCTGAAGAGTAGAAAGTCAGTGTGACGCAAAGCAAGGCGGTATCCTGGGTTGGCTTCTAGGACAGAAACTGTGCGGTCCCATTAGCGGTAATCAAGCAAGCTCTGGGGGAAGGGGGCAATGGGGAGTGACTACTTAATGGGTCTGTGGTTTCCTTTCGGGGCGATGAGACACTCTGGAACGAGACGGTGTGATGGTTGTCCGACACTGTGAGTGTGCCCAATGTCCGTAAGGATACATTTTATGTTATAAGGGAATTCCCGCTGGGCTCGGCAGCTTACAAACCTGACTAGGATCCATGAGGACGCAGGTTCGATCCCTGGCCTTGTTCAGTGGGTTAAGGATCTGGTGTTGCCATCAGCTGTGCTGTAGGGTGGTAGCTGCAGCTCTGATTCTACCCCTAGCCTGGAAACTCCTATGCTGCAAGTGCAGCCCTAAAAAAAAAAAAAAAAAACCCACAATTTGCAAAAGACCATTAAGGGAGTTCCTGTTGTGGCTCAGTGGAAACAAATCTGACTACCATCCATGAAGATGCAGGTTCGATCCCTGCCCTTGCTGAGTGGGTTAAAGATCTGGCGTTGCCATGAGCTGTGGTGTAGGTCAAAGACACCGCTCAGATCCCGTGTCGCTGTGGCTGTGGCGTAGGCCGGCAGCTATAGCTCTGATTCGACCCGTAGCCTGGGAACCTCCATATGCTGCAGGTGTGGCCCTACAAAGCTAAATAAATAAATAAATAATAAAAAAAAAGAAAAGACCATTAAAAGGCACATACTTTTAAAAATTGAAATCTGATGTTAATTTTTTAGTTTTGACAAATATACCTTGATTATGGAAGAGATTAACATTAGGGGAAGCTGGGCTACGAGCATATGAGAACCCTCTGCACTACCTTGAAAATTTTTCTTTACATCTAAAATTATTCCAAAATTAAAAATTTTTTAAAATTAACATGAAAAATACATGACATTGATTTTTTTTTTCAGTCCACTATCACATTGTATGTGATTTTGTGTTTCTATGTGCCCTTGTGTCTTTTAGCATCTAAGTCCTTTGAGGGCAAACGTATGACGTGAGTCTTTAATATTATTTCTTTTCTGGCTTTATTGAGGTGTTGAAAAAAATTGTGTCTATCTAAGCTACACAACATGATGATTTTATATAACTATTCACTGAGAGGCAATTAGCATAATAAAGCTAGTTAACATATCCAAATTGACGACATTGTAAATCAACAATACTTTAATAAAAAAAAATGTATGTAGTCGGAGTTCCCGTTGTGGCTCAGTGGTTAACGAATCCAACTAGGAACCATGAGGTTGCAGGTTCGATTTCTGGCCTTGCTCAGTGGGTTAAGGGTCTGGCATTGCCTTGAGCTGTGGTGTAGGTTGAAGACGCAGCTCGGATCTGGTGTTGCTCTGGCTGTGGTGTAGGCCAGCAGCTATAGCTCTGTTAGACCCCCAGCCTGGGAACCTCCATATGCCTTGGGTGCAGCCCTAAAAAGACAAAAAAAAAAAAAAAGCAGGTAGTCATTAAGGAGAAAGATAAATCTAATTCAACATTATAACTCTTTTAATAATAAAAATATATAGATTCAAAAAACCCCAAACATATCCATAGTTACCACTTTCTTTTTGGTCGTGCCCACAGCATACAGAAGTTGCTGGGCCAGGGATCCATCTCGTGCCACAGCAGTGACAACAACGGATGCTTAACTACCAGGCCACCAGAGAACTCCCACAGTCACTTTTTTTTTTTTGTCTTTTTAGGGCAGCATCTGAAGCACATGGAGGTTCCCAGGCTAGGGGTCGAATCAGAACTGTAGCCACTGGCCTATGCCACAGACACAGCAATGTGGGATCTGAGCCGAGTTTGCAACCTACACCATAGCTCCTGGCCATGCCAGATTCTTAACCCACTGAGCCAGGAATCGAACCTGCGTCCTCATGGATACTACTCAGATTCGTTTCTGCTGAGCCATGATACGAACTCCAGTTACCATTTTTTTGTGGGTGTGTGGTTAAGAACACTTAAGATCTACTCTCCTAGCAAGTATACAAACAGGTTTTTTTGTTTGTTTTTTTGCCTTTTCTAGGGCCGATCCCGCGGCATAGGGACGTTCCCAGGCCAGGGGTCTAATCAGAGGTGTAGCTACCGGCCTATGCCAGAGCCGCTGCAATGCTGGATCTGAGCTGCGTCTGCCACCTATGCCTCAGTTGGTGGCAATGCCGGATCCTTGACCCACTGAGCGAGGCTAGGGATCGAACCCACAACCTCATGGTTCTTAGTCCGACGCATTAACCACTGCGCCACGACGGGAACTCCTACAAACAATGTTCTTAAATAGTCACCACAGTATACGTTGGATCCACAGAACTTACTCATTTTATAACTGAAAGTTTGTTCCTTTGACCAATATCTCCTCATCTCCACACCTCCCTCCCCCAGATCCTGGCAACCACCATCCTGCCTCTGCTTTTCCGAATTTAACCTGTGTAATGCTCTACATAGGGCGTGATCATGCCCTGTTTGACTTTTTGTGTCTGACTTTTCTCCCTTAGTATAATGTCCTTTAGGTTCATCCACGTTGTCATAAATGGCAGGATTTCTTTTTTTTCTTTTTTTTTTTAGGACCGCACCTGCAGCACACGGAGGTTCCCAGGCTAGGGGTGGAGTCAGAGCTGTAGCCGCCGGCCTACACCACAGCCACAGCAACGCCAGATCCCAGCCCCGTCTGCGACCTACACACCACAGCTCATGGCAACCCCGGATCCTTAACCCACTGAGCAAGGCCAGGGATTGAACCCAAGTCCTCATGGATGCTAGTTGGGTTCATTAACCCCTGACTACCAGGGGGGCTCCAAAGTACCAGATTTTAGACATTGAACAACTGAGTTCTGTTTTCCTAAAGAGGACTCATTAGAACAGGTTTTCAGTTAAGGCCTCTGGCAATTGCCTCCTCTCTGTGGCCTGTCCAGCCAAGAGGAATGATTTTTGGTCACTTTAGCCCTGAGATGATTTCAAACTGGAACAAGTTCCAGTTTTCTCTCTTTATCCAATCTATTCCCTGTGCTCAGTTATCCACGTGGTTCAATTATTCTGAGGTCTCAAGGGAGAGAGGAAGGGATTTAAGAAGGAAAAGAACCAACACAGCTCAGCTCCATATTTTGTCTGGCATACAATGTATATATACATATAGGAGCTCTGCTTCCTCTGCTCACAACAGCCAGATTAGCTACTGCAAATGATAATTCAGTGATAAAGACAGGGATACCTGATAAGAGAGAGACCTAAAAAAGGGTGTGGGGGGCATTCCCATGGTGGCGCAGCAGAAGCAAATCCAACTGGGGTCCATGAGGTTTTGGATTCGATCCCTGGGCCTGGGAACCACCATATGCCGTGGGTGCGGCCCTAAAAAAAAAAAAAAAATGTGTGTGTGTGTGTGTGACAGACATTGTTACTCGAATTTTAGAAATGAATCTTCTTGAAATAATCTTGTCAATGAAATGGCTGGTTTCCTTCTGTTTTTGAACTTGAGGGGAAATACTATTCCAGTTTCGAGAGGGCTGTTTTTGTTTTTGTTTTTTTGTGGCTATTGAAAAATTCCCAAAAAAGCATCTGTTTATCAGTGAGGATCCTCAAATATCTGCTTTGCTCCATGTTTTGGTTTTTTTTTTTTTTTTGTCTTTGTCTTTTTAGGGCACACCCGTGGCATATGGAGGTTCCCAGGCTAGGGGTCGAATCAGAGCTGTAGATGCTGGCCTACACCACAGCCACAGCAACGCCAGATCCAAAGCCCACTGAGCAGGGGCATGGATTGAACCGGCAACCTCATGGTTCCTAGTCGGATTTGTTTCCACTGAGCCATGACAGGAACTCCTGTTTTTCATTTTTCTTTCTAAAAGGGTCTAAAATACATTAAAACTTCTGAACTAAAATCCTGGGAACTGGAGTCCTTTGGAGACAGTCACATTGCAGTGACAGGGTCTGTTGTCTGATGGGGATTTGTGGATTGACTCCTTTTTTTTTTTTGCTTTTTAGGGGCTCATCCGCAGCATATGGAGGTTCCCAGGCTAGGGGTGAAATAGGAGCTACAGCTGCCAGTCTACACCACAGCCACAGCCACAGCCACGCGGATTGTTAGCCCACTGAGTGAGGCCGGGGATTGAACCCACAACCTCATGGTTCCTAGTCGGATTCAATTCCGCTGCACCACGAAGGGAACTCCGACTCCTACTTTTTGAAGTGCTAACGTCACACAGATTTGTTCACGGGCCAAAAAGCATACAGATGTAGGAATAATTAATATTTTAGAAACAGAATGATGAAGACTATACATCTATAAGTCTTGGTGGTATTGGTGTAGGACGAAGAGTGGCTCAGAGAAACCGAACTAGGATGACAGAAGAAGGGAAAAAAAAAACCCAAATTAGTCAAAACCAAAGAGTCATTTCTCTGATAATTCCGACGCAATGGTCTTACCATGCTTGTGTGGATCTGGTAGTTAACTTCACAAGTATAATGTGGTGACAGACAATTGTAAATATTTTGCTCAAGTTCACTTGCAGTAAGTATACTGTAAATCATTCATTCTATAGCCTGGGATCAGAGAATTTCAAGTAATCTTTCATTTAACTTTACTAAATCTTTTTGTTTTTTGCTTTTTAGGGCCACAGCTGTGGCACATGGAGGTTCCCAGGCAAGTGGTTGAATCAGAGCTACTGTTGCTGGTCTACACCACAGCCACAGCAACTCGGGATCCAAGCCACGTCTGCAACCTACACCACAGCTCACGGCAACAGCAGATCCTTAACCCACTGAGTGAGGCCAGGGATCGAACCTGAAACCTCATGGTTACTAGTTAGATTTGTTTCCGACGAGCCACGATGGGAACTCCTAACTTTGCTAAATCTTAAATTAAAATAACCACTTCCAGGAGTTCCCGTTGTGGCTCAGTGGTTAATGAGTCTGACTAGGAACCATGAGGTTGTGGGCTTGATCCCTGGCCTTGCTCAGTGGGTTAAGGATCCGGTGTTGCCGTGAGCTGTGGTGTAGGTCGCAGACGAGGCTTGGATCCAGCGCTGCTGTGGCTCTGGCGTAGACCGGTGGCTACAGCTCCAATTGGACCCCTAGCCTGGGAACCTCCATGTGCTGTGGGTGCGGCCCTAGGGGAAAAAAAAAATACACATATATATATATGTAATATACATACACATATATGTAATATATGTTTATATATATATATATATAAACATAAAAGAACCACTTCTGTGTTAAGGGGAGGACAGCCGGATCCAGTCAATTTGTTCATGCACTTTTCAAATGGGCCATGGTGGCTGTGTAACAAATTACCTCCAAGTTAGGAGCTTGAAACAACAAATATTTATTATTTCCCAGTTTTTGAGGGTCAAAAATCAGGGAATGGCCTGTGTGGGAGGTTCTGGCTCAGGGTCTCTCATGGGACTGCGGTCAAGCTGCTGGCTTGGGGTCTGCAGTCATCAGGGCTGCCTAGAGCTGGGAGTCCCGTCCAAGCCCACACATGCAGTCTTTGGCAAGTCTCGGTTGTGGGCTGGTGAACTCTATTATTATGTACCTCTCCGCAGGCTTCTTGGATTCTTTTTTTTTTTTTTTTTTTTGCTTTTTAGGGATGCCCTTGCAGCAAATGGAGGGTCCCAGTTTAGGGGTCGAATCAGAGCTGTAGCCGCTGGCCTACACCACAGCCAGAGCAATGCTGGATCCTTAATCCACTGAGAGGCCAGGAATTGAACCTGCGTCCTCCTGGATCCTGGTCAGATTCGTTTCCGCTGAGCCACGATGGGAACTCCTCCCAACCTTTTTGAATGTTCTCACGATATAACTGGCTTTGAATGAGCGACCCAAGAGAGCAAGCAAGTAAGAGAACGCCTGGGATGGAGGACAGTCTTCTACACCCTAACCTTGGACGTGAAATACCATTACCTCTGCTGTGTGCTCTTGGCTCCACAGACCAACGTCGGTCCAGCGTGGCAGGGGACCATGGGGCCGTGAGTATCAGGAAGCAGGGATCATTGGGGCCATCAGGGAGGCTGGCTATCACAGTGGCTACCAAATCTGTCAGGTACTTATATTCCATAGGGTAAATTTATACCTAACACTTTTAATTTTACGGATTTATTTATTTATTTTTGGGGGCTGCACCTGTGGCATATGGAAGTTCCCAGGCTAGGGGTCAAATGGAGCTGCAGCTGCCAGCCTACGCCACAGCCACAGCAATGCTGGATCCTTAACCCACTGAGTGAGGCCAGGGGAACCTGTCTCCTCAAGGATACTCGTAGGGCTCATTACTGCTGAGCCACAATGAGAACTCCACAACCATCACATTTTTATGTGGTACATTAAAAAAAAAATTTGCAGAGATGAATCTTTGCTTTTTGATTAGGTATGCCATTAATGAATGTTTAATGAAGGCATTTTATACTTCAGATGAATAGACCAGATTCAGGTAAGCCGAAAACGCACAAAACCAGTTAATTATGGATAATAACGGCTGGGAAAGATGTTGCGATTTTACCAAGGCATACCACAGTGAACCTAAGTTTAAACCAGTTTGAGTATTTTATCAGGAGTAGTCTTGAAACTTTACCAGGCAGGACCAATAATTTACTCCTAACAATTTACCATTTCATAATCGGGGAAAGGCTGTCCCCATTCACTCCCAAGTGGAAAATGTGTTATGTTCTACTTGTATAAACTTTATAAACAGAATAGCAACTCCCTTTCAACGTTATTAGAATGTTTTACTCAGTACATTCCACTACACCAGAGCTAAAATTATGCAAAGGATTGCAAAGCGGAAAGGAATCTGACTAGCAACCATGAGGTTGCGGTTCGATCCCTGGCCTCGCTCAGTGGGTTAAGGATCCGGCGTTGCGCCGAGCTGTGGTGCAGGTCACAGAGGCGCCTGGGATCCTGCGTGGCTGTGGCTGTGGTCAGGCGGCTGTGGTTCAGATTTGACCTATAGCCTGGGACCCTCCATATGCCGCTAGTGCGGCCCTAAAAAGCAAAAAAACCAACCAACCCCCCGCCCAAACTTCCTTGGCAAATTTCCAGTCAAAGCTGAAGTGCCCAAACACAGTATTGAATTTCAAGAAGTTGGCTGGACGATTCAAGACCCTGTACGGGGAGATGAGGAGTTAGGCCTAAGATATAGATGTTTCTGAAATACTTGCAGACTCTACGTACAGCAGGGCCACGGGAAAATGTGCATTAAGGAAGCGCTTGTTTATTTCCCTCTGCAAAGCCTTTTTCGTTACAACGACAGAGGGAGGCTTAATACGCCCAGGGGGTCCGACGCCCAAACCAAGTTGCACCCCATTTGCATCTGGGCTGCTGGGCTGGCAGAAGCAGCGCGCGGACGCGAGGCCTCGGGCTCCCAGGAGCCCGTCTTTCGTCGCGGACACTTCGTTGTTGGGTCGTTACCAGGAGCACGCCCCGCCAGGCTCCCCCTCGTCCGCTCCGGGCTCCAGGCGGTTTCAACAGCTCGTTTAGCAAAAAAGGGTAACAGGGATCCTAACCAGATGTGGGTGGGACCGAGACGACGGAGGCGGCTGGACGCACCTCAGAGGGCCTACTCGCGAGCTCCCGCCTCCCTCGCGGCGGTCACCCGGGGACAGAGGCGAGGCTCCACGGGGTCGAATCAGGACGCCGCGGGCAGCTCACGGAAAAAGGACAGCAGAGCCCTCGCGGGGCTGAAGGGGGCGGGCAGAGGGGCGGTGAGATGGCAGCGCGCCTGCGCGGGGCGGGGCGAGTGAGGCCCTCCCGGCATGCCGCGCGGCGCCCGGCTTCCGGCGGTGGGCGGGGCGGGCGTTGGTGGCGGGCGGAAGCGGGCTGAGCCAGGCCCTGCTCCGCTGCCTGCGCTTCCGGGGGGCCTAGAGTCAGGCTCCAGAGTCTTCCGGTAGGCGGCGCGGGAGGAGTGACAGGCTTGAGGGGACAGGCCAGGCGGATCCCGTTGTTCCCCAATGTGAGCAGCGCCTGAGCCCCAGTCAGGCGAAGGCTGCTCGGAGAGGTGGAGCCGGTTGCCGGGCCGGGAACATGAGGCAGTGTGCGCTCTTCCTGACCAGCTTGGTTCCTATCGTGCTGGCGCCGCGACCGCCGGACGAGCCGGGCTTCGGCTCCCCTCAGCGACTCGGTAAAGACCCTAGGAGTTGGCTTGGGCCGGCACCGGGTGCTTGGGGAGCGCAGCTTTCGGGAAAGAGCAGGGAAGCGGGATCTGTCAGGTGTTTGGGGGCGGGGTGTGGACGGCTGTGCGCGTCCCGAGGTTTTCAGCGTGGGAAGGGGGTGTGGCTCTCGGACTTCAGGGGAAGAATGGAGATGGGCTAGTCTCCCTGAACGGGGGAGGGATCCTGGAGGGGGCCTCCGAGGGGGACTCAGGGCCTGGGAGGGGTCTGTGCCCTGAGTCTGTGTTTGGGAAGAGGTAAGGCGGGCAGTGATGGTGGCTCGTGTTTGGAGAGGAAGATGCCGTCCAGATCCCTGCCCTCCTGAGGAACAAATCTATATTGTGTTCCTACCAAAGGCAGGATTCTGGAGGAGGAGAGGAAGCTCCGCAGCTCTTCCTGGCTCTAAAAGGAGCGAACTCGATTTTCTGCTGTAGGAGGTACTTAGTAATCTGGTTGGAAGGCTGTGACTGGAGCGCTCAAGAGTTTCGTTTTGCGAACACCATAAGCCTGTATTTAGTTATTTAAATTGGAGCTTATTGGAGGTGCTGGGGTGGGGGCGCTTAAATTTACCGGGCCAACTGGTAATGCTGCTACTGTGAATGCCTGCCTTGCCATTTTAAACAAATTATCACGAGTCACCAATTTGATTGAGCCTAGAAAGTAGGTGATTTAGATTTTCTAAAGAGCTTGGATTAAGGATGGACTAACATTAAGAGATGTGTAAATTGCTGGCAGTTAATTTGTGTCAAGGTGTAGTGACTGGGTTCTTTATCAGTTAAAAAAAAGTTGGCATGTAAGAGAGTTTAATTAACTGGTAATAAAGTATGAACCAGTATATTTTCCCAGTGTGAGAAGTTAGAGCCTCAGTGATTTTTCATGGTGGTTTTGGTCCCCAAACCCTACCGTGATTGCATGTATAGTATCGGGCAGATGGAGACACTGTGTGGATTTTCTTTATGGCTAATAAAACTTGCATTATTTTACCCGGAACTTCCTTATAATTGACTGAGGGTGTTAATGATGGCTACGCTCTCACCTGAACAACTGCTTTGTCAGTCACCTTAAATTGAAATGGATTACAGGTGATTAGTCTAATGACAGGCTGGGGAGAACCTGGTAGGAAGTGCTGAGATGTGATACGTTAATACAAATTGAAAAAAATGGGGAGTTAGGGATGGTCAGGATGGAGGAATAGGGTAAGAGCCATGTGATAAGGATAAATGTTAATAAAATGAACAAACATGGAGTTACTGTCGTGGCCCAGCAGAAGCAAATCTTTTTTTTTTTTTGGTCTTTTCGCTATTTCTTGGGCCGCTCCCGCAGCATATGGAGGTTCCCAGGCTAGGGGTTGAATCGGAGCTGTAGCCACCAGCCTACACCAGAGCCACAGCAACGTGGGATCCGAGCCGCGTCTGCAACCTACACTACAGCTCAGGGCAACGCCGGATCGTTCACCCACTGAGCAAAGGCAGGGATTGAACCCGCAACCTCATGGTTCCTAGTCGGATTCGTTAACCACTGCACCACGACGGGAACTCCACAAGCAAATCTTGACAAGAATCCATGAGGTTGCAGGTGTGATCCCCGGCCTCGCTCAGTGGGTTAAGGATCCGGCATTGCTGTGAGCTGTGGTGTATGTTGAAGTTGAGGCTCAGATCCCACATTGCCGTGGCCGTGGCGTAGGCTGGCAGCTACAGCTCCAGTTCAATCCCTGGCCTGGGAACCATGTGCCACTAGTGCAGCCCTAAAAAGCAATGAATAAATAAGCTAACATGTATTTCGAGGTATTAAAGTTATATTTTTACCACTCTAACACAGCTGTTTCACTTTTATTCTCATGTTCAGTAGTGGAGAAATAAGTAGCATGAATCCTAGGAATCGCAAAGAAGAAAACCTCACTTTTAGATTAATTCTCAGCAGCATTCACAGATCGTAAGGGATTTTTCTATTTTCATCATGTGTTTTTATTTGCAAAGTGCGGACCACTGGTGCCAGAAAAATGCGTGGTCTAGATGTGTGAAGAACACGTACTGTATGCAAGTGTTATTGGAAATATGAAGATCAGACAACTGCAGTGCAGGTTTGATTTCTGGCCTGGGAACTTCCACATGCTTTGGGTGCAGCCACACACACACACACACACACAAAAACCTTTTGGCATGGTGGGATAGAGATATATGAACAGGCAATTCTAGAACAATATGAAGGTGAGTGATAGAACACATTGTGGGAGTTATCATGTTATCATCAAGCGGGGTTGACCTAACTGGGGAAGGAGGTGATGATACTTGAGCCCAGACTCAAAATAAGGACACTCTCGATAGAGGCACTTAGCAACTGTTAGAATTGAAATGAACCGTGGAGATTGTGTCTCTCTTTTTTTTTTTTGTCTTTTTTTGCTATTTCTTGGGCCGCTCCTGCGGCATATGGAGGTTCCCAGGCTAGGGGTCGAATCGGAGCTGTAGCCACCCGCCTATGCCAGAGCCACAGCAACTCGGGATCCGAGCCACGTCTGCAACCTACACCACAGCTCACGGCAACGCCGGATCGTTAACCCACTGAGCAAGGGCCAGGGATCGAACCCGCAACCTTATGGTTCCTAGTCAGATTCGTTAACCACTGCGCCACGACGGGAACTCCTGTGTCTCGTTTTTATTAAATGAAGGGGGCGGAAAGATGTGTCTTAGAAAGGCATAGTGAGTTGTCAAGTTCATACAGTTAGTGACAAATGTATGCCTTGTGGGTATTTTTTCTTTTTTTAAGAGTGACTTTTTTTGTTGCTGCGGTAACCCTACCATTTAGATTGAATTGGTCAAGGCTAATGAATAATTTCATACTTAAAGAGCATGGTTTATTGTTTATTAGCCTACGTATCCATGAGTGTTACCGTAAACGCAGTGCTAAATATCGATTAGGGATACGACGTTTTCCGAAGGACAAAAACGTGTAACAGAGTCCCGGCTTTTGGAGGACGCCGTAGGTCACCGAGATGATTTCAGCTGAGCTGTTATGAATTGCATAATTTAGGAAAGTTATGAGTCATGTGAGCTTACTCATGATGATATCTTGAAGTTGCAGCTGGGGTATATAAGTCTCCCTTTGATTTCAAAAGAGTTTTCTCTTTGTGTTACTCTTAATAAGAGGATGTAGTGGGTGGAAGGAAAAAATATAGGTCACAGATGAGAGATGGAAGTTGGGATCTGAAACATATATTCTGAAATGCAAAAGTATATGGGTGTGGGGAGTCTCCCCAGTGCAGTGCCTGTTTCTCATATTGACGGCATCATTTTTCTTAAGATTTTGACATCTGACTTCCTCTTTTGATGTTAATTTTGCTTACTGGCTGCATTCCCTTGAAACTGAAACACACACCCTAACTGCTTTAAGAGAAATTTAATGTAACTCTTTTTTTTTGTCTTTTGTCCTTTTTAGGGACGCACCCGAGGCATATGGAGGTTCCCAGGCTAAAGGTTGAGTCGGAGCTGTAGCCACCGGCCTACACCACAGCCACAGCAACGCCAGATCTGAGCCACCTCCACCACAGCCCACGGCAATGCTGGATCCTTGACCCACTGAGCGAGGCCAGGGATCGAACCCGCCACCTCATGGTTCCTAGTTGGATTCATTTCTGCTGCGCCACGACGGGACCTCCCTAACTCTGCTTTGTGCTAGTCAAAGAGATAAACTGTACTTCTAGGATAGAATGAAGATAAGAGTTACGCAGACAGCCCTGGTGGGGAAACTGGAGAATTCCATTTGGCTTTCACGGGGTTTCCCAGAACATTAAGTGTAAGTGTCCTTCAAGGCCAAGTGTGGTTGAATTTTGGATCCTTCACCATTGTGTGTTTGTGAGAGATAGTGGTTTCAGTGGGAAGTATAATATGAGGGGAGAGAAAGATCATGCGGGCAGGAGGGATGGGAAAAGGCCTCACTGAGGCAGGGGAGTGAATGAAGTGCTTTTCCATGTATCCCTAAAAGGAACCCAGGAGACGGCGTTCTTCCTCCCCACACCCCTCCTTTGTTTTCCCCCTTTAATAAGAGTTGTTGGCTCCGACAAGGCATCTGCCTCCATGGTTTCACTTACCATTTGACTGTTCTGATGACCACTGGATATGCATCTCTGACCTAGACGTGTTCTCCGAAGCTCCGACTGCCCACTGTCTTTCCAGCTCAGTGTTCACAGGCACTTCAGACATAACATGGCCAGAATTACTTCTCTGTTTGATTGGAAGCCTGTGTGTAGGAGACAAGGTTTAATCTAGGAATAGGCAGCAGGGCTAGAAATTGTGGAAGTAATCTCATTGCTTAACCTGAATTTACATCCATTTCAGCTACAGAGCCTTATGGGTCTTCAGAGGGTCCCTTGGGCTGTGCTCGCTTACATTTTGGCTCCTGTTTCCATGTGACTGGTTTGGTTGGAGAGTCATGGCCCAGGATTAGTCCCAGCCTAGGTGAAGTGCTCTTGATGAGGAATTATTTGAGGCGGCTCATCCTCCAGCCTCCCTAACTGGTATAAAGCCATAAAGTAAGCCATTAGTTCCCAGGCTCTGGGGTCCACTGCCTAGCTGACAGCGCTGTTCTCTTTTTCTTATCTCTTCCTTGGTCCCAAAGAGGAAGTCACCCACGCCTCAGGGTCATGTTGCAGAATGACCTGGCCAGGTCTCTCCCTTGTCCTGTGTATTTTGGGGAGTGTTGAAGAGCAGACAAGTCTCAGGTGTCTTCTGCACAAGCAGAATAAACACTTGACAGCAGCTGTGGCTTTATCTTTTCCACTTCTGACAGCAGTTTTGGGAGAACTCTTTGTACTCTGCAAGTAGAGGCGTGGAGAGTGAGCAGAGCGCCATAGGGATTCAGGGGTTTGGCATGACACTTGCGAGTGGTATTCCAGGAAGATGCAATTTATTGCAGAAATAAGAGAAATTAAGTGAAAATTTCCCAGACGTTCCCAGACTCTTCTCATACAACACTTCATTATTTAAAAATCAGTTTTATCTTAGAGTTCCCATTGGGAACCTGCCTAGTATCCACGAGGATGCAGGTTAGATCCCTGGACTCTGCTCAGTGGGTTAAGGATCCGCCGTTGCCCCAAGTTGCGGTGTAGGTCACAGGTGCGGCTTGGATCTTGGCGTTGCTGTGGCAGCTGATGGCTATGGCTCTGATTCAACCCCTAGCCTGAGAACTTCCGTATGCCACAGGTGTGGCCCTAAAAAGACCAAAAAAAATAAGTTTTCTCTTAAAAACTTGACTCTGGGCTTGATGAATGAAATAAGGGTATTCTTTATGTCATTGTACCCAAGGCAGTGGCCATAAAAGCTTATCCTGGAGACAGGACAGTTGAGGTACGAGAGAAGGGTGAAGCGGAAGGTTTATCGAGTCTATAGGCAACTCCATATCTATATCCAAAAGCTGGTTTGCTGCAGGCCTGAAGGTCCAACTTTCTATTTATTCTTTGAGAACATAAAGAAGGAACAAAGTATCAGTTGCTTGATACCACTGATGTTGATTTTAAAAATCCTAGAATAACAGATTTACCTTTTTCCTGCCTAAAATCACTGTATGATTTATCAGTGATGTAACTGCAAAGATAGGATGACTTAATGCAAAAAAGTTCTATGTAGATGAAGGATTGCAAACTGTAGGTAAGGAACAGAGTATAGAACTTCAGAATCTTCTAGTACCCACCGGGCCCTTTATAGCAACCTGTTATAAAAAAAAATTTAACCAAGTAAATTTGAAAACCTAATCAGCATTATCGGGCAATTTATGAATTGGGCAGCTTTCCATCTAGCAACTAGAAAGGCCCTCCGAGGGAACCAAATGGAACGCTTTTATGGGAAGAAGGGGCGGGGCAAGGGAGCTATCAGCAAAGAGAGGGAAGGATTGTTTTAGGCCAGGCCATCGTCTTTCTGGGGCCAAGGGAACCGGGAAGGAAGGGTTTTGTCCTATGGATGACCTCTTCTTCCCCAGGGGATGGGGGAGCCCCATGTGGCTGATGACCTCATTGGTGCTGACCAGACAGTTCCAAACTGATGGGTTCAGATTACTTTTCTGATGAAGGTGGAAACTACACTTGGGTTAGGTATTAAATCTAGGTTTGGTATCAGGTGCTTCAGCAAAAGTGGGCCTGTGGTTTTTCTCTTTTAACAAATCCCGCTCCCAAACCTGCTCCTAGTTGGGGGTATTTTTTGTTGTTGTTGTTTGTTTTTATCTCAGGCGATTTGATTCCACTGTCTACCCAGGTATCCAGGCCAGAAACTTGGGTGTCTTTTAGGGATCTCCGCCTGGATTGCTCTGCAGCCTACTAGCTCATGTCCCAGATGCTGCTTTTGTCTCCTCTAGCCCGCTCTGCATTCTGCCATTGTGTCGAACCCACGTTGATGGCTGAGTTGGGAACAGAGAGAGGTTTATTGATTGGGAGACTGCAGGTGGAGAAGATGGGCAACATAGGCCTGTCTCGGATCCATCTTCCTGGCTGGCCAGGGTGTAAGGTGTTTTTTGTTTTTTGGGCTTTTTGTGTTTTGTTTTTTTTTTTTTTTTTTGCTTTTTAGGGTCACACCTGCGGCATAGGGAAGTTCCCGGACTGGGGGTTGAGTCAGAGCTACAACTGACGGCCTATACCACAGCCACAGCAATGCAGGATCTGAACCACATTTCCAACCTACACAACAGCTCCCCAACCCACTGTGGGAGGCCAGGGAATGAACCTGCATCTTCATGGATCCTAGTCGGGTTGGCTGCTGCTGAGCCACGAAGGGAACTCCCAGGTGTAAGGTTTTTAAAGCAGCATTTGGGATGACTCTCCTCCCGTTGATTGGTGGTAAGGAAACAGGGTGGTGTCGGAGTCTTAATCATCAACCTCCTGGTTCCAGCCAGTCCGGGGTCCGCCTGCTTGTGGTCAGCGTGTAGTCACTCTCCTCCACCTGGGGGTGGGGGTCTTAGTTCCTGTTGGGCAACTCAAAGATTTGTGTCCCGTTGTTCTGTGTATCCCTGGGGGAGGAGCTAGGACTGTTTATCCCTGAACTCTTGTCTCTTGACTGCTTTTCCTTTGTTTCTGCCTTTCCTCACTGCTCGCATCAGTAATTGCTTGAATCTGCTCCTTGGAACTCAGGGAGGACCTAGGAGATGAAAGCTTTTTTCTCCAAGCGAGAAGCAGGGGACACAGGCTTTCGTGCCGGGAGCGCGCTGCAGGGCCCTCTGTTTCAGTCCCCCCTTTTCTTTGATCCTCTTCCGTCCTGAGGCAATAGGAGCAGGACAAGAAAGAGTAAGTTTTGGATGGAGTGGTTCATCATAAATTTGGCAGGGGAACTCAGCTTGAGCTGGGGCTTAGTTTCACAGTCGTGATGAAATCCCTAATTTATAGCTGTGGCCACTGTCCAAAGTCCAGAATCCTGAATTTAGTTCCCTGGCCCTTTATGACCAGACCTCTGCCTGCCTCTCCAGCCTCACACCTTTTCACAGTCTCTGTGCTCTTGTGCCCTCCTGCCTCCCTGAGTTACTTTCATTCCTTTGAGTGTATTATATTCTGTACTTTCTATTCTTTCTTCTTTTCTTTCGCTGCACCTGTGGCCTATGGAGGTTCCCAGTCTAGGGGTAGAATGGGAGCTGTAGCTGCTGGCCTACACCACAGCCAAAGCAACACCAGATCCCAGCTGCGACTGTGACCTACACGGCAACACAGGATCTTTATTAATTCACTGAGCGAGGCCAGGGATCAAACCCGCATCCTCATGGATACCAGTTGGGTTCGTTACCACTGAGCCACAAGGGGAACTCCATGTATTTCTTTTTTTCTTTTATTAGAGCCACACCAGCAACATATATGGAAGTTTCCAGGCTAGGGGTTGACTCATAACTGCAGCTGTCGACCTACAGCACAGCTCACAGCAATGCTGGATCCTTATCCCACTGGTCTGGGCCAGGGATCAAACCTGCAATGTCATGGATACTCGTTGGATTTGTTACCACTGAGCCACCACAAGGACTTCTGTGTTATTTTTTTTTTTTTTTAGGTCCCCACCTGCGGCATATGGAAGTTCCCAGGCTAGGGGTCAAATCAGAGCTGCAGCTGTCGGTCTACACTACAGCAACGTAGGATCCAAACCTCGGCTGCGACCTGCACCACAGCTCATGGCAACACCAGATCCTCAACTCACTGAGCGAGGCCAGGGATCGAACCTGCATCCTCCTGGATGCTAGTCAGATTCCTTTCCGCTCTACCATGACTGGAACGCCACGTCCGTTTTCTAATTTGTGTTTTTGGCCAGATGAGATGAGGAAAAGTTCATTTGTTTAGGGAGATGGCTGGAGCAACTTGTAGAAAGCAAGGAAAGTGGTCTCATTCTAGAGTGTTGGGCAGCCATTGGGAGTTGCTAAACAAAGAGAATATGACCTTGCTCTGAGCTAATAAGAAACATGGGTTTTGTAGCATTGTCTAGTATTAACTGTCATAAACTCTACCGTAAGAAGTTAAGTGGTTTATTCTTAAAGTTTTTTTGAGTTTTTTTCGTATATGGATATGGGGGAAATATAAGTTCTGTTGAAAAAGCTATAGAAAATTGGATTACCAATGGTTGGAACTTTGGAAGTGCAGGGCAGTGAAATACCGAGCATCTGAGAGGTCACTTGCAAGAGCAGGAGCTCAGATTGTTGGACAAGGAGAAGGCATTTTGTGTGTAATCTCTCCAGGATGACCAGTTTGAGAAAGCTAGTTATTAAAAGAGGGTAAGTTACCATTGAAACATTCAGTATTTTAAAGTGCTTTAGCAAGCCACTTTTAAGTGTTTATTATAGAAAAATACTTAAAGATAACCTTGCTCTTTTTTTTTTTCTAGGCCTATTTTTAAATACATAGTTACGATCATGTAGTATGAATAGTTTTTTAAGTCTACCTTTGTGTATTTAATATAATATTAAAGTATTTTCTCATGTTCTGAAAACCTTTTGTTAAGTAGTGTTTTAAATGATTGCAGGGGTTTTTTGGTTTGTTTTTGTTTTTTGTCATTTGGAAGTGCTACAACTTATGTCTCCTAGCTATTAATTTACTTTGTTTCCACTTTTTGTTCTTAAAATTAATGCAAGGCTGAGCAGCGGCGAACATCTTTGTGCACAGCCTTTTTCTTCACGTTGAGCCAGTTCCTTATTTTAGCCCAGTTCAGTGGTTTTCAGACTTGAGTTCCCATCAGCATCGCCAAATTAAACCCAGGGAATTTCTGATCGTGGAGGGACTGAGAGGAGAAAGTTCACAGGGGATGCTGATGATGCCAGTTGTGGGCAGTCACCCTCTGAAGACAGCTGACGTGTGTCATTGACAATGAAACTACAGTATTGAGGTTAAGTTTCTCAGTCAGTAGGAGTGATTATGATCTTGAATGAAACTGAGTCCATGTACCAACCTGTATTGCGCAAGTTGAAGAGCTCCAGGATTGTATCAGCATCTCAACACTGAGAATTTGTGTGCTGTTTTGTGCAGGGTTCTGTGCTGGGTGTTGTGAGGTAAGACTGGTTTTTAAAACGAAGGTTACTTTTGGCCATTTTACAACCTCTTTGTGAGGTAAGACAAATATAACTCAGAGATGCCAGAAGGTGTAAACAGCTTCAGAATTCAGAGGGAGGCAAGGTCATGTTTGATTGACATGTCAAAAAGTAGAAGGCCAAGAAGTAGAGGGTCCAGGAAGAGCTAGGCTATTTTTAAGCAGTTTCAAAAGTCAACATCAGTTTTGGGGTTTTCAGCCAAACCGGCCCAAGTTCAAATCCTAGTACTGCGCCACATTGGCTTTGTGATGTTACTCTCCCAGGGTCTGTTTCTTCATCTGTAAAATGGTGATAAGACCAAGGATGTTCGTGGAGGTGACATAAAACACCCAGTCTTGTGTCTTGGAGAAAACAGAACACTCTAAATGTTCAATAAATGGAAAGCTTCTTGAAGATTTTTCATTGGTGCCTCTAAGCATTATAATTTGCAAGGCCAGGTCACTAGTAACCAACCGTCCATTGGGATAAAAGAGATTGTTGCCTTCTGAAACAGCTTTCCTTTGAATTAAAATTAAAGGAAATTTTCATTAACAGAAAATGGCTGATACTCAGTAAGTGTGAAATTTGCTACCATTTTCATTTTTACCTTGAAGTAGAGCCTTGAATGAACTTTGATTAAGTTTCCTTTAATCGCAGAGTTCCCATCTGGCTCAGTGGAAACAAATCTGGCTAGCATCTGTGAGGACGAAGGTTCGATTCCTGCCCTCGATCAGTGGGTTAAGGATCTGGCGTTGCCACGAGCTGTGGTGTAGGTCGCAGATGCGCTTGGATCCGGCGTGGCTGTGGTGTAGGCCAGCATCTGTAGCTCCGATTCAACCCCTAGCCTGGAACCTCCATATGCGAGGGTGCTGCCCTGGGTGGGGGCAGGGCAGAGACAGATTTCCTTTAAGCAAATAGCAGTGTGCCTTCCTCATGATTTCTTCAGGTTTGCTCGAATATGATGTGACAGGGAGGCATTTTTCCTTCTTTGACCACTCTGTGTAAATTGGCCCTTCGCACTGCCTGCCTCTGCTGGCCTGTTTTCATGTCCGCAGCACTGATGTGTATCTTCTTATGCATTGTGTGTCTCTCCTGCATGAGATGCGTGCTGCTTTGGTCAAGGACTTTGCCCTATGGAGTGCTTTGTCTCAGTACTTGGACCAGTGACTAACACAGAGCAGTGAATGAATGAATTGATATAGAACTTATTGAGCATCACTGAGGGAAAATTGAAGGAGAAAAGTATTGTGTGGATTCTTTCTTTTAAAAATGGTTTGGTGGGAGTTTCTGTCGTGGCACAGCGGAAGCGAATCCCACTAGGTTGCAGGTCTGATCCCTGGCCTCGCTCAGTGGGTTAAGGATCCCGCATTGCCTTGCGCTGTGGTGGAGGTCACAGACGCAGCGCGGATCTGTCGTTGCTGTGGCTGTGGTGTAGGCCGGCAGCAACAGCTCCCATTAGACCCCTAGCCTGGGAACCTCTGTACGCTGTGGGTGTGGCCCTAAAAAGACCGAAAAAAAAAAAAAAAAGGTTTTGTGAGCCTGTTTAACCACAGTAGCAGGATACTTATATTTTAAGCTCCTGCTGTTCTATTTTGAGGACATTCCAAGTCCGGTGGAATGATTTTGAATACCATTGCTTCTGCAGTGATATTTGTTGAGAGAAAAGGAAAGCATCAGCTCATCGTATTTTTAGGCAGTTTTTGTATAGACTTAAGTCACCAAAATTGTCTTCCCCAAATCCTCTTGATTGTGGGAGAGACAGCACCGTTGCTGTTGATAACAAGTGACTTATGGGGTAGCATATACTCTATAGTGTTTATTCTCGCTCTATGCAAAATAGAAACTCATTTGTGCTTGTTCTGTCTTTGGGGAAGTGCATCTTTGCTTTTCTTGGATTCCAGGTCAGTCTGTTAAATGTTTATTTTTTTTCTAGGGATTAGTTGGTTCTTACCCCTTCTACTTCCTGGTGTCCAGTGGATTAAATATTCTGTGGTGTCTGTTGAGGGCAGCAGTGGTAGGGACATCACTACTTTTTTGCTCATTTGGAGTATGTGATATTTCTATAAAAGGGTTGCTTGCTCAGTTTTGGTTTGCCCAGGCTATAGATACATTTATTGCTATTTGTTACTATGTATCAACTGATACAGAATTGGTATAGTCCAGGTAGGCAGTGGGCAGATCAGATTGGCAACTTTGATCTTAGAAATTCTAAACAGAAGGAAAGAAAAAAGAAAAATTCTAAACAGAAATGCCTTGAATTTAGGAGTTCCTGTCATGGCTCAGCGAACCTGACTAGGATCCATGAGGATGAGGGTTCGATCCCTGGCCTCTCTCAGTGGATTAAGGGATCCGGTGTTGCCGTGAGCTGTGGTGTAGGTCTTAGATGCGACTCAGATCCCATGTAGCTGTGGCTGTGACATAGGCCGGCAGCTGTAGTTCGGATTTGACCCCTAGCCTGGGAACCTCCATATGCCCCAGGTTCGGCCCTAAAAAGCAAAAAAAAAAAAAAAAGAAAGAAAGGAAGAAAGAAAAAAAGAAATGCCTTGAATTTAGAAGATAGTTCACTGCATACTGTGGTACTCTTATCAGTAACTAGTTTGACCATGGACTCATGTTCACATTCCCCTGATTGTCACAGATATTTTTCCACCTTGATTTGTTTGGCCTGGGATCCAAAAAGGCTTACACGTTGGCTGGCTTGCTGTACCTTTTCTTTGTTTGTTTTGTTTTTGTTTTTTGCTTTTTAAGGCCACACCCAGGGCATATGGAAGTTCCAGTTGGAGCGGAGCTGTCAGCCTGTGCCACAGGCACAGCAGCCAGATCTGAGCCGTGTCTGGCGGGAACTCACTTGCTGTTCTCTTCAGTCTCGTCTGTCTCCACCCCTCCTTCTTTTCTCTTGCCATTCGTTTCCTGGAGAAATTGGGTCATTTGTTTTGCAGGAATGGAACATTCTGGGCGTGGCTGATGACTTCCTGAGGTTGTTATTTGGCAAGTCTAATCCCTTTTTGTCTTGGAAACTGGAAGTTAGAGCTTGATTAGATTGTGTGGTAAGACTCCTTCATAGGTCATGCCAGGGGCATTACATCAGGAAGAGTCTGTGATCTGATTCTCATTTGAATGGTATTACAGTTGATTTAGGTATTAATAACCTTTTTACCTTTATTTCAGAAAAGCTTGATTCTCTGCTCTCAGACTACGACATCCTCTCTTTATCCAGCATTCGCCAGCACTCCGTAAGGAAAAGGGATCTGCAGGCCTCAACACACCTAGAGATACTACTAACTTTTTCAGCCTTGAACAGGTAATTTGAATCATTCGTAGAATAATGTTCGCAGTGGGGGACTTGGTTTGGTAAAAACGGAAAAATAGGAGTATCTACTGAAATCTTAGAAAATTACATTTTAAAGATTTGAATGAATGTAATTAGAATCTGACATGATTCTTAAAATAGTGTATTGATTATTCTTAAGTTCATACTGCTGACAATTTTTAAAAAGTAAATAGGTATTCCAAAGGTATTAATGGTGGTATATTTGTGGTTTTGGAATTATAACAATTTTGATTAATTGAATGATTATAATGCTTTAAATTTTCCTACTTTAGTGCTATCAACCTTATACGAGGTACTGTATTTTATATATGAAGACAGTGAGGCTTAGAGAGAAAGGATTTGCACAGCCTAGTGGTGAACTGGGTCTAGAATTCTGTGCCCTTTTCCCATTAAGTTGCTCATTTGTCATAGCATAAATTGATAGATGGGCAGTAATTTTAGTATTTTATGTTTTGTGGGGTTTTTTTTTTTTTCTTTTTTAGGGCTGCACCAGAAGCATAGGGAGGTTCTCAGGCCGGGGGTCAAATCAGAGTTGTAGCCACTGGCCTGTGCCGCAGCCACAGCTACTCAGGATCTGAGCCACGTCTGTGATCTACACCACAGCTCAGGGCAAGGCCGGATCCTTAACCCACTGAGCAAGGCCAGGGATTGAACCTGTGTCCTCATGGATACCAGTCGGATTTGTTTCTGCTGAGTATTTTATGTTTTGCAAATGTAAATCTGTTAGATAATTGCAGATCTCTTTCTAAAGTCTTTTTAGGGAGCTTTACTAATATCAAAAAACAAACACTGGGAGTTCTTTTTTGGTGCAGTGGGTTAAGGTCCTCAGGCATTGTCACCGCAGTGGTTTGGGTCGCTGCTGTTGCATGGGTTTTCTCCCTGGTCTGGGAGCTTCCATATGCCACAGGTGCAGCCAGAGAAAAAGTGTGTGTGTGTATATAGAATATGCACCTAATTTAAAAAAGCAAATTATAGAGCTATGAAAAGTTTTCACTTCTTCTAACTCTGTTGCACTTCCCAGACCTAGCAAGTTTCCTATATAAACTTTCAAGTTTTTTTTTTTTTTTTTTTTTTGCTTTTTGGGGCCACTCCTGGGGCATATGGTAGCTCCCAGGGGTTGAATCGGAGCTGTAACTGCTGGCCTACACCACAGCCACAGCAACGCCAGATCCGAGCCTCATCTGTGACCTAGGCCACAGCTCATGGCAATGCCGGATCCTTAACCCACTGAGCAGGGCCAGGAATCTCACCCACATCCTCATGAATATTAGTCAGGTTCGTTTCTGCTGAGCCACAACGGGAACTCCCAACTTTCAAAAGATTTTAATGCAGTTTTTTTGCATGTAGATCTATATATATAAGATAATATAGATACACACACATAGCTTCATAAATATTTTTGACAGCTTCATAAATATTACTATTGCTTAAAATTATAAAAATTTATTTACTAGTACCCTACAGATGGATATGGTTTAATCAAAGTGCTTTTTTTCTTACTGTGGCAAGCAGTGCTCCAGTGAATAGCTTTATAAATATATCTTGTCTAGGTGTTTTTCTAGGATACAGTCCTAAAAGGTGAATTTCTGTACTGGGTCAAGGGTGTACACATTCTCCATGAGTATTATATGGACGCATTTCCTCCTAAAGACATTAGACCGGTCTGTTCTACAGCACTTAATGAGCTTACCTGTTTCCTGTTATCCCTGCCGTTATGAGGTTTTAAAGATCTTAAACTATTCTTTTGAAAGGGAATAGTATCTCATAGTTGTTTTGATTTTCATTTTGTACGGAATTGACCATCTTTTCATGCCTTTATAAATCACTTATTTTATTTGTCTGCCTTTTGGTATCCATTTACTATTTTTCTATTGGGTTTATCCTTTTGGTAACTGAATTGTAGTGCTCAGTATATTTAAGGAACTAAGTCCATCATCACATGTGTTAGCTGATATTTTATGCAAATACTTTTACTGTTGCTGTTCTTACTTTTCCTGGTCATTGCCATCATCCTTAGGTTATTTTTGAATAATTTCTTTTTGTTAGATTTTATGTCAAAATGTTGCGATATATCTAGTTTCCAAACATAGCAAATTCGAGCAGAGTGGCGATAGTGGTAATAGCTCTAGTTTACTAGGTGTTTCTTTTGTATCATTTCCTTCAGTAGGCACTTTACATACGTTACCTCTACTTCTCACATACTCTGCGTAGAAGTTTTTGTTATTCCCTTTTTGAAGGCGAAAGAACAAAGCAAAACAAATTGAGGCTCAGGTTAGGTAAGGTGCCCGGGGTCACTCAGTAAGAAAGTGGAAGATAAAGGATTTGAACACAAGTCTGACTCCAAAACTAGTGCTATTTCTGCTATGCTGGCAAGCTTAGTGAAGGAATGAAGATATAGTAGCAGGAAATGAATAGGAGCAAAAGAGAGAGGGGAAGCCTTTAAAATCAGAACTCGGGATTTGGTTTTTGGGTTTCTTTTGAAGTTAGGTTTGAGGTAGCTGAGAATCCTCACTCTAGGGTTAAACACTGCCATAGCCTGACGTGCTTCTCTTGTGTTCCATAGAAAATGTTAAACAGCATCTGCTTATCTTCTGTGTAAGGAAGCAGAGAAATCGGTAATTTGTTTTCATCTTAATATTTAATGGGAAATATATCTAGTAATATTTGAGAACTTGTACCAGGTAGTTTGTTTTTTTTTTTTTTTGCTTTTTAGGGCCTCACCTGCAGCATGTGGCAGTTCCCAGGCTAGGGGTCGAATCAGAGCTATAGATGCCGGCCAGAGCCACAGCCCCACCAGATCCGAGCCACGTCTGCAACCTACACCACAGGTCATGGCATCGCCGGAGCCTTAACCCACTGAGTGAGGCCAGGGGTCGAACCTGGCCACCACGGGAACTCCCACCTTGTGTATGTTGATTGGCCTCCAAACCTTAGTCTTCACTGTGTGAAGTGGAGACAGCATAAAGAGCAGCTAACCCTGATTAGGTGTTCAGTAAATTATATTCAGTAGTATCAGTCTTCACCTGGAGAATGGATTTAATGGTTGCCAAGGAGGAGTGGGGAGGGAGCGGGATGGACTGGGAGTTTGGGGTTAATAAATAACAAACCATTGTATTTGGAATGGATAGACAGTGAGGTCCTACTGTGCAGCACAGGGCACTGTATCCAAGTTCCTGAGGTAGACCAGGATGGAATATTACTTACATATGTGTGTGTGTGTATGTTTTGTTTTGTTTTTTTTTTTTTTTTGCCTTTTTCCAGGGCTACACCCACGACATATGGAGGTTCCCAGGCCAGGGGTCCAATCGGAGCTGTAGCTGCCGGCCTCTGCCAGAGAAACAGCAACTTGGGATCCGAGCCTCGTCTGCAACCTACACTACAGCTCAGGGCAACGCTGGATCCTAAACCCACTGAGCAAGGCCAGGGATCGAACCCGCAACCTCATGGTTCCTAGTCGGATTCGTTAACCACTGCACCACCACAGGAACTCCTTTTTTTCGTTTTTAAGACAAGCAGGACTTCAATTTTGAAACTATCCAGTTATGTTTTCTAATTTTTCAGCATCTCCAGAAAAGGTAAATGTCTAAATTCTTTGAGTCTTTTTCCCTTCAGTTTTAGTTTCTTTGGTCTGCCAAGTTCTTACGGCTAAAGAAATTAGTCTGTCCTCACTGGCAGTATAACCCTCTAAGTACTTTGGTAAAATAGTAGTTATAACCTGCATAGTCTGCATTAATGTCAACTCTCCTGTCAAGTTCTTTTTTGAGGAGGTTTTACTAAATGAAAACTAGGCCCCCCCCCCCCGTTTGATGTGCTTGAAGTATGTTGCATTCTTCCTTTAGGCATTTTAAATTATACCTGACATCGAGTACTGAACGCTTCTCCCAGAATTTCAAAGTCGTGGTGGTCGATGGGGGAGACGAAAGTGAGTACCCCGTCAAGTGGCAGGACTTCTTCAGTGGACACGTGGTTGGTGAGTAGGAGCTTATTTGTTTGCCCTTGTGTCTGGGGGCTTAGGTGTCTGTCTACCTTGAACTCGACTGCATGTTCTTTTTTGAGGGGAGGGAAGAGGGGTGCCAAAGAAATGCTATTGGTTGTCTCTTTTATTTGAGTTTTGTTAAGTCTGGAAGCAGAAACAGTCAAACAGGAGGAAATGGCTATGATTCAGCATGTCATACTAATGGACTACTTTGATATTAAAATGGATTTCTTCTGAAATCATGAATTTAGTAACCTCTTGTCTCTGGGGAAGGATGGTAGGCTTCTCTTAATGAGATTGTATACAAGGAAGATAGGAGACAAAATGATGGACTCTGTGATCCTATTATGTATTTAAGAAACTATATCAGGCAATTGCCGTTTACTTCTGGAAATTTTTCTGCCATAAGAAAAAAGAAAAATGGGAATTCCTGCTGTGGCGCAGTAGGTTAATGATCCGGGTTGTTTCTTTGGAGGCGCCGGTTCGATCCCCGGCCCTGCACAGTGGGCTAAGGATCTGGAGTTGCTGCAGCTGTGGTGTAGGTTGCAGCTCTGGCTGGGATTCAGTCCCTGCCCTGGGAACTTCCCTATGCCGTGGTTGCGGTGGAAAAAGAGAAAAAAAGAAAAGAAAGGGCACTAAAATACCCGAATAGTACAGCCAGACCTGTGTATTCCAGCTCGTACCTCAACCTCCCCTTCGTTCGTTCTTCCCCCCAAACAGGCCGAGTTATCCCAGAAGGAGAGCTGAACTGTTCTGTTCTTTAGCACACTCTAGACAATTCTCCCAAGGAGTCTGAGGGAAAGAGGCTGGTTCAAGTTAGAGCTGAGGCTCCGCCTGAGGAGTGAGCAAGCCCGGCTGGTTTCTGGGCCTGTGGTTCGTGGCGGCACATCTCTGCGGAGCCGGAGACCCTTCGCTCCCTGAAGGGCCTGGTTGACTTTTATTAACAATCGGGTATAGTTTAGTTTTTGATTTAAATGTTTTTTAATGATGACTCTTTTTTTCTCTTAAGGTGAACCTGACTCTAGGGTTCTCGCCCACGTAGGAGATGATGATCTTACAGTAAGAATCAACACAGATGGGGCAGAATATAATATAGAGGTAAATCTACATGTGAATTTTTTTTTACAGGAGTGTATTTCTCTGATTTTTAGAAAGCCTTTTCTCATTAAGAAGAAGAAGTTCTTTAATTTTGTTTACTTCTTTTCTCCTTGTATTTAAAGTGGTTTTTTTTTTTTAAACCAGGAAAATAGATGAGTTAAAAAAAATTTTTTTTTTTTTTACATATCTAAGATGCTGTCCTGGCAGGCACTCTGTATTTTTAAGTACTGTTAGAAAGTCACATGTGGGGTAGATAAGAGGAAAAGAAAACTTTCTTCCTCTCGTTTTTTCTTTATCTTTCTCTAGTATTCCTACTAAAAGTATAAACATTTTCAAAGATGAGGGCGAACTCTTCTTTCTCTATTTCTTTCTTTGCCTGTTTTCTGGAAGTGCTAGATTAATGAAAAGTGGATAGTTCATAGTTGGAGAAGTTAAAAGAGGAAACTAGAGGAAACTGAGGCTCTGGTCACTATTCTACTGAAATGCTAGCAAAAGAAACCAAGACCATACTGGCCACATTTGTGTGAGACACATTGCCAGGTGTCAGCTACTAGTCCAGAAGACAGAGCATTTGCCACAGATTTGTGGGTTGAAGTAGGAAAATGAGAACACTCTGGGTAGTGATGAGATCACTGAAACAGAGCACTTGCCAAAAACCCTAGTTAGGGTGGGTCCAAATGAAAGTTTCAAGTGTATTCGAGCGCTGATTAGGGATAAGACAGGGTGCTAGTGCTGTGAGTGCTGTAACTTGTAATGACGTTTGCACTGCATGGCCGTTGGTCATTTATCTACCCATCATGGTGAAGAAAAAAGGTCCATCTTGGGGGGTCCTGTTGTGGTGCAGCGGTAGCAAACCTGATTAGTATCCTTGAGGACTTGGGTTCTGTCCTTGGCCTCGCTTGATGGGTTAGGGATCCGGCGTTGCTGGGAGCTGTGGTGTAGGCCAGCAGCTGTAGCTCCGATTCGACCCCTAGCCTGGGAACTTCCACATGCCACAGATGTGGCCCTAAAAAAAAGCAAAAAGAAAAGAAGGAAATGTCCATCTCTGGCCTTGCAGTGTATCTTGGTCTGTTATTGGGTAGACTCTCTGATGTCGCTGTTTTGGGGAGTCGAGTAGACCAGAGGCAGAAATTGAGCACCAAGTAAATGAGCATTTGCTCTAGAATAGGCACATCAACCAAGTCTTAAATTACTCCTTCAATCAATTTTTTAAAACTACATTTATTTTAAAAATACATGCTCCCTGAAAAATTCAGAAACTAGATTACCACTACTGGGAGATAAAACTACCATTAGTATTTGGATGAATGTCGTTCCAGATTTTTTTCTATACATTATATACAAACTTTTTTCCTATAAAATTAGGGCCATATGATAGGTACAGTTTGTCTTCAAGCATTTTTCATATCACTATGTAATTATGAACACTTTTCCGTGTTAGTAAATGAAGATCTAAATTAGGTGGTTTTTTCCCTTTTGCCATGGCATGCCGTGGCTTGATGTGGAATCCGACTTAGCACACCAGGCACTGAACCTCACAGCGGCGAGAGCATCATGTCCTAAGCGCTAGATCAGGGAGCTCCCCCAAATTAGGGTTGGTTTTTTTTTTTTTTTTTGCCTTTTCTAGGGCCGCTCCTGCTGCATATGGAGGTTCCCAGGCTAGGGGTCAAATTGGAGCCGTAGCTGCCGGCCTACGCCAGAGCCACAGCAACTCGGGATCCCAGCCGCATCTGCGACCAACCTACACCACAGCTCACAGCAACGCCGGGTCATTAACCCACTGAGCAAGACCAGGGACTGAACCCGCCACCTCATGGTTCCTAGTCGGATTCGTTAACCACTGTGCCACGACGGGAACTCCCAAATTAGGGTTTTTAATAAATCCTGCCTGTTGTTGGTTCATTGAATTGTTGTACCATTTATTTAACCAGTTCACCATTGATGTTCAATTGTTTTGTTTCTAATTTTTTAAATTAAAAATGCTCTAGTGAGAGTTCCTTTGTGGTGCAGCAGGTTAAGGATCTGGCATCACTGCGGTGGCTCAGGCTGCTAGGTTCAGTCCCTGGCCCAGGAACTTCTGCCTGCCACAGGCATGGCCAAATGAGAAGGAAAAAAAAAAAAAGCAAAACTTTAGCAGACAGCTTTCAGACATGCTTTCTGGTGCATGTGTTTAGTTAGGATAGTCTTGGTGATGGGGTATACTCTGGCAAACTGTAGGAAACTCTAGGCTGTGCCGGGGTTTTATTTTTTATTTTTTGTCTCTTCAGGGCTACTATACCTGTGGCATATGGAAGTTCCCAGTCTGGGGGTTAAATCAGAGCTGTAGCCACTGGCCTGTGCCACAGCCACAGCAACGCCAGATCTGAGCCACTGGCCTACACCACAGTTCACGGCAACGCTGGATCCTCAACCCACTGAGCGAGGCCAGGGAACGAACCTGCATCCTCATGGATACTAGTCACATTTGTTTCTGCTGAGCCACGACGGGAACTCCTGTGCCTTGGTCTTATATCACCTCTCCCCTGGCTCAGTAGCTGCCCCAGCACAGGTTGATTGGTTGCTTGTCAAGGCCAGTGTGGGTCGGTTGGTTCTCCACCTTGTAGCTTTGATGTCAGGACACGTGTTCCCTGAGGTTACTACAGAAGGACCCGGCTGGAGAATCCCACAGGGAATTTTTTTTTTTTTTTTGTCTTTTGGTTATTTCTTGGGCCGCTCCCGCGGCATATGGAGGTTCCCAGGCTAGGGGTCCAATCGGAGCTGTAGCCACCGGCCTACACCAGAGCCACAGCAACTCAGGATCCGAGCCGCGTCTGCAACCTACACCACAGCTCACGGCAACGCCGGATCGTTCACCCACTAAGCAAAGGCAGGGACCGAACCCGCAACCTCATGGTTCCTAGTCGGATTCGTTAACCACTGCGCCACGACGGGAACTCCCCACAGGGAATTCTGAAGGGCCAGGCTTGGAGGTGGCCTCGGTCACTTCCACTCATGTTCTAGAACTCTTGTCTGACCTGCCTGCAAGGGGGGCTGGGAAAGGTAATCTCTGGGCTTGGAAAGATTCGTGTAGGGAATGCAGGCATTGTTTTTGTCACAGTGCATGTCTTTGCTTATTTCCTTAGGATAGTCTGTTCTTTTATTTTTCCTTTTTACAGCCACACCAGTGGCATATGGAAGTTTCTGGGCCCTGGTTGAATTGGAGCTGCAGCTGTGGCCTATACCACAGCCACGGCAACACCAGATCTGAACCGAGGCCTATGGCAACACTTAAGGATCTTTAACCCCCTGAGTGAGGTCAGGGATTGAACCTGTATCCTCACGGAGACAATGTTGGGTCCTGAACCTGTGGAGCCATAACAAGAGCTCCATGTTAATTCTTAATCCAAAATGTGTGCATTTAGGATCCAAGTTAAATTTGCTCAGATTCTTCACTTTTCCAAATATTTCCCTTTGGGAAAATTAGAGATTCTGTTTCCATCCATACCACCTCTCTGTTTCACTAAGTACAAAAATGAACATTAATATTTCCCTGTGAGATATTCGCTGTACACTCATTAGATTTATTGAAGGACTTTTGCATGAGATTAATAATTTTTAAAATTTAAATTTAAAATTAAAATTGAAAATTGAAAAAGTGGGTGAGTTCCCGATAGAGTCCAGCAGTAACAAACCCAACTAATATCCATGAGGACTTGGATTTGATCCCTGGCCCTGCTCAGTGGACTAAGATCTGGCATTGCCTTGAGCTGTGGTGTAGGTCGCAGATGTGGCTTGTATGCCAAGTTGCTGTGACGTTGTAGGCCAGCAGCTGCAGCTCTGATTCAACCCCTATGTATGTTGCAGGTGCGACCCTAAGGAAAAAAAACTTTCTTAAAAAAAAAAAAATTGAAAAAGTGGTTTATTGCTTAGAAGGCCACTACAGTTTTCCCCTCCAACCCTCCTAGCCCTATGAAACCACTAATCTGCTTTCTATCTCTTTATATTTGTCTTTTTGTTTCTTTATATTTGCTTGGTGATTTCATATAAATGCAGTCATACAGCATGTGGTCTTTTGCTTCTGGCTGCTTCTTGAAATGTTCTCAAGGTTCACCCATATTATATATAGCATGTGTCAAGTACACCAGTTTTTTGGGTTTTTTTTTTGCCAAATAATATTCCATTGTTTGGGTATACCACATTTTTTATTCATTCATCAATTGATGGATTTTGTGTTGTCACCACTTTTGGCTGTTATGGATACTGCTGCTGTGAACATTTGTGAACAAGTCTTTGCATTAGCCTTTGTTTCCGTTGCTCTTGGGCATGTCATGTACTGGGAATGGAGTTTCTGGGTCATATGGTAATTCTGTTTTTAACTTTTGAGGAATTGCCAGGCTGTCTTTCATAGTGACTGCACTTTGTATTCTAACTATTTTACATTTATTGCATTTTATATCACATATTATATTCTCACTAGCAATAGGTGAGAGTTTCTCCACATCCTTGCCAATAGTTGTTGGTATATGTCTTTTTTTTTTTTTTTTGCTTTTTAGGGCTGCACCCATGGCATATGGAGGATCCCAGGCTAGGGGTTGAATCGGAGCTATAGCTGCTGGCCTACACCACAGCCACAGCAACATGGGATTGGAGCTGCATCTGTGACCTACACCCCAGCTCACGGCAATGTCAGATCGTTAACCCTCTGAACAAGGCCAGGGATCAAACCCACGACCTCATGGTTCCTAGTTGGATTCCTTTCCACTGCGCCAGGACAGAAACTCCCTGTTATGTGTCTTTTTGCTTATAGCCGTTGTAGTGGATGTGAAGGAGTGTCCTCAGGTTTTGGTTTTCATTTCCTCAATGATACCGAGATATATATACACACATACACATACATTTTTTTTTTTTTTTTGTACCAGGTGGTGCTTGGTTCTGATGAGCCTAGTGTCCTTACAGAAAAGAACTGTTTTTTAAAAAACAGAAGCATCCTTTTGTGTTGAGTAATTGTTCAGGTGTGTTAGTGCCGATTTACCATGGCCTCACAATATTGTAAGTGTAAATTTTTTAAAGAAACAACTCTGATGTCAGCAAGTTTTAGGCATATTGTCGCAAGTTTTTAGGTTTCTCTCCTGAAAATGTGTGTTCCTTCCTGTGCATAAAGCCTATGATGGCAAGAAGATGTTGAAGAAATTAGAACAAAAATCCCCTAGAATGTTGTGTTGTCTAACTGTTAGTCCTGTGTATTCTTCACCCAGATCAATGACAGCATGCAGTAGGCACTACATATCTATTTTTCAATGAATGAACAGAAAAGGATATGCATTTTCTTTTCTGGATTTCCTAAAAGATTTCAAAACTTGTGCAAAGTATTGCTTTTTTTTTTTTTTCATGTACAGATAAAATCAAAGAGTGAGTAATCCATGTATTTACTTACCAACATAGAAACTGATTAAAATTGAGATGACTTATTTTTAATAAAATGATTCGTGTGTTTACTTAACATGGAAATGTTATCTGAAAACAAGGAAAGGATGTTGTAAGAATTTAATATTTAGGAATTTTTATATTTTCCATCTCAGTTATATTTGTTTTCTATTTTAGCCACTTTGGAGACTAATTAATGATACTAAAGACAAAAGAGTGTTAGTTTATAAGTCTGAAGATATCAAGAATGTTTCACGTTTGCAGTCTCCAAAAGTGTGTGGTTATATAAAGGCGGATAATGAAGAGTTGCTTCCTAAAGGGCTAGTAGACAGAGAGCCGCCTGATGGTAAGACTAAAAAATATATTTCAAATAAGAAACAAGCATAACAGCTGTCTTCAGTAGGGGTGATTGTTAGTTGATTAAAAAAAGAGAACATAATTATTCAGTAACTGTAGATTTGGCTTGAAAATCGTTCAGAAATTTATTTTTTTTCTCTATAAGAATTGAAAACACTAGAAAATCATGGTGATAATAAAGATTGGACTTTAAAAAAGATAGAGGAAAGGGGAACTTGAATAATCTGAAGGAAAATTTTCATTTGCAGGCGTTTAGAAATGACAGAATGATACTGTGTACAAGACAATCTTTAGATAAGTTTGTAAGAAAGTAGCCAAAGAGGTCTGTCCTGTTTAGAAAGAGGATTATTGGTCTTGGTGTAGCTGAGTTCAGAGGCATTTAAAAAGCATCTAGCCATCTTGGAGAAGTATTCTTTCCTCATTTTTGAAAATCTTAGAAAATATTACTAGCATTTTGGTATATAAATTCTTAAACAGTTTGGTTAAAGAAATAATCTTTTAACACAAACTAGTTTCTTAATGTTTGATTATCTGGATATTTTTACTGTTACGTGGCTAATTTGTAGACTTCTTCTAGAAGAAAATAACACTTTATAGCCCAGCAGTAAATAGGTAATTGTTTTATTCTGTTAAGTACTTTTACGCTTTTCCTTGGTTTTCAGTTTTACAGTTTGAAAACCTTGTATTACTTTGACTTTTTTGTTTTCCTCAAAAATTTGTTTTCAAGATATTGTCGAGGATACCGAGCTCAAATAATATTTGTCTCAAACGTGTTAGATTTAAAATGTTACTGTAAAACTCCTTGTTTTGATGAATTTTGATTTAATAGTGCGTACAAATTCACATTAGAGCTTGTTCACCGGGTGAAGAGAAGAGCCGACCCTAATCCCCTGAGGAACACGTGTAAATTACTGGTGGTGGCAGATCATCGCTTTTATAAGTACATGGGCAGAGGGGAAGAGAGCACGACGACAAACTACCTGGTGAGTATGAGGTGTTGCGTGAGAGAAGGGACAGAGTCCCCCGAGGGGTGAGGCCATTTAAGGGAAGATGGCTCTGGCCTTCTCCTGTGGCACCGTGGGTTGAGGGTCTGGCGTTGGTCCCTGTGGCAGCATTGTGGGTCACTGCCGTGGCGCAGGTTCAGTCCCTGGCCCCAGGACCTTCCACATGCTGGGGGCGCGGTCAACCGTGAAAAAAGACAACCGCTCTAATTTGAAATGGAATGAAATGGAATCTGTCTCAGATGCTCTGTGATTTCATGGAATATTTGAGGACTGTTGTCTGAAGTTCTTACATTATTGTATTTTTGTTGTTGTTGTTTTTTAGGGCCACACGTGCAGCACATGGAGGTTCCCAGGCTAGGGGTCTAATTGGAGCTGCAGCTGCCGGCCTGCACCAGAGCCACTGCCGCGCCAGACCCCACGTCACAGCTCACAGCTCCCTGCTGAGCGAGGCCAGGGGTTAAACCCGCAGCCTCATGGTTCCTCGTCGGATTCATTTCCCCTGTGCTGTGATGGGAACTCCTCTTAACGTTACTGTATAGAGATTCTAGCTTCAAAATTTTAAAAGCCCTCTTCCCTTTCCCCTGAGATGGTCTCCACATCAGAATTTGTATGCATATTATGTTGAGGGAACGTTTGATGACGTAGGCCTCCCTTCTTTATAAAAGCGCGCTCTGGAACACATCACGCCATACCGGCTGTGATCCTGTTGGTGACGTGTGGCTCTGTGCTCCTGAGCGGGGGAGAAGAGTCTTTCTGTCAGCGTGTGTGTGTTGCTCGTGCTTCTGTGTATACCTCAGAGCAGACGATCAGCTTGGCCTACGCTGTGTAAAATAGCAAATTGCTGAACTACACCTGTGAAAAAGATGGGACTTTTGTGGTCCTAACACTAGGGCAAGGTTACAGAGATGCTGCTGCTGGATTTTTAAGCGCTTACGACTGTAATTTTGAAAGTCAGGGGCAATCATATTTCTCGGGCGTGTTTTGTCAGCATGACCTCATTCCTCGGGATCACTGGGCGCTGACTGAGGTGACGTTGTTGGCGGCGGTAAAGAAGGCAGCCCTTCACTCGGAGGGCAGAGCCCAGCGCAGCGGAGCCTCTCCCGCCTTTACCATGCCCGGTCTGTGTGGTCCGGCGCCGTCCTCACCCGCTTTGCCTTCCCTTCCCTGTCGAGGGAGTCAGTCGATGGCCAGGGTTGTAGGAGCAGTGTGTGACGTCACTGCAGTTCTTGTTCCCGAGTGAGAGATTCTTTGTTGAAAAGTGCTTTCTTAGTGTGGATTTTGTATGAGGGGCTCCTAGTGTACTTCTCTGTTCATTACACAAGAGTTTGGATACATTGAGACGTCTGGTCTTAAAAATTGTATTTCTTAGTCTTACAGTTTCTTTTTTAATTTTTTTTCTTAGTCTTTTCTAGGGCCACACCTGCGGCATATGGAGGTTCCCAGGCTAGAGGTCGAATTGGAGCTGTTGCTGCCGGCCTACACCACAGCCACAGCCACGCCAGATCTAAGCCTCGTTTGTGGCCTACTCTACCGCTCACAGCACCGTTGGATCCTTAACCCACTGAGCGAGGCCAGGGATCGAACCAGCAACCTCATGGTTCCTAGTCGGATTCGTTAACCACTGAGCCCGGACAGGAACTCTAGTCTTACAGTTTCTGTAAGAAAAGAACAGTTTCTCAGACCTGTAACTTGCTTCCCAGTGCCCAGAACAAGCCTCATTAACCAGTTTTTGAACCATTACATGTCTTCTCTGAGGAGAAGATCAGTCGTGAAGATTTTGCTCGTCTGTCGTTGGTGTCGTTCTGGGCTGTCGCGCTGTCGCTCCCCCCTCAGGATTCTCTCCTGCCCGTAGCCTCGCTCCAAACCAGAGGCCTGGAGAAAGAGGGAGGATGAGGCCTCGTCCTCTGTCCCTTTTTCCCTGGTCCTCAGTTCGGCGCCGTGCCCAGGGCGGGCCTCGGCCAGGGCTGGCATGTCTTCGTTAGCCGTTTTCGTAGTTGACCAGAATGGCGGTTTTTAAAAAACCCATTACTTGGTATTTTGGTTCCCTATGCAGTTGACGTCAGAAATTTGGGGTGCACTGTATGTACGCCTGCTTGATTCTGGCTAACACCATTTTAGGTTTGAGGCTGGGCATGGCTTCTTCATTAGAGCTGTCCGTGTGAAGACTAGCATCTTTTTTTTTTGTCTTTTGTCTTTTTGTTGTTGTTGTTGCTATTTCTTGGGCCGCTCCCTCGGCATATGGAGGTTCCCAGGCTAGGGGTCGAATCGGAGCTGTAGCCACCGGCCTACGCCAGAGCCACAGCAACGCGGGATCCGAGCCGCGTCTGCAACCTACACCACAGCTCACGGCAACGCTGGATCCTCAACCCACTGAGCAAGGGCAGGGACCGAACCCGCAACCTCATGGTTCCTAGTCGGATTCGTTAACCACTGCGCCACGACAGGAACTCCCAAGACTAGCATCTTAATGCTCGCTTTTGTAATGGGCAAAAGCTTGGTACGATGGTATGTCATCTAAATGGATTTTTTTTTAATCCCCACAGAACTTCTATGACGCTGCACAGGGCGGTAAAGAGACCTAACGCCTTTCTCTCCCTCTCCCTTTTATACACACAGATAGAGCTAATTGACAGAGTTGATGACATCTATCGGAACACTTCATGGGACAATGCAGGTTTTAAAGGTTATGGAATACAGATAGAGCAGGTATTTATCAATAGATGTGGCTTGTAGTACTCAGCTAAGTTATGTGATGTAAATATTTGTCACTTGTATTTAAAACTCCAAAACTTATCTTCTACTTTAATCATGAATAAATATTCTGAAATGCCAGTGATTCTTTTTCTGAAACGTAACAGCATTTTTGATATTATTTATAGATTATGAAATATTCTGTTCTTATGTTTGTGCTTATTTTTGTGCTACTATGATCTTTTTTCCCCCCTGAATTCATAGCCTTCTTATCCCTTGCATTGCTTTATTTTTCTTTGATTATGCTTAGTGTCTAGTTAGAATTTTAGCATGTGTTGTTGAATCCTTAGGAAATTGACTCAAAAATATCATGTACATTTGCAAGGCATTTATACATGCAGAACCATTATATCTCTTTTCTCAGAAATCTTCTGAGTTCTTATCTGTTAAATGTCCAGCAACAATGTATAAATGTCATCCTAATTATATCACGTAGTAAAAATTTCTCCAAATTGTTCAGACTGATAAACAAGACTTTCTGAAATTGAGTATTGCTTTGGACAGACATTTTGACATCTAAATTAAGGGAATTATTGTCTCTGTTTTTTCCAGCCTTTTTGTACTAAACTATATTCTTATAGGTTCTGCAGTGTAGAATTTATAGAATGAAAAGAAAACAGCTTTTGAAATCATGTATCATACTTATAAATGTTAAAGTTTTATAGTACTTGTATAAAACTAAGAGAAGTATTTCCCCTTTTCCATTCTCTTTTTACTGTTTTGCATTTTCTTTTTTAAGTTATTATTTGAATAGGTAATATATACACATGGTACAAAAGCCAGTGACAAGTAAGTCTTCTCCACCTCTACCCGTTGTCAAACTAGTTCCTTCCCCAGAGACACCCACGTCCCTAGTTTCCTCCATATCGTCCAGAGATATTTTATGCATGTAGAGCATGTGTATGTTATATGTGTGTATTTGACATAGTCGTGGTATGGTGTACTTTTTTGCACTTTGCTTTTTCATTTCATGAACATGCTGGTGATTATTCCATTATGGCACATATAAAGCTGCCTCACTTGTTTAAATAGCTGCATCCTTGTTTGAGTTTTAGGAGACATAAGCTCCTTTTTGCTTTAGGAATTTGCAACCATTTGAAAAAAACTGGGTATGATGGGAGATTAAACTACCAGGCAGGGTCTTTAATGATGGTAGTGGCTGGGAGGATATGTGGTTTAGATGTGCAGAGTGGGATCCCACCGCGTGCATCCCAGATTTGATCTTGAGAACCCACCACCCAAGCTGCAGAGCCCACCCCAGGGAGCTCGCCACGGGGTAGCTGAGCAGGCCCCGGTATCCCTTCTGTAGGCAGGCAGATGGGAAGAGATGGCAGAAACAAGGAGCCAAGCATGGCTTTGTTCCTTTTTCAGATTTGCCAACCTTTATGTTTCCTTTCCTTTAGAGAGAAACATTTGTCCCCTTTTTTAAAAGGAGGATTAACATGAATTTGTGGTATATGTATAAGGAAAAGCCCCATTCGTTATACTCTGATTCCTCTGGTGTGTAGTGCCTTACATCTTACTGTTTTGCATCTCTGAATCATTGACTGTGGTTGGAATACATTATTTTAGGCTCATGGAACCTAGGTTTTCATTTTTTCCAACTAAATACAGAGGGAAATAAAACTTTAAGAATACATTTATAAGTTTATAAATAATTCATTGACGTAAATGTTTTCCATACCATTTGCCTCTCAGTTTGTTTTTAAACATTAGATATTAGGAAAAAAATTACAGGGAGTTCCTGTCATGGCTCAGCAGTAAAGAGCCCACCTAGTATCCATGAGGACACAGGCTCCATCTCTGGCTTCACTCAGTGGGTTAAGGATCTGGTGTCACCATGAGCTGTGGTGTAGGTTGCAGATGCCCCTTGGATCTGGTATTGCTTTGGCTGTGACGTAGGCCAGCAGCTACAGCTCTGATTTGACTCCTAGCTTGGGAACCTCCATACGGTGCTGGTGTGGCCCTAAGAAGCCAAAAAAAAAAAAAAAGGGAAAGAAAAAAAATGGGATAGCTAGAGCTGAAGAATTTTATAGAATTTTAGCTTAAAAACATTTTTTTTTGAATGGTAGATGGTCTCTTTTTGAATAGCTGACAGTTTCAGTCTTGTGACTTTTTCTGAAGCGTTCTCTAAGTATTTTATCTCTTTAAGTATAGATTCGCATTCTCAAGTCTCCACAAGAGGTAAAACCTGGTGAAAGGCACTACAACATGGCAAAAAGTTACCCAAATGAAGAAAAGGATGCTTGGGATGTGAAGATGTTGCTAGAGGTAGGTTGTGGAATCTGGATGTGATACTGTTGACACCATTTTGTGATTTTTAAAAATTTAGGTCATGTCTGTGTTAGTGAGGCTGTGGCTGTGGTTTAGACTGGCAGCTGCAGCTCCGATTCGACCCCTAGCCCAGGAACTTCCATATGCTGCAGGTGTAGCCCTAAATTAAAGAAAAAAAAAAAGTCCTTCAGGCTGAAATGAAAGAATGGTAACAGTAACCCAAATCTAGGTGAAAAATAAAGAGCATTGGTAAATGTAACTATATAACTAAACAAAAGATTTTCGTGAATGTATTTTTGTTTGCAACTCACCTCTGTATTGAAAAACAACTAATAAAGCAATAACTATTAGAACAAACAAAAAGATGTGTTGTATGTATGTGTACACACACACACACACACACACACACACACACACACACAGCGGAGTACTGCTCAGCCATAAAAAAGAATGAAAATTTGCCATCTACAACAACATGGATGGACTTGGAGAAAGATAAATAATATATGATATCACTTAAACGTAAAATCTAAGAAATACAACAGGCGTTCCCATCGTGGCGCAGTGGTTAACGAATCCGACTAGGAACTATGACGTTGTGGGTTCGATCCCTGGCCTTGCTCAGTGGGTTAAGGATCCAGCATTGCCGTGAGCTGTGGTGTAGGTTGCAGACACGGCTCGGATCCGGAGTTGCTGGGGCTGTGGTGTAGGCTGGCAGCTGCAGCTTCGATTCGACCCCTAGCCTGGGAACCTCCATATGCCACAGGAGCGGCCCTAGAAAAGGCAAAAAGACAATCAATCAATCAATCAATAAAAAATACAACAAACTAGTGAATGCGGCAAAAAAGAAAGACTCACAGATATAGAGGACCAATTAGTGTTACCAGTGGGGAGCGGGAAGGGGCAGCATAGGGATGGAGCTTGAGAGGTACAAACTATTAGGTATAATATAAGCTACCAGGATATGTTGTACAACATGGGGAATATAGCCAATATTTTATAGCAGTAAATGGAGTATAACCTTTTAAAAATTGTGGATTAATATGTGGATCTGTAACATAATATCCATCAACTACAATTTTAAAAATTAAAAAAAAATTGCAGTCATATAGTATGGTACTGTTCTGGAATATTCAGTTGAAACATCTTTTGGTCTGATGTAACTGTTAATTAAGAACTTTTTTTTTAAATAAAGCAATTTAGCTTTGATATAGCTGAAGAAGCATCTAAAGTCTGCCTGGCGCATCTTTTCACTTACCAAGATTTTGATATGGGAACTCTTGGATTAGCTTATGTTGGTTCTCCCAGAGCAAACAGTCATGGAGGTGTTTGTCCAAAGGGTGAGTTTTCCATTTGTTGTATGAATTTGTGGGAATAGCAAGCTGATTGGATTATATTATAGTTGTGTACTAAACAAGGGATTTGTCTGTTTTCTTTTTTCCTTTAGCTTATTATAGTCCAATTGGAAAGAAAAATATCTATTTAAATAGTGGTTTGACCAGCACAAAAAATTATGGTAAAACCATCCTTACAAAGGTACGTTCTTTTGCTTTTTTTTTTTTTTTGTCTTTTTAGGGCCGTACCCGCAGCATATGGAGGTTCCCAGGCTAGGAGTCTAATTGTGGTTGTAGCCGCTGGCCTACACCACAGCCACAGTAATGCCAGATCTGAGCCGCCTCTGTGACCTACACCACAGCTCATGGCAACGCTGGAGCTGTAACCCACTGAGCAAGGCTAAGGATCGAACCCACAACCTCATGGTTCCTGGTTGGATTTGTTTCCGCTGCTCCATGACGGGAACTCCTCTTTTGCTTTTTAAAAAAATAATTATTTATTTTGGCTGTCTTGTGGCATATGGAAGTTCCCACGACAGGGATCAGATCTAAACCACAGTTGCAGCCTGCAGCTGTAGGAATGCCTGATCCTTAACCCACTGTGCTGGGCTGGGGATCGGGATGCTCTAGCGATGCTGCCAATCCTGTTGTGCCGCAGCAGCGACTCCTGTTCTTTCCATTTTTGAAAGAGTAGATTTTGAATTTATTGTAGAATCACCGCTATTACACATTTATGTAGGTATCTTTTTTAAAAGTAATACCTCTTGGAGTTCTGCTGTGGCCCACTGGGTTAGGAATCCAACTACAGTGGCTCAGGTGGCTGTGGATGTGTGGGTTCGATCCCTGGCCCGGCTGGGTACAGTGGCTTGAAGGATCCGGTGTTGCCGAAGCTGCAGCTTGGAATTAGACCCTCATCCGGGAACCTCCATATGCTGCATGTGCGACCACACACACAGAGTAATAACTACTGTTTTTTGTTTCTGCCTTAAAAAACATGTTTTTAGTGAGAAATACGAAGAAAATAAAAAGTATAAAGAAGAAAATAATAATTAGCTGTCAAACTTCTTTTGAGACCAGTCAGGATCATTGCTTTACCCGAGGACATCCCTTCCGAAGCCTTTCATCGTGCATCTCCTGACGGGACTGCTATCCAAAATATATAAGGAATATACTAAACCCTCAGCAAGAAAAAAACGAACAACTCAATTTAAAAAAAAGGCAAAAAGTTCCCGTCGTGGCGCAGTGGTTAACGAATCCGACTAGGAACCATGAGGTTGCGGGTTCGGTCCCTGCCCTTGCTCAGTGGGTTAACGATCCGGCGTTGCCCTGAGCTGTGGTGTAGGTCTCAGACGCGGCTCGGATCCCGCGTTGCTGTGGCTCTGGCGTAGGCCGGGGGCTACAGCTCCGATTCAACCCCTCGCCTGGGAACCTCCATATGCCCAAAGAAATAGCAAAAAGATGAAAAATAAATAAATAAATAAATAAAAATAAAAAAAGGCAAAAGATCTTAATAGCCACGTTTCCAAAGAAGATACACAGATGGCAAATAAACATATAAAAAGATGCTCAACCTTCCATGTTATTAGGCAATTGCAAATCAAAACAGTGTTGAGATACCACTATCTGACTATTAGAATGGCCAAAATCCAAAATACTGATGATGCCAAATCCTAATGAGGATGTGGAGCAACACAAATTCTCACGCGTTGCTGGGAATGTGAGATGATGTAGGCACTTCGGAGGACGGTCTGGCAGTTTCTTAGACAACTAAACCTACTCTTCATAGGATGCAGCACCCGTATTCCTTAGTACTTACCCAGAGGAGTCCTCACACAAACCCACGGACGGATGTGTACGTGGTTTTGGTGGTGATTGCCAAGATTTAGAAGCAGCCAAGGTGTCTGTCAGTAAGTGAGTGGACAGACTGATACATCTGGACAATGGAATATTACTCAGCAACTTAAAAAAATAAAAATAGCTATCAAGTCATAAACAGACATGGAGGAACCATAAATGTATATTATTGAGTAAAGGAAGGCACCCTGAAAAGGTGACTTTCTGTTGGATTCCATCTGTGTGACGTTCTGCTGAAGGCAGAATCATAGAGGCAGTAAAAGTGGAGTGGCTGCCAGTAGTGGAGGGAGGAGTGAGCAGGCAGAGCGCAGACCATTCTGTGTACATGAATCACGGAGATAAGACATCTGTCAAAACCCACCCAAATTCCAACACAAAGACAACCTTCACATAAAAAATGGACTTTGGGAGCTCCCCTTGTGGTACAGTGGTCTGGCTTGTCTCTTTTGGAGGCACCCCTTCAACCCCTGGCCCTGAGCAGTGGGTTAAGGACCTGGCATTGCTGCCGCTGTGGCACAGGTCACAGATGTGGCTCAGATTGGATCCCTGGCCCAGGATCTTCCATTGCTGTGGGTGTAGCACTCTCCCCTCCCCCAAAAATAAATAATGGACTTTGGTTGATTAAAAGAAAAAAGTAAAGTGGGATGAGAGAAGAAAAATATATTGATGCGTTTTTAGAAATCTTTTAATTTCCAAAATTGTTTTTTATGGTGCTCCTTTGCCTTTCTGGTGTCACCGCATCAGCGGTGGTTTAATTACATAACGTTTTCCTCGGTCTTCCAGAATTTTTCTAAGACACATAGAACAAAAAATAAATTGCTTTGATGTATTTAAAGCATAGATCTGTTAGAGAATCCATCCACTAATGAATTTTTCCAAGCACAGTTTGGAATTATTTCTCCATATTGTACCTTTGGGATTTGAGTACTTTTTGCTAAAATTACAAAGTTTTCTTTCCTACCATTTTTTGGGGGGGAGGTCCTTTTTTATTTTTATTTCATTTTTCATCTTTTTAGTACTTTTTTAAATTTATTTTTTTATTACTCGATGTATTACATTTATAGTTGTACAGTGATCATCACAATCCAGTTTTACAGGATTTCTATCCCACACCCCCAGCACATCCCCCCACGCCCCCAAACTGTCTCCTTTGGAAACCATAAGTTTTTCAAAGTCAGTGAGTCAGTGTCTGTTCTGCAAAGAAGTTCATTGTGTCCTTTTTTCAGATTCCACCTGTCAGTGAGAGCATTTGATGTTGGTGTCTTATTGACTGACTTTACTTATTAGCATGATAATTTCTAGGTCCATCCATGTTGCTAAAAATGCCAGTATTTCATTCCTTTTAATGGCTGAGTAATATTCCATTGTGTATATGTACCACATCTTCTTGAGCCACTCCTCTGTCGATGGACATTTAGGTTGTTTCCATATCTTGGCTATTGAAAATAGTTCCACAGTGAACATCGGAGTACGTGTCTTTGCGAGTCCTGGTTTTCTCTGGATAGATGCCCAGGAGTGGGATTGCTGGATCAAATGGTAGTTCTATTTTGAGTTTTCTGAGGCATCTCCCTACTGTTTTCCACAGTGGTTGCACCAATTTACAATCCCACCAACAGTGTAACAGGGTTACAGGGTTCCACACCCTCTCCAGCACTTTGTTTGTGGACTTTTTGATGATGGCCATTCTGGCTGCTGTAAGGTGGTACCTCATGGTGGTTTTGATTTGCATTTCTCTAATAAAGAGTGATGTTGAACATCTTTTCATGTGTTTTTTGGCCATCCGTATGGCTTCTTTGGAGAACTGTCTGTTTAGATCTTCTGCCCATTTTTTGATGGGGTTGTTTGTTTTTTGGTATTGAGTGGTAGGAGATGTTTATAAATTTTGGAGATGAATCCCTTGTCAGCTGATTCATTTGCAGAGATTTTCTCTCATTCTATGGGTTGTCTTTTCATTTTATTTAGGGTTCCCTTTGCTGTGCAGAAACTTTTCAGTTTAATCAAGTGCATTTATTTATTTTTGTTTTTACTGTCATTACTCTTAAGAGGTGGATCTGAGAAGATGTTGCTGTTGTTTATGTCAGAGAGTGTTTGGCCTATGTTTTCCTCTAAGAGTTTTGTAGTGTCTGGTCTTATATCTAGGTCTTTAGTCCATTTTGAGTTGATTTTTGTGCATGGTGTTAGGGAGTGTTCTAATTTCGTTCTTTTCCATGTGGCTGTCCAGTTTTCCCAGCACCACTTATTGAACAAGCTGTCCTTTCTCCATTGTATAGTCTTTCCTCCTTTGTGATAGATGAGTTGGCTGTAGGTGCGTGGGTTTAATTCTGGGCTTTCTGTCCTGTTCCACTGATCTCTCTTTCTGTCTTTGTGTCCGTACCATACGGTTTTGAAGATTGTTGCTTTGTAGTACAGTCTGAAGTCCGGGAGCCTGATTCCTCCAGCTCCATTTTTCTTTTTCAGGATGTCTTTGGCTATTCTGGGTCTTTTGTGCCTCCAAACAAACTTTAATTTGTTCGAGTTCTGTGAAAAATGTCCTTGGTAATTTGATAGGGATTGCATTGAATCTGTAGATTGCCTTGGGTAGTATAGTCATCTTGATAATATTGACTACTCTTCCAATCCAAGAGCATGGGATGTCTTTCCATCTATTTGTGTCATCTTTTGAGTTCTTTCATCAGTGTCAAATAGTTTTCAGAGCACAGGTCTTTTGTCTCTTTAGGTAGGTTTCCTCCTAGGTATTTTATTCTTTTGGATGTGATGGTAAACGGGATTGCTTCCCTAATTTCTCTTTCTTTTTCTTTTTTTCTTTTCTTTTTTTTTTTTTTTTGTCTTTTTGCCATTTCTTGGGCCGCTCCCGCAGCATGTGGAGGTTCCCAGGCTAGGGGTCCAATTGGAGCTGCAGCCACCAGCCTACGCCAGAGCCACAGCAACGCGGGATCCGAGCCGCCTCTGCGACCTACACCACAGCTCAGGGCCACGCCGGATCGTTAACCCACTGAGCAAGGGCAGGGACCGAACCCGCAACCTCATGGCTCCTAGTCGGATTCGTTAACCACTGCGCCACGACGGGAACTCCCCCTGATTTCTCTTTCTGATCTTTCATTGTTAGTGTATAGAGATCCCATCGATTTCTGTGTGTTACTTTTGTATCCTGCGGCTTTGCCAAATTCATGGATGAGCTCTAACAGTTTTCTGGTAGAGTCTTTAGGGTTCTCTAGGTACAGTATCATGTCATCTGCAAATAGGGATGATAGTTTTACTTCTTCCTTTCCAGTTTGGATTCTTCTTAATTCTTTTACTTCTCTGACTGCCGTGGCTAGGACTTCTAGAACTATGTTGAAGAGTAGTGGCGAGATCGGACATCCTTGTCTTGTTCCTGATCTCAGGGGGGATTCTTTCAGCTTTTCACCATTGAGAATGGTGTTCGCTGTGGGTTTGTCGTATACGGCCTTTATCGTGTTGAAGTCGTTTCTCTCTGTGTCCACTTTCTGAAGGGTTCTCGTCAGAAATGGGTGTTGGGTTTTGTCACAGGCTTTTTCCGTGTCTATGGAGAGGATCAGATGGTTTCTATTCTTCAGTGTGTTCCTGTGGTGTGGCACACGGATGGGTGTGCAGACACTGAAGAACCCTTGCCTCCCTGGGATAAACCTCACTTGATCATGGGGAACAATCCGTTTAATGGATTGTTGGATGCGGTTTGCTAGTATTTTGTGGAGGATTTTTGCATTGATGTTCATCAGTGAAATTGGCCTGTAGTTTTCTTTTTTTTGTGGCCTCTTTGTCTGGTTTTGGTGTCAGGGTGATGGTGGCCTCATAGAATGAGTTTGGGAGTATCCCTTCCTCTGCAATTTTTTGAAATAGTTTCAGAAGGATAGGTGTTAGCTCTTCTCTAAATGTTTGATAGAATTCACCTGCCGAAGCCATCTGGTCCTGGACTTTTGTTTTCCTGCTGTTTTTGAAACACTTAGAAACCTTCAGGAGATTGGTTTCAGAATTGGGACTCTGTCTTAAAAAAATCAGATGTCTTGCAAAATATGACAAATATTTTCAAGTTCTGTGGAGTGGACCCTCCCCCCCGAGAAAGATCAATAATTAAATTTGTTATTTTATGCATAAAAATATGGGGAAATTTTTAGCTTTACTGACTAAATTCATTTTTTTTTTCTTTTTAGGACTGCTGCACCTTCGGCATATGGACGTGCCCAGGCTAGGGGTTGAATCAGAGCTACAGCTGCCAGCCTACACCACAGCCAGGATTGAACCCGCGTCTTCATGGATGGTAGTTGGGTTCGTTACCACTGAGCCACTATGGGCACCCCCTAAATTCACTGTTACGTTTAGGTAGAAATCCTCGGGTGGTCTGATAGGCCCCGTACAGCCCTCTAGCTGGATTCTGGTAGCTCGAGTCCTCTCGGTCGTTTCAGGCGCTCACTGGACATGCAGTCAGTCGCTGAGGTCAGATGGGAACACGGTGCTGCTGTTCTTCCTTATCTTTACGTCCCCCTCTGTACGTAGGTTTTAATGGCAGGATGACTGGGTGAGGGTGGGAGCTGAGTGATTGGCGGCACTTAGCTGTTTGGTTGAACAATGCAGACAGTGCTTGGTGACTTTTTTTTTTTTTTTGGTCTTTTTTTTGCTATTTCTTGGGCCACCCCCGCAGCATGTGGAGGTTCCCAGGCTAGGGGTCGAATCGGAGCTGTAGCCACCGGCCTACGCCAGAGCCACAGCAACGCGGGATCCGAGCCGTGTCTGTAGCCTACACCACAGCCCACGGCAATGCCGGATCGTCAACCCACTGAGCAAGGGCAGGGACCAAACCCGCAACCTCATGGTTCCTAGTCGGATTCGTTAACCACTGCGCCACGACGGGAACTCCCAGACAGTGCTTGGAATCAGTGTTTGCCTCATTAAGGGCATTCCAGTCTGTCTTTTTTTCTTAGTATATGGTTTTTTTTTTTTTTCTTCTGGTTTTATTATTTTATTATCATAAATTTTATTGGAGTACAGTTGACTTACAGTGTTGTATTAGTTTCAGGTGTACAGTCCAATATATCTTTTAAGTTATATTTTCTTACATTGATCTAAATGTCATCCTTATAATTCTGTTTAACAGTGTTAAGTGCAGTCCTGTGTATTCTAATTTCTAATATTGATAGAAGAAATCTAGTCCAGCTGTAATTCTCTGTTGGTCTGGTTGATCAGGACCCTATTTCAGATAGTAAGGCCCAACAAGCAAGCAAGAGAGGGCCAGGTATTGGGAAGTAACCTTTTCTCTGCGTGACCCTTCAGGAAGCTGACCTTGTGACAACTCATGAATTGGGGCACAATTTTGGAGCAGAACACGATCCAGATGGTTTAGCAGAATGCGCCCCAAACGAGGACCAGGGAGGAAAATACGTCATGTATCCCATAGCCGTGAGTGGTGATCATGAGAACAACAAGGTATGTACCCTCTGGAGCTTTTTATGGGCTGGAAAGGAAGAGGCCACGTTTAATTACAATGAGAGCTCAGAGGAGCCTTCAGTCCTAGGGATGGAATTGCAAATTACAAAGTCCCTCGAAACTTGGTTGTATGTTTTAGAGTGAACTGTGGTCCGTCCCGATCTGGTCATTTGGGCTGTTAGTTGTCAGGGTTAATTGGCTGTGGTTTGGGCTCCATGGAAAATCCATCAGGGCAATGGCTTACTCTGCAGTCCTAGTTTGCAGGGTCCAGTGGGCTCAGGCTTTCAGTTAGAAATTTGCTGTCATCTCATCTATAAGTTGTCATTTATATTAACTCTACATTGCTTCATGATTTGCATGTTTTAATCAACTTTTGTAGGAAAATATTTAATTTGCCAGATTCTGAGCCTCCTGTGGGTAGGGCGCTTGCCTTTCTGGTCGACGGCTCTGTTTTCCTCTTCTGTGCCTGTTCTGGGCACCTGGCAGAGAGTAGTTATTTGTTGAGTAACTGGAGGAACGATCTTCTCCTGAGCGTGTCTGGTAGGGGACAGTACACTTGTGGCCTTGGGACGTGGTAAACAGCTTCAGAGACTTCCCGAGCGTGGCCGTGACTCACTCTCAGAGTCTGAACGCCAAGTATGCGCTGATGTCGCGCTGGTCCTTCTTCCTTTTCCTTGAGGTTGCGCAGCCCGGGGCGGCGTGCGGACGGCTGGGGGGGGGGGGGGGGGGCTGCAGTCTGCATCCGGTCAGGCAGGACGGCCGAGGGTTCCTCCGACTCCTCCTTGGAAGCTGACCAGGGCCGGAGGGGGGCTTCCTTTTGTGCTTCCCTGGCCCCAGCCCTGCCTTCTGAAATTCCGCTGTCCCGTGTTCTTCTCTTTCTTGGCTGTTGCCTCTCCTGCTGTCCCTGATTTGTGTTCTTTTCCCTCGGCTGACAGCCTGTGCCCGCGGAACTCTTCCCTGCCCATTTTGCCTGTTCTTCGGCCCTGCCGCACACCCTATTCAGTTTTCCTCCTTTTTTCAGAGGTTGTCTCTGCATTTCGAATCACGTATATTACAGCTGAGCGCTATCCACTGGGAGATTGTGTGATGATGCAAATATTCTGCATCTGTTCTGCCCCGTACAGTAGCCACGAGGCCAGTACAGGCACACGGGGCCGGTGAGCACTTGACATGTGGCTGGAGGGAGTGAGGAGTTGAACTTTAAATTCTGTTTTCTGTACATTCAGCAGGGGTTGCCCCCGGCTAGAGGTGGGCCCGGGCATTAACTGTAAAAGGACGCGCGGGACCTTCCTGAGGAGGCCAGCTGCTCTAAAACGGGTGTTCCGATCATGGTTAAGGGGCTCGAAGGTGCTGAGTTGTACAGTTGAAACGGGTGACTTTTGTGGTAGGCGAAGCATGCCTGAATAAAACCGCAAAAAACCCAAGCAGCGACGACAGCCCAGGGCGGGAGCAGAGGGAAGTGGTGCTGCAGGCGAGTCACGAGGCCGGGAGGTGGGAGGTGGTCCTCGCTGCGGCTGGCGAGGGCGTGCGCGCCGTCGCGAGGCCCCTTTCTCCGCCTGGGAGAGGCCTGAACAGCTCTGGAAAGAGAAGGGTGACTATGTGGCGAGGAAAAAGGCATCAGAATACCCACCCACACATGGCTGGTGGCTGCCGAGGTGGACAGTGCGGCTCTGGTCTCGTCCCTGCTGCGTGGTCCCGAGGATGGCACCAGGCACCAGGACCGCGCGGGGGGCTTCACTTTGCCGACTCGCAAGTGAGCATGCGCACTGCTAACTCTTCCTCGTGTGTTCTTGTGAAGTGAGACGTCCGAGGGGGGCTTTTCCAGCAGCTAATGAGAACGGAGATAAACTGGAGCTGCTGATCAGTGAAGAGCAGTTTATCCATTTGTGTCTTTTGTCCCAGACATTATTTTTTTGCTAGTCTGGTTTATCGGGTAGCAATCCCCTTGTGAAAAGATATCGAGCATCTTCTAATCTACGGTTTAAATGGATTCTGTGATAAAAAAATGTTTTTGACTAGCTAAAAAGGGGCTACCGAACCAAAATAGGATGGCTCCTAGCTCCAGAAGAACAGAGCCTGGCACCTTCCACCAGACAAGCCTCTGAAACTCGTCAAGCCACACAGGCTTTTCTGTGAGCAGGTGGCGTCAGGGATTGTAACCTCTTAGGGGGGTTTATGGGTGGCAGGAGAGGGGTGTGTGGTAAGGATGCAAGGGGAAGGCTCCGAGGTCTTCAGGGAGTCTGGCGGCAACAGAAATGAGAGTTAAGGGTCGTCACATTTCCCCCAGCTCTGTCCCAGGGGTCCAGCTGCTGGACAGCGTGACTGATAAATTAGTGGAGAGAACATCTAATTGGTTGAGTGTAAATTGAATTCATAAGGACCTGGTCTTCCATAAAGAGCTGGTAAAAATTGAGTTCTTGAATCTACAGTGCTGGTGAATAAACCCAGCAAAGTACTGATGCCTGAGGCCTGGATGGAAATAACCAGGTCCCTTAAACATCTGTACTATAAAAATAAATTGGAAGATCCTTTTAACAAACCCAGTTTAGTGTTTCTGTTTAGTTTGATGGGGCCTTCAATCTCTTTCAGAAAGTAATCCCTTTGGTTATTTGATGGAATAACCAGTCAGTCACCTTTAGAGAGTTGTAAAGGAAAAACAGTACGTTTTTTTCTTCCTACATAAGGCAAACCCAGTTCTTCCGTCCCTGCTGTGTTTCTTCTGTGTGTCTGCTTTACTATCCACGTGGCACAGTTCACTCCTGACACTTCTGATTACCAAATAGATGGAGGTTTTTCTTTACACCAGGCAGTTTATTGGGTGTAACTCATTTCTGACACCGTAGTCCCAGAGGTAGCATCAGATAGCCAAGGTTTTTTTTAAATTTTTATTCCTTTTGCTTTTTTTTTTAGGGCCACACCCAAGGCATATGGAGGTTCCCAGGCTAGGGGTCACATCGGAGCTGCAGCTGCCACCCTGTACCACAGCCACAGCCACACAGGATCCGAGCCAAGTCTGTGACCTAACACAGCTCACTGCAATGCCAGATCCTTAACCCAATGAGCAAGGCCAGGCATTGAACCCACATCCTCATGGATCCTAGTCCGGTTCATTAACCGCTGAGCAACGAAGGGAACTCCGGATGGCCAATGTTAAAGCCTTGGTCCCATCAGATTGCCCTGCCGCCCCCGCCTACCCACAACCCCTGCCCGGCCCTCAGGTACCAGCCCCAAGCCCAGGTCCTCACCTGAACAACTGGCTGTAGATTGGAGGTTTCAGTGACCCCCTCCTTGGGTTCAACGAATTTGCTAGAGCGGCTTATAGAACTCAAAGAAAAACTTAATGTTTCACCAGTTTATGATAAAGGGATGTGATCAGGATACAGATGACCGTCAGGTGGAAGAGATGCATCCGGTGACGTGTGTGGAAAGGAGCTGAGTGCACCCCTCTCCCAGCGCCCCCATGCATCCACCAACCCCCAAGCTCTCTGAACTCTGTGCTTTGGGGATTTTTATGGAGGCTTCCTCACATGGGCATGATGGGTCATTAACTCCATTTTTAGCCCTTGTCCCTTCACAGGAGATTGGGCGGTGGGATTGGAACCCTGGCTTGGTCTCTCCGGCGACCAGCCTGAGCTTGGAGTCCACTCAGAGTTGGCTCATTAGCATAAAAGGCACTTCTGTTCCCTGGGAAAGGACAGGGGTGTTGGGAGCTCTGTGCTGGGAACTGGGGCCAGAGAGCAGTGAATAGTTGATATTTTAAGGGTCCTGTGCTCTGCACTCCTCAGGGGTTTCGTGCTTTTCATCTCGGGCAGAAGTGAAGATGTTTTAGCTGTTTGCACCTACCCCTAGAAATAACCACACTGAGTTTTACCCAAGTCTTGTTCTGCCTTTTTTTTTTGGATAATTTTGGATGGTTTGGGAAATAGACTCTGTTTTAGAGCTCCAGGTAAAATGCCCAAATCGGAAGGTCATTTCCATGGTTCTGTACACCAAGTGGGCAAGCTAGGGTTCAGGCTTCCTTTTTTTGTGTTTTGTTTTATTTTAGGGCCACACCTACGGCACATGGAGTTCCCCAGGTTAGGGGTCAGCTGTAGCTGCCGGCCTACGCCACAGCAACTTGGGATCCCAGCCGTGTCTGCGACCTACACCCCAGCTCACAGCAACGCTGGATCCTTAACCCACTGAGCAGCCAGGGATCGGACCTGCGTCCTCATGGATGTTAGTCAGATTTGTTTCTGCTGAGCCATGACGGGAACTCCGGGTTCAGGCTTCCTTTGAGATGCTGGTCAACTCTAGAAAACTCAAAGAGACTTGAAATCTTGGAGACCCAGGAGAACATTTAGGTAGCAGTTTGGAATTTAATCTTTTAATAGACTATGTATACTATGCCTCTTACAAAGCTCAGTTTTTAAACACTTTCAATATGGATTGTTGGTACAAATTTCAGGGAGAGGTAAGCCAGAGCAGCAGAGCCAGTTCTGCAGGCCTGAATCATTCTAGGAAGACGGCGGTCTGGGCCCAAGTCTCACTGTCCCCGCGGCAGGGCCATGCCTGAGCCAGGGGTGGCCTAGGGTCTAGCAGAGCCCACAACTTCCTCCTCGTGCTGGACTGGCCGGGGTGTTGGTCTCAGCATTTGTGTGGCTGAATTTCCTGTGAAAACTTTTTGGCCCTTAACCAAATTCACATGACCTTTTAGCATCCTGCAGAGCAGATAAGTCAGTTCCCTACACATGGCACTTAGAGGGGACAGTGAACCTGACATACCTTCAAGGTGGTTCTGATTGTGGCTTTAACGTTCAAGTTTGTCCCTGGAGAAGCAGCACACACACTACCTGAGAATGGATTTTTATGTGATTCGGGGTCCTGTGTGGCCTTTTTTTCTCCTAAGATGTTTTCAAACTGCAGTAAACAGTCCATCTATAAGACCATTGAAAGTAAGGCCCAGGAGTGTTTTCAAGAGCGCAGCAACAAAGTGTGTGGCAACTCCAGGGTGGATGAGGGGGAGGAGTGCGACCCCGGCATCATGTACCTGAACAACGACACCTGCTGCAACAGCGACTGCACCCTGAGGCCGGGCGTCCAGTGCAGGTGAGGAAGGCGGCCGGGTGGGGCTGGGGCTGCGGAGCAGGGGTGGCAGCGCAGGGCCTTTGGGATTAAGTAGACGGCATGGTGCGCAAGTGTGTGTCGGCCCCTTTCGCCCCTTAGAGCAAGAAAAGTGTTTTCTGGAAAGCGGTCTGACTTCGCAAAACAGTCTTCAGTCTTGCGTGTTTGCTACAGCGATGCTATGGTACAGAAAGACCTTTTCTGAGGAAGCAGGGATGCACGACGATAGAAGAACAAGGATCTTCATGGCCACGTTCCTTGATAATAACAAAACACGGGAAACAATCCAAATGACAGTCCCGAGCTGTAAATTGATTTTTGTGTATCGACACCATAGAGTCGTGCTGGAGAAGACTGTGCAGTCACATAAACTGAGTGTGGAGGAAGCAGGTTGCCAGTTAGAGGGCACCTATGTTTCCCTGTTTAATGTCGAGGGCCCAGCTTGGAGGTAGAGGGGAAAACTGATTTATGGGGAGTGCCGGCTTCAGCCGTCGGCCGTGCGTTTCACCGTCGTAGATCCTGATGGGGAGTAGGGCCCTGGCCGCCTAGTTTCCTGACCACTGATTGCCTTGTGGGCCTGTGTAGTTGTTGGTGGTGGTAATTACGGGGTTTTTGTTTGTTTGTTTGTTTGTTTAGGGCCGAACATGCAGCATATGGAAGTTCCCAGGCTAGGGTTCAAATCAGAGCCTCAGCTGCCGGCCTGCAGCACAGCCTCCGCAACGCCAGACCTGAGCTGCGTCTGCGACCTACCCCACAGCTCATGGCAACACGGGATCCTTAACCCACTGAGCGAGGCCAGGGACTGAACCCGCATTCTTATGGATGCTAGTCAGATTCATTACTGCCGAGCCACAACGGGAACTCCTTTTCATTACTATTTTAAGTTAACGAAAACCAAGGACATGAAGATGTTTTAAAGATGAGTCACTTTGGACCATTGTGCAGCCTGTGTCCAGCAGGAAGGGCAGGTGGACTGTGCGCTCGTGGCACCAGCACCTGGGAATCTGTGCAGGAGAGGGTGGCTCAGCCAGGACACCCTCCCCTGCCCTCTCAGGGCTCTGTGACGTGACCATGGTCTGTGCTATGGGCTGTCCTTTGACTCGGGCTGTCCCTCTGTGCTCTTCTCTCCGCAGTGATAGGAATAGTCCTTGCTGTAAAAACTGTCAGTTCGAGACGGCCCAGAAGAAGTGCCAGGAGGCTATTAATGCCACTTGCAAAGGCGTGTCTTACTGCACAGGTATGTCCTCCTGTTGGTTCTCTTGGGATAATTTGCTCAAATGTGTATATGCCTGTTTGAAAGCTAGATGGTGTCTCGTTCAGATGGATGCTGTGTTTTTACCTCTTGTGCCGAGTCGATTTGTACACTTAGTTTGAGGCACACTTGTCTGTGCAAGACCCCTGATTATTTCTCTCAGTTATTTATTCTTTGTATTCACTTGTGTTCTCCTTGCGCTCACAGGCGTATGTTTTAATGTATTTATTAATATTTGCCTAGATAAGTGTGTCTCCTTGGAAAAAATGTTATTTTGTGTATACATGTGGGTTTTTTTGTTTTTTTTTGGTCTTTTTGCTATTTCTTGGGCCGCTCCCACGGCATATGGAGGTTCCCAGGCTAAGGGTCGAATCGGAGCCGTAGCCACTGGCCTATGCCAGAGCCACAGCAACGCGGGATCCGAGCCACGTCTGCAACCTACACCACAGCTCACAGCAACGCCGGATCCTTAACCCACTGAGCAAGGCCAGGGATTGAACCCGCAACCTTATGGTTCCTAGTCAGATTCATTAACCACTGCGCCACGACGGGAACTCCTACATGTGTTTTAAATGTGCCAAATTGATATTTTAACTCAATACCCTATGTTTCTTTTTTGTTTTGTCTTTTAATATTTATGGCTGCACCCACGGCATATGTAAATTCCTGGGCTGGGGATTGAATCTGAGCCTCAGCTGTGACTGTTAAAGCTGCGGTAACACCAGATCCTTTAACCCACCACGCCAGGACAGGGATGGAACCTGCCCTTCCGGTGTGACCAGAGCTGCTGCAGTCGGAATCTTAACCCACTGTGCCACAGCGGGAACTCCAGTACCATGTTTTTACAGCTGTATTTCCTATTGCACATTTAAAAAAAATAAAGTGTAGTTGATTTACATATTGCATTAATTTCTGCTGTATCGCAGAGTGACTCAGTTATACACATACATACATTTTTTAAATATTCTTTTCCATTATGGTTTATCCCAAGATATTGAGTATAGTTCCCTGTGCTCTACAGTAGGACCTCGGTGTTTATCCATCCTGGAGGCAGCACTACTTTGCGTCTGCTCGCCCCAAACTCCCACCCCACCCCACCCCCGCCAGCAACTGCAGGTCTGTTCTCTATGTGAGTCTGTGTCTGTTTCATAGATAGGTTCATCTCTCAATGGACATTTAGGTTGTTTCTGTATCTTGGCTATTGTGAATAGTGTTGCCGTGATCATAGGGGTGCATGGATCTTTTTGAATGAAAGTTTTGTTCAGATATATGCCCAGGAGTGGGATTGCTGGATCACGTAGCAATTCTGTTTTTCTGAGGAACTTCTAATGATTTTCCATGGTGGCTGCACCAGCTTACATTCCCACCAGTAGTGTAGGAGGGTGCACTTTTCTCCACACCTTCTCCAGCATTTGTTGTTCGTAGATTTTTTTGTTTTTGTTTTTTTGGCTTTTTGCCATTTCCTTGGGCCCCTCCCGCGGCATATGGAGGTTCCCAGGCTAGGGGGCGCATCGGAGCTATAGCTGCCGGCCTACGCCAGAGCCACAGCAACGCGGGATCCGAGCCGTGTCTGTGACCCACACCACAGCTCATGGCAACGCTGGATCCTTAACCCACTGAGCAAGGCCAGAGATCGAACCAGCAACCTCATGGTTCCTAGTTGGATTGGTTAACCACTGTGCCACGACGGGAACTCCGTGTGTAGTTTTTTCATGACGGCATTCTGACCCACGTGAAGTGGTACCTCACGTACTTTGGATTTGCATTTCTGTAACAGTTAGTGATGTGTGGAACACCTTCTCAAGTGCCTGTTGGCCGTCTGCAAGTCTTCTCTGGAGAAATGTGTACCGCCCGAGGTCTTCTGCCCGTTCTTTGATCGGGTCGTGTGCCGTTGGTGAGTTGTAGGAGCTGTTTGGATGTTTTGGAGATCAAGCCCTTGTCAGTCGCATCATTTGCCCCTGTTTTCTCCCATCGCCTAGGTCGTCTTGTCATTTCTTTATGGTTTCCTTTGCTCTATGGCACTGTGTTTCTGTGTCTGTGTGTGTCTCGGCTCATTGCTCCGGCCCTCCGTGTGGTTAACGGTGTAGCCGCTTGGCTCGCCTTCCTCCCGCACATCCGTAGGACTACAGCCGACGTGCTCCTGCAGCTCTTTTGGGAGGCGCGTGCAGAGCGGTGAAACTGCTTAGTCCTGGAGGGAGGCGCTCCAGGGGTCTCTACAACAGTTTGCCAGCGCCACCATCCGTGGGTCAAGGTCTCTGTATTTGGATGTCCTTGCCAACGCACTGTGTTATCTGGCTCTTATTTTTTTGCCAGTCTGATGAATGTAAAGTGATTTCTTACTCTCATTTACATTTTTTGGGGGACAGCTCCTTATATATGATAGCTGTTTGTGAATAGCTAGTTCATTTATTTGGTCCGTTTTTAAAAATTGGGTTTCATTTTTGCTATTATTGATTCAGAAGCGTTCTTGTGTGATAATCCATTTGGTTTAAACAGTGCATGTTCCTTCCTCCTGTCTGTTGTCCTTTTTGAGACAGAAACCTTCCACTTGGATCAAATCTGTCCTTTTGTTGTGTGTATGTGTGTTTATTTTTTGAGTTGTAGATGGTTAGAGACATTTTCTACAGCTGCTTCTATTAACGTATAATTTTACCTTTTATATTTAGGACTTTATCTGGAGCTAATCTTTTCTGTCACTGTTGATTATTGATATTCTCTGTAGTTCCTTCAGTTGTCCTTTTAAAAAATTTCTAAGCGAGGCGTTCTTGCTGTGGCGTAATGGGCTCAGCACCGTCTCTGCAGCAGGTTTGCTCCCTGGCCCAGCACGGGTTAAATGATCCCTCGGTGCCACAGCTGCAGTGTAGGTCACAACTGTGGCTTGGATCTGACCCCTGGCCTGCGAACTCCATATGCCTCGGGGTGGCCAAAAAAGGGGAAAACATTTCCAAGTGATGTTATTAGGTACACACGTGGGCATATTCTCTGTGTCTTCTTGATGTGCTGTTCCTTCACCAGTTTGTAATGGTTCTTTTTTTTATAATGTTCCTTTTGGATCCTCGAGGTTTCTTTTAAATTGCTTTAATACTCAGTTTGCTACCCCAGTTTTTTGTTGCCGTCGTTGTCATTGTTCCTGTTTGTGTGGTGTATCTCTCCCATTTATGTTTTTCTCATTTCGGTATCCTTTAGTCTTGGTTCGATTTTTTGAAACAGCTTTATTGAGATGTAATTAATACATTATACCATCTGCTCATTTAAAGTGTACAGATCGGGGGTTCAGAACTCACTTGTGCATTCACCTACCAGTTGTCATCACCTCAAAGAGCGCCTGCGCCCTTTAGCTAGCTAGCGTTTTGAATCTCCTCAACCCCTAGTTCCAGGCAGCCACTAACCCACTTTCCGTCTCTCTGGATTTGCCTCATGGGGACATTTCGTATGAACAAATAGAATCACCAGTGTGTGGGCTTCTTTCACTCAGAATACTGTTTTCAGGGCTTATCCATGGTGAAGCAGGAATCAGTCCTTCACTTATTTTGATTGCTGAATAGCATTCCATTGTACGGAAGTACCACATTTTGTATTCATTCGTTAATTGATGGACTTTGGATTGTTGCCACTTTTTGGCTGCTGTGAATAATGCAACTGTGAAGATTTGTGTGCGTGTTTTTGTGTGGACGTATATTTTTGCTTCCTTGTATGTATCTAGTTGTAGGACTGCCAGGTCATAGTGTGAGTCTTTAATCCCTTGAGGAACGGCCGGGCGGCTTTCCAAAGTGGCGGTACCATTTTTCACTCCTCCCATCGTGCGTGAGGGTTCTAGTTTCTCCACATCCTTATCAGCACTTGTTATTGTCCTTTTGGTTGTCGCCATCCTAGTGGATGTGAGGTTTTATCTCATTTTGATTCTTTCTTCAACATTTATTTGTTTATTATTTTTGGCTTTTTAGGGCTGCACCCACGGCACATGGAAGTTCCCAGGCTGGGGGTTGAATCGGAGCTACACCATAGCTGGTGTGGTGTGGTGTGGTGCCGGCCTGCACCACAACCACAGCACCACCAGATCCAAGCCTCGTCTGCAACTTACACCACAGCTCGTGGCCACACCAGATCCTTAACCCACTGAGTGAGGCCGGGGATCGAACCCACAACCTCATGGTTCCTAGTTGGAGTTGCTTCCACTGTGCCATGACGGAACTCCTTCCTTCAGCTTTTAAATGGGCATTTTATGTTACTTATGATTCTTACATTCTGAGAGCTGTCAGTATCATGTTAATTTGCTAACTATTAGGGAGCCTGAATATCTCAGTCAAGCTTTAGAAAATATTTTCTAGGTGTGCTCAGTGTTTGTCTTTATTGCAATAATAGACAGATGTTTTCTTTTAAAATTAGTAAAACAGTCTGAAAAAAGATACTCCTTATCAAACAATCTTTTATTCCCTTGATACTTTATACAAAGTAGCAGCAGCATCACCTAGGATCTTGTTAGAGGTGGAAACACTGGGTCCCCTGCTCAGGGCTCCTGCTCCGGCAGGTCTGGGGACAGGGCCCAGCACGCTGTTGCAACATCCGAGGGGGCTCCTGAGCACGGTCAGCTTTGAGCACCATAGGTGATGCTGTGTTTTAATTATTTTCCTGTGTGTCTCCTACTCTGATGCTGGTCTTTTAAGAACAGATGTTCATACATACTCTTTTTTTTTTTTTTTTTTCGTATCTGCTGAGGGCAGCAGGAAAGAGAATAACAGCACAGCCTGTAAACCTTTACTGAACTCGCTGTGCTTTTTCCAGAGCTTGCTTTGGACACTGTGAATGCCCAGCACCCATAATGGGTTTCTGTCCTGGCACAGCAGAAACGAATCTGACTAGTATCCATGAGGATGCAGGTTCGATCCCTGGCCTCACTCAGTAGGTTAAGGACCCAGTGTTGCCGTGAGCTGTGGTAGGTCACAGATGCGGCTCGGATTTGACATTGCTGTGGCTGTGGTGTAGGCCAGCAGCTGTAGTGCAGATTTGACCCCAGCCTGAGAACCTCCATATTCTGTGGGTGCGGCCCGAAAAAGACAAAAAGAAAAAGGCGTGGAAACAAGAACATGAAGGTTCTGAGGTGAGGAAGAGATGGAAGAGGTGGAGGGGGCCGAGGGGGTGGGCGCCAGGGTTGGGAGACGTGTTGCGGTGGAGCCTCCCTAGGGAGCCTGCATTTTAGTGGCATGACGGTGCACAGGCCTCTGGTTTATTCTGGACAGTCCTTTTCATGTATGCCGCCTTCCGCAGTGAAAAGCGAGGGCAGGATGCTGGGGGCGAGGCCTGGGGCCCGAGCAGACACCTGGGCGGGAGCCGGGGCTGGTGGCCAGGCTTTGGCCGCCTTCACCCTGCGGGTCGAGTCTTGCTCTTCTCCAGGCGAGGTGCCCTCTGTTGTGAGCATCGGTGCCACCGTCCCATGGAGCTGGTGGCGGGTGACGCATGCCCGTGTGCTCTCCGCGCCCGCAGGTAACAGCAGTGAGTGCCCCCCTCCGGGAAACGCCGAGGACGACACGGTGTGCCTGGACCTGGGCAGGTGCAAGGACGGCAAGTGCGTGCCCTTCTGCGAGCGGGAGCAGCGGCTGGAGTCCTGCGCGTGTAACGGTGAGCACAGCTCCAGCCTGTGTCCGCCCGGCTGGGCCAAGGGCCGAGGATGGCGGGGGGTGGGGGGGGGTGGAGGCGGACCCCTGGGTTCCCATCCTGGCCCCTCACGGTTGTCATGAATGCTGCCCTGTCGGTCTCCCTCCCGGGTGGGTTTTCAGGCCAGGAGGCGGCGTGGGGGTGGGGTAGAAGAGCATTGGGGGGAGGTCCCCCCACCCTTGTCCCCTCATGTCCTGCATGCTGTCTGCATCCTACTGGCCGTGAATCATGCTCCCCTCAGATCTCACCCAGAGATGTTCGCTGGGCCTGCTGTCCTCCGCTCCCTGCTGGATGCCTGGGGCAAGGCTCTCTCTTAGCGATGGTTGGGGACATCATGCTGGCTTCCCTGACACTTGTCCTCAGCTTTCCGCACTCTGTTTGGAGCCCCTGGGTCTGAGGAGGGGCCTGAGAGACTGGCTGGGCTCTGAGCTCCCTCCTACCTCAGAGGGAGTTCCCTTGCTTTCCAAACAAAAATCCCAGAAGTCCAAACCCTTGGGTTGGGAACTTAGAATCCATACAGTGGAGTAAGTGGCTCTTCCAGGTGGAGTAACACACAGTAAGTGTCAAATAATTTGTTGAGTGAGTGGCAGGAGCTTGGGGTACCTGGAAGGGTGCATAGTAAATGCCCGGGAAATGCTTGATACATGAACGAATGGTAGAAAGGTGTATATTTTCCCTTCAAAGTGGTTTGTTCTCTGATGGCTCAGTGGGTTAAAGATCCGGTATTGTCACTGCTGTGGCTTGGGTTGCTGTTGCAGCGCGGGTTTGATCCCTGGCCCGAGCACTCCCACGTGCTGTGGACTTGGTCAAAATAAGTAAACGAATAAAGAAGTTTTGCTTGTTTTTGTGTTCCGGTGGATTTCGATGTTGCTTAAGAGAGTAAGTATGGACTTTGGAGTTCCCACTGTGCCTCAATGGTGGGAACCGGACTGGCATCCGTGAAGATGCGGGTTTGATCCCTGACATTGCTCAGTGGGTTAAGGATGGAGCGTTGCCGTGAGCTGTGGTGTAGGTCGCAGACGCTAAGAAGTCTGAGCTCAGAAGTTACTGTGGAGTTCCTGTCGTGGCTCGGTGGTTAACGAATCCGACTAGGAACCATGAGGTTGTGGGTTCGATCCCGGGCCTTGCTCAGTGGGTTAAAGATCCGGTGTTGCCCTGAGATGTGGTGTAGGTCACAGACGTGGCTCGGATCCCGCGTTGCTGTGGCTGTGGCGTAGGCTGGCGGCTACAGCTCCGATGTGACCTCTAGTCTGGGAACCTCCATATGCCTTGGGAGTGGCTCAAGAAATGGCAAAAAAGTTACTCCTGGGGCGGGGCTGGGGAACATCTGGGCCACCTGAGCTCTGGGAATAAACACCGAATGCGATTCCTTCCCCGTGGGAGCGGGCGGGGGCGCGTGTGTCTGAGCTCCGCGCTCTGTTTCAGAAACCGACCACTCGTGCAAGGTGTGCTGCCGGGCCCCCTCAGGCCGTTGCCTGCCCTACGTGGACGCCGAACAGAAGAACTTGTTTTTGAGGAAGGGGAAGCCCTGTACAGTAGGATTTTGTGACATGAATGTGAGTATCTGTTTATGTACAGCTGCTTCTGCAGCAGCCAGATGGCGCGTTTTTATGTTATAAATACTTGATTTTGCAAATGGAAGGAAATAAGAACACAAATGCTGCCGTGTCAGACGGCTGCTTGTTCTCGTGTGAGTCTAGTTAAGTGTGTGTGGGTGTGACCACGCAGGGGAGGACCCCGTGCTCTCAGGAGCCTTCGTAGGACCTGGGGGGCACTTTGTGGTCAAGTTGGTTAGTTTCAGGCAGTGAGTCATACTTATGTGCTGTTCTAGGCCAATTATAAAATTCACTGATGTGGCAGAATCACATGTTTTGGAACAGGTGCTGGGTGGGTAGGAAGACCTACCGGCGGCTTCATCCGCCTATATCAGACCCTCCTGCTCCCCTAGAAACCTGATTTTTTTCCTGCGTGGTCACGGGAGAGCGATTAAAGGGCTTGGGAGACTGCTCCGGGCAGTTCTTTTTTTTCTCTTTGGCCATGCCCAGGCCAGGGATCAAACCTGCGCCACAGCAGTGATAATGCTGAGTCCTTGACCACTAGGTGACCAGGGAACTCCTGCAAACTGGTTTTCTTGAGTGTTGTCTTCTAATAACTTTAAATTCATGTGTAAAAATGGACTAATTGTGACCGCTGTTAAGTACCCATGACCCTGTGTCGGAGACAAGCCCTTCTCCTGTTCATGGTTCGGGTAAAGTGGAGTGGTTCACGACGCGCTGCCGCGAGGCTGATGGCACCTTCTGTCCGCAGGGCAAGTGTGAGAAGCGAGTGCAGGACGTCATCGAGCGGTTCTGGGAGTTCATCGACAAGCTGAGCATCAATACTTTCGGTAGGCACCTGCTTAGAAGGAGCCAGTTTCACGCACGACATCAGACACGTGGTTCCAGACTGACAGGCTCTAACCCTGCAGTAGAACATAGCAAGCGTCACTGCTTTTGGGGGGGCGGGGGGGGGGTTAGGGCCGCACCTGCGGCCTATGGAGGTTCTCAGGCTAGGGGTTGAATTGGAGCTGCAGCTGCCGGCCTACAGCACAGCCGCAGCAATGCATTTGCTGGATCTGAGCCACATCTGCGACCTACACTGAAGCTCATGGCAACGCTGGATCCTTACCCCACTAAGCGAGGCTAAGGATCGAACCTGCATCCTCATGGATACTAGTCGGTTTTGTAACGGCTGAGCCACAGTGGGACCTCCCACTGCTTTTGTTTTGAAATAACTCTGTTGGCTCAAAAAATGGACTCATTACAGGTCTGCCCCCTGTGTATCGTGGATGCACAAATTTTCAGACAAGGGAGGTAAAAACATTGGCTTTTTTAGTAAAAAATGAACACATGACAGCCTGAGTGTGCTTCAGTGCTGTAGAATGTAAATCTGAATCCCGCCTGATGTAAGAGTCATTTATTTAAAAGTGGGCCTCGGGAGTCCCTTCATGGCGCAGTGGGTTAAGGATCCTGTGTTGTTGCTGCTGCAGCTCTGGTTACAGCTGTGGCTCAGGTTCCGTCCCTGGCCAGGGAACTTCTCCATGCCTCGGGCGTGGTGAGACGTTAATAAAAATAAAACTGGGCCTCCGATTTTGCAGAAGCCAGGACGTACTGTGTCCTCTGGGGTTCAAAATTTCGAGTTTGGCCACAAAAGCAGTGCTGCCCAGATAGCAGTGGCACTGTCTCCTTGAGCGCCGCCCCCTCTGCACCGCGGTCTGTCCTGGGCCCCAGCACACGGGGCCCGTCCGGGGACAGCGCCCTGCCGCGCAGGGGGGGGCGGCCGGGTCTGCTGCGGCGGCGGCGGGGTCCTGTGGAGGGGCGTCTGCCGTGCCGCCTAGAAGCCCCGGGTCAGGCGCTCAGGGCTGCGTCCTTCTCAGGGAAGTTCCTGGCAGACAACATCGTGGGCTCCGTGCTGGTGTTCTCCCTGATGCTCTGGATCCCCGTCAGCATCCTCGTCCACTGCGTGGTAAGCTGCCCTTTTGTCCGTCTCACTCGCCAGGGTTTCTCGTAATGAAACACTTCATTAAGCTTGGCAGCAGCGCCAGCCGTGGAACCTTCGGGAAAGATGAAATCGGTTCTTAGGAAGACCTGACCTGCCGTATCAACGGGCCTCGTGCGCGTTCTCTCTGGGAAGGCGTGTTTTGTGGAAAGGCTAACTGGCGTCCTGAAAGGAGTCGCGCTTGCGGTGTGTGGATGTCGTGTCCTCCTGTGTCACTGCTGAGGCGGTTTGCGCCGCTGCGCACAGACGCTCTCGCGGGGCTTGTCGGGGACCCCGGCGAGCGCAGCCTCCCTGCCCGCGCGCTCGGGCCGCCCTCGTCCCGGGCAGACGGCCTCGCCGGGGCTCCGCTCCTTCCGGGTGACCGACGGGCCGAGCAGCCGTCCTTTTTCTCGTTCAGAATGAGCAAGAAACGACAATGAGCAAGAAATGAGCTTTGACAAACAACAGTTAGACATTGGGGGCCTTTTTCCAGAAATTGTCTTATAAATCCAGTCCCCGTGTTTCTGTGGGAAAGCGAGGCTTTCGCTGCTGTGTCGAGACGAGGACATCAGACCCTGGCTCCCAGGCCTGTTCCTGGAACTCCGGGCTTCGCGCCCCGAGGGAGAGCTCGCCCGGCCTCTGCACCTGCCCCCTCGCTGCTGCCCTCGGCCGGCCGCTCTCCCTCGGGGCGGTGGGCCTGGCGGCGCAGGGGGAGCCTCTCCGCTAAGGGGACACGGCTGAAGCGTAGACGGGCGACGTGGCATCCGTTACGGTTGCTCTTACTTGAGAGTCAGGCCGCCTTTGTCTTTAGTGCAGGTTGTGATCGAGGACCGCGAGGCGGGGCCCTTGATGTCTGAGCAGAGCTGCCGACAGAAGGCAGGGCCGGGGCCTGGCTCAGAGCAGCCAGACTGGAAGCCAGGCCCATCCCCAGGCTTGGTGCCGCCTGTTAGGTGTCAGCCCCACGCACAGACTGTGTGTTCAGCCTCCCTACGAGTGTGATGTCGGTACCGCCAAGAAACTGGGCCGTAGAAGTTCTCGCAAAGGTGGAGGAGAGGAGGCTGCGGCCCGCCTGGCGGTTTGAGGCCGGAGCCCAGCAGGGCCCCACGGCTGCCTTCATGGGCATGCAGGGCGGGCGGTGCCTGGCCCCGGGTCCTCTCTCAGAGAAGCAGCGCTTACAGCCTGGCCTGTCCTTACTTTAGGCCTAAAACCTGATCTCCTTCAAGGGCACAGGAGATGCTTCTGGCAGAACCCTTAAGCTCGAGGTGAAGTGCGTTCTCATCTGGACCGGCTCCCGCTTTCTGCGACTCAAGCTCTGGGTCTGCTCTTCACGTCCCACTAGGAGGAGCCTGGAGGAGCATTAACTGTCCCGCTTTCTCTTGTAGGATAAGAAGCTGGATAAGCAGTACGAATCCCTGTCTCTGCTGCACCCCAGCGTGAGTAGACCCCACGCAGAAACGGTCCCTCTCAGTTGCCTTCTGAGACCTGCCCTCAGCCACCCTTCCCGGCCTTCCCACCGCGGTGCAGCAGGAAGGGTCTAGGCTGGAGCTTAAATGGCTCTCATGACACTGACAAGGAACTTCTGTCCGTCGCTCGGATGGAGCAGCAGAGGAGCGCTGCTCTGCCCACCCCCAGCGCCGAGCGTGCTCAGCGCGGACTTCAGCGTTTCCAGGGCTTTTCCTGTCTTGGGGTCTTAACTTGATAGCTTGTCTCTTACTAGTTTCTCCCGGTTTCTCGGAGAGTTGTCAGGACCTGAAAGCTGCTGGAGGAGTTTCCGTTGTGGCGCCGCAGAAACGAATCCAAGTAGTATCCATGAGGGGTTTGCTCCCTGGGCCTCGCTCAGTGGGTTAAGGATCTGGCATTGCTGTGAGCTGTGGTGTAGGTTGCAGATGCCGCTTGAATCTGCGTGCTGTGGCTGTGGATTCAACCCCTAGCCTGGGAGCGTCCATGTGCTGCCGTGGGTGTGGCCCTAAAAAGCAAAAAAACCCCAGAAAGCTGTTGGAGTCACTTCTGGGTTGAGGCGCCTCGCCCGGTGCCTCCCTAGCGCAGGGGCCAGGGCGCCGTGTGGGTCTGTCTGGGGGCCGAGGTCGGAGCTAGGGTTCAACAGAATCTGCCCTGTCTTTCCAGAATGTGGAGATGCTAAGCAGCATGGAGTCAGCATCCGTTCGCATCATCAAGCCCTTTCCTGCGCCCCAGACCCCAGGCCGCCTGCAGCCCCTGCAGCCCCTGCAGCCCCTGCAGCCCGGCCCCGTGCTGCCCTCTGCGCCTTCGGTGCCTGTGGCTCCAAAACTGGACCACCAGCGGATGGACACCATCCAGGAGGACCCCAGCACGGACTCGCACGTGGACGAGGACGGCTTCGAGAAGGACCCTTTCCCCAACAGCAGTGCAGCCGCCAAGTCATTTGAGGATCTCACGGACCATCCGGTGACGAGAAGTGAAAAGGCCTCGTCCTTTAAGCTGCAACGCCAGAGTCGCGTTGACAGCAAGGAAACGGAGTGCTAGTTCAGGGCTGCATCCGGAGCTCTCGGACTTGGCGTGCAGGATATTTTTATAGATTTGACCTCAGATCACTGCAGAGATCTTGTGAAGATTTGGGAGAAAAAAGGAAGTGACTTCCCAGCAGATGCTGGTCATGAGTTTGGACTTCCTCCACCTCCGTGAGACTGTGTGGGTAGCCCTTTTCCTTTGAAGAGGTAAGGTGAATCTAGCTTACTTTGAGGCCTTCAGGTTTTAGTCTTTTGATCTTTAAAATGTCCCTTAACCTGTGGTGCAAAAGCAGAAACCACAGCTGGATTATGTTATGACAATTTACGTTTTTGTAAATTACCTTTATATTGAGAACAGCACTGATTGTGGAGGTGATCATATTTTTAAGGCACTGTAATGATCCAATGAACATAAAGAGGCATTTCATCAGTTTCGTGCGAGGATAACTGGAACACAGAATAGATGGATTTCTTGCCTTCAGGTAAAGTCCGAGGGCGTAATGTAACCAAATCTGCTTTCTGATGCAGAACCCGGCTCTACGTCCCTGCCAAAGGTGGGTTCAGGTTTGAGGTATTGCCTAGAACTTAGAGCAGAAGGGAGACCACACATCTGAATTTAGGAATAAACTGGGTTAATGTTTCTTCCTGTTTCTAAATGTTCAGAATTTCTAATTTCTAGAATTAAAACAATCTAGCTTTATAGTAAAGATTATAAATTACAGCCACATGAATTGACAGAATCCTGCTAACTAACTGTTTAGGGCCATACCTAGCTGGGCAGTTTTTCTGGGTTTTGTAAGTATCTTCCTGTCTCTCTATGGTTGCCACGCTCCTAAAAAACCCACCATCCACAAAACCTCAACCCTTGAGGACAGGAGGACGGTCGCCTCTTCGCAAACACTAGTGGCCCAGAGGGTGCGTGCGGTTGGGCGCGCTTGCCAAACGAACAGGGTGCGAGGCGCTGGCTGGGGCTCTGTCCTCAGACGATTGGTCCCTAGACCTTCTGGCTCGCGTGCTTCAGCACTGTCTGCGCTCCCTGCGTGAAGGATAAAAACCATCCGGCTGAGTTCTGGTTTCAAAAGCTTTTTCCCCTGCTAAGGACTGCAGTGTGCTCACCAGCCAGCACCCCTTAACAGGTAACTTGTAAGCTTCGAGGGCAATCAACCAATCCACCAAACCTGTGACAAATCACTTTTTTTTTTTTCCCTAAGGACGATTGTTACGCAGATACCTGTTACACTAATACTTGAACTTACACCTTGTGGTATTTGCTGGCTTTTAACTGGGCCTAATATTCTCATACTTAGTTATACTTTTGGAATATGACGTAAGATGAGTGGGGTGTGTGGGTGAATGAGTGAAATGGTTCTGAGCTGAATGTAAGAAAAACGACTTTTTTAATATAAAATTGTGACTTTTTAAAGAAATGGTCTACTGGTTTTCCATTTATAGAATTAACAAGCTGCTCAGGGTGTGTTCTGTAGCTGTGGCACTGATAACACCTGCATCCATCAATACACATTTATTATCAAAACACAGCGCCCCAGCTACAAAGCTTTCCTGAAAAGTGCGAATGCTTTTATTAGTCTTGGTGGCAGGTGCTAATGACGTTTGCTCCGAGTCATGAGCAAAGTTAAGCCTGAGGAAGACCGTGCGCTCTGACCGCTTATCTCAGGGTCTCTCTGCACCGGTGACGGCTGTTCTGTGGAGTCACCGTCGGAACTGGTGGTCTGGGCCTACTGGTCTCCTTCTCCCAGGAGACTTCGCTCGGGCGTGGCTTCTGCTACGTCTCGCCAGTAAGGGAACTGCAGAGGCAGGGAAGAGACTTTCTTCTCTATCAGAGGCCAAAGATGGGAGAACACAAACTCATTTCCTTTTGGTGACAGATGTAGTCCATCTGACAAATAGGAAGAGAAGTCCTGTGGGGGAAGAGAATGCCGTTAAGCGTGGGTGCCAGGCTCCCTGCCGGGCCGCCCCGACCATCAGGCTTCCGGTGCGGCAGCCTCGGGTCAGCTGCTCCCACGGCCTAGGCGCGGGTGACCTGCATGTGACAGACAGATGGAGCCACACGGAACCTCACGCCACTGCAAGCGCCTGAGCTGACGCAGCCTTCCAGGCCCTCGAGGGAAGACGAGGCTTAATGAGTGAATATGGTCCAGGAAGGGCATCAGCGCAGTGAAAAGAGCTCAGGGCCCCGTGTGTCAAGCTGTGTTTGACTTCATCTAGGTTTTGAATTGATGGCCACATTATTGGATGACAAGAAGTGGGACCGTCCGACCAGGAGCCCCACGCCCTGACCTCAGGCCCCCTGACCGCCCGGGCCCTTCTCCCCTGGGGAAGGCCTCTCCCTCCCCCGGGGCTGCGCCCAGTCCCGCCAGGAACTCGTACAGGCGGGGATTCGTGTCTCCTGGGCATTGGTTTGCTCCTCTCTGCCGGGTGAGATGAGAGGGTCCCTAAGACCCTCCCGGTTCGAGCCCCGCACCACGTCCAGTCCAGGAGGACTTCCAGCTCACAGTCGCCTCTTCTCTGGCGGCACCGTTTCCCAAACCGTCTCGGGGGGAAGCTTAACCCAGATGCAGCCACGGCCCCGGCTGCGGTCGCCCTCAGCCCTGCAGTGGCCGAGGCTGCTCCTGACCTGGGCCCCCTTCCGGAGGAAGGCAGGACACCGTGGGCATTTCTCTGGCGGGCCCGCTGGGTCCCACAGGAGTCTGTGTTTCACGCACCCGGGCTTCCCGTCCTGCTCGCCTCCTGGGTGGCTGTGCCGTTCTGCCTGGAGACGGCTTTTTACCTCTTACGCGGGTAAATGGGCTTTCTGACTTGAAAACTTAACAACTGCGTATCTCAAAACTCGAATTTTAGCTAAGGTAGGATTTCACTCTACCTCAAACTCATCGTTCGGCTGGTGACAACTTTTAACTTGCCCCCAGTCCACCTTATGAACTCGGCCTGGATGTTCTCAATTATGAGCCATTTTCTCCCATTTATGTCACTACCTGCAGCTCCTGTCAGGGGCTCCAAGTCTGATGCCAGCTGCTGCATGTGGGTGAGGAACCAGGCCGTCCTGGAGCCCCTGGCTCCTCCCCTCCACCTGATTTTTCAGTTCAGCTGGTGAAAGGGACAACTCTTAGCACTGAGATGCTCCAGGCACAAGGCGCACAGCTGGGTCACCTCTGTGTGACCCCGCTCATCTCAGCTGGACCGAGCAAGTCACCGTACCTGATTGTCCTTCTGCATCAGGGTCCACAGGTCAAGGGCATCAGTCCCACAGTCTTGGGCTACTTGTACACAGGCTCTGGCATATTCACCAACTACCGCATTCAGGCGGTTTAACTTGGAACCTGTTGAGAAGAGAGAAGAGCCAGGTGGTCTTCCGACAAGTGGTACTACCTGGAGGGTTTCTCAGTTCAGGTACCAGGCACGGCTCACAGAGTGCAGTGGGCCAGTCCCGGGGACGGGCCTTCAAAGGTCAGCAGCGTGCAGCTCCACCTAGCACAGGACCAAGGATGGCGGGGACGAGGGAGCCACCAAGGGCATGCAGAGGCAGGAAAGGCCAGGGAGCTGCCGGCCCGGCGGGAGTGCAGTGGAGTCGGGCTGGTGGCTGTAAGGGCTACGTTCGAGATGGATGCTGGGCCGAGCCCCCGACTTACTGGGTTTTGTTGTTGTTGTCTGGCTACACCTGAGGCATGAGGAAGTTCCCAGGCCAGGGATCGAATCCATGACTCTTAACCAACACTGGACCCTTGACCCCCCTGCACCACAGCGGGAACCCCAGCTCTGAGTTTTTACATATAATGAGAAGCCACTGCCATATGTGGAAAAGTCACTTGCAGACGTTCAACCAGAGAAGATGAGCGCTGGACAGGACCACAGAGGTCATTCAGGCTGGCCTGGGGGGCAGCAACCTTTCTTTGCAAAGGGCTGGACCACAGGCACTGAGGTTTTGCAGACAACTAACTGGTCAACCTTGCCGTCACAGTGCAAAAGTAGTCACAGACAACGAGTTCCTGTCGTGGTGCAGTGGAAATGAATCTGACCAGCATCCATGAGGATGCAGGTCCGATCCTTGGCCTCGCTCAGTGGGTTAAGGATCTGGCATTGCTGTGGGCTGTGATGTAGGCTGGCAGCTGTAGCTCTGATTCAGCCACTAGCCTAGGAACCTCCATATGCTGCTGGTGTGGCTCTAAAAAGCAAAATCCGCCACCACCACAACAAAAGCAGCCACAGACAATCTGTAAACCATGGGCCTGGCTGTGGGCCAATTAAAACTATCTGCTGTAGCCAGTGGGACAGTCTCACCCCGCTACCAGGAGCTCCGGGTCCCCAAGGCCTGGGGTGGGCAGAACCACCTGCAGGGCGCACCCAGCTCCACCCCTGGAGCCCCGCTTCCGCAGGTCTAGGATGAGTCCCAAATCTGCATTTCGACCGCGTTCCAGGCAATGCGGGTCTGCTCGTCTTGGACCACAGGAGAGCCAAGCGGGGGCTGATGGGTGGGCACCTGGCTACAGCTAGAGTGAGAAACCTTTCACTCCAGACTTAGTACCACATCCACGGGCAAGACGGTCTCACAAGACACACGCCTACTGCAGTCTAGGTGACAGATTCTTCTAGACTACTCCAGGCCGTTAAAACAGTGTAACTCAGTTTCATGCCATGAATCGACTGCGGGCTGCACGGTGAGCAGCACTGAGCCCTGGCTGGCACCTCTGCCCAGACGTTTCCTGTCATAACTTCCTAGCTCGCAGAGGATCCCTGATGCCGGGTGAAATGCCCCAAGTCGCCTTTGATGACCCCTGGGTCGGGGGGGCCCCCTCGGCCTCTGGAGCTAACAGCAGGGCATTCGGTCCTTTCTGTGACAGCGCTGCCATTCAAGCATCTGAAGACAGCTGGCCTCGCTCCCTCACCAGCCCAACCGGCAGCTGTCATTTCCGTACCCGGAGACTCCTGCCAGGCCCTGGCACGGCACGGAAAGGTGCAGAGATGAAGAGTTTGCCGGGACATAAATGCCTCCCGTGGTAACGCGGCAGAAGCGCGGCGCTGTGAGCAGGGGGCTGCCTCCCAGGGCTCCTGCCCCCGCCCCCCGCCCCCCCCCCCGGACGTGGCGGGGCCTCTGCGCTGCGGCGGGTGGGAGGTGGCCCTGCTGGGGGCGGGGAAGGGAGCGAGGAAGCCAGGAAGCTCCCCCACCCGTGGGTGTCCCTTCGAAGTGCGCGCGCTCGGTGGCTCGTCTGGCTGCTCAGCCTGAAGGTCAGTGGCTGCGTGTGCACCTCGGGGCGGGCAAGTGCAAGGGCAGCAACGAGCAGGCCGGGCCGGCTCCCCCCAGCGGGGACTCGCCCAGCGAGAATCGCTGCTCTAGGGCAAGTTCTCAGGCAGGACGTCACGGGGGCTGCACCGCAACTCCTGCTGACCCGGAGCCCCTGGCACGAATCCCAGGCCCTAAGAGCGCCAGCCCTGGGCTGGAGGCCGGCTGCCCGCCCCCCTCCCCCGCCGCCCGCCGCCCGCCGCCCGCGAGGGGGCGCTGACCTTGCCGGAGGCACTCCTGCTCCCAGGCCGCCTCGCAGAGCGGGGGCGGCGTGATGAGGACCAGGCCGGAGGCCGGCACGCCCGCGGCCCGCAGCTGCTGCACCATGCTCTTCAGGTTGGCCGCGAACTCCGCCAGCGGGACGTGCTGCTTGGGGTTCTCGTCTGCGGGGAGGGACGAGGACACTTCAGCCCAAGGCCGCGGGGTGGTCTGTGATGCCAGCTCCCTGCACACTCACGGTGCGTGCCGCTCACCCCGCTGTCTCGCACCAGGGGCCAGAAGGGCGGAGTCAAGCGCACAGACGCCAAAGGCGCGGGCTCCGGGCCTTGCACCCACGCCAGTCTGTTCCCCGCCAGGGTCGCGGGGTCGCTGTTTAGGCTGAATTCCTACAGGAGTAAGACCGGGCGGCGGAGGGAGACGGGCCAGGGTCTAGGCTGGCGTCGCCACTGACCAGCCACAGGCCCTTGGACAGCGCTTGGCCTCTTTATGCCCCTGTTTCCTCCCCGGCAGCATGAGGACGACGATAGGGTCGACTTCCTCGGGTCGCTTTGGAAATTCAGTCAGCAAAGTGCGTGAGGGCCTGGGCGAAGGCGCCCGCCACAGGAAACTGGCACTAAATGAGATACACTCTTGTCACTGCAAGGGACCAGCTCTAGATGGGCTCAGGCCTAAGTGTCCAAGGCTGCTTGCAAACCCCACGTGAGTACAGTTTAGGAGAAGAACAAAGCCCCCCCGAACGGTCCTACCAGCCAGAGAAACCCCGGGCCCTGGGTGGTACTTGTATCCGGTCTTCCACGGAGATACGTGCACTTCACAAAAAAGGTCCCACTGCAGGTGGACCGCCGCGCCGTGCTTTTTTCAAATAGCACACTGCCAGCGTTTCTGTGACCACGAACAGTTCTCGATTCATGCTGTCTCCTCACCCCGCGGCCTGCCCCTGTGCCGCTCTTGTCAAGGCACAGAGACGACCTGGCACAGGCTGGCTGCGCGGCCGAGTGTCTCCTCAGGCTGGATTTCCAGATGACGGAAATCTCTCGGTGCAAGTGGTCAAGCAGCTTTCGGGAAAGACGGCGCGTTCTCCCCCCAGTAATTTAAGAGCGCCCGTTTCACTCTGCATTGTCAGCGCAAGGTGGTTCTACTGAAAACCACTGATTTGAGTCAAAAAGCTAAAATTCTATTTCAATTTTCATTTTGTAAGTTTTTACACATTTTCTAATATATTAGTGGCTATTAAATTTCTCCTGTTGTGAAGTATCTGTTCCTGCCTTTTCCCATTTTTTAAATTGGAGTTGATGATTTTCTTACTGATTTCTACATGTTTTTGCAGATATTTTCCTTAATGTGTCATTTTCTTTTTAATGGTTTTTTTTTTGACATAGGCTATTTTATGTCATAAGCCTATTCTCCTTTGCAATTCCTTCCATTGTTTTGATACTTAGAAAGTGGGTTTCCTTGTCCTAAATTTGATAAAAATCTACCCTTTTAAAAACTTTTTAGGAGTTCCCGTCGTGGCGCAGTGGTTAACGAATCCGACTAGGAACCATGAGGTTGCGGGTTCGGTCCCTGCCCTTGCTCAGTGGGTTGACGATCTGGCGTTGCCGTGAGCTATGGTGTAGGTTGCAGACGCGGCTCGGATCCCGCGTTGCTGTGGCTCTGGCATAGGCTGGTGGCTACAGCTCCGATTCGACCCCTAGCCTGGGAACCTCCATATGCGCAGGAGCAGCCCAAGAAATAGCAACAACAACAACAAATTTTTAGTTTTCTTTCCTAGTTTTGTGTAAATGAGAAGAACTGACTTTTCCACAGAGCTGACAGCCTCTGCAACACCTGTCCTTTACGGCCTCCCAGTTGGCAGCTGCTGCTCCTTTCTCCCCAGCCCCACCCACCCAGGAGGCCTGTTAACCTGTTAACCGCAGACCTGGCGCTGCTGCGGAGGGAGCACAGGAGAAACCTGGAAGCTGCCTGCGCTTCTCCTCGGTGAGGCCCAGCACAGGGCTCGCCTTCACGGGCAGAAAGGGACGAGAGGCCTGTGCCCGGCCAGCTTTTCCTCTAGTCCCAGCAGCAGTTCTTTCAAAAGATACGGAGACACATCTCCTGTTCAAACCCTTTCCCACCGGCCAGGAGTCACGCCTGTGCCTGGGCCAGAGCGCAGCTGCCCCGAGCGACCTTCTCCATCAGCGGGACTCGCGCTGCAGGGTGCGGAATCTGAGCCCTCTGCTGCCAAGCGCATCTACCAGCGGGCAAGGAACATGACCACCTTAGCCCAGCGCGAAGGGACTCTGAAAAACACTGGAGTGCTGGAAACTGTACATCTGCCAACAACCCCGGCAGCCAGAAAAAAGTCGGGAGCAAAAATCACTCACGTTAAAGGTAGAAGCATCGCCCCCGAGTAAACCGGGAGAACTCATTTTCAGTTTGGCAGAACTTTACCTCCCGGGAGATAAGTAATCAAGTGAATAACGAACGTCCCCTTAAGTCTGCTGTAACACAAGCAGTGAAAAGACAACTAGGAAAACAAGACGCCGTTACCTTTTAGCGCACTGTCATTGGCGCCAAATAAGACCGTGACTGCGACGGGGCTGTCCGAACCGTCCCCTTTCCTGAGGAGTCTTGGAAGGATGATGTTGGCCCATCTAGTATTGTAACCTGAAAAGCCACGGTTCAAAACATCGCATTTTCTGAAACAAAACATGTTTAAAGATGAGTTGTGGGCCAAGTACTGTCTCTGGTCCCCAGCAGGCAACCCTTGGTGAGGGAGGGTGTGCTCGGGGCCCTGACGCTGCCCGGCCTCCACTTCGAAAGAGCAGAGCAGGAGCACAGCTGACGCACGTCTTCCTGCATCGTTTTAGGATACGGGTACCTCCACCCATTCCCCGATGGGAGAGGTTATGAGTAACGAAGACTCAGGGGCTGACTTAGGCTGCAGATGAGCTGATCTCCTGCGTAGAAATGGAGTTTACAGTGCCAAGGATCTTACGTAGAAAGTCGCTAATAAGCTCGAGCTTGAGTGGCATCCATGGATAGACTGTGCCGTGACAGTTTAAGAGTTTTAAGTTCACAGCAACGTTGAGCAGAGGTACAGATTTCTCATGCCCCCCCCCCCATAGCGGGTACCTTTGCTGCAGGTGACAAACCACAGTGACACATCACCATCACCCAATGGGTGTGACTCAGTAGTTTCAGTAAATACGTATCACTTGTGTTTCAGTTTAAAACCGTTCATCAGCAGGCACTGTATTCCTTAAAAACACATGCTTTGGGTCACAGCGCTGGGTGGGTGAGACACTGAAAACACCAACCAGGGAGAATGAGCTGGTTGCCTGGGTTGCCATGCCAGCTCCAACATTAGGAGCTGTGACCTTGGGCATGTATGTAGAGGTTTCACGTCGTCCGCTGAAATTTTTCTTCCCCGGGAGTTCCCCTTGTGGCTCATTGGGTTAAGAACCCGACTAGTGTCCATGAGGATGCGGGTTGGATCCCTGGCCTCGCTCAGTGGGTTAAGGACCTGGCATTGGCATGGCTGTGGCTGTGGTGTAGGCCGGCAGCTGCAGCTCCAATTTAACCCCTAGCTGGGGAACTTCCCTGTGCTGTAGGTGCAACCCTAAAAAGAAAAAAAAAAAAAAAACCTCTTCTTTTCTAATGAACCGCAGAGTTCCGCTTACGGTTAGTAAAGTGATGTGGTTGACTTTGGCACATGGTTCAAATTCTTTCATGGAAGCACCTGAGCAGAGAAGCCAGGGCACCCGTGACAACCTGCAGGACACCAGGCCAAGCGCCAGATGCCAGAGAGGGCTCCGCTTTGAGGCTACTCTGAAAGCTCTCAGCACGCATACATCTTAGAACAACAGCAAAAACTTCAGCCACATTTCTTTAAGTGTGATTCTTGCGTTTTTATGTGTAATGATTACAAAAAGCCAACTAGCCGTTTTAAAGACTTCGCGTAGAATACTTTGAAATGGAACGCCCTAGAATTCTGACTGTCCTCCAGCCCTCCGAAGGTGACGTCACGACAGCACTTAAGGACCGGAGGAGAACGGCCCCTCCCCGAGGCCCCTGTGGTGCGGCCAGGACTCGGCGAGGTCTGCAGTCCGCAGCCACCGCCTGGATCTCAGCGGCGTCAACCGCCAACGAGGCCTGAGCCTCGGTCTCCCAAATGAGAGGGGGCTCCAAGGCCTCAACTGCTGGGTTAGGGGAAGATGAAACGGAAGGCAGTGCAGGGAGTTCCCACTGTGGCTCAGTGGGTTTCGAACTCGATTAGTGTCCATGAGGAGGAGGGTTCGATCCCTCAGTGGGTTAAGGATCCCGAGTTGCTGTGGCTGTGCTGTCGGCTGGCAGCCGCAGCTCTGATTGGACCCCTAGCCTGGGAACCTCCATATGCCTCAGCTGTGGCCCTAAAAAGACAAAGAAAAAAAAAAAAAAGAACACAGTGCAGTTCCCTTGTGGGTCAAGGATCTGGCTTTGTCACTGCTGTGCTGCTGGGCATGGGTCACTGGGTCAGTCCCCGGCCTGTGAACTTAGCGTGCTGTGTGTGGCCAAAAACCAAAACAACCCACCGCGTGGTGGCCAGAGACAGTGCAGGAGCTCGGTAAATGGCAGGAAAAACTGCTCGTGAGGCCCAAGGTTCCCTCCCGAAAGGGAGGGAATTTCTCTGGATGAAAAATAGAATCCCTGGAGTCCAAGTTATTCAAAAGGCTAAAAAACTGGAAAATGAGAAAGGCTTTTACATGAATTCTTGGCTAAAAACAGGTATTTAAGTTCAGGCGAAAATGAGAAAAAGACAGGATTAAACTAAAAGATCTCACAGCAACGCCAGATGCTTTAACCCACTGAGCAGGGGGCTGGACCCGCATCCTATGAGTACTAGTCGGTTCTTAGCCTGCTGAGCCACGAGGGAAACTCCCAGAAGATGCCTTTAAAATGTGACGAAATAAAACATACCAGCCCACACACTATCGCAACTTCATCTTGTAATTACTCTCAATTCTGAAAAATAGCTTCTAATAGTCTTCTAGCAAATTACACCTGTACTATCAATTCTGCCAAGATTTTAGTCCTGAAATCATACACTATTTATAAGCTATTAACTATTAAATATTTATAAAATATTGATGTGTTGGTGAAACATCTGAAATGTCTGTAGTTTTTTAGGCTATTTGAATAATTATTTAGCTTTTCAGAAGCTATTTGATCAGAAAAGGTGAAGGGGAGTTCCCGTCGTGGCGCAGTGGTTAACGAATCCGACTGGGAACCATGAGGTTGCGGGTTCGGTCCCTGCCCTTGCTCAGTGGGTTGACGATCCGGCGTTGCTGTGAGCTGTGGTGTAGGTTGCAGACGCGGCTCGGATCCCGCGTTGCTGTGGCTCTGGCGTAGGCTGGTGGCTACAGCTCCGACTGGACCCCAGCCGTGGAACCTCCATATGCCGCGGGAGCAGCCCAAGAAATAGCAAAAAGCCAAAAAAAAAAAAAAGAAAAAGAAAAGGTGAAGGGACTGTTACTGGATTACTCAAAGCAAAAACTAGTATTTATGAGCCCCTCTTACGTGCCAGGCACCAGGCTGGGGATTGAGCAGCACACTCCAGCCTATTCACCCTCCCACACAGGGCAGCGCCTGTGCTGTCCCCTGAGGCGCAGGCGCTCAGGCTGGGGCCAGGCCACTTGACACTTCTTGGTTGTGTGAGCTGGTAATTCACCTCTCTCCGCCTTATTTTCTCAGCTCTAACATGGGCAGGAGAAATAGAAACCACTGCATTACAGGGCGGTTGTAAAGATTAAGTGAGGCAATAAACACGAAGTATTTTAAATCGTCTCTGGCACCGGTAAGTAGTCACTCAAGTCAGCTGTTCTAACACCCTGTTGTAGAGCAGGGGAAAGAAATCCTCTCATGCTTTGGATCAAGTCAGTTTAAATAGAGAAAGCAACATCTGAGGATAGAAAAGGTTGGAAGGTCTTTTTGTTTTTTTCTCGTTTCGAGGATAAAGATCAAGGAGAAAGTGAGGACGTTTTGAAACACATTTCACATGTAGAAATAACTTAAAATATATTTTCTTTTTTTTCCTTTTTATGGTCACACCTGCAGCATATGAATGGAAGTTCCTGGGCCAGGGACCAGATCGAAGCCACATCTGTGACCTACACCACAGCCGCAGCAACACCGGGATCCTTAACCCACTGCACCGGGCAGGGGATTGAACCGGCAAGGCCACGGAGACAGGCCAGATCATTCACCCGCTGGGCCGCAGCAGGAACTCCTGATACAGTTTATAAAGAAAATTTGGGGGGGGGAATCTCTATCCAAAAAAGGAAGCCACCTTAGGTCTTAGAGTATATTTTGTATTCTTTCAATTGAGCTCCTTGCTAATTATTTAAATCATCCACCATAAATGAAAAAGAACCTGTCATATTTAGTGAATAGCCCTTTGGGGGGAACCAAACCCCTAATATATTTTCCACAACTTTTAGGGGTCTGGGTTCAGGCGGTGGCAAAAGCTGTAACTGAACCTGAGCGCGGCTCTTCCCTCCCCCAACCCCAGGGAGGCAGTGAGTAGGACAGGCTGGTAAAGAGGAGCCACGGGGGAACTGACGGTTGAAATTCACTCTCCTCCATCAGCAAACACTCGGGGATCCGGAGCCGTCTAGAAACCCTTCTCACCTGACCAGCCTGTCAGCCAGGGACGCTCCCCATCCACCTTGCTGGAAAGAAAACTGAAGAAAGAGAAGCCCGTTACGACTCAGCGATGCACTCAGGACCTTGTGCTCAGCAGCCCCGCTTCCTCTTTGCTCTGCGTGCTGGCCCCTCACCACTTGCTGCGCTCCAAGTAAATCCTTTCAGGGACTTACTAGACCGACACCTCAGCAGAACGCTGGAAGTAAGGGGTTGTCGTCTTCCCTATCAAGTGGATTTGAGCCAGTCACCTGCACTTTATTGAGACTTAGAGTCACTGTTATCTGGAAAAGCTACTTAAATCTAGGGAGCAGAGATAAAACCAACCATCCATGCAGTGAGGAAAAGGAATCCACACTACCTTTCCGTGGTTGAAAGAAGTAATACGGAAGTTAATGAAAGAACTTGGAGTGAACATCTTTCCAAATGCACCCCCATAAAATGCGGACAGTCATCACTGCCCTAGATGCCTAAAAACAGTGATACCAATTATTGGCAGATACACAGAAAACTGGCTTAGGAAGTCATGTCTGAATGTGAGAAAAAGGAGAAAAAACAAACCACCACCACGGTAGGGTAATTTTAAAACGAACTTCAAGGAAGAACATCTAATTTATCTAAGTTGCGATAATCTTGGGTGATCTTGCAGGCATCTTATTCAAGATCAGTCTGCTCCGCCCCAGCAAGCACTGGGGCAACTGGTTCCAAGCGTTTTCTGCAGGGACCAGGCCGTAGGAGAAGCGCAGGAAGTGCTTCACCTGCCACCTTGGTTTGTGCAGGTGACCCCCTGGGAAAGGTCCACCTGGGGAACAAAGTACCATTCGCGCTGTGGGCGACTAAACACGTTTCACGGGAAAAGGCCAACGGCCACGGATCAGGAAGACACTGGGATAAAAACAACGCGCCTTGGCTTGCAGCAGGTCTTCCTGAAATCCCCCTGAGAAATGCCATAGAGCAAAGAGCAGCCAACCCAAGCCTTGCCACTCGCAGGACATGGCCTGGGACCCGTCCCTAAACTTCCCTGCATTTCATCTCGTCTGTAAGGCAGGGCTCCCTAAGACTAAATGACACACGTGTCCAGTGCTGAGATGCCACGCCGCCCTCCTGAACACGCCCTCTCCCTGAAGCTACCAACAAACAATTAGCAAGGACCCACCGCCCGGGTGTCACCAATGGGCGCTGGAGGCGGCGCCATGGGAAGTCGCTGCCGGCCTCAGGCCCGCTCAGCCTCGGGGCAGCATCCCCTGGCGAAAGCGGGGTGCAGGGAGGCGGCGCGACGACCTCGTGACAGTCGGGAGAAATGCGGCCAGGTGGGGAGAGGAGAGCCAGGAGTCCCTGAAGAAGCCAGGCTCGTGGCTCTTGGCGGCGGCCGCAGGCGCGGAGAGCGCGGCGAGGACGCCCAAGAGACTGGGCCACGTGGGGGCCCAACCGGGATCCGCAGACTGGACAGGGCGGAGCGGCTGTACCTGGGTGATGGAGTCTCCGAAGAGTAGCACCCGAGGCCAGGACCCAGAGCTCCCGCGCGCCACCCCCTCGCACAGCGCCATTGCTCCGGCGGCCGAGAGGCGGGGCCAAGCCGGATATCCGGGCGGGGCGAATGGCGGAGGGGCGGGGCCATACCGGATATCCGGGAGGAGCGGGGGGCGGGGCCAGGCCTGATATCCGGGCGGGGCGAGAGGCCCAGAGGCGGGGCTCCCCTGGGCTTGGGTGAGATGGGGAGGCGCCTGCGCAGGCCGAGGCCTGGGCACAGCTGGTCTCCGCCAAGTGCTTGTTCTTCGCGGGTCTCCCTTTAGGGGCTCTTTTGGCGACGCACTGGTCATTTTTAAGACGTGTGATAGCCGGTGATTCTTGGAAAGCATATTTTTGTCCGTTTACACAAGCAGGGCCACGTGCTTTTTGTTCATTTATCCCCAGTCATTAGGTGCTGGGGGCGCATGGCTGCCTTGCTTGTCCCTCCTTGTCCTCTGGCCAGCGTCGCCTGTCAGTTACCCGGGTGGAAACCAACCCCGAAAGGAGGGCGTATTGGCGCCACCACCAGACCCAATATCCACTGCTGAAGGCGGATTCAAATGTTTGAGCAAATGGCCCTAGTGGCAGGGACTAAAGAAGGGGGGAAGTTTTTCCAAGGGATGCATTAGTCACGCAAAAAATAAAGCCTTCGCAACCGCTGACTCCAGTGAAAGAAAAGCTCATGACGTTTGCTGAAGACAGTAAGGTAGACATCAGGGAGGACCACCATGCTGGGGTTTGGCAGTGGGGGGAGAGATTAGGCCAAACAACCAGAACAAGAAAGAAACGTGGAGGTTACAGCCGGGGCGCAGGCTGAGGGGCCAGGGGAATGCAACACTCCTAAGAGGTAGGATAAGTCTTTGCTAAACTCAGGTGACAGGGTCTTGCTGAAGGCAGGCCAGGGAATTGCCAGGAGGAGGCATTTGAGCAGATATCCTGGGTGATCAGACCAAGAGGAGTGAGGGGTTTTTGCTGAACTGATTCAGCAGGACAAAGTGGCCACAGACGGAGCCCAAGGTGGAGGCCTATTCAGAGAGAAGACAGAGGAGTCTGGCTCGAGTTTGCTTAAAGGAGGGCCTCTGTCATCTCAACCCGCAATTAAGTGTAACGGCTGTGATAAAAATGAGCCAAAAAGGGATGTCTTGAAACAACTAAGCCTAAGGTGAAAACCAGGAGAGCAAGGGAACAGTGCGTGTTAGAAAAGCCAACTTCCCGTGGCTTGGACTTGGGGTGCTAGGGGGGCTGGCTGGAGCTGGAGGCACAGGTAGGATGATGCAGAGCTTGACTCCCTCTTCAGGCTGGGAGTTCCCTGGCTTCACAGACCAACTAACTACACTTCTGATAAGATGAAGGCATCAATTCTTTTTTTGTTTTTTTAGGGCCGCACCCATGGCATATGGAGGTTCCCAGGTTAGGGGTTGAAGCAGATCTACAGATGCTGGCCTGCACCACAGCCACAGCAATGCCAGATCTGCACGGTGTCTTCAACCTACACCACAGCTCACGGCAACACCGGCTCCTTAACCCACTGAGCAAGGCCAGGGACCAAACCTGCATTCTCATGGATACTAGTCAGATTTGTTTCCACTGAGCCGCGATGGGAACGCCATCAATCCATTTTTAATGCTCCCCGGGAGATTCGACACGCAGTCAGGGTTGAGAGCCCATTAGGCCAGGTTAAGGTGTTTGGACTTCATCCTAATTACGGTAAAGGAGCCCTGAAGAAATTTCAGCAGGGGAGGCTTGAGGGCAGGTCTGTTACTTTAGGAATCAAATGTAGGCAGAGAAGGGAGGCTGCGGCAGGAACCAGAGGGGACAGATGATTTGGTGTCAGAGGCACACTGGAGGTGAGACGGGCAGATTCAACAGCAGTTTAGAATCCTTGAGTGAAACTGGTTGCCTCAGGGAGCGGGGCTCTGAAAGGACTCGCCCTTTCTGCTGTGTATAACCTGTGTTGTAAAGATATTACAAGTGTGTATTTTTTGTAACTTAAAAATGTTTTAGGAGTTTCCGTTGTGGTGCAGTGGCAATGAATCCAACTAGGAACCATGAGGGGGGTTCAATCCCTGGCCTTGATCAGTGGGTTAAGGATCCCGAGTTGCTGTGGCTGTGGTGTAGGCCGGCAGCAACAGCTCTGGTTCGACCCTAGCCTGGGAACCTCCATATGCCGAGGGTACGGCCCTAAAGAGACAAAAACAAAACAAACAAAAAAAAGTTTTAAAATCCATCATAACAGGAGTTCCCATCGTGGCTCAGAGGAAACAAATCCAACTCGTATCCATGAGGTCGCGTGTTCGATCCCTGACCTCGATCAGCAGGTTAAGGATGGGGCGTTGCCCTGAGCTGTGGTGTAGGTCGCAGACGAGGCTCGTATCTGGTGTGGCTGTGGCTGTGGCTGTGGTGTAGGCCGACGGCCGTAGCTCTGATTAGACCGCTAGCCTGGGAACTTCCATATGCCGCAGGTGTGGCCCTGAGAAGCAAAAATAAATAAAATCAAATCTATCATAACAAAATCTTAAATGGCACTTACAGAAGGTGACCCTCAGACTTTTGGTTTAGGCCAAACACTAAGTAGGAATCTTTTTTTTTTTTTTTTTTTTGACTTTTCACAGCCAGGCTGTGAAGGCGAACCTGCCCCAGGGCGTGCTTGTTCCGTTCCTGCTGAGGGAGCAGGTGGAGCCTTTCACTGAAGCAGATGCCGAAGACCCCTCCCGCCCCCACCCCCGGCAGAGTCGGTCCGGTCTCTCAGCACAAGACCAGACACCCGTGTCCAGGCCCTTGCAAGTCTGAGCTACTCGTACTTGAGCAAACTGGACTGATGATTAATACACACATAAGACAACTCAACAACATACGAGCATCCTTGAACCTGAATCATAAAAAGCATATTTTGAATATCTGAACTGAATGTGGATATTACATAAAGAAAACATTATTGAATCTTGAAAATTCTAATTTTACAAACATATAAACTAAGGAATTTGGAAAGACTATCGGGAGGGAAGAAACAGAAAAGGGGCTTAAAACGCTGATAAGCGCTAATTATTAACCCAAATTCAGAACATGGATATGAAAGCTCCGGCCATCATGCATGTCCTTTCCTTAAAGAGGACAAGCCCTTCTGCTCCCGCAGTGTGGGGGGGGTCTTCACGGTGTCAGTGGGTCCTGCATCCGTCCCTGGAGCAGACTCGGCAGCCGGCAGTTGACGGAGCAGTCCTAGAATGATGGACAAAGGAGCTGGTCCCGTAGTGGTATTTAAGGGTTGGACTAAAGGCCCTTCGTCGTCAAGAGTAAAGAGGCCCCCAGGGCAATGACTGTCTTTTATTTGAAGTCACAGAAGTCGAGCCGAGCATGACACGACTGTTTGAACATCTACAGAGGCGTGAGGTGTCAGGGAACCGGCGTGAGGGCCTCATACAGCCTCTGGGCCGCCAGCTCCACCATTTCTCGGAGGGACTCGTCGTCTTCACTCCCTTCTTCACACTCCACGGTCTGAAAGTGAGAGCACAAACATGCCGGGCAGCCCAAGTGTCTGGAGTGAATTTATTTTCTTTTTACAACTGCACCTGGGGCAGAGGGAGGTTCCCAGGCTAGGGGTCGGGTCGAATCAGAGCTGCAGCTGCCGGCCTACACCACAGCCACAGCAACGCTGGATTGGGATGGGAGCCACATCTGCAACCTCTGCAGGATCCTTAACCCACTGAACGAGGCCAAGGATTGAACCTGCATCCTCACAGAGACTACGTCAGGTTCTTAACCTGCTGAGCCCCGATGGGAACTCCTGTCTAGAATTACTATGTTAAAGAGAAACTAGTGCTCTTTAAGAACAATCATTTCCCGGAGTTCCCATCGCGGCTCAGCGGTAACAAACCTGACTGGTATCCATGAGGTTGCAGGTTTGACCCCTGGCCTCGCTCAGTGGGTTAAGGATCCCTGTTGCTGAGAAGCTGTGATGTAGGTTGCAGATGGGGCTTGGATCCCATGTTGTTATGTCTGTGGCGTAGGCCAGGCTCTATAGCTCTGATTCAACCCTAGCCAGGGAACTTCCATATACCGCAGATGTGGGCCCCCCGCCCCAAAAAAGAACAATCATTTGCTGAAGGGGTAGGATTCTTGATGATCAGAAGCCAGAACTGCTGCCCCGCACAGCTGGGGGCATGCACCTGGATGCAGAGATTCCTGACTCCACTGAGTCAGACCAGGGATTAATTTTGGAAAAAAAAAGAATAAAGGGAATAAAGAATATGTTTACTTCAAAGCCCCTGTTTTGATCTAGTAAATGACACTCCAGGGAAGTCATGCAACACAAATTATTCAGCAAGAACTGGATGTGGTCATCAACTCAACAAAACTTTGTTTTAAAAAAAGTTTATCACACCATAAATATTCCTCATATAAAAATGTAGGGAAGAAAAGCTAACACCCTTAATTCTATGATGCCTATGATAATGTCTATTGTTGACATTTCAGTGCATAACCTTCTAGATTTCTGGCTAGATATATATATATATATTTCTTTAAAACAAAGATGGGATAATTCGTACTTGCTGTCTTGTAACTTTTTTCCTCACTCAATAATGTAACGGACAACTCTGCACATTAATAAATCTACATCGCTGGAGTTCCCATCGTGGCTCAGCAGTTAGCAAACCCGACTAGCATCCATGAGGACGAAGGTTCGACCCTTGGCCTTGCTCAGTGGGTTAAGGATCCGGCATTGCCTCAGGCTGTGGTGTAGGTCCCAGATTCGGCTTGGATCTTGAGTTGCTGTGGCTCTGGCATAGGCTGGCGGCTACAGCGCCAATTTGACCCCTAGCTGGGAACCTCCATATGCCACAGGTGTGGCCCTAAAAAGACAAAGAAACCCCCCCAAAAAACCCTGCATCACCGTTCTCAGTAGCTGTGTCGAGCGTATTCCGTGATGAAGGGCACAGCAGACCCAGTGTTTTCTCAGTTACTATCTCCTACTCTTGGATATTTAGGTCTCTTGGAGTTTTGCTATAATCGATGCTAAAATATCTACCTATCTACCTACTCACTTCCCTAATCATGTTCTCTGGTGAAAGCCAGCAAAGGGCATCGTGCATACAGGTGTGTACTTTGAAGGCTTTGGACGCCAATCGGCAAACGGCGCTGCAGCCAGAACGCCCTGCCCGCCCTACAACCTCCTCCCTGGCCCGGCGGAACCAGGGGCAGCGGTGTCCCTCCTCGTTCACCACCAGCGGGTCCCAGCACTCTTTTTACTTGGTGCTGACAGAAACACAGAAAGAGGGATACTTTATACTTTCGGTCTGTGCTTCCTTTAACTCCCAGTGGATCTGATCTGACACATTTGTTTCGCGTGCTTATTGGCTATATTTCTTCTCTAGCGAATTACTTGTTAGTGTTCTTGGCTTATTCTTCTATTGAGGTAAAAGAAACCGAGTGTTTGCTCAAAACAGCTATACGGTCAAAGAATACATGAACAAAATCCCAAACATGTGCTATTGGTTTAGCAGAACTGTTCTACTCTTCAAAAGCCACTCCCCCCCCACCCCAAGGAAGAGACACATATTCACTTATGCTTATGAAATAATTCCTCAAGGCCTGCAGGGGTGGTGGGAGCAGGCCCCGCACACACGAATCCCACTGCTTGCAAAAGCCACTTGGATCTTGCTGTGAGCAGGAAAGCCGCTTCTCTGGAAAACCTGCGTCACATGGAGGCCAAAGTAGAGAAAGCCGAGGCGGATTGAGGAATTCTATGGAAATGGAGCCCGGTGGAGTCAGCGAGACGAGCGAAAGGAACCCTCTGCAGCCACAGGGAAAACCACTTAGGGCAGAACGAGAAGCAAAAGTATGGATGTAAAACCTGACGGCAGAGGAGTTCCCGTGATGGCGCAGTGGTTAACGAATCCGACTAGGAACCATGAGGTTGCGGGTTCGGTCCCTGCCCTTGCTCAGTGGGTTAACGATCCGGCGTTGCCGTGAGCTGTGGTGTAGGTTGCAGACGCGGCTCGGATCCCGCGTTGCTGTGGCTCTGGCGTAGGCCGGTGGCTACAGCTCCGATTAGACCCCTAGCCTGGGAACCTCCATATTCCATGGGAGTGGCCCAAGGAAATGGCAAAAAGCCAAAAAAAAAACAAAAAAACCTGACAACAGAAATACAGTCTATCTTTAAAATCTAGGAAATGCCCAAATGCAAAAGTAAACTGCAGACCAGATTATTTTTTGCGCTCACTTTATCCCCCAGTGCCTTGCAATGCAGGAAGGAACAGCTACATACCCGCGTCTCCAAGTTTATGTTGGCAGTTTTTCCATCCACGGTGACACTAAGAGCAGAACCGTCTTTTACGCTAACGCAGTCCTCTCCAAATATGTCCCTTAAGATAAACAAAGATGCGGCATTAGTGGAAACTGTTTTATAAATATGTAAAGTACACTTTTACAGACTTGGGGAATAATAATATTTGAGATAGGCCCTCGTTCTGAGGTAGAGTCCTTATATCTACTCCTGAAATGCACTTACTTATTTTCGCACATTTTATTAATTTTGTAAGGCATGAAATATATACAGCTATCATTTATTAAGAACAAGCGTCACACGTGGCACTTCATATCCGCTCTCGTCACCTATAATAACTGTGGCAGGGAGCCCTTTTAGGCACGAGGGGCACGAGGCAGTGAGGGCACCTGCTTGGAGCCCCCGGCTCGTGGGCACCCACGTGGGCGACGTGTCCAGGCCTCCAGGTCCACGGGCCGCCAGCCCTCTAACCCGCTCCGAAGGCCTCCTTCCGGTTAACCCTGGGCTCACGGAGCATCTTCTCCGTGCCGGGTGCGCTGGGCCCCGGGGAGGTGGAAAATCCCAAGACGCTGCCTCCGTCACCGAAGAGCGACGGTCTATCCGATTCCACACTTGTCCCCATCAATGACAGAGACACCTGCAACCAGCAGCCGAAGCAGCGGGAGGGACGCAGGCGAGGAATGGTAGTCAGTGACTCGAAAAACTCCCCAGACACGGGTCAGCTTGACAGTCGAGCACTGAAAAAAGCTATATTCCAGGGCAGGGGGTCGGGGGAGAAGGGACATTAACTGCCTGCTCTTCCGGGCAGTTATGGGAATAACACGTTTGAATAAACTGGCTGGGCAACCTTGTACTAAGGGAAAATACTTTATTTTAACTACAGAAATGTATTCAAAAGAACAGGCCTCATTTTTATGCAACCAGTTGTCGGTTTGTTAAAGAAATTTATCCACATATAATCCTAAGGATTTAAAGAGCTGGAGTGACAGCCGCAGTTTTCAGACTGGGACCGACCTGGGAGTTGAAACAAGCCGGCACCTCACACTCAGGGGGCGCGTGTGGGCCCTGGCCCTGGCCTCCTGTGCCCGCCTTTGTGGAAGGGTGTATGTGGGAGGGCAGGGGGCCCAGGCAGGGTCCGGGGCAGGAAACCAGGGGATGGCGAGGGTGAAGGGCCAGCAGCCTGGAGCGGATGCCTGCGTGCGGCTCAGTGGAGGAGCAGGGTATAGGCCTCTGTCCGGCACCCACGGGTGCACCTGGGAAGCTCGGCCGTACCAGGGCAACACAGGGCTTTCTATTTCTGTAAAGCCGCTGAAAACAGAGCTGCTCACAGCACAACTGCGCTCGATGCGTCCCCTGGACAGGCACAGGAGAGCACTGTCACCTGTCCGCTACAAAAGGGCTTTTCCCCCTGGGGTCCCAAGAGGCGCTTCAGAGAAAGGGGCGTCTAACTCCTTAAAAACCAAAGATAAGACTGTGTGTGCGCTTCCCCTTCCAGGTGAAGTTCCACAGTTCGAGGAGTCAGGGTCTAAAATGATTAAAACACGCAGACTCCCAGGCTGGCAGGCCAGGCTCCCAGACACTGCAGAGGAGCAGGGCTGGGCACCGGCGGACACGGGACCCACAGCCTTCTCACGGCAGTGCAAACTGTCGGCTGGTTTTTAGGTTGTATGGCAGGTGTGCTTTTTAAAATCAAAATGCCGCCACCAAGAGCACTTCTGAAGCTGTGTGACACCGTTGGTAAGCCACCATTTAAAGCCTATCACCCATTTTAAAAAGCCAGTAAATGGCTGCTGTAGAAGACTATCAGCGTGGAATTTGGGGGAAAGGAAGGGGCACAGATAGGAACATAAAAACCTCCAAGCCTGCAGAGCGCCGTATTTTACCAAACCACCTAGGTAAGTAACCTTCAGCTTAAAAACAGAAGCGGTCATTTACTCAGCAGGTATTTGAGAGATTGCTATGTTCAAGGCACTACGCTAGATGCTGAAATGATAAAACAATTCAAATCTTTTTCTTCTTCCTTTTTGGGATATCATACATAAGGTTAAATTGCAGTTATCCACTAAGAAGCAGTTTTAAATGGCTATTTTGTTTGGAAAAAAATGTTCTGAAACAGTGGAGGAAAGGCCTGATCGCTGGCATTCCGAGAAAAGTCTAAAGGTGACTGACGGTTTGCAGGCTTACTATCTGAAAGAGTCCAGAAAATTACTGCTCCTGTGGAGCTCTATTCAGGGAGAAGTAAGTGTATAACAATTCTTAGAGGCGTACTGACACGAGGTTAAAATCTGAGTACTTGTCCTTGATGACAAGGTTTTATCCGGCTACGTGAGCCACAGAGAAGCATCGTGAGGCTCCGCATTAAGTAAAAGGTATTTACAGCAAAGTGGCCGTGGCCAAGCGGGTCACAGGGACTCAGAACTGGTGAGAGGGTTTAGCTGGAAGGAAGCGGTTCAAACTCCTTTGCTGGCAGAAACAGAGGCCCCCGGACTCGTTAAGGGACCTTGTCTGAGCCTCACAAGCAGGTGGCAACGCCACCAGAAGGGACTCCTCCCCAGCCCCTGCTTGGCCGCCCTGCGGAGCAGGAACAGACACCACACTTACTGGAGCATGATCTCCAACCTCTTGCTGTAAACGTGCATCTCTAACTTTTTAGAAACCTTCTGGACTGCACCTGGAAAGAAAAAGCAACAGGGCGTTCAATCTCCAAAGCCCTATTTAGAATACCTTCCGAATCAATAATCGGAACACAGCTGCTGAGAAACCAAAGTGGTTTATTCAACAAGTTTCGTCAAACACGGAGACAGCAGCAGCCCGTTCTCCTGGTGGCCATGCTGGTTCGATTCAGCAGCATTTTGGAATTTCTGATTAAACTGTTTTTAAGAGACCGTTACCAAGAGATTTTATCTTTGCGTTAACGGGCAACCATATTTTTACAGCGTGAATGAAGACACAGGACAAAAAGTAAATAAAATATGAGCAATGTGCATTGTTATGCATATATTATATTTTAGAAGTTAAAGGAATGAAAAAATCAGGTTTTGAGTTCTTTAGGACTCTGTTTTCTGCTTCTTACTTCAGAGAACCATGGGAGAAATGAAAGAATTAATGGATAAAAAATAAAGTAATTTTGTACCTTTCCTTATTTTCGGGTTTGACTGAACTTCTAATATCACGGTTGTTACCGTATCTGCATACATATCATTGGAAGGGTTTGCCAACCACTGTAAAGCAAGAGGCAGAATTAGGGAATTTAAAACTCCAACAGTGGGAACCGTATTTACCTAAATTAATGATTTCCAGCCCTTGCAGGTTTGGGTTATTTTAATTAATTAATTTATTTAGCTTTTTAGGACCACACCTGCGGCATATGGAGGTTCCCAGGCTAGGGGTCCATCAGAGCTGCAGCTTCTGGCCTACACCAGCCACTGCAACGCCAGATCCGAGCCGTGTCTACGACCTACACCACAGCTCACGGCAACACTGGATCCTTAACCCACTGAGCGAGGCCAGGGGTCCAACCCGCAACCTCATGGTTTCTAGTCGGATTTGTTAACCACTGCGCCACGATGGGAACTGCAGATTTGGGTTATTTTAATGCTGCTTATTTGTTTTTTTGTGTTTTTTTGTTGTTGTTGTTTTTTGTTTTTTGTCTTTTTAGCTATTTCTTGGGCCGCTCCCGCGGCATATGGAGGTTCCCAGGCTAGGGGTTGAATCGGAGCTGTAGCCAACGGCCTATGCCAGAGCCACAGCAACGCGGGATCCGAGCCGCGTCTGCAACCTACACCACAGCTCACGGCAACGCCGGATCGTCAACCCACTGAGCAAGGGCAGGGACCGAACCCGCAACCTCATGGTTCCTAGTCGGATTCGTGAACCACTGCGCCACGACGGGAACTCCTAATGCTGCTTATTTGAATCATCACACTCCGTGCTCTTAAGAAGTATCCCATGACAAGTTTGCTTGCTTCAAGGTAAGAGAATTATATTTTTATCTTGGGGAGATTTAGACGTTTTGATAATCAAACTAAAGACATCCTGGTGTTACCTACCACAAAATCAGTTAGGACTTACTCGCAGGCGACACCTCTCAGAGCATTACACATACTAAATACTACGCCTTATTATTAGTTTCTATGTTACTGCACCTACACAGAAAACACCTGGCTACGTTATGTTTAAAGCCAACCTTGAAAAGAAGAATGCACACACATATATTTTCCGACAATTTTCTTCCTGATTGGGACAAAACCAATTTTCTCTGCAATGACACGTGAACTCAGGATGCCCTTACCTCTAATACCACCATTCCTGGTTCCTGTATTACAGTAATATTTTTGAACACTTTCAAAGCAGGTTTTTCTTGAATTTCTAATTCTTCTACATCACCTGAAAAAAAGAAATTATGAGATGTATTTAACTTTCTGGTAATCCTCTAGAGCTCAGTTACTCATGTGTTTATAGAAGCAGCTGAAGGAAAGATGATACACAATGAAAAAATGTAATAGCTCATTTGTATAGTCAGATTTCAAGCAGCTAAGTTTTATATTAATTGCTAACAGCAACCGAAAGATCTCAACATGTATGATAAAAGTTCATATAACTAGATAGGATTTTTAAATTTTTTTTATTATTATTATTTTTTTGTCTTTTTAGGGCCCCACCAGTGGCATATGGAGGTTCCCAGGCTAGAGGTCTAATGGGAGCCATTGCCGCCAGCCTACGCCAAAGCCACAGCAACACCATATCCAAGCCACATCTGTGACCTACACCACAGCTCATGGCAACTCTGGATTCTTAACCCACTGAGTGAGGCCGGGGATTGAACCCGCAACCTCGTGGTTCCTAGTTGGATTCACTTCCACTGCATTTTATCAATTGCAAACTTTGCTGACTGTCAAACACCTGTGCTTGCAGAAGAGATTTAACTGACCACCATCTTAAAATTTAACAGGAGACGAATGACTACGGGTCACTTCTACCTTCTGTTTCATAGGCTTTTTCTTCTTTTTTTTTTTGTAGGGCCACACCCACGGCATATGGAAGTTCCCAAGCTAGGGGTTGAATCAGGGCTACAGCTGCTGGCCTATGCCACAGCCATGGCAACTCAGGATCTGAGCCGTGTCTGCGACCTATGCCACAGCTCACGGCATTGCCCAATCCCTTAACCTGCTGAGCCAGGCCAGGGATCAAACCTGCATCTTCATGAGTAATCAGGTTCTTAACCCACCGAGTCACAATGGGAATTCCTGTTTCATAGGTTTAATGGTTCTGCAGGGACATTCCATTGTCTAAGATGAGACTTTCCTGGTTTCCCCAGTAACCTGTTAATTAAGGATTAATTCAAACACATCTTATTAACTTCCTATGTTATAACCTATAATTCTAACATGAGGATCTGAGGTTAAAAAAAGATATTCTTTCTATTGATGATTTTATGGTAGTACTTTACTATATGAATTATAAAGAGCATATTAATAGAAAGTGAAATTTTGCGATCTGGAGTGTTTTTGCTTAATAGCGAGATCCCGTGCCTTTTTTTTTTTTTTTTTGGTTTTTTTATGGCTGCCTCAGAGCATATGGCAGGCAGTTCCCAGGCTAGGGGTCGAATCGGAGCTACAGCTGCCGGCCTACACCACAGCCACTGCAACACCAGATCCAAGCTGCGTCTGTGACCTACACCACAGCTCACAGCAACGCCGGATCCTTAACCCACTGAGCAAGGCCAGGGAGTGAACCTGCATCCTCATGGATACTAGTCAGATTCATCACCGCTGAGCCAAGATGGGAACTCCAGGGAGCCCATGCCTTTTAACTTAGTCATTACCTCTCATGATGTTAATACACAAAAATCTCTACTTCGAAATGGTCTAATATGAAAACAGTGGGTTACTCTTTACTGGCCTTTGACCATGCACTCTGACAAAACCTGTTGGATAGTAGTTCCCTGGTGGCCCTACCAGTTAAGGACCTGACATTGTCACTGCTGGTCCGATCCCTGGCCTGGGAACTCTTACATGCCACAGGAAAACAAATGAACAAAGGAGCCCCACCAAAACAAAACCAAACCCAAACAAAAACAAAAAACCTCCAGTATAGATTTGTACTGATGGAACCAGAAAAATTTTCACTTAAAAGAAATAGATAAAATTCAGGTATAGTTGGGAATTCCAGTTGTGGCGCAGTGGAAATGAATCCGACTAGGAATCATGAGGTTGTGGGTTCCATCCCTGGCCTCGCTCAGTGGGTTAAGGATCCGGCATTACCATGAGCTGTGGTGTAGGTCAGAGACGTGGCTTGGATCTGGCGTTGCTGTGGGTCTGGCGTAGGCAGGCAGCACCAGCTCTGATTCGACCCTTAGCCTGGGAATCTCCATATGCCTCGGGTGCGGCCCTAAAAAGACAAAAGACAAAAAAAAATTAGGTATAATAAACCAATAAAGTAGAATTTAAACACAAGAAGCAAAACCACCAATATTTTTAGAATTTTAAGTGGATCAAGAATAAGAGGTAAGAGATTTTAGAGATGTTTATCAGTATATTTTCAAAATTTTCATCTAAAGGTGATAATAATATGATCAAGTGACATATAAATAAAATCTGTGTAATTCTGAGACAGTTACCAAAATGAACATCCTTAGATGTAGATACAGAATTACCTTACTCAAAAAACAAGCAACTTAGGAGTTCCCGTCATGGCTCAGGAGTTAACGAATCCAACTAGGAACCATGAGGTTGCAGGTTTGATCCCTGGCCTCGCTCAGTGGGTTAAGGATCTGGTGTTGCTGTGAGCTGTGGTGTAGGTCACAGATGTGGCTTGGATCCCGCGTCGCTGTGGCTTTGGAGTGGGCCGGCGGCTACAGCTCCGATTGGACCCCTAGCCTGGGAACCTCCATATGCCTCCGGATCGGACCTAGAAAAGGCAAAAAGACAAAAAAACCAAAAAACAAAAAACCCCAAACAACTTAGCGAATGTCAATAAATACACATACCTGTCAACTTCTGGAGCTGGTAAGAGAGCAAATTAAAAGGACCGGTATATGGAATGGCTTGGGTCTGCTTCACAGTGCTCATGGCCAAGTCAGTATAATCTGAAGAGGAAAGTAGAATACATATACTTTAAGAAACAATACCAGTCCCACAAAATACAACTTGTAAATACACACCAGGCAGGAATAAAGAAAAGAGAAGTACAAGCCAAGTAAGAAAGGACATGTTTCTCAGGCTCTCAAGATGCATCTCAATTGGTTTCATCCTACAATCCCCCCCCCCCGCCCCCCGCCCCCGCTCACAGTAACTTGTGCTCCGCCCCAAGGCAGGTGCATCCCCAAGCATACAGGCCCCTGAGCATCTCCAAGCCCGTAGGGAGCTGTCCCCCGCCACCTTTTCTACTTGGCAACTCCCGGCGGTCCTCCGCCACCAGCCATGAGAGCCACTGGGTCTGCAAAGCTTTCCCCACGTCTTCTAGGCCCACTCTTTCCTCACACACTCATGCACTTCTGCCCATCGCGGCTCAGTGGTGTTCTCTCAATAAAAGGCTTTTCAAGGGCTGGACTGTGTTTTTTAACTAGTCCTCCTGCACCCAGCACAACGCTGGGCATAGAGTAAGCACTCGCCTGCTGCTAATGCAAAAGTTATCTTCCACTGCGTGACTGCCTGAAAGCCGACCGCTGGCCTGTCTCACAGCTGAACACCTAAACGCTGCTGCCAGTTCTTACCCCCCACCTTTTTTGTTTGATTGCCACGTGGCATATGGAATTCCCAGATCAGGGATCAGATCCAAGCTACAGCTGTGACCTCTGCCGTAGCTGTGACAACGCTGGATCCTTTCACCAACTGTGCTGGGCCGGGGATTGAACCTTGCAGCCTGGTGCTGCAGAGGTGCCACCAATCCCACTGTACCACAGCAGGAACTCCTATTTCTTATTCCTTGACAAAGCACTTTTAATTTCTTAGTGCCATATAAATAAAACTGAGCACAGTTATTTACTTGAAGATAATACCATATTTACTGCAAAAGGAATGACAGCATAGCATTTACACAGGCATGAAAATATAAGGCCCAGCAAGCGACTTAAAATTATGGGTCATAAAAATCAAAACGCCTGTGTGAGGAGTCTAAGATGACTCCAGGAAATGAAGCACCACGGAGAATGGCAGCGGACGGGCCTGGGAAGGGTCCGCAGGAGCCTGTCTGTCTCCCAGGGGAACTTACATTCCCAACTGAGAAAAATGTTACCTCACAAAGAATTTAAATGTTTTAATAGTTCAAGGAAGGTTTTTTTCCCATAAAGCTAACTAGATTATTAAGTTTCAACCATCTGGTTGTTATTTAAAATGTGCCACTAGGTACTAAGAGAAGTTTTTGTAGATTTTCTCAAAGGCTAAAACCCAAATGCAATTGGACATTTAACAGTATACTTACTGGAGAGGTCACAAGGGGAAAGGATGTGATAATTAAAATTTCTTTTAACAAGTATTCCTGAGACCCGCTGGCCTTGTTCTGGTTTTTTGTCTGCTAAAAAGCCCATGACCTATTACAAAACAAACAAACCAACCAACAATTTGAAGAGAACAGAATCTAGTAAAATACAATTCATTACTCAGGGACCGAATAATTGTAAGGCTGACAGATATTTCGACCATGAAAACAACACGTGTTCAAACCTGAAAATACAACTTGTGTTCAAACCTGAAAACATACAATGTTATATACCCGTAAGAGCAGGGCGGTACCCAGGCTACCAAGGGAGCAAAGGTTAGAGTCACGGGGACAGGTCTGGCCAGAACGGCGGGTTCAGCTCGGTTCCAATCAGTTCAGCAGCCAAGTCAACCCACTGAGCCCGGGGCTTAAGAAGCCTCGACAGCGAGGGTGAGAAGACGGCTGGCGAGGCCAGACACGTGCGGCTCCCTCAGGCGGGCTGGCAACCTCGCCCACGGACGGACGGAGCCCCACGGCACAAAGGTGTGAGGTCATGCCAGAGGCAACACGAAGAGCAGCAGCATCCCTGACTAGAGATGTCAGGAAAGGCAGGTATGATGAGCTCCAGGGAGTACTGACTGCTCAAAACCTACCGCCACCTCCGAAACACCTTACAAACATGGACTCCGACGTCCCCAAATGTAACTTTTCTCAGCTATAAATAAAGGAACGCCAAGGGGATAAAGACCCCACATTCCTTATACGTTCACCTCTCATCAGTTAAGGGCAGGTGGCAGGGGTAACATTCGTTCTTATAACTCTACTGGGGCTTCGCTCTGCTTCACGTGACTTCTCAGGGTTAGTTCTTCCTGAAATGCTGGTGCCTTCCTGGGAAGGAGTTCTGCTGCCAGGGGGCAGATGTCAGGACAGTGACGCCCTAGGTGCTGATGAGGTGGGCAGGCCTGTCTGCCTGGAGAACCAAGGACCTCAGAGAAAAAGTCCACCCTCCGCTGCCAGCTTCTCTCTTTCTCCAAGCATGTGCCAGTTCCCAGCATGCAGATTTATTCCCAAACATACAACAGGTTGGCCTGACAATTCTAGACAATAAAGTACATGGATTTTTTTTTTGGATAATTCTTTTTTGTGGATCTGATTTCTTTGCCAGCTTCTTAGTTTCTGTTTTATGTGGCTGAGGATGGCTGCCATAAACCTGACTTCTCCCAAAGTACTAGGTTATAGGAAAAAAAAAAATTAAAGCTCATGATTTTAAATAGCTAACATCACGGAGAAATTACAGAATAACACTGTAACATAAAGCTATATTTGGGAAAACAGATAGGGACAATAGTTTCCCTATGCATATAAAAAGACACGTAAAAGTATTCTCAGTTCCGTAGTCAAAAAAGATTTTTAAATGCTATATACTATATTTCTTGAGGATTTATGATGCACAAGGGCCTAATAAAAACTCTGGAAAGTCTTGCTACAAGCTCAGCTTACTTTCGTTTCACTCAGCTTCTCCTGAACAGTCTGCCTGCAAAACTTTCTTTTTCTTCCCCCACTGCAACCAGCAGAATTTTCGAGATTCCCAACAGAGTATATTTTTCTACAGGTATGAGATTCCTCCCATTAAACTGACCCCTGGGAAGTTTTGTGAACAGTAAGATTCAGGAGTAAATACAACTATTTGCTCTTCTTTGGCCGGAAAAGTCTCACATCCTAATTTTTGCAAATTTGTTTTCTCCTCAACTCTGCTGCAAGGAGCAATGTTTATCCATTAGCTTCCTCATTTCTGGCTCATTATGGACTAAAAGAATTCTGTAAAATTGTTTGTTAACACATTTGATATTTAAAATTTCAGGGAAATCATTAAAAAGTTGCCTTTAGAGGTATCCGAAAAAAAGATTTTTGATGAACAAGAGGTAAAAATGCAGACTTCTTACGGCAGCCCTCTAAAATCCCAGGTAAGGTTTTTTGCCCTTAACTATTTCTTTTTTAGTTCCTTTTTAAACTCTGAGCATATTATATTTCATCATCGAAAATGATTAACTCTTAAAAAGATAAACTTTTATAAATTCCGTCATATCCACAGATAATATGTTCAGAGACATGGGCCTATCTTTCGATTCTTGGGGAGAATGCCCAGAGGTGGACAGAACACTGTACTGGATGCACTAAAAAACAATAATGGAAAAAACAAACCACACAACCCCCGCCCCCCCAACACAGTAAAAGGACATTCGCTTACGCTCTGACACGGGAATAAAAGTAAGTGAGAATGTGTGGGTTACAAGCCAAAAAACTCAGTATGAAGATCTTATGTATTTGAAAAATTTCCACGTGAAAAGCAAGTTAGTGGACCTAGAAAAGGCCTAAAAACCCAAGGGTAACGTTCTTGTGGCACCGACTGAACAGACAGAAACCACTGCTAAGCCCATTATCTTGATGAACCAGGAGGCAGATTTTCTCACAAGGAAACATTTCCCGAAAGGGAAGAGGGATCACTAGGGATGAAGAGGATTCAGAAGCATAAGCTTTTACCTTCGCTAGTTTTTCGCCCCGGAAGTTCAAGGTCACTGCTTCCGTATTCCGGGGATTGTGAACCTCTATGTGGACCTCGTCATTGTCTTCATATTCTCGAATCAGGGCTGCTTTCAACCTGGCCATTTCGTTCTGTTCTCCGTGAACTAAAATCTACAAAGGGGACATACATCGTAAGAGAGCAGGTGGGGAACCATCCTTGGTTCAGATTAACGCTGGCCCTTATCTGAATCAGCTAATTATAGGAAATGGAGATACAGTTGAAGTTATTAAACGTTACTGCTTTTAAGGGCCTTCGTCATCAAACTTGAATGACATTCTCATTCTGTTTGGCTTTAAAAGGTACTTAGTTGGAGCTATGTCAAGAGCGTAAAGAAATTTCTACTCCAGTTTTTGCCACTAATGAGATACACAAGTTGGTGGAAGCCAGACTCTTGCTAGGCTTCTGTGCTCGCACAGGGAAAGGGCTGGGTCAGGGCACCTCTGCAGCCGCTACCAGCGTTAAAGGCATGCGGTTCTTGTCCGAGACTATTGGACTCCTACTGTCTCAGAAAACACCTACAGTTTTAAGTTTTTGGGTTTTTTTTCTTTATAGGGCTGCACCCACGGCATACAGAAAATCTCAGGCTAGGGGTCGAATTGGAGCTACAGCTGCCAGCCTTCATCACAGCTCATGGCAACGCCGGATCCTTAACATACTGAGTGAGGCCAGGGATGGAACCCGAATCCCCATGGATACTAGTTGGGTTCGTTTTCATTGCACCACAATGGGAACTTAATATAAGACTTTCAAATAAGGAGGTTTTTGTGGGAAAAAATTACTTCTAATGCTTTCTTCGATTTCTTACAGTAATACCAAGTAAAAGATTTCAGAACCAAATGAAATTTTTAGAGAGGTATTTACAACTACTGCATTAGCTACCAGTCTTTCTAATTCACTTCCATGACCTAGATTTTACATGACAGATCATTTTTTTTGTCTTTTGAGGGCTGCACCTGCAGCATATGGAGGTTCCCAGGCTAGGGGTCGAATCAGAGCTGTAGCCGCCGGCCTACACCAGAGCCACAGCCACGTGGGATCCAAGCCACGACTGCGACCTACACCACAGCTCACGGCAACGCCGGATCCTTAACCCGCTGAGCAAGGCCAGGGACCGAACCCGCAACCTCATGGTTCCTAGTCGGATTCGTTAACCACTGCGCCACGACGGAAATTCCAGACAGATCATTCTTAACCTAGAGACTACAGGGAGGTGACTTCCTGCCTGGACTAGTAGATGCTTGCCCAGCACCACCACCAGGCAGAGGCATATGGCCTAGAGATGAGCAGCCTCAGCTTTGGGACCTGGCTGCTGTAACACAAATCCTGGCATTATACAATACTGCAAACCAACTATACTTAAAAAAAAAAAAGCTAAAAAAAAAAATATCCTGGCATTGCCACTTACTAGTTGTGTAACTTCAGCCAAGCCATTTAATATCTCTGTTTTCTCATCTACAAAACAGTCACTGGTTGTGACAAGCAAGCAAGCTGTGATACATATAAAACACTAGTCTGGAGTTCCCGTCTTGGCGCAGTGGTTAACGAATTCGACTAGGAACCATGAGGTTGTGGGTTCGGTCCCTGGCCCTTGCTCAGTGGGTTGAGGATCCGGTGTTGCCGTGAGCTGTGGTGTGGGTCGAAGACGCGGCTGGGATCCCGAGTTGCTGTGGCTCTGGTGTGGGCTGGCGGCTGCAGCTTTGATTCAACACCAAGCCTGGGAACCTCCATATGCCGTTGAAGTGGCTCAAGAAAAAGGCAAAAAAAAAAAAAGACGAAAAGAAAAAAACAAAAGCAAACCACTAGTCTGGCACCTGGCACACAGGAAATAATAAATGTGAGCTATGATTTACTGTTACCAGCCCCACTTCCACTGTTTTATCATGTGGATAGACTTTTGCTGACTTGGTTACTGGAGGAAAATAAGCACCAAATTCAATCCAGGAATTGAAACTGACAGCAGAGATAGAGTCTGGAGAGTGACAAATGGGACCGAGGGTGAGCCGGTGATTCCAGAGAGAATGAGCCGAACTGCTTTTCCTCCACGGCTTTAAAATCTGGGCAAATATCTCTCAACCACATAGACACGCTACAAAGCTAAGTAGGTGGGGGATTTTCTCCACCAAAGAACCTGCTCACAAGGGCCAATATGAGGACTGAAAAACTAACAGAATGGTACACAACATGCTCGCCATTGTTAGTCATCAGCGAAATGCCAATCACAACTACCGAGAGACGCCACTGCACACTCCCTGGCACGGCGGCATTTTAACAAGGAGGAGAACAAGTTGACAAGGAGGACATGGAGAGCTGAGACCTTGGGCGTCGCGGGTAGGAAGGGAAACTGGTGTAACTGCGACGGAAAACAGTTTGACGATTCCTCAAAAAGTGAAACCTAGATCCGGCAACCGCATGCGAGGCACACATGCAAAAGCACTGAAAACTGAAAACAGGGACTCCAACGAACACGTAAGGCCCATGTTCACGGCAGCGTTATTCACAAGAGCCGAGACGGGGAAACAAGCCATCACAGATGAATACACAAAATGCGACCTACACACAATGGAATACTACTCAGCCGCAAAAAGGGATGAAGTTCTGATACAACGGCATTCAGAAAGGACACTGCATTACTTCATCTGTTTTCTACAGGCTCACATCTCATTAGCGTTCCTCTAATTGCAGATATGTATATTTTTTAGTGTAACTCTTTACAGTCCTACCCCAGTACAACTCTCCTTAATAATTACAGGAAACTTAAAACCTTAACCCAATCACAGCAGTAAGGAGCTAGCAAGTAAGGCGTGTCCATCTTTAGCTCTCTTAACTCTCACTATTCCAGGGCGGCCTTTCTCCTCCCTCCCCACCACGCAGAATGCGGGGCGCCGTATGGCGCGCTTTAGCCACCTGCTCTCTCCTCCGGTTCTCTGGTTCTCTCGATCCCCTTACGTTGTAAGGGGTTATTATCCGTCTACAGACGAGTAAGGAGAGGTTCAGTAACGTGCTCAGGGCCTGCTCGCAAGTAAGGGGTGGAGCCCTCGACCGGCGTGGCAGGGGAGGAGAGGAACAGAAAGCACGCTGGGCGGGAGGGGGGGGCATCTGGGTAAGAGATCCGGGCAAATGAGAGACTTAAGCGCATAGCTGGCCTTACTCAAAGGGGAGTGCGAAAGGCTGGTTCTGGCGCAGGTGGAGGCCCTGCCGACAGGGCTGCCGCCCGGGAAGGCCGTGTCTGCTCTCTTGGAGGCCTTCCCCCCGACCAGTGCCGAAAACCAAACGCACAGACTAACCACATGAGGCGGTTTCAAAGCACGAATGAATTCACTGGTTTGCTGGTAATCTGTGTGAGCAGAGAAAGAGATGTAATCAACAGACATCTTCAGAGGCAGCTTCTGTCCAGACATGGTAGTGATTTCTTCCGGTTCAGACATGATATGCTGGTAAAAACAAAGAAAAGTAAACCAAATAAGACAAACTAGCCAATTAACGAAGAAAAGGTACATTTTCTACTTTCTCACACATTAAACTCTTCGGCTAACCTAGGACCCGCAGCGCAAAAATCACTGACGCCACTTAGTAAATATCCATCAAGCAAACACTGCATGAGGAAAGGAAGCAGACGAACAAAAATTCAAAGTATTTGGAGTCCTAGAAGTGAAAATTTCAACTCTTGGGGCTAGAAAAGTACCCTTATATCCTCAATGATCTGCTCTAAAAAGTCACTTTCCAGGAGGTGGCGTGGCTCAGTGGGTTAAGAACCTGACTAGTATCCGTGAGGATGCAGGTTTGACCCTGACTTCATTCAGTGGGTTAAGGATCTGGCATTGCCTCAAGTGGGGGCATAGGTCAACGATGTGGCTCGGATCCAGCACTGCTGCGGCTGTGGTGTGTGTGGGCTGGCAGCTGCAGCTCTGGTTTGACCCCTACCCTGGGAACTTCCATATGCCGCGGGTGTGGCCCTAAAAAAACCGTCATTTTCCAAGTATGAAGATCCCATGAAGGACAAGTGTATTTCTGTTGTGGAAATGGATTTTAAATTCATAGCCAACACTGCCTAAACAACTTACAGAATAAGGTTAAGGTAATAAAAGTGATCAAAGCAGAGAATCATAATGTATTTAAAAAATAAAACAGGAGTTCCCATCGTGGCACAGTGCAAACAAATCCGACTAGGAGCCGTGAGGTTGCGGGTTCGATCCCTGGCCTTGCTCAGTGGGTTAGGGATCTGGCGTTGCTGTGGCTGTGCTCCAGCTCCAATGAGACCCCTAGCCTGGGAACCTCCATATGCTGCACGTGCGGCCCTAAAAAGACAAAAGACAGAAATAAATAGGTAAAGCAGAAGTTGTTGCTGGAGAAAGTGATGCGTGTGAAGGTTCAGAAATTGCCTCTCAAGTGTGGAAGATTTGCACATCCCTCGGGGTCGATATTGACCATTTTGTATCAACAGGAAGATGGGCGATCAACTCAAAACGCATTCCCCAGCTTTTCAAGAGAACACAGGCAGAAGTTCCCCGGCCAGGGACTCACCCTTTACCACAGCTGCAACCAGAGCCGCAGCAGTGACAATGCCGGAACCTTAACCCACTGTGCCGCCAGGGAACTCCCCTGCTTCACTGGAAAACCTGGGGGGAGGCTGCCACCTCCGCGGTCTCGATGCGGAGCGACAGGACGGTTCAGGGCTCTGACCGACCTTGGCGAGCGTCCCCTCCACACAGTATCCGGCTATAATGACGCCATTCCTCTTATCGGTGCACCAGCTTTCGAAGAGCTCTCTGGATAAGCCGCTCTGCATCATGCCTGGGGAGGCCATTACGACGCTGGGGCCAATGTCATCGAAATGATCCATGCTCTGAGAGAGGAGAGGGAATGGTAAAGCACGCGAACTGCCAGGCTCGGGCAAAAGCATTCTTCCTGACGAAGAAGAGCAAAAGGTGAGCCAAAAGATGCACCTCACGACTGGAAGGGCCTTGACGAGACTGGCCAACACCTTAAGTCCCGTTTCCAAGTCCCGGAACGGCTGAGGCTGGGAGTGAACGGAAAACAGAATGATACAAAGCAGTCCGTTCACACTGACCTTCCAAACCTTCCAGGACAGCGAAGGGACCCCCGAGCCCCATTTTCAGTGCCTGCAGGCGGGCCAGCCAGCGGTTAAAGGGCCAGTCAGATGGGCTTCTATCCTCCTAAGACAGACTCCGACAGAGTTCCTCGAGATTCCCACGGCTTCGCCTACTTCACCAATGTTTTGAGCTACCCTGGAAAGCTACCCAGAAAGTTTAACACCGTTTCCAGGGAAAACCTGGCTCTCTAGTTCCCAGGCAATCAACTTAAAATGCAAGACTTTACAAATAGCCCATGTATAGCCGGAAAACCACGTATAACTTGAATTATGTGGAGTATCATTTTATTATGATTAGAGCATTACTTTGAATGACATTTTTTTAAATTAAAGAAAATCAGATTTTACTGAATGCGCTAGAGAAGTAAACATGAAAATCTGCATACATAGAATTTGTAGTGCTAACCGGAAAGATGATTAGCTTTGAGTAAGAAGAGGAAAATATGGAACGCCAGACAGTTTTCTCATCGGGACTTTTCACTTCTATGGCAGAAAATTCTATTATTTAGCAATAGTAAACTGGAGAACTTACAGAGAAATGGAACAAGTGGGAACATTGGTTTAAGCAAAAGAGAATGCCAGGAATTCCCACTGTGGCTCAGCGGTAATGAACCTAACTAGTACCCATGAGGATGAGGGTTCGATGCCCGGCCTCGCTCAGTGAATTAAGGATCCGGCATTGCCATGAGCTGTGGTGTAGGATGCAGACGCGGCGCAGATCGGGCGTTGCTGCGGCTCTGGTGTAGGCTGGTGGCTGCAGTTCCGATTTGACCCCTAGCCTGGGAACGTCCATGTGCCGTGGGCGTGGCCCTAAAAAGAAAATAAAAAGAATGCCAGTGGCGAAACAGTTGACTTCCTTCAGAAGAGTGAAGCGTGCTTCAGGTAGGCCAGACTCCAGCAAGGATTCAGACACAGCGTCACCCCCACTCCTGGGACACCTGTGTTTTGCCCGCCCTCCCTCTTTCTTCCCAAGCGCTCACCTTAAGGTTACTAATGTGTTTGAAAACAAAGGGATTGTTGATGTTGATCTGCTTGCGGATTTTGTCGTTCATGGCGTTGACATATGTCTGGTACACTGCCATGCACTTCTTGGCCAGAGAGGAGGCGTAGTATATTGGAATGTCGTGGAGTTCTGGGTGATTCTGCCAGTACTCATCTGGAGAGATGTGACAAGAAACAAATATTTTGTTGTGTGGGGTCAATGGTTCAAATAATAAGTGCTACATATGATTAACTGTTAAAGATTCAGAGAAGAAATCAATTAAAGCACATAACTGCATTTTAAAGAGGCTAAGAAAAACTAGCCTCTTCCTACCTTGAACGTGTAAAACCCAAACTCGTTTCCAAGTGTTAATGCATGACCGAAACATGCTCTCGAGCTCCTGCTGTGGTGCAGCGGGTTAAGGAGCTGGTGAGGTCTCTGCAGTGGCTCAGGGCTGCTGAGACGCAGGTTTTTTTGTTTTGTTTTGTTTTTTTGTTTGTTTTTGTCTTTTCTTGAGCTGCTCCTGTGGCATATGGAGGTTCCCAGGCTAGGCGTCTAATCAGAGCTGTAGCCTACACCAGAGCCACAGCAATGCAGGATCTGAGCTGTGTCTGTGACCCACACCACAGCTCATGGCAACGCCAGATCCTTAACCCACTGAGCAAGGCCAGGGATCGAACCCGCAACCTCATGGTTCCTAGTCGGATTAGTTAACCATTGTGCCACGATGGGAACTCCGAGACGCAGGTTTGACCTCTGGTCCGGCACAGTGGGTTAAAGACGCAGCGTTGCTGCAGCTGTGGGGGAGGCTGGAGCCGCAGCTCATATTCGATCCCTGGCCCAGGACTCCCATATTCTTCAGGCGTGGCCAATAAAAGAAAGTAAGAATGTTGTGCTCCTAGTCCCAAATGCGGAGGTTTTTAAAACCATTTTGGTAGAAGGTTACACTGAACAACAGACCATAACTTATTATCCCAGAGAGACACTAACTTCTGTGATGGTTTTAACTAAAAATGTTTTATTAATATTGCAAATAGATGCTTGAAATGAGACTTTACTAGTTACAAGACAGGACTGCCAAAGGAATTAAAATTGATATGGAAGACAAAACAGTCTCATTACTCTGTGATATTATTTTTAGAAAACTGCTAGCCAGTTTCTGATACTTAATGATAACAGTGGGCAACACATTCTCAAAAGAAGGCCTGTTTTTACTGAAAATTCTCATTAAATCCCAAATAACGAGGAGAGTATGGCCAAATGATGTCCTTCACTCTGCTAGGTGCACCTGCATTTAGGAAATGTATTCAAATGCCTAGTATGCAATTTACATTCACTATTCCTAATTTCAAACCAAACTGACAAAGATTTATTTCCATCTTAGAGAGGAGGAACCTGAGGCTAAAAAAAGACTGAAAAGTGTGTGAATGTTATTTCTCTGCTTGATCTATACGTGAAAACTCTACATAAGGACAGGGACTCTTCCTGCCACGCGTGTTACAAATACATCTCCTGCTTTGCCCTCTGGCTTAGTTGTTCATGGTCTTTTTGATGTAATTAGAATTTTGAACAAAGTTTTCATAGACACTTTAAGATGTCTCAAGTACCTTGCCAAAGTATACTATACCCAAATTACAGTCTCCTATTTTTGAATCTTTTTATGAAAAACTTTTAAATTAAAAAAAAGTAAGTTGAGGGAGTTCCCTGGTGGCTCACTGGGTTAAGGATCTAGCATTGTCACTGCAGTGGCTTGGGGCACTGCTGTGGCATGTGTTTGATCTCTGACCTGCGAACTTCTGCAAGCTGCAGGTGAGGCCACAAAAAAAAAAAAAAAGGGGAATAACTTGCCCAGGGTCATATGGTTAGATCATAGGTGAGGCCTGAAACCGCTGGTTCAAATGGCTCTGTTCTATCATCCTACTGAGGGAGAACTGGAGGGACAAGGAGCAACCGATCGCATCAAGTAGTCCTGGGTCATAAAAGGAATCACAACATATCTGATAGTAGGGTTGTCAGATAAAAAGAGCAAACGCCTGGGTAAACCTGAATTTTAGACAAATAAAACATTTTTAGTATAAGAATGTACATTAAATATTCAGCATACTTAGGCTAAAATATCATTTTATTTCAATTTTTGTAAAGCTATTTTGTTTAAAGATCAGTTATTTTTCTTCTTCTTCTTTTTTTTAAGGGGCAAACCCTTGGCATAAGTTCCCAGGCTAGGGGTCAAGTTGGCGCTGCAGCTGCTGACCCACACCACAGCCACAGCAACGCTGGCTCCTTAACCCAAGGAGCAGGGCCAGGAATCCAACCCACATCCTCATGGAAACTAGTCAGGGTCTTAACCTGCTGAGCCACAATGGGAACTCCTAAAATTTTATTATTATTATTAAAAAAAAAAAACCGGACTTCCCGGGTGGCTCACAGCATAACTCCTTGGCGTTGCTTAAAAAAATATTATTTATCTGCAACTAACATTTAACTGGTGTCCTGTATTTTTATTGGCTAAATCTGGCAACCCAGTGTGACGGTGACAACACGGTTTCCCCCTGTTCATGTCTTCCGCTCCTCAGGGTACTTTGTTACGGAGACTTTGCATTTCAGGACGTCTGTGAGGCACAACACTGCAAACAACTACGCTTTAATAAAGTAAAAGAAAAGAAAGAAAAAGAAAAAACATACAAGGACAAATCTGACTTGCAGTGAGAAAGAAGAGCCAAGTCGGAGCCCAGAGAAAACAGAGGGGTTTAGGGGGTAGAGAATTTAGCTTCTGCAAAGTCCTGGCTCTCAGAGACGGCCTCTGCTCCGAGGTCCTTCGTGCTGCTCCCCCTGTTTCTCTTTTCAGGGTATCAGGGCTACTTTTTATCTCTATCAGTACACGGACACAAGGCATGAGAGTACGAACCCAAGGTTATTTCTAGTTTTGCGTGTGGAAGCTCTAGATGTACAAAGTACTTAGCAGTTACTCTTAAGGAAGAGTGTGTCCCCCGAAAAGGATCAGAAAATGTTAAAAGGAATTATTAAATACAAATGCATGCAACAAGTGATACCCACTATTCCTCTTATTATAAAAAGTTACACATGCTCATTGACGTATCTGGAAAACAGAGAAAAGCAGAAAATGAGAAAGAAATCACGTGTTTTCTCACTGTCCAGGTTAATAGCCAGATATCTTTAAATATCTTTCCAGTTATTTGCATTTTTTTTTTTTTAACCTAGCTAGGACCAAAGTCCACACGGTTCTTCTTTTGTTGCTGCTGTCTGGGTTTTTTTAGGGCTGTACCCATGGCATATGGATGTTCCCAGGCTAGGGGTCCAACTGGAGCTGCCAGCCTACACCCCAGCCACAGCAACTCCAGATCCGAGCCACGTCTGTGACCTACACCGCAGCTCGTGGCAGCGCCAGATCCCTAACCGAGCAAGGCCAGGGAAAGAACTCGCATCGTCATGGATACTAGTTGGATTCATTATTGTTGAGCCACAGCAGGAACACCCCACAATCTTTTAAATACTTTTTGGGTCCACTTAATATGTTGTGTAAAAATATGAAATAACTCATCTAAAATGTGGTATTTTTCCTGTAATATGATATTTACTGACATGACGTTTCTTTTTTTTCCTTTTTTCATCCATCCCCACAGCATATGGAAGTTCCTGGGCCACGGATCAAATCCGAGCCACAGCTGTGACCTATGCCGTAGCCGCAGCAACGCTGGATGCTTAACCCACTGCTCTGGGCCAGGGATCAAAATGGTGCCTCTGCCAAGACAAGCCGATCATTAACCCACAGTGCCACAGGGGAGCTCCACTGGCATGATTTTCTTTAAAAATACGAGAATTATGAAAACCTTTACTGACAAAATTTTCTGTGTTTCTGGGCTAAGGATCAAACCTGCACCAGATTCTTAATCCTCTGCACCACAAGGGAACTCTGTGTATTTATTTCTAGAAGCTGAACTGCTGGGTTCAAGGGCAGCACATTTTTAAGACTTCTGATATGCCGATGACAACCAGAAAGTATACCACTTATTTTCCTAGTAGCACTGCATGAGAGTCACTGTTTCTGGGCTCTTACTAGAACCAAGTCCCTCTTCTTCTTCTTCTTCTTTTTTTTTTTTTTCTGGCTACAGCGTGAAGCGGCTTGATGTAGGATCAGAGTCCCCAGACCAGGGACTGAACTTAGGCTGCACTGGGGAAGCACCAGATCCTAACCATTGGACCACCAGGGAACTCCCAAATCACTATTCTTAAAAGCAGAAACTGAAGCCCAGAAGGGCAGAAAGACCCCTCCAAAAGCCATACGATCCTCCTGATGTGACGGCACTCTGCCAAATAAGAGGGAAAAGGCATACCTAAAATCAGGAGAAGCTCCTGGGCCCTTCCAAGAGCAAAGACAGGGATGAGGCCTCTGCCTCCTCTGTTCACAATATCATGAACGGTGTTGCAGAATCTCGCTTCTCGCTCTTCTCGCTTCTCATGGATGTGGGTCCCGTAAGTAGATTCCTAAACAACACGTTAGAAGTGAGACCAAGGCTGACGATTCGCAAAGAATACGAAAGTTAAGCATCAGTGAAAGGCAGAAGCAAAGTGCCTTCCCTCTCTACTAAAATGCCAATTACTTGAACACACATTGTTACAACTAATTGGGAAGAAGAGCAAAAAAAGAAAAAAAAGTTAGAATTCAGACCTGGCTGTAAGTGTAAGAAAATGGCATCAGGAAAGAGCCCAAAATGTAACTGCCCTGATCAAGACATTTTTGCTATGCTTTTTGGTTTTTTATGCTATTATGCTTTAAGGGGTGGGGAAAAGGGTATTTCTTCCACCTCTGATAAATCAAAGCTTATAAATCGGAAATAGCTATTGTTTTTTTACAGTCCTGTTGAAGACTATCCCTAAACCTAACTTCGTGTGGTCTGCTGACCGGCAGTGCTGGCGTCCCCAGGAGCTTATTAGAAGTGCTGACTCTCAGGCCCCAGTCCAGCCATAATCACATTCTGTATTTTATTTTATTTTATTTTTTTCTTTTCAGGGCCACACCCGTGGCATTGGGAAGTTCCCAGGCTAGGGGTTGAATCGGAGCTACAACTGCCAGCTTACGCCACAGCCACAGCAATGCAGGATCTGAGCCTCGTCTGTGACCTACACCATAGCTCACGGCAATGTCGGATCCTTGACCCATTGAGCGAGGCCAGGGATCGAACCTGACACCTCATGGTTCCTAGTTGGATTCGTTTCCGCTGTGCCACGACGGGAACTCCACAATCTATATTTTAAAAGCATCACCAGATGATTCATTAGCACATTAAAGTTTGAGAAGTACTGCTCCAAAGTACCAGATACCATGAGTGCTAATTAAAAAATTTTTTTCCTAAATTAAGGCCAGTTTGCATGCTGGATATACCATGAGCCGAGGCAAACTGAATTCACCCACTTCACCTTGCTTACAGACAGCAGAGAGCGCACCTCGCTTGGGCAGCAGGGGGATGCTGCAGGCGGGGAGGGAGAAACAGGCAGCTCCTCCTCCTTGAACCAAATCTCCTTGATACTCTTATAGACACCAGAGGCCCAGGGCACGTTGATTAATTCCCTCCTCACTAGCCCTCACCCCCAAATCTTCTGCACAGTTAATATATACATATTTTTTATTCTCCTGGAATTTGCAACCCAGTAGGCAGATAGGACATACACATAAAGTTAGCAGGTGCCACACGTCAAAAAACAGTCACAATGCAAAGGCAGTGGGGCCATGCCATTTCTGTACCACTTTTAAGATGTTCAACTAATTTGGAGTAATCGGCCAAGACACAAATATTTAGGAGAGGGCCTATAATGACTGATATTAAACTGGAGTCAATACATTTAACTGCAAGAAAGTGGGGAACACTACAGAGAGAAGTCAAAAAGTTAATCTTTATACTAAAAAACCAAACACATTTATATTGAATCACTTATTATGAACATGAGATCACAGCATTTTTTCCCATCAGAAAAAATCCAGCTTACGTTACACTAACCACATTACAAGGCACTAATACTTACAATGATAAGAATATCGGGTTTAATATTAGGAATTTCAGCTGCCATTAAGTGTCTATCTTCTTGTCTTGAGAAATCACCTGTATATAAAAGCTATGAAAAAGATAAAGGTAG